>NC_092389.1:15889577-16618975 GCF_030028105.1 Mobula birostris
AAAGATCAATACCCCATGTTCATGGTAACATACAATCAGTCTATGTATATAAGCTAAACTTATGTATATATGGCCACACTCAACAGTTACTTGTACATTGGGTTTTGCTTTTATATTTATATTAATGTATTTTAACCTTATTGTGGTTTTTTATGCTGCATCGGATCCAGAGTAACAAACATTTCATTCTTCTTTACACTTGTGTACAGATGAATGACAATGAACAATCTTGAATCTCTAATCTTGAAGAATGACTCTGAATAGATTATGCTTTCACAGTCATCCGCTCTCCTATTTTTAAGAAGCCTTTTCTGTCCTACGAGTTACCCAGGATTATTGTTGAGCACTATATTGGACTGGAGTGGTGAGTGATATTTCTATAGTAAGTTGAACTGAAATTTAGACTCTGATGAGTGGTATGATGACTGCAACTTGGATATGAGTGAGAGGTATGTTAATAATTAATATGGTCTTACTTGTGGAAAATAATCTGAAGTATGTGACCATGGACAACTGCTTGTTCAAAGTGCCAGAATGAGCATGACAGGGTGAATAGCCTCCTTGTGCAGTGAAATGTCCCACCACTTAATAAAAGGTTGGCATGAAGCAGTGCCTTTGCTGAGCTGTGCAGCCATTCTATGATAAGTGAGAGCGTTCGCCCATGAGGGTCTGAACCAAAGCTGCAATTTTAATTCTGCTAGGAATTGCGAGTAAAGCACAAAGTTCATGATCTGTCAATCTCTAGAGCCTCGTTATATATTCTGATACTCCTGTCTGTCTTATTCACATAGAAATTAAGTCAGTGATCACTAGAAGGAATGGAAATACAGAATTCAGGAAAACATGACCTCAGTAACTTAACCCATCAAGTTTGTTCTGCAGCCTCCAGAGGGACAAATTGTGTTTGAACCAGAGAGTGTGCAAATGAGGTATCAACATCTCTGAAGGTCAATTCTGGGCCCAACATATTGGTGTGATTACAAAGAAGGCACAACAGTGGTGATATTTTACTAGGAGTTTGAAGAGGCTTGATATGTCACCAAAGACTCTCACAAATTTCAACAGATGCACTGTGGAGAGCACTCTAACTGGTTGCATCACCGTCTGGTATTGAGGGGCCACTGCACAGGATTGGAAAAAGTTGCAGAAGGTTGCAAACTCAGCCAGCTCCATCACAGGCACTAGCCTCCCCAGCGTCGAGGACATTTTCAAAAGGCGATGCCTCAAATGGGTGACATCCATCATTGAAGAGCCCCATCACCAGGGCATGCCCTCTTCTCATTGCTACCATCAAGGGGGTGGTACAGGAGCCTTGTGGCACATAGAAACAGCTTCTTTCCCACCACCATCAGATTTCTGAATGGACAATGAACCCATGTACACTACCTCACTATTTTTTTCTTCCTTTTTTTTTTACTCTTTTTTTGCATTCTTGGAACCTATAAAGCAAAAAGAATTTCTTGAGTACCCTATTTCCAATATACTTGGGTCTTATGTTTGAGACTGTGTCCCATGGTTAAAATTGTGTGAGCATCCATAAGACAACACTGGAATAGAACATAGAACAGTACACAGGACAGACCCTTTGGCCCATAATGTTGTTTCAAACTTTTAACCTATTCCAAAACTAGTCTAACATTTCTCTTCCATATAACGCTCCATTTTTCTTTCATTCATGTGCCTATCTAAGAGTCTTTCCCACTCAACCTTTTCTCATGAAACATGCTCTCTAATCCAGGCAGCAATCTGGTAAATCTCCTCTGCACCATCTCTAAAGCTTCCACATCCTTCCTACAATGAGGTAACCAGAACAGAACATAATATTCCAAGTGTGGTATGACACTTATTTTATGGAGCTGCAACATTACCTCATGGCTCTTTAACTCAATCTCTGGGCGAATGAAGGCCAACACAGATCAAATTTCAAGGCAGAATATGGGGTTAATGGCAGGATTCTTGACAGTGTTGAGGAACAGAGGAATGTTGTGGTCCACATCCAAAGACCCCACAAAGTTGCTGTGGAAGTTGAAGCACATTTCCAAGGAGATAAGCCCAGTATCTATTCCTCTAGGAGTTGCCGGAAGGTTATAAACAATGGAAACATGTACTTAAAGTAAATCATAAACACAAGAAATTCTGCAGATGCTGGAAATCCAGTGTAACATACACAAAATGCTGGTAGAACTCAGCAGGTCAGGCAGTATCAATGGAAATGAATAAACAGTTAACATTTTAGGCCGAGACCCTTCATCAGGACTGGAAAAGAAGGAGAAGGGGAAAGAAGACAAGCCAGAAGATGATAGGTGACGACAGGTGGGTGGGGGAGAGGGATAAGGTAAGAAGCTGGGGGGTGATAGGTGTAAAAGATAAAGGGCTGGAGAAAGAGGAATCTGATAGGAGAGGACAGTGGACTATGGAAGAAAGGAACGGAAGAGGGGGTCCAGGGGGAGGTGATAGGCAGGTGAGGAGAAGAGAAGAGGTAGGAGGGATGCAAGGGTAGTAAATTGAAGAAGTGGGGATGAGGAGGGGGGAAAGTTACCGGAAGTTAGAGAGATCAGTGCTCATGCCATCAGGTTGGAAACTTCCCAGATGGAATACGAGGTGTTGCTCCTCCAACCTGAGAGTGGCCTCACCTTATTCTTTCCGTGGTGGGATGCAAACACACGGCTTATTTATCTTTTTTGGGAACCTACCATAATACCCCTTTGTTTTTCTACCTCTCCTCTCTTAAAAGGGGTGGGAGAGGAAGAAATTAACTCCAATTCCAAACTCAATAAAACCAACATTTGGAAACAACACACTACCGATGGCTCCTACGCTGGTACTCCATCTGTTTTACAGACCGACGACAGGTTTCTAAGTGAATATTACTTGGACCAATCTTTGGCTGCTAAGTGTCCTTGTTTCCCCCATGTAAAGGGCACTCTTACAGATTAATGCTTAGTCCACATTGTTCCTGTTGCAGATTTCCTTGCTCAATGGCATAGTAAGTAGCAGGAGACTCCAACAGGCTGGGGTATATTTTAGCAGAATTCCACAGGCACTGTAGCTCATTTCATGTGTGATTTGTTGAAAAATGAGAAAGTCAGAAATAGAAACTACTGAAGCATGGAAAGCGACAGTTTATATTTGCAGCGTGGCTTGGAGAGGTTAAAAATTAAGCTGTATTTCTTGCTCTTGGAACCACAATTGCTAGAAATTTCGAGTGACCTTTTCCACATCGGGGAAACTCAATGAAGCTGTTTCTCTGTTTTCACTCTCTTGATTTAGCAAATACAGGGCTGAACCTTGCCAGGATTGCTGGCAGTTCTACAGCAAATGGTTGTCATTTGCATGTCTAAGTTCATGTCTTAGAACATGCATTTTCCAACTCAGAAGTCCTGCACTACAGACAACGAATGGTAATTAAATCTAGATTGCATTGTCTGCAACACTGGACAAGAATATCAATGCCTTGCAAAATTCTGCCTCAAAGTGCCATTGTGTTGCATCCGTTTGTTGCTATAGTGCTGATTATCTTGGGTTCCTTTCCTATCCAAAGGAACAAGGAAGTAACTCACTAATAGTGAGGAACCCTACCTGGTCGAAATAGCTTTCCAAGGTCCTTCGCAATGAGAACATTCTGAAAATCAAGCCTCCATTATAGTTGGATGCCTAGCAAAATTAAGATGTGTTTTGAATGGAATGCTTTGACAACTCTACCATAAATTATTTCTGTTTCAAATACTTCTTCAGGTTCTAATGAGCATTTAATGTTTTGTTCTTTTACAGGCCACTGATTGATAGGATTGGTTGCTAAGTCCCAGTGTAAGCGTCTACAAGCTCTGCCTATACTTTAGCTGTTTAATATTTTCTCATAACAGAGGGGAAGGCTATTCAGCCCATCAGGTTTATGCCAGCTCTTAAAATAATCCCATCATTTGCATTCCCTCACTTATTTCCTTGAAACCTCTTGTCTCCCACATGCTTATCAACTGATCTCTGAGTCATCCTTGACCCACTATGGAGGAAAACTGGAGCACCACGTAGAAACTCACATAGTTACTGGGAGAATGTGCAGTATCCACATAGATGATACCGGAGGCCAGGATGCATCCAGGTTCATGGAGCTGTGTGGATACTGCACCACCATGAGAAGAAGCTGAGTAAGCAGCATGGGGACGAAAGGGACTGCAGGTGCTGGAATCTGGACCAATACCCAAAGCACCAGAGGGACACAGCGGGTCAGACAGCATCGATGAAGGGAAATGGACAGTTCACGTTTCTGGTTGCGGCCCTTCAGCTGGCCTGAAGAAGGGAGGTGGGGTGGAGCAAGAGATGACAGGTGGTGAGTGGATCCAGGTGAGGGGAATGATAGGCAGTTGAGGTGGGGGAAAGTGTGTGAATGGAATGAGAGGCTGGGAGGTGGTGGATATAAGTGACAAAGGCCGGCAGATGGTGGGATCTTATAGGAGAGGAAGGCAGAGCATTGAATAAAGGGAGGGAGATGGAGAGGAGTGTTTAGAAAATGGGCTGATGAAAGAGGTAGGGGCAGAAAAGGAGATTGTCTTCTGGTCGCAGTGTCTTCATTCTCAGATTCCGCACACTGCTTGCTAGCTTATTGAGAGGAAGAACATGTTCTCTGTGCCAAGAGTTTTGGGAGGTTGGAGGGCAGGGAGGCAGGAGGTGGCCTGTGAAGTTGCCTGCAGAAAGAATCTATAATATGCTTGGAAATGCTGCAGAACCATGAGAAAAATGAATCCTCAAAACAAGCCTGAAGCCCAAAGGTCAAAGCTCCTAGGTCAGCTTGTCCAAAGGACAGAGGCTCAAAGTCTGTGAGTCTGCGAGTCCAGGCCAGGGATTGGAGGTTGGGGGCCTGATGTCTGTGAGTCTGAGAACTGGAGACCTGGAGGTGGCCTGTCCTGGGGGAAAGCTGTGTGTGTGTGTGTGTGTGTGGGGGGGGGGGGGGGGTAGGGTGAGAAGTGAGAAAGGGGCTTGTCTTGTTTTGTTTTATTATTGCTGCTTGTGTTGACTGCCGAACATTGTGTGCATGTAATTGCGTGCCAAATCATGCGTGCTGGCCCCCGCGCTTCCTTAGTTGCTTTGGTTGTTAATACAAGCTACCACTAAACATATCTTTACTTACCCTTCCCCCTCCCTGCGGAAGGGATCATTCCCTCTGTGATTCCCTTGTCCATTCGTCCCTCTCCACTAATCTCCCTCCCAACACTTATCCCTGCAGGCGGCCTAAATGCTACACCGGCCCATTCAGCTCCTCCCTCACCTCCATTCAGGGCCCCAAGCAGTCCTTCCAGGTGAGACAACACTTCACCCGTGAATCTGCTGGGGTCATCTACCATGCTCAATGGCCTGATGCGGCCTCCTTTCCGGGCCTCGTTGGTGAGACCCATTGTCAATTGGTGGCCCGCTTTGTCGAGCATGTCTGCTCCATCAGCCAAGAGCGGAACTTCCCAGTGGCCAAACATTTTAATTCCCATTCCCATTCCCATATGTCGGTCACCCTCAGGGTGGAGGAGCAACACCTCATATTCCATCTGGATAGCCTCCAACCTGATGGCCTGATGGCATGAATATTGATTTCTCCCCCCCCCCCCTCATTCCCCATTCTAACCTTTTACCACTTCCCCCCCGAGTCCCCTCCTCCTTCCCTTTCTCCTATGATCGATTCTCCTCTCTTATCAGATTCCTTCTTCTCCAGCCCTTGACCTTTCCCAACCACCTGGCTTCACTTAACACCTTCCAGCTAGCTTCCTTCCTCTCCCCCCCCACTTTTTATTCTGGTGTCTTCCCCATCCTTTCTCAGTCTTGAAGAAAGGTCTCGGCCTGAAACATTGACTGTTTATTCATTCCCGTAGATGCTGCCCAACCTGCTGAGTTCCTCCAGTACTTTGTGTGTGTTGCTTTGGATTTCCAGCATCTGTTATTATAACACATTTCACTGTCTGTTTCGATGTACGTGATTAATAAATCTGAATCTGGATCCGAAAGCTTTGTACAAAGGGTGATGTCACTCTGTGCATCCTATGCCCTAATGATCTGGAGAGCACCTGCATGCTGCAACTGGAATCACAGCATCAAACTTAACAACCAATGCAGTTCTCATAGACAAACAAGAGAAAATCTGCAGATACAGGAAATCCAAGCAACACACTCAAAGTGCTGGAGGAACTCAGCAGGCCAGGCAGCACCTATAGACATTCTCACAGAATTCAGCATTTCTACAACTTGCACATAAAACGATTAAAATTCGATAGTAATGTGCTCAAAAGCACATTGCTAGGTGATCCAGTTTCTAGGTATAAATCTCTTAGCAAAGGCGACAGTGCTGAATATGATGTTTTGATTCTGGCTGTTCATTCACTGTCTTATCAGAAGCAGCCCACAATCAAATTCAAAATAACATTTTCAATTGCTTTAGTAACTACTTTGCCGTGCATTATAATTATTCCCACCCTAGTGTGCATTGAAGAGTTAGCCTGAAGTCAGCTGAGTTTGAACTCAATTAGAGTACGTGCTTGTGCATATAAACATCAATACCTACTTTTGTTAATGTACCGTCATAAGTTTTGCAAAAATACCTTCTGGTGCTTCACAGGAACACTAGCGAACAAAGAAGTTGGCATTAGGCCATATATTAAAGCAAAGGTTTGGTCCAAGAAGTAGTTTTTGGAGGGTAGTCTAGATTAAAGAGCCTGACACTTTTGCCAACAGTGGCACAATTATATTTCGAGATGTTCATGACCAGAACTGGAAAAGCATCGATGAAAGGTAAGAGGGAAAAATGGAGTCGCAAGAATGTCAAATGATCTAAAAGGCAAGAAATCTCTGTCACTGCCTGACCCATTTATAAAGGAGAGTCACTGTGTTAATGCCATCATATACTCCACAGAACCAACGTGAAAGCATAAGGAAAGATTATTCTAATCCCCTTCGCGGTTTCTGAGAGTTCACTGCCAACAATGACTTCCTCCCTCCTCCCAACACTTTAATTACTGAGTAAGATACAGAGATTTTCTATTAGTTGCATAGTGATGGGCTTCAAACCATCAGTTTTTTTTTAAGGAGGGCAAGACAGCTTACATTGAAGTCTTACTCAAAAATTTAAAACAATTTGTGATGAGAATATTCCAATTGTTGTATAAGAAAATTGGATTGGAGAAAAAAATCTGTATTTTAATAGAAAAAAAAGATTTCTTTTTACTCTGTCAAGGGACCAATGTTTTTTTTATTAACATGCATTTTCAATCATTAGGGATTACAAAAATTATGCTAGAAGAACTCCCTTAACAGTCCTGACATAAACGGTTTTGGAACTCATTTAAAGATAAGTAGAAATGAGATAAGATTGTAAAGAGAAGGAAGAATTGCAAACATCATTAAACACCAAAAATCCCCAAGGTAAATCTCCAGCTCTGGCTTATGACTATAAGCTTTAGACAGTGAAAATTAATAAATACACCATCGCTTCTGAGAGTGTACTAGCCACTAGTTATTGCATTTTCAATATCAGTGACAGAAATATATTTAAGGAGTGCACAAGGGGTCTTTTATCCAACCTGGAACCTGGGTTCATTGTGTATTAAGTGAACTTACTGTGGCAAGAGTAATCCGACTGGCTGGTTGTCTGACTGAACTTAACCGATTGCAACCTACTTGAGCAACATCTTTATATGCAGCCCTGAACAGTGGGAGAAGAGGTTCACCTTGGCAGGTAAACACTTCTGGATGGCACTTCAACTTTGACTTCATCAGCAATCTAGGGCAATCCAAAATAAAAACCTACAGATGCTGTAAATCTGAAACCAGAAGATCCCATGTTTCCAGCATTTTCTACTTCATTCCATCTCTAAACTGGATTCTGAGGTGCCTTTTATCTTAGTTTTCCCTCCAACAGAATGCAAGATCTGTCATTAACCAGATCATTTTAAACATTAGCTTTTTAAACAAATCTATCTTAATTAACTTAATTTTAAATCTCATTTTTTAAGAATGCGCTCAGAAGCACTTAAAATGCATCAGTAAGTGTGAATCAGCTCACATTTTAGTGTCTTTTTAAAAGCTCATTGATCAGCAATTATGAAAATTCATCCTGGTGATAAATTCCCCCTTTGTGCATGAATAACTTTGTGGACAAGTTTGTCGCAATGACGGCACTAGCAACCAATGGCAACATGTTGCAGACAGCTCACAAAACAACCAGATACTCTTTCTCTTCTAAATATACTTCTTCTGAACTGTGATCAATTGCAGCCTGTAAATTTCCTTTTAAGAATGTATTTTTGAGCACACTAAACGATCTGGTGCTTTTGCAATCTCCTGGGGTGTTCGGCGAGGCTGAGAGCAGAAAGTGCAGCTACAGCCGGGGAGGCCATTGCAGGGGGTGGCTGCGTCGATTCCTAATGGCGGAACACGAACCTGCGGTCAGCTCCATTGCTCCGTGCTGATTAAAGATTAAAATCGTTGAGGACAAGAGTGGAAAATGGATAGGTGTTCAGTGCCGTCTGCTAGCATTTGACTGGTCTCCCTCTCTTCTCACTGTTGACGTCAGGCCAAGAGGTGCAGGAGTCTTGGGTCCCACACCGCCAGGTTCGGGAGCAGTTGTTGCCCTTCAGCCTTCAGGCTCTTGGGTGGGTTTCACTCACCTCAGCGCTGAGCAAGCTCTGCAGCTGTGGACTCACCTTCAGGGACTCTGCAGTTTATGTTCCACGTGATTTTGCTTGCTTTTCTTTATTGCGCGATTTGATCCAGGTACTTCAGCGATAAACATACTCGACAGCTGTGGCCTGCAACCATCAGTACAGCGCCGAAATGGTTCTGCTGGCATTTGCACGGTATCTCTGATTTTCCCCCAGACGGCCTGGCTTCCTCCTACATCCCAAAACTCTGTGCTTGACAGATCAATTGGCATTCTCAACGACTTCTAGTGTGTAGGTGAGTACTAGAATCTGAGAGGATTTGAGACTGTGAGGAGGATAGATTACTGGGAAAATGGGTAGGCAATTGGATTGTTCTGGAAGTCAAGCTGAGTGTTGTTTTTTTCTTATATTGTAAGGAGCCATGAAAATATAGAAATTACCATACATAGAATTGAGTGTAAATATCAGCATTATTTCAGTTCAGAATAAAAACAAATCCTTTGGCTGTCATCTAGCTCTTAAATAGATGAGTACCAAGATGAGTTCCAGCATCTTCCTGCTTCATTTGGCACTTACCTTTACTCACTGTGACAGCAGGAATCAAACCTGAGTTTTGCTGTATGAACTCAACATATTGAGCAGAATCATTATAAGCAGCAAGAATGCTCCATGTGTTGTTAGTCATAGTCATACTTTATTGATCCCGGGGGAAATTGTTTTTCATTACAGTTGCACCATAAATAATTAAATAGTAATAAAACCATAAATAATTAAATAGTAATATGTAAATTATGCCAGTAAATTATGAAATAAGTCCAGGACCAGCCTATTGGCTCAGTGTCTGACCCTCCAAGGGAGGAGTTGTAAAATTTGATGGCCACAGGCAGGAATGACTTCCTATGACGCTCTGTGCTGCATCTCGGTGGAATGAGTCTCTGACTGAATGTACTCCTGTGCCCACCCAGTACATTATGTAGTGGATGGGAGACATTGTCCAAGATGGCATGCAACTTGGACAGCATCCTCTTTTCAGACACCACCGTCAGAGAGTCCAGTTCCATCCCCACAACATCACTGGCCTTACGAATGAGTTTGTTGATTCTGTTGGTGTCTGCTACCCTCAGCCTGCTGCCCCAGAACACAACAGTAAACATGATAGCACTGGCCACCACAGACTCGTAGAACATCCTCAGCGTCGTCCGACAGATGTTAAAGGACCTCAGTCTCCTCAGGAAATAGAGACAGCTCTAACCCTTCTTGTAGACAGCCTCAGTATTCTTTGACCGGTCCAGTTTATTGTCATTTCGTATCCCCAGGTATTTGTAATCCTTCACCATGTCCACACTGACCCCCTGGATGGAAACAGGGGTCACCGGTACCTTAGCTCTCCTCAGGTCTACCACCAGCTCCTTAGTCTTTTTCACATTAAGCTGCAGATAATTCTGCTCACACCATGTGACGAACTTTCCTACCGTAGCCCTGTACTCAGCCTCATCTCCCTTGCTGATGCATCCAACTATGGCAGAGTCATCAGAAAACTTCTGAAGATGACAAGACTCTGCGCAGTAGTTGAAGTCCGAGGTGTAAATGGTGAAGAGAAAGGGAGACAAGACAGTCCCCTGTGGAGCCCCAGTGCTGCTGATCACTCTGTCGGACGCACAGTGTTGCAAGCACACATACTGTGGTCTGCCAGTCAGGTAATCAAGAATCCATGACACCAGGAAAGTATCCACCTGCATCGCTGTCAGCTTCTCCCCCAGCAGAGCAGGGCGGATGGTGTTGAACGCACTGGAGAAGTCAAAAAACATGACCTTCACAGTGCTCGCTGGCTTGTCCAGGTGGGCGTAGACACGGTTCAGCAGGTAGACGATGGCATCCTCAACTCTTAGTCGGGGCTGGTAGGTGAGCTGGAGAGGTTCTAAATGTGGCCTAACAGCTCCAGAACAAGTCTCTCCAGGGTCTTCATGATGTGGGAGGTCAATGCCACTGGTCTGTAGTCATTGAGGCCGCTGGGGCGCGGCGTCTTCGGCACAGGGACGAGGCAGGACGTCTTCCACAGTACAGGAACCCTCCGGAGCCTCAGGCTCATGTTGAATACATGGCGAAGTACTCCACATAGCTGAGAGGTACCCGTTTACTGTAAACGGGTAGCTTCTATTTCATAGAACATACAACATAGAACAGCACAGCACCGGGCAGGCCATTCAGCCAGTGATCTTATTCTGATATTGATGCCAATTTATGCAAATGTTCTCTTCCTATGATTCATTCCTTTCATATTCATGTGCCTACATAAAACTGTACCAAACTGTACATTTCTGAGGGAGTGACACATTGATGGAGTTCCTGGCCTGCAGATGAAATGATTGATCAAAATTATCTCTCTTCTCTGAGACACAGAAGGACTCCGGAGAGAAACAGAGATTCTACCACAATGTTCTGCTCAATATTTTCCCCTGACCAAATGAAGATGAACAGGGCATTATCTCATAGGCATTGAAATCTTCAAATTATTGCATTTCCTATTAAACAGTAGTTTAAAAGTAATTACTTGGATATCCAAAGCATAGATAAGCATCTGAGGATATGAAAGGTGCTGATTAAATTAAGTTCTTTCTATGTCTATATTGTTGGCAATACTTTGCTTTCACCATCTTTTTCACATTTTTTTCATTTTTTCATTGAACTGAGTATTTCAAAATCCACTTGATTAAGATAGTTTTATTTTTAATGCTGTGGTTCATTCATGGAGCTCTGTAAACTACAAGTGCATTTGAGTGATTCAGGCACACACACAACTTAGACCTTAAGAATCTGTTCATTTTAGCATAAGCACTAAGATTCTTTATTGGGACCAGCTCATGATAAATTGGCCCAAAGTGCACAGCTCAAGTCAGGTGTATTAAATGAAGATTTTTGCCCCATTGCTGGACAATTAATAAAGCATGGAAAGTGGGTAATAGGATAAGAATAAGAAGCTCATGAATTTCACAGAAATAGGCTTGGGATTATTAGTCTGAAAAAATCACACAGACCAATCAGATTTGAGAAGCTTTTCTTTATATATCAGTGGGCCTAAATAGGATCTAACAATAACAAAGCATTTCTTTTTAAATCTTAATGAATTATTGCATATGTTTTCTCTGCATCATTTAACTGTATTTCCTTTAACATTAGGTATATTTTCCACTTAAATGTTAATATATTTTTATTGTCATTTCTTAATACTGATACCATTTACTTTTCAATGTTTGTGGTTATTTAGGGTCCTTTCCTTAAAGCAAATTGCCTCTCCAGGCAACCCAATGTCAGTTACAAAGTAAGGTATTATCAATTCCTTGTGAAAACCATTAATAAAAATTAACATCAGCTATATCACAAATATGGAAGCACATTAATGCCAATTTTCCTCTGTTCCTTGATACTGTGCCAACTTGTATATGAATTTTCAACTTACTTGTCCCCATTGACTTCTACTTTTACCAGAAGCAAGTTCTGAGGGACCTTGTTCTGCAACTATAATGATGTAACTAGTGGATATGGAAGATATTTTGATTACATCTTGAACAATTGATTGGAAAGAAAGGCTTCCACTTACGTGGCACCCTAACAGCATGTTGAACATAATTGGTTAACAATAACTTTTTTAGATCAAAAGGTTGCGTTGGAAACCACTTTGGTCAGTAAAAGGTCACAGCTTTGATTCCCATGGCAACTTGAAGATGAGCTGTAGGGTTCTCCCTGGGTCTTGGCACACATTTATAATCACAACTTTTGTTCTGCAAGCGTACTCAGTGCTGAGTGTTTTTTGCCTGATTTTATATTTTTAGTTAATTATGATGCCCTTTTGGCCTATAGCCTCATAGAAGGAAGTCACAATGTGCCAATACAAATGCAAGTATCACAATGTTTAATGATACTGCAACTATCCGAAACAATGCATGACTTTTATAAAGTTGTGGCTGATGTTAGTGAGAAATGCATAGCTTTGCTTGTGGGTGGCAAAAACATTCACAGGTAATAATATTCTAAGCAGCATATTGGAAAGAAAATGCTGACATATTGTATCAGAACAGAGAATAAATAGGGAATAAGAGTGAATGTAAGTGACTTTGCAGTTACACATGATGTTTTGGTCTTATTAAAGAAACAGCAGATTTGGCAAAATGTTCAAAAACAATGGTGCCACGTGGCGTAGCAGTTTGCGCGACACTATTATAGTTTGAGGCAACGGAGTTCCAACATCATCTTTATGTCCTCCCCGTGGAATGTGTGGGTTTTCTCCAGGTGCTCTGGTTTTCTCCCACAGTCCAAAGATGTACCAGGTAGCAGGTTAATTGGTCATAGTAAACTGCCCTGTGATTAGGCCAGGGTTAAATCAGGAGTTGCTGTGTGGCGCGGTTCGAAGGGTCTATTCTGCATTGCATCTCAATAAATAAATAAAAAAGATTGAGATACCCCTGTTTGCAATAACTTACCAAAGAATTATCTATTTCTGAAATGCATTAATTAATCATTGTAAACACTGTCTGAGCAGTGCTGCCAGGATAATCAAGGACACGACCCACCCAGCCAACGCACTTTTCGTCTTTCTTCCCTCCGGGAGAAGGCTCTGGAGCTTGAAGACTCATATGGCCAGATTTGGGAACAGCTTCTTTCCAACTGTGATAAGACTGCTGAACAGATCCTGACCCGGATCTCGGCCGTACCCTCCAAATATCCGGACCTGCCTCTCAGCTTTTTTGCACTACCTTACTTTCCATTTTTCTATTTTCTATTTATGACTTATAATTTAAATTTTTAATGTTTACTAATTTTTACTATTTTTAATATTTAATATTTGTAATCCAGGGAGTGGGAAGCGCAGAATCAAATATCGCTGTGATGATTGTACATTCTAGTATCAATTGTTTGGCGACAATAAAGTATAAAGTAAAGTAAGTAAAGGTATAAAGTAAAACAAAGTGAAATTCCATAGAAAATAGACTGCAAGAGCACTATATCTGAATATATATTCTTTGAAAGGTACTCTTGGTATTTCTCCAAACAAATGATGGAGAAAGGTACTTAAAAGTTAGTACGAGTCTGTCGATTCCAGGAATACCAGATGCAAGTCAGAATGTCATCAGCTCCCATAAAGAACAGTAAATATTGGTTGAGATAATAGTTTGTGCAACGTTACTCTATTCTGTATAATTTACCTATTACATCTTGGCTGAGACTTTCAATTACAATCAGATTGTTATGAATCATTTCAACACGACTATATTTTTGTTGTATGCTCTAAACTATAAATTATTTACAAAGCTTACCCAGCATTATTTTCATTCAGCTGCAGAAAACGGATGTCATTTGACAAGGTCAGCATTAATTGTCCATCCTTAAATGTCCTTGGTTGTGACCTGCCTTCTTGAACTGGAGCATAGTAATGTTGAATAGTGAGTTCCAAGATTTAGTCTTAAAAAGGAAGTTTGTACGTTCTTCAAGTGAGTGCGTGGGCAAGGAAGTTTTTTATGTTCTTTTAACGACCGCGTGGGTTTCCTCTGGGTGCTCCAGTTTCCTCCCACAGCCCAAAGACGTACTAGTTAGATGTTTAATTGGCCATTGTAAGTTGTCCTGTGATTGAACTAGCGTTAAGTAGGTGCATTGCTTGGCATGGTGGCTCATTGGGCTGGGGGAAAGCCTGTTCCACACTGTATCTCTAAATAAAATAAAGAGTCACAAAGAAAGCTACAGCATGGAAACAGGCCCATCGGTCCATAAGGTGCATAAAACCACCAATTTACATTAACCCTGCATTAATCTCTAAATTTTTATGTTTCCCCACATTTTCTTTTAACTAGCCCCAGATTCTTCCACTCACCTACACACCAAGAGCAATTTACAACCGCTCCTGAGCCTAACACTCAAACACCTTTGGGAGGAAACTTGAGTCTCCAAAGACAACCGACATGATCATTGTTCGTTACTCTGGATTCCAGCATCTGCAGAATCTTGGGTCTCCCTCATACATTATCCGAGGTCAGGACCAAACCTGGGTCCATTCTGGTCTGTGTTTTTCAGTCACTTAAAAAGAATTCATATGGCTAAAAATAGATTTATTTGAAGGACATTGGCTGTGATTTGTGCTGTTGACTGGATGTATTTTAATTCCAGGAAATTTGTTTTTGAAAATAACTGGATGAAGCCTTCCCTGCAGTATTTGGCTTGCCCTTCATCAGTAGCATTGCTGCATTCAGGAAAAGCTGCCACATGATACATAAAATATGAGAAAGCCTACCCCCGCCAGCCCTTATAAATTGAGATCTGGACTGAATAAATCCATTCCTGACTGATGTTCTATCAGACAGATCTACTTTGCCCATGTGAAAACAATCATCACCAGTACAAAGACAGCGCATTTCTGATTTCAAGCACAGTGATAAATCAGACTGCCTTAACCTTTTTAAACAAGGCAGCTTTGTACCAAATTACTGGATTTATTCTGTTATTCTCAACCTAAGGTGTAATACCCACTTTGGAAGGTTGGGGAGAATAATCAAGGTTACACTGGGTTCCAGAGACCTTCGTAATATTGAGATAATTTAGTTAGAAAGTTCACAGAAAAATAGAAGTAAATAAAAAAGCATAACCAGCACAAAGTTGGTAGGATTGCAAGCAACCCACAGGACAGGAGCAACCTGTACATCCTGTATCTAATAAAGTGGCCACTGAGTGTATGTTTGTGGTCTTCTGCTGCTGTAGCCCATCCACTTCAGGGTTCAACATGTTATGCATTCAGAGATGCTCTCCTGCACACCAGTTTTGTAACACCTGGTTATTTGAGTTACCACTATCTTCCTATCAGCTTGAAACAGTCAGGCCACTCCCTTCTCTCATTAACAAGGTGTTTTCGCCCACAGAACTGCCACTCATGGATGTTTTTTAATTTTTGTTTTGCTTTTCACTCTGTTCTCTGTAAACTAGAGATCGAGGTGCATTAAAATCCTAGGAAATCAGCAGTTATTGAGATACTGAAACCACCCTGTCTGGTACCAACAATTATTCCACAGTCAAAGTCACTTAGATCATATTTCTTCCCCCATTCTGATGCTTAGTCTAAATGACAACTGACCCACTTGACCATGTCTTCATGCCTTTGTGCATTGAGTTGCTGCCACACGATTGGCCGATTAGATATTTGCATTAACGAGCAGGTGAACTGGTGTACCTAATAAAGTGATCATTGAGCGTATGAGTTTCCTTAGTCATTCAAAATGATCACCCTTGGAATAGAATTTATGAGAATATAGAGGCAATAGTTTGAATTGGTGTAGGTGACTCTAAGGATTTAAACTTTATTGATGAGCATCTGGGATATACTTGATAGCCACACTACCATGATACTGATGCAGCAGGATCTGTGTAACCAGGTGTTTCACACCTCCTTATCCCAAGTTAGCTCTACTGCTGTCGGGTTTGCATCTTTTAAACATAGTGAATCAACTTCAGTTTTCTTCCACACCATCTGTACAATGTGAAAATTGACAATGACTGAGACTGCAATTTTTAAATTCCAGTAGCTGATACGTACTTTGGCATTGCTTAAAATTAGTTTGTGGGGTGAACGATTACTTAGGTGGCCTCCTCTTTAAAGCTGTTTTTCACTTAGAGCTCTGGGAATCCCGGCAATTCAAACTTCTCAATGATAAAACCTGGGAAACGCGCTCCTTTCTTTCTGCTTGCATTATTTGTAACAATGTGCAGCATTGGTTGAGTGGCAATAGCAAACAAATATAGAAGAAAATCTAAAGTACAAATCGTAAAAGCTTTGTTCAGGGTAAGCACTTACTAATAATGGAAGATAAAAAAAAGCCTGAGATGAAAACTAAAAAAGTACTAGAAACATTCAGCAGGTCGGGCAGAATCTATGAAGAGAAACATAGAGGCATATTAGTAATATTTCAAGGCCTTTGTCTTTCTTTCCAATTTACATACCTTTATTTTTTTTTAAATGGGAATTTCCAAAGCTTTTCACCAAACAGGCAGTAATGAGCACCACATGGACTCTGGTGTAGTTAGAGTATATGGAAATGCGCCTTAATTATTAAGAAAGAAAGACAGAAAGTGAGATTATAGATAGTGTAAAAGAGGCAGACTCAGACTGTGCACCTTGACCGATGAAGTATGTTAAGGATTAATCTCTTTTTGGAAGTTCTTTGGAGATTGAGGGTTCCATGGGCTCATGGTAGCTCATGAGGCAACTGTTGGAACTGCAGCCTCTTCAACAGGTGGGACAGTTTATAAGGTGCTCCATTCCTCTGTTACTTATATAGGGCTTCTGTCTGCCTGCTAACCCTTCCCATGAAGGAAGTCAAAAGTGATGCCCACTTGTGGAATCGTGTGTGAGCCTACCGAACATAGCTAACTCAGTATGTTGGATAGGCCAACACCCAACTCCACCAACACACATTGACTTTATCCATGGTAACTAGGGGGCTGAATACTGTAGGAGAACTTGGAGGAAAATGGTTAGTCATCACGTCTGGAAGGGGTCTTTAAGCAACAGGTTAGAACATGGGGTTTTGCAGATGTTGTTGATTTAGGGGGAGGGAGATTGGTCAGATGAGGAAATGGGAGGGTGGTGGTTGGATGATGGAGATACCACAATGGGTGAATCTTTTGCTACTCATGATGGATTCAACTGTAAAATAAAATTAGAGGGAATATTGCTCTCAGGTCTCTTTTAAATTCCATCCCTTTTATTTTATATGTGCCCCTCTAGTTTTGTATTCCCCAGCCTTGTGGAAAAAGACTATGACTGTCCACCTTATCCATACATTCCATTTCATAAGGTTGACAAAATAGATTGAAACTCTGGATCATTACCAGGAATGAGTTCTTCCATCCCCTAATTCAAATTGATTATGTGTACCCTCTGGTAAAGTCTGGAAGACATGATTATCACTGCAAAGGAGCATTGGATGGCTTGTTCAAAAATACTGTATCTGTTATCCAATGGTTTGAGCTCAGTCTCTAAACAGGCCCAACAATCAATGCTTGTAATTATTTTCATACTGATTATTGCCTTTTATTCAAGAAGTTTGGAGAAGACCGTGGTGGGTGATGCCATTGCTCGAGCAGTCATTGACTAAATTAGTGTTACCAATATGATTTGGAATCAGTCTTGGAGCTGAGGATGTTACTTCAAATCTTTTTGATTTTCACAAATGCACCTGATCTCTTGTGGTGGATGAAATTCCACAGCGTTCATGGACACAGCAGTTTTGCCCACAGTTTGAGCACACAAGACCTGATATTCCAAAAGCTTTGACTAAATTTGTTTGCCTACCTGCTCACACACAGCACAGCTGACATGAGAAAGACCTGAGGCAGGATCAGCACACATAAAACTGTCGGGCCTGACAACATACCTAGTCCTTTGCTCAGAGACTGCAGCCAGCCCAGTTAGCAGATGTTCACACTGATATCTTCAAAATCTCCTTGGATCAGACCACCCCCTCAAAATTCATGGCCACCACCATCGTCCCAGTGCCCAAGAAGCCGACTGTATCCTGCCTCAGTGACTACTATCACGTTGCAGTGATCTCAGTAATAATTAAGTACTTCAAGCTGCTGGCCATGAACTGCATTAAATCCAGCCATTCCACCACATTGGAGCCCTATCAGTTTGCATATCACCCAAATCGGTCCACCGATGATGCCATAATGTCTGCCCTTTACTTTAGAGAGTCCTGTCCCACCTGGACATTGGTGACTCCTATATCAGAACAGTGTTCAATGTCTTCAGTTCTACTTTTAATACAATCATTCCTCAGAAGCTGTGGACTGGTGGGAAAACCTTGCATATTGGGCCTCAAAACCTCCCTCTGTAACTGGATCTTGGACTTCCTGATGAAGAGGCCACAGACAATTTGTATTGGCAGCAACACCTCTGGTTCCATTACTCTGAGAACTGGCAACCCCCTAGGCTGTGTGCTTAGCCTGCTGCTGTTCACTGCTAATAGACTTCAGGAAGTTGCAGGATGACTACTCCCTACAGCACATCAATGGCTTCTCCATGGAGACCCTCAGGAGTACCAACTTTCTTGGCGTGCACATTACTAACAATGTCTTCTGGTCTCTCAACACCACTTCTTTAGTCAAGAGAGCATGGCAGCACCTCCACTTCTTGAGGAGACTGAGGCAAGCAAAGATCCCCCATTCTCACCACATTCTACTGGGTCATCATCAAGAATGCATCACCATCTAGAATAGGAATTTCAATGCATCAGATCGCAAGACCCTGCAATGGATAGTGAGGACTGCTGAAAACATCATTGGCATCTCTTTTCTCACCATCCTATTCAGGACGTACACTCTGTAGCCACTTTATTAGGTACAGGAGTGGAACCTGATGTGGTCTTTTGCTGCTGTAGTCCATCCACTTAAAGGTTTGACATGTTGTGCATTCAGAGACACTCTTCTGTACACCCCTGTAAGCTCTGGAGACTGTTGTGTCTGAAGATCCCAGGAGGTCAGCTGTTTCTGAAATACTCAATCCACCCCATCTGGCACTGAGAATCATTTCATTGTCAAAGTCACTTAGATTCTGATTCATTTCTTCAAAGTCATTTCTTCCCGATTCTGATGTTTAGTCTGAGCAACTGAACCTCCTGACCATGCCTACATGTTTTTTTTTAATGCATTGAGTTGCTGCCGCATGATTGGCTGATTAGATATATACATTAATGAGTAGGTGTACAGGTGTACTTAATAAAGTGATCACTGAGTGTATATCAGAAGCATTGCATTTGCAGTGCCTCCAGCATTGTTAAAGACCCCTTGCAATCTTCCCACAATCTTTTTGACCTCCTGCCGTCAGGCAGAAGCTACCACAGCCTAAGAACTCGAACTGTCCGGCTGGGTAACAGCTTCTTCCCCCAGGCTGTTAAGGCTTGTTAACACCCTGCTGCCATCCAGCACACATGTACACCGTCTGAATGCTCTGCTGCCCCCTCCTACTCCCCACTCCCCAACTCACAGACACACTCTCATCGTGCACAGGTCTCTTTTTATCTTTTATTGCTGCTGTTTCACATATTTATACCACAGCTTGTCTTATTATAATAACGCTAGTAACATTACACTGTCTTACATAACCGTGCACCTCACACTTTATGTCAATCTGTCAATCCTCAAGCCATGTCACTCAGGGACTTAAGTTGATATTATTTTGTGACTCTTTGCGCTGCATTATAACTATATGTGCTGTGTGTGACTATATGGACTGTGTTTTGCACCCTAGCCCCAGAAGAACAATGTTCCATTTAGCTGTAAACGTGTATGGTTGACTGGTAATTAAACTTGAATTTGAACTTGAGATCAGACAGTGCATCATCTAAAAGCCACCAAAATTGCAATGCAAGGTGAAGTTCTTTAGTGAAACATTGTCCCAAATGAATTGATTTCAGTTATTTCCAATACCTTTGGATTAAAGTCATCTACAGAACATCTCCTAACAATGCATGTTGAGCTGGAATAAGAAGAAAAATTGTGCTGTGCCAAGACAAGCTGAGTTAGCACTTCAAGTTGATGAGCTTTCATTCAATCTTCTATCTTTCATCTGGCTTGTGTGAGGGCATTGATTTAGCTTTCCATATGTGTGTGGCTTCATCTTTATTAGCAGCATTGCTTTTTTATGCTCACATTGTTCTGGGCTTTCACAATATCACCTTCTCCTTTAAGTACATGATATTACTTGTCATGGAGGTTAAAGAAGGTGATCTTGTTGAAAGCCCATTCGTTCAATACCCAAGCTGAATGGTCCTTGATCCCCATCATGCTTGTGCAAGCTCCTGACAGGGATAGCTAGGGTTGCCAGGTTGTCCTTCTCCCAATCAACAGTGCAACAATAAAATTACGTACTTCTAATGGTGTCTTGATAAGTTATTGCCACTTTCCCAAAGCACCATGGTTTACTGTGTATGCATTCTTATCTTAATCATGAAATAAGTAAGGTCCCATTTGAGTAGTCACAGGGAAACATAGCAAGACCAGTACTTTAGACTCACTTAAGTTAGCCTCATCCATGATTTTCAACAATATCAGAAAAAGTTACCCAAAACACCAATCTCATCGCCAATTTGTAATGTCTTCATAAATGCATTGAAGGAACAATATGGTGCTTCAAAGCAGTGGTGATTGATTTGCAAAGTAGAAGATATTGCTTCAGAGTGTCTGTTCCAGTCAATGTCATACTGTTATAAAACAGGCACAGCTCGTGACTCTCCTATACAACAAATTCACTGCACGTCCACACAGACAAGGGCACCCAGATTTACTATGTTTAACGTAACGCATTTTCAATATTAAGTTTTCAAAACAATAGGAATTCTGCTTGATGTTACCTAAAAGGATTTACAAAGCATTTACAAAGGATTTTTGGCATTTAACTGCTCAATATTTTCATAAATCCTCTCTAATTTCTATTTGCTTTAGCATTTGATTTGTTGCTTGTCTGTGAATACACTAGAACAAGGGTAGATCACCCAGCCCGTCAAGCCTTGTCTGCCAATGAAGTCAATCGAGGCTCACTGTAGATCTCCATTAATCTTTGCCTTATTGTTTAAATGACTTTCACAAAAGCTTTCAGGGACTGAGTTCCACACCTTCACAATCCCTAATGCAAAGAAATGCACAATAACATCATCCCTGATTGACAAATTCGACATATGAAGATATGTCTTCTTGTTGTGAACAATCCCAATGTAAAATTGTTTCTATCTTGTTCAGCTATTTGAAACATTCAAATAAAATTTCCCCTTTATTTTCCTCACACAAAGCTAATTTTTGCAAATCACCATATCCTTTTAGTCCTGGGATGACATTCTTGTTTAACCACAACTTTCCTATAACAGGGTGACCAAAATGTACCCCAGGTGCTGTCTGACCAATGATTTCTACAACTGCAACATAATGTCTCATCTCTTCTGCTCAGTGCTCTTTCTGGTGAATGCCAGCATGCTAAATGCCTTTTCCCCCATCCTGTGATGCTGCTTTCAATGAACTATGCGCTTGTACTCTTAAGTCCCTCTGTTCCATTACACTCCCAAAAAGCATCACCTCACACTTATTGGTATTGAAATCCATTTGTCACTCCTTGGTCAACTTCCCTAATGAATCAAGATCCCCTTGTAATCTGTAATAAACTTTGCACTATCAAAACACCTTCTAATTCTGCATCATCCAAAAACTTACTGATCAAGCCTTGTGAATTTACATCCAAATCATTTACTGAAACAATGAATAACAAGGGCTCCAATGCTAACCCTCCTTAAAAGAGTATTGCACCAATTTCTCCACACACCTGCTCCACACCTGCTTCTGAGGGGGGTCTATAATACAACCCTACTGGGGTGATCCCCTCCTTGTTTCTGTGTTCCTACCATATAGCCTCACTGGACACTCCCTTAAGGCTGTCATCTCTTAAGTACTGCTGTTCTGTCCTCATCAAAAAAAAGCTATGATCCTTACTCACTTACACATACCTCTGTCACACCTGAGCATCTGTATCTTGAAATATTAAGCTGCCAGTCAGCCACATTTCTATTACAGCTGTAACATTCCGGTTCTCACAGCCAATCCACACCCTGAGTTCATCTGCTTTACCTGTTAAGCCTCTCTTCAACTGAGTATTTCTCTTCCCTGCTGTTGGATTGGATTGTATAATTGTTACTTCCCTTATAGTTGTTATTTATATGGTTGCATTTTTATATAATTATCTGCATACTTGTAATTGTGCAGCTTTTCTTTAGTGGTTGCAGTTGTGAGTATGGTATTACTTGAATGGAAGCCATTTTGTTGGCTAATTCAAGCAAAGGAATTTGAATAGAATATCTGTTATCAATAAGTTGTTATAAGAGAGCCAACCATGTTGGATCAGTCTTTTCTTTATTCTTTTCCCTTCAAGTAGGCTCTCTTTCCCTCTCTTTCTCTCTCTCTCACCCCCATCCTTCTTCTTTTTCCCTCATTTTTTTCTTTTAACACTTCATAAGCAATCATAAGCAACAAGTTTTATGCCTCATTCTCGACTTTAGAAGAACCTTGGATCAAAAGCATCAGGATTCAACACTGCCTTTACTGCTTCCCTGGCTATCTTGATGACTAGACTTGCTCCCACGGACTACTGCCTTATCACATGTAAAACAGTAGTCAACAAGAGTCCCACCCTTCTGCCAAACTAGCTTAAAGCTTCCCATGTAGCACTGGCAATTTCAAGTGTGAACAATCCCTCTTGTTCTCCCTATACTGACACCTTTATGATGTGTATTACTGAGCACAGTGCTCGAAATGAAATCTAACCGAAGTCCTATGTAACCATAGAGTAATTCGGTATCCTAACCCCCTAATGTTATTTACCTGTTCTCGCAATTTAGCCCTTTGACCTCCAGTATTGTTTTGACTTCTCTTGCTTTAGCATATTTTTGCCTGGGTTTCAGTTGAGGCATTAAGATCAGCCGTGTGAGTGGTACCTCAGCAAAGTCTTGCCTCTGTGTGAAAGTTAGCGTGCCCTTAGGCAACTGCTTTTTAATTTCACCGACAATATTAACCTTCCAGCTACTGGGGAATTCTCAATAATAGCTGAAAGGATTTGGAGCAATGTCAGTCCCCCTCTCATGGAGTCACAGAGAACAAAACAGGCTTTTAGCCCACTGAGTCCTTGCCAACCTACAAGTGCCCACTTAGACCAGTCCTACGCTCATCCCACTTTTATTTTCCCGTATTCTCATTCTCTCTCTCTCTCTCTCTCTCTCGATTTTACCACTAAGAACAACATACAATGTCCCATCAACCTACCAACCTGTGCAAAATTGGAATGTTGGGGGAACCCACGCAGTCACAGATTCAAAGATTCGAAGTACGTATGCAGTGTACGACCCTGAGATTCGTCTTTCGCACAGAACACCATGGAATCCATTCAAAGGAAACATCAGCTCCCCACCACACGCAAAAGAAAACAAATCGCGCAAGTGGCAGTGAAAAATGGGCGAAGAATACAAAATTAAAAGAGGCCTGGTACATTCAGTTCAGCTGAGTGTTCGTTACCTACAGGCCGCCCCGATTCAAAATCGCCCAGAATAGCAACAAAAAAAGGAGCAACCAGAAACCAGACACATCATAACATGAACTACAGAGTCCAACCCACAAACCGCATTGGTTAAAATTGTCCAAGACCCAGAACTCAGCCACCATCCTCGGACAATGTTGAGAGAAAGAGAGAGATAGAGACCATTCCAGCACAGGGACCTTTCTTTGGGAGCAGCGAGCGAGAGGGGGAGAGAGAGACAGTCACAAGCAGACACCTTCCTCTGGCAGCAGCGAATGAGAGGCTGGTAGACGGTGCTGAACATCCACTCACCTTCTGCACTCGCCTCAACAATTTCAATCTTGCTTTGATCGGCGAGAATTGGGGTCGATCATGGGCTAGCAGCCCATCTCCTGGCTTCTTGGCCGTGAGGCACACCTCACAGAACACCCTTGGAGACAGCAAAGCACCAGATCGTTCAATCAGCCCAAGGAGAGTGTGTAGACTCCACACCGAGTCAAGGTCAAACCCAGTTCACTGGAGCCGTGAGGCGGCAGCTCCATTAGCTGCACCACTGTGCCTCCTGTCTCCTTTCTGTATCTGGTCAAAGTTACTAACTTGCTGTACGAATTTACAACATATTGCAGCAGAGACATGAAAGTTTTCCCATGCTTTCCACTTTCTACGGTGTTTGTGCTCGTGGTGTTGAGAGGGTGGATTTCTCACCATTTACAGGATCACTCTGTTTGAGAATTGTTTTCCCAAAAGGCAAGTAGAACAGCTGGGTGCTTCCACAGTCTTTTGAAGTGACAAATAAATGCAGGTTCCCATGTCGTTTAATCATTTATGCATGATATTTGCACATTTGATATCAGGCTATCATTTTCCATCATGACAATGCTTATTAGAGTCATTGGCAGTGTCCCAAGGTATATTTCCCTGGTGAAAATTCTTGATGAGAAAATGGGTTTTGAATTGTGAAACTCACCAAAGGTGAGGCTAACATAGTTAAGCACAGCATTAAGCAAGGTGATCCTCTGAGGAACACAAGTTCCATTTTCATCTGCAGTCTGTGTGCCTTTGGCAGTGCTCAGTTTACTTGGCAAGGGAAACACTGGGTCCGGTGCAGTGTGCTGGCAATGAAAGGAATCAGAAATCAGAATCAAGTTTATTATCACCGGCATGTGACATGAAATTTGTTAACTTAGCAGCAGCAGTTCAATGCAATACATAATATAGAGGAGAGAAAAAAGAATAAATAGATTACAGTATACATATATTGAATAGATTAAAACTGCAAAAAAACAGAAATTCTGTATATTTTTAAAAAAAAAGTGAGGTAGTGTCCAAGGGTTCAATGTCCATTTAGGAATCGGATGGCAGAGGGGAAGAAGCTGTTCCTGAATCACTGAGTGTGTGCCTTCAGGCTTCTGTACCTCCTACCTGGTGGTAACAGTGAGAAAAGGGCATGCCCTGGGTGCTGGATGTCCTTAATACTGGACGCTGCTTTTCTGAGACACTGTTCCCTGAAGATGTCCTGGGTACTTTGTAGGGGCTAGTACCCAAGATGGAGCTGACTAAATTTATAACCCTCTGCAGCTTCTTTCAGTCCTGTGCAGCTGCACAAGTATTGAAGTTCTTTTTATCCTTTGTAAAATAATTAAGTGCTTGCAAACTGTCTTTCCTTTCCTCATCACAATGTAATAAAGACCAGCATTAAAGAAAGACTTGTTGCCTGGTAGGATGGAGCAACAAACAAGATGCAGGAGAGACTCAGTGGGTCAGGCCACATCTGTGGACAGAAGTGGACAGTTGACAATTAAAGTTGAGACATTCCGTTCTTAAATTTCTGCTTGTGAAGGTAGATGGTTGGAAAATCAGCGTGGTGTTGACGGGCACGTGCGAGAGAATGCATTACAAGGAAATAAGTGGAGCAATGCAATTGGTGGGATTGCTCTGAGAGCTAGTATAGTCTCAATGGACTGAATAGACTTCTTACTACGTCCAATTAAAATATGAGAAGCATCTCTTCAAGTCATCCCAAAAGACTTTACATCCATGAAGTACTTTTGAAAATGCTGTCAATGTAATAATGTAGGAATTAATATGCACACAGCTAAGTCCAGCAAAGCCCTTGGCAGGTAATGACAAGGTTATCTGTTTCAGTAACGTTAGCTGAGGGTAAAGCATTAGACATATTGCTCCTCCTCCTCTTTGAAAGAGTACTATGGGCCTTTTAACATTCACCTCAGAGGACGGACAGAATTGGTTCAACAGCCTGGATGACTTATCACAGACAGTAAGACCACAAGCCTGAATTAGTGCCTGCTCAGTGAGAGGAAAATGCCAGCACTGTTTCAGGCCACAGCTGGTCAGGAACCAGTAGAATGATTTAAGGACTGCTGCACAAAGGTGCACCTATCTGAACAAGGTAAAAATCCCACAGTGCTGTCACAGAGCTGTTCAGTACAATGCCATACCTCCGCCATCCTCAACTTTGCCTTCACCTCTCCCCTTACAGCCCTGTGAGATTGTATTTCTACTGCCCTTATGTCGTGCACCATTTCCAATTGACCTTGCAGTCAATCACCAGAGTCACAGACACACTTTCCCTCCAACTCCAGGCCTGAAGGCACCCTAAGGCTATTGCTTCTCCTGCTGCTGCCCACCCAGTCATTACCTGATGCTGGTGTAGCTCGACTATACTGTATTCCCAGACTCACTTTCATTACCTGTCATTCAGCCGTTCCTCCCAATCCCAATCCCATTCCCTGTAATCCAGCAATGCTTCCAGTTTTTGATCCCAAAGCCTTTGCCTCAGCCACTCTTCACTTCCTGCAGCTCAGCCATCCCCACTTCCAATTCTGCTGCCTGTAATTCACCCAACTTTTAATCTCAATGCCTTGTGAGGCTGCGCAGTAGCAGAGTGGCTAGCACAACAGTTTACAGTACCAGCGACCCAGGTTCAATTCCTGCCACTGCCTGTAAGGAGTTTGTACATTCCCGTGACCGCGTGGCTTTTCTCCAGGTTCTCCTGTTTTCTCTCACAGTCCAAAGATGTAGCGGTCATTGTAAACTGTCCCACGATTAGGCTGGGATTAAATCTAGGGATTCCTGGGCACTGTGGCTCAAAGGACCGGAGGGGCCTATTCTGCACTGTATCCCAACAAAATAGACACCTATTTGAGCCTAGTGCAAACATCCTTGGAAATAGCTTCATTTCTTTCCCTAAGCCAGTCTCCCTCATCCCGACCCATTTTCCTACAACTCATTCACTCTTCCTAATCACATCTTCATAATTTAATCACACCTCTTAATACTGTCTGTCATTCATAATCCCAGTCCTAGTTCCATTCTCCCCAATCCCAATCCCTCTCTCTAATTCGATCACCCTCGCATTTCCTAATCACACTCCCTGTATCTCAGCCTTTGCTTCTTATCATATTGGTGCTTCAGAAAGTCATCACATCTGACATTTTTTTCAGACAAAAAAGAGGAAGTTAAAAAAAACACTCAAAAAGGCACAGAATAAATGAAAAGTTCAAAACTAGACATTTAAGAACAAGTAATGAAGCCTGGATGGAGCAGAGAGAGATGAATATTTAAAGAGAGATAAAGGTAGCAAGACTGAACCAAACCAGAGTAGGATGCACATATTAATAATGAAGGAAATAGAAAAGATACAGGAGAGAACAATTAAGATGGATCAATGGAACAGTTTTACATTGGCCCAGACTTTGCCTCAAGCACATTCATAAACTGGGGTTAAGATACTGCACATGTGTGCTTCATAACACAACACCCTGCTTCTGAAGGTTGGACCCATGGTCTTGTAACATGTCCCAAGCTTTAAGAGTGACACGACAACCAATGACAACAGGTCTGCTGCTGTTCAGGATTTCAACGTTATCAGAGAAGATGTGGCTAAAGTTGTGGATAGAGCAGAAGGGAATTGTGTTCATTAGAGTGTGTTCAACTGAACACACTCCAATAATCACAGTTGGGGGGAGGAGTTTGACTTGAGTTCCCAGAGGAGTCTGCTTCAGGAACTTCTGCTGCCTGAAAACTAACAACCCTTGAAGCTCTCTGAGAATTGTATAATGTGCAGATCCCAGTAGACTCTTGGTTCCCCACTATATTAAACAGTTCAGTCAGTATCAGTAATGGCCCCGGACTAAACTGAGCTAAGCTGTCACCATTAAAACGTATGACCCAATACACCCAGCCAGGGGCTTGTCAAAGTCCCTTTGAGCTATTACCATGCAATTTGCTTCATAATTGGTTAAAATTTGATGGTGCCATCAACAGATTTGAATTTTTAAAAAGAATTTCTAACTAAAAGACTATTTTCTTCAAACATGTTACATCTTGGGGTGAGTTTCCACCATTCTCACAGGACATTATCCGTACTTGGTCTGCCTTGGTTATTTCTGGTTTTGCTGGGGATTGAGTAGGAAGTCCTCATTAGGGGCTTTTCTGCTTGTTGGCTCTATCAAGTGCATCCATCACGTGTTCCTGCTCAGCATCAGCAATGGCAAAATAAATAACTCACTGCATTGCAGTTTAGCTTACAAGATGCCAAGGAGATTTATTAAATGCCAAGTACACAAAGCAAGCAAAAGTGATGGTACACTGTGGATTTAAAATGGTTACAGGCTTGAATAAACACTGTAGTTGCAGTGTGGGAAAAGAGTAAACAGATACATGTACTGTGCTGAACTACAGTGTTAGCCCGAAGACCATAAATATTAACTGCTGTGGTGCTGACTTGTTTGTAAGAGTTTAGGACAGATGGGGAATGACTGGATGAAAAGAAATTTAAATAATTGGATCCAATATTCAAAAAGAAATAACAATCAAACATAACAACCTTTGTGTCTAAAAAAACCATCTTCAAAATGAACACTTATTGAAAACAGATAAGAAACAATTATAAACACGAGAAAGTCTGCTGATGCTGGAAATCCAAAGCAACACACACAAAATGCTGGGGGAGCTCAACAGGTCAGGCAGCATCTCTGGAAATCGATAAACAGGTGATGTTTTGGGCCGAGACCCTTCTCCAAGTCAAGTTTGTTGTCATTTAACAATATACATGTATATAACGTAAATAACCAAATAATGTATATAGAAATGAGACAACATTTCTCCGAACCAGGGTACACATGATACACATAACACACGATAACTTATGAAGGTAAGGATAAAATCTACAGATGAATCACACATAAATAACAAACTAAAGTCCATTAATGTTAAATATTGTAAGGTACGGAACAGATTAGCCAGTGACACTATGAATACGATGTGGCAGGGAGTTCAGAAGCCTAATGGACTGAGGGAAGAAACTGTTACCCATTCTGACCGTTCTTGTTTTTATACATCGGAGTCTCCTGCCTGATGGTAGAAAGTCAAAGAGGATGCTGGATAGGTGGGTGGGATCCCCAATAATACTAAGGTCCCTGTGTACACAGTGCTGCTGATAAATGCCCCCGATGGATGGTAAAGAGATCCCTATCATCCTCTCAACTGTTCTCACAGTACTTTATAGGGACTTCCAGTCCATTGCTCGACTGCTCCCATACCAGATGAAGATGCAACTTGTCAGGACACTCTCAGTGGTGCTCCTGTAAAATGCAGTTAAGATGGGAGTGGGCGGGAGCCTTGCTTGCCTCAATCTTCTTAGGAAGTGGAGGCAATGCTGTGCCTTCTGTTCAGGGAGGTGATATTAAGGGACCAGGTGATGTCATCCATGATGTGAACTCCCAGGAACTTGGTGCACTTAACTCTCTTTATGGAGGAGGCATGGATTCGCAGAGGGGGATGGTTTGTCTACACCTCCCTGAAGTCCACAATGACTTCCATGACTTCTCCACGTTCAGGCTTAGGTTGTTCTTCTCACACCAATCCACCAGCTGCTCCACTTCCTCTCTGTACTCCGTCTTGTCATCGTTCTTAATAAGGCCCACAACTGTTGTGCCATCTGCAAACTTGATGACAAGGTTTGAGCTGGATCCTGCGACACAGTCGTGCATCAGCAGTGTGAACAGCAGCGGGCTGAGCACACAGCCTTAGGGAGCGCCAGTGCTCAGCATAATGGGACGAGAGACATTGCTGCCCACGCGGACTGACGGGTCTTACTGTTAAGAAGTCGAGTAACCAATTGCAGAGGGAGGTGTTGAGACCCAGCGAGGACAGTTCCTCCACCAGTTTCTGTGTTATAATGGTGTTGAATGCCAAAATGAAGTCTATAAACATCAGTCTGGCATATGAGACACCATTTTCCAGGTGGAACAGGACAGAGAGGAGGGCAGAGGCTATTGCATCATCAGTAGATCGATTTAAGTGATAAGCAAACTGGAAAGGGTCCAGTGTAGCTGGGAGTAAGGCTTAATGTGCTCCATGATCAGCCGCTCAAAGCGTTTCATAATGGTTGATGGTAATGCCACTGAACGATAGTCATTTAGGCAGGTTACTGTCGCCGCCTTTAGCATTGGAATGATGGTTTCCGCCTTTAGGACCCTTCTTCAAAAACAATTAGTTATTTTCATTAAAGTTTATTGCAAAGTTGTAAATTATTGTGACCGTTTTAATCAGAAATATCTATGTTCAGTTTGATATTGAACAAGTGTTCATTGAACTTTGCAGTAGAACTTTATTCATTATTTTTCAAACTGTCAGGGGAATACACAAAGGTTGACGCTGTAAAATACAATAAAACTCTGACAATCCTTATCCAAATAGTTGGAAATCCCATTGGTTTGCAGCTGGATCACCAGGTAATGTTTCCCACATTCACCTTTAAACTCACTGGACTCACTGAAGATTTTATTAACTACGTTGTAACAGTTTAAGAATTAAAAGTGTATTGTAAAATCAACAGGAGTAATAACCAATAGCCTGGATAATCTATTCAGGCATCACTGATATTCCAAGCATAATAATAACAATAATAGTTATTATTATTATTATGCTTGGAATATCAGTGATATAGTTATTGTTATCCTGTACTAATCGCAGTAATATTATTATTAATATTCTGTAATTACTCATATTGGATATGTCCTGTTATTGTGATTTTCCACATTATCTGGTAGATGCCTCTGTTGTAATAACCTTGTTTAGACACATGGCTAGTTCTGGAGTACAGGTCGTCAGTACTATAGCTTGAATGTTCTCTGATCCCATAAACTTTGCTTTAACCAGTCCTCTCAGTAACTACTTGATATTGCATGGAATGAATTGAATGGGCTGGAAACTGGCTTCTCTGACAGTGGGATCTGAGAAAGAAGTTGAGATGGGTTTTGTAATCAGCGTTTCTGACAGTGCTTCTGCCTTTGTCTGGCACTCGCGTGCTGGGCTCCACCACTGCTGGAGGTTGAGAAGTTCTTAAAGCCTCCTCTTCCCGTGAGCTGCTTAATTGTCTATTACCATCCTCTGATAGGTGTGATAGGACCACAGTGCTTTGATCTGTTCCATTCATTGTGAGATCACGTAGCTCTGTGTATGGCATGCTGTTCCCGCCCCCCCCCCCGCCCACTGTTTCGTCTGGACCTGGAGTACAGACTGAAGCCTCACCACTCTTAAGTAGCCTGATGGTGCTCATGCTGAAACTATGCCGACAGGTGTCCAGAGCACGGATTCTTTCTCGTTGAGAAGTGGTGAAGCTTTCCACTTGCAGTTACTTAGCGCCTCAAGCCCTGGTCCTCCTCGTCGACCCAACACTGGTTCCTCTTGGTAATGAAGTTAAAAGTTTCTTCACTGGTCCCAATCGCGATGGGCTTCACGGCAGCCCCTGCAACATGGACACTTCAAAGCTCCTGCTGACAAGGAGTCAGCAGGCTGTTGGCCATCTGCATGGCACTGTTTGAGAAGAGCTATTGTTATGGGATTAATGTCAATTGGCTTATGAGTGGTATAGTGACACTATTGCTTTATCAGAACATGAAACATTATCTCCATCCATACTTCTAGAAGTGAAGTTAAACCTTTATAAAACTCTTTACCTTCAACACATACTGTATACATTTAGTTTGACTTACGTGGGGATGCTCTCATTATTAAGAAATTCCATTCTGGGCATTACAACACAATATTGGACGTTCATATTCTGGATGTATCTTCAAGGTGCAATTCTTGCTTCTCAAGAATTGCCATGTATCATTGAGTGCCTGGCAATTCGTAAGAAGTAGCATATCACATAGAAACAGATGGTACATAAAACCAATGCAGGTCAAAATTCTTCCTTTAACATTTCCATCAATCTCCTGGTAAAACATAAGCAACGTTTTTGATTAATGAGGAAGTATTTTGATTTTTTTTCTCTTGCAGTATTCTTATTGAACTGTAGGCATTATTATGAAGCACGGTTAAACTAATTTTTGTTTTAGATTTGACATCAATGTTTAACCTTTTTGTTTAACCTTCTGACATCCTGCTGAAGATGAGCATCATTATTGTCCTTACACCAGCAATGGTAGAACAACCAAATTTAATGCAAAATTACTGCCACTTGTATCTTTGAGATATTTGAAAAGCTGAGCAGTTATGTAATTATAACTTTCTTAAAATTATCCCTGTTTAATTAGGTTTGAAGTCTGGATTATTCTTGCCTATCTGTTTTCAATCTCGTGGCACCTGCACTGAATATGTTATTTTTCCTGATATGATCACAGTCATTCATTCCCCTTGCTGCTGTGTGATATGTTACCTGGTGCCCTGAGAAATATCAGGATGAGAGTTCACTGAAAAGATATTTAGGAAGGCAAAAGGAAATCAAAAGGTAGTAGTGCAGAACACTGACAGGGATCATGATAAACAGTGTGTAATGGGAAGGACGGAGTACAGAACAGAGTTAGGAACAGTTAAATTTTTAGATGAAATTAAATATCCCTTATCTGAATGTACTCAGCATCCATAACAAGATAGAAAATTTGATGCCACAAATAGAAATAAATAGTTATAAAATTATTGTTAAAGAAATGTTGTTTGAGTCATAGAGCACTACAGCACAAAAACTGGCCCTTCGGCCCATCTAGTTCATGCTGATCTTTTTTTCTGTCTAGTCCCATCTACCCGCACACAGACGATATCCCTCTATACCATCCTCATTCATGTATCTACTAAGCTTCTCTTAAATGTTGCAGTCGAACCCACATCCACCACCTTCACTGGCAGCTCGTTCCACACTCACACCACCCTCTGAGTGAATAAATTCCACATCAAATTCCCCTTAAATTATTTACCCTTCACCCTTAACCTGCACTATGACCTCTAGTTCTAGGCTCACCCAACTTCAGAGAAAAAAATGCGTGCATTTACCCTATCTACGCTCTTCATAATCTTGTATACCTCTATAGGATCTCCCTCATTCTTCTATGCTGCAGAAAATAAATTTCTATCCTATTCAACCTTTCTCTATAACTCAAGTCCTCAAGACCTGGCAACATCATTGCAAATTTTCTCTGCACTCTTTCAATCTTATTTACATCTTTCCTGTAGGTAGTTGATCAAAACTGCTAACAACACTCTAAATTTAGTCTCACTAACTTCTTATATAACTTCAACATAACATTCCGACTCGATGACTTATGAAGACCAATATGCCATCAGCTCTCTTTACAACCTTATCTACCTGTGATGCCACTTTCAAGGAACTATGGATCTGTATTTCCAGAATCTCTTGGTTCTACCACACCCCTCAGTGGCCTTCTGTTCACTGAGTAAGACCTACCCTGGATTGCCCTGCAGAGTGCACAACCTCACACCTGTCTGCATTAAATTCCATCTGCTGTTTTTCAGTCCACTTTTCCATTTGCTGTTATGGAGCGACAAGCTGGGAAATGAATATTCAGTTCAGAAAGATAGAGAGGAAGGAAAAGCAGATAGCTTTGATCTCCTAATAAATAATGAGGAATCTTAAAACACTGGATCAGAAACTCAAGATGGTAAAATTAGCTTGGATGGAAATAACAAAAAGAGAGGACAGGAAAACATTAGCAAGAGAAGGAAAGGGAAGCCTTAACATTAATTACAGGGTAAAACAGGATATACATCATGAAATAAGAAAGGCTTGTAAGTTACTGCAATGATAATAGACTATTTTAATTATCATATAGATTGAACAAATCAAATTAGCAAGGGTAGCCTTGAGGATGACTGTTTTCAGATTGGTTTCTTAGAGCATCACATTACGGAACGAATGAACTAGGGATCAGGCTATTTTAGATTAAGACGGGATTAAATAATGACCTCATTGTAAAAAATCTTTTTGAAAGAATGATTATGGTATGCTAGCATATCCAATTCAGTTTGAAGGTTAGAAACCTGGGTCTGGAACTTGTACCCTGTACTTAGATTACAGCAATTACTCTAGTATGAGGGCTAATTTGGCTGAGATCCACTATTGTGGATGTCCACCTTTGCTGATGTCTCAAGAAGGCGACATCCATCATTAAGGATTCCACCATCCTGGCCATACCGTTTCTTCGTTGCTGCCATCAGGCAGAAGGTACAGGAGCCTGAAAACCCATTCCTCAATATTCAATGATGGCTTCTTCCCCACTGACACCAGATTCTTGAACCGACCTGAAAAACGATAATTTTACCTCAGACTAAATTTCTTTCAATTTGCACTAATATTGTGATGTTTATTTTGTCGTGTAAGTTATATAATTCATGCTAATTTAAGCTTCTGTAATTTATGTTGGTCACATTCCTAACATACTGCTGCTGCTGCAAAAAGCAACTGTTCATGGCATTTATAACCCGGATAAATATGCCCACGACAATGATGTTGAACTTAAAGTGGACGAGGAAAATAAGTTAAAGAGCAAAACTGTAGATCAGTTGTGACAGATATTGAGAAGATATTTTATAAATCTCAGCAAAAAACAATATTCCAGTGAGAGAGAAAGGCCTCTGTGACTAATGATGGAATTTAAAGATGGCAACAAATTAAAAGAAAAAGCATCCAATGTTGTAATGATTAGTGGACCAGAGATTGAGAAAATTTTTAGAAACCAGCGTATTATAAAATTTCATGAAGAGGAGCAAAACAGAATATGAGAGTAAACTAGCGAATAATTTAAAACCATCAGTGAAAGTTTCCACAGTCCTAAATGGAAGTGAGTAGCTAATGTAAACATTTGTTCCTGAAAAGATCAAGCTTAAAGTTCAAGCAAAGTAAAAGATCAAGCTTAAAGTTCAAGAAAAGATCAAGCAAAAGTAAATTTATTATCAAAGTACATATATGTCACCATATACAACCCTGAGATGCATTTTCTTGCAGGCATACTCAATAAATCCAATAACCATAGCAGAATCAATGAAAAACTGCACTAACTTGAGCATTCAACCAGTGTGCAGAAGGCACAAAACTGTGCAAATACAAAACAAAAAAAAGTAATAATAATAATGATAATAAATAAATAACCAATAAATCTTGAGAATATGAGATGAAGAATCCTTGAAAGTGAATACATTGGATGTGGAAACAGTTCAGAGGTGGGGTAAGTGAAGGTATCCCCTTTGGTTCAAGAGCCTGGTGGTTGAGGGGTAATAACTGTTTCTGAACCTGGTGGTGTGAATCCCGAGGCTGTTGTACCTTCTTCTGAAGGCAGCAGTGAGAAGAGAGCATGACCTGGGTGGTGGGTGACCCTGCTGATGGATGCTGCTTTCCTGCAACATCGATCTCTGTAGATCTGCTTACTGGTGGGGAGGGCTTCACCTGTGATGGACTGCGCCGTATTCACTGCTTTGTAAGATTTACCATTCAAGAGCATTGGTGTTTCCATACCAGGCTGTGATGAAGGCAGTCAATATACTCTCAACCACACATCTATAGAAGTTTGTCAAAGTTTTAGGTGTCATGCCAAATCTTCGCAAACTCCTAAGGAAGTAGAGGCACTGCCATACTTTCTCCATAACTGCACTTACATGCTGGGCCCAGAACAGGTCCTCTGAAATGATAACACCGAGGAAGTCTAACCTTCATAAGGAGTCGTCCATTTAAGATAGGGATGAGGAGAATTTCTACACCCAGAGGGTCATGAATCATTAGAGTTAATGCCCCGGAGAGCTGTGAGCAGAGATTGTTTATATTCAGGGTATAGGTTGGCAGACATTTCAATGTCAAGGAAATTGGTGTTGAGCAGCCATAATCTTAATTAAATCACAGAGCAATCTTAATGTGCCAATATGCTATGCATGGTCTTATTCCTTAAGCTCGTGTCAAATGACTTCATTCCCTGTCCAGGAAAGACAGTGCTGTTTCAAGGAGCACTTATGATTGTAGATATCCAGGAATCACCAGATTATGATATCCCTACTTTGGCTCACACAGGCTCTATGGCTTTCCTCCTCTCCTTTCGCCTCTTTGTTCTCCTCACACCTTCTGTCTGAGAACCCAACTAACCCTTCTCTACCAAATAGTTTTACTGCCCCCAGCAAGTCCAATCTCCAGATTCTTTGACACCCTGATTCCCTCTATGTGCCAACTATCTGCTTTCCAACCTTAGTCCCCCATCAGGATGAACTGCCAGTCTCTGTTGCCCTGACCTAGTTTAAGACACCAAAGAACCTCTGTGCATTCAGCAGCCGACAAAGGATAAAGTGCAGTTATGGTTCAGTGGCACTAGATATTAGATACTACTGACATTTGCAGCAGTGTTCCCATGTCCACAAACATTCTTGGCGTGCATAAATTAGCCTTTTTGCACGTCTTCTATGTGGACATAATTTCCAAGCCATTCTTTACTCAGGCAATAAAATTGGCTTTAAATGCCTATTGAGGGTATGCTGTAACTCAATTATATTAATTTTTGATTTTTCCTGCTATTATATGATGAGCGCTGTAATATTTTACATTGCAACTTAAAATGCACGAACACAGTTGCATAATTCATTACAATTGCATGAAACTTATGAGATAATAATGCATTGTTATTAACATCACGTTCTTCCAGTAGAAGTACAATTTACTACACAATTAAGGTGGAAAATTCCCCAGGAAGAAGTATATTTTTAACTCTGACCTTCACACTATGATTAGCTGCTTGCCAGACTGTTACTTTCTAATCTGGAAATGCTGGAAGTTTTTCACATTGAAGCAAATGGATATTTCCTCAGGAATGGACAATTGTAAAAAATTTTCTGGTTCATTTACACCAATTTCCAAAATTCATTAGAACTCAGGACATGAATTCAATTAGTTGGCCATAAGATTAACTCAAAATTTTTAAAAGTATTATGCAGTAGCTTAACAAATAATTTTATGGTTTAACATTTAGATGTGCCTGCAATGAAGTTCTAGTTTGACCATCCACATTTATTCATTAACAGTGATACTGAAGGAGCTACAATTACTTTATACTTTATTGTCGCCAAACAATTGATACTAGAACGTACAATCATCACAGCGATATTTGATTCTGCGCTTCCCGCTCCCTGGATTACAAGTCGATAGTAAATATTAAAAATTTAAATTATAAATCATAAATAGAAAATAGAAAAATGGAAAGTAAGGTAGTGCAAAAAAACCGAGAGGCAGGTCCGGATATTTGGAAGGTACAGCCCAGATTCGGGTCAGGATCCGTTCAGCAGTCTTATCACAGTTGGAAAGAAACTGTTCCCAAATCTGGCCGTACAAGTCTTCAAGCTCCTGAGCCTTCCCCTGGAGGGAAGAGAGATGAAAAGTGTGTTGGCTGGTGGGTCGTGTCCTTGATTATCCTGGCAGCACTGCTCCGACAGCGTGCGGTGTAAAATGAGTCCAAGGATGGAAGATTGGTTTGTGTGATGTGCTGTGCCGTGTTCATGATTTTCTGCAGCTTCTTCTGGTCTTGGACAGGACAACTTCCATACCAGGTTGTGATGCACCCTAGAAGAATGCTTTCTATGGTGCATCTATAAAAATTAGTGAGGGTTTTAGGGGACAGGACAAATTTCTTTAGTTTTCTCAGGAAGTAAAGGCGCTGGTGGGCCTTCTTGGCAGTGGACTCTTATTAGCTCCATTGCTCCTAGTTTGAGGAGCAAAAATATGTCACCACGCTTTATAACTTGCCAACTCAAGTCAAGTCAAATTGATTGTCATTTAATTATATACATGTATACCGCCAAACAAGAAAATGTTTCTCTGGACCAGGGTGTAGAGCACAATAGTACACAAAACACATAATAGCTTAGGAAAGTAACAATTAAAATCGATAAATGAATTGCACATAGATAAACAAAGTGCATAAATTAAATTATGTAAGGTACAATACAAATTATGTGGTGTCACTTCGAATGTGATATGGCAGGGAGTTCAGAAGCCTAATGGCCTGAAGGAAGAAGCTGTTTCCCATCCTAACCACTCTTGTTTTTAATCGTCAGAGTCTCCTACCTGATAGTAGAATGTCAAAAAAGATGCTGGATAGATAGGTGGGTTCCTTGATAATACTAAGTGCCCTTCTCCTGATAAATGTCCCTGTTGGATGGTAGGGAGACCCCTATGATCCTCTCGGCCATTCTCATAGTCCTCTCGAGGGACTTCCAGTCCGATGCTCTGCTGCTCCCATACTAGATGGAGATGCAGCTTGTCAGGATGCTCTCAATGGTTAATAGTTAAAAAGGATATTATTCACTTAATGGGGAGCCAGATTCATAGTCATACCACATGGATACAGGCCCTTTTGTGCAATTTACCCATGCCATTCACATTGTCCATCTAAGATAGTCCCATTTGTCCATTTTTGACCCATATCCTTCTAAGCTTTTCCTATTCATGTACCTGTCCAAGTGTCTTTTAGATGGTGTTATTGTACCTGCCTCAGCCACTTCTTCTAGCTGCTTGTTCCACCTTCTGTATGAACAAGTTATCCTTAGATTCAGATTAAACCTTTCTCATCTCATCTCAAATCTATGCCTTTTAGTTCTTGATTCCCAGACTCTGGGTGAAAGACTGTACATTCACTCTATCTATGCCTCTCATTATTTTATATATAAGTATCTGTTTGTCTCGTGAGACCATGGATTTGCGCCTTGGAAGGTTTCCAGGACGCAGGCCTGGGCAAGGTTGTATGGAAGACCGGCAGTTTCCCAAGTTGCAAGTCTCCCCTCTCCATGGCATCGATGTTGTCCAAGGGAAGAGCATTAGGACCCATACAGCTTGGCACCAGTGTCATCGCAGAGCAATGTGTGGTTAAGTGCCTTGCTCAAGGACACAACACACTGCCTCAGCCAAGGCTCGAACTAGCGACCTTCAGATCGCTAGCCGAATGCCTTACCCACTTGGCCACGCACCTCTATAACATCACTGCTGAGTCTCCTATGCTCCGAGGAATAAAGTCCTGGACTGCCCAACCCTCTCCCTATAATCCAGTCACTGGAGTCCTGTCAACATTGTTGTCATTTCTTTGAGGACTCTTTTTAGCTTAACAGGGGACTGAGGTTGGGGAGGCTGCTGGTTGGCCTACAGAGGGAGTTCAAGAAGTCAGGAGTTCAATGGTAAGCCTATAGGTGGAGCAAGCATAAAAAGAGAAATAATGTATGAGATCATGAAAAGGCAACGTAACTTCATTGGACATGTGGTTAGGAAATAGGAGTTATAAGGCACGGTAAATATGGGAAAGATTGAAGGGAAGAAAGCAAGAGGAAGTCAAAGACAAATGATGATGAAGGCAGCAGCCAAAGAACTGGAAATGAATACCAATGAATTGATCCACTTGACCCGAAACAGGAGTGTGTGGGCCATGGCAGTCAAAGCTCAAACTGGGCGTGGCACCTGATGATGATGATGATGATAGGTAGAAGAGAGTCAGGTTGGTACAAGTGTGAAAGGAATGGGGAGAACAAATAGTGGCAATGGGTAGTTTCTATAGAACCAACTCTACTACTCTAATGCCTGCAGGGCAGCTCTCCCAGAGTATCAGGTCGGTATCTAGAGATACTTGGGACTGTGATACATCACCTTGTAAAACCTGTGTAGAGAATTCCTACTCAAATCTTTGCCTTGATATGCAATTTTTATTTCAATAAGTGGAATATGTTTTCTGTTTGGGATACTTTGTACTCATAGACATGCATTCATGTGCCATGTGGTGGAGCATATTCAGTGCTCTTGAATACAAAATGTCCCAGCACGTTGTTACCAGCCTATGTCATTGATGAAAAATACTAACTTTATCCATTTGCCATAAGGCATTTGATTGGAATGGTCAGCATCCACAGAACATTTACAAACATTTTCACGGAGTAAGAAATGACCCTGCTTTTGTGTTTTGATTAGTATTGGAAAACATAAGTGTCATGAGCATGTAAGCATATTAGTATCTAATTGTTGATGAATGCCTAGGTATTTCAAGGTAAACTCCCATTTTGTTTTGTGAGATCATTAGCAAAACATCTTGGATGATAGTACAGCAAGCAAACCGAATCCTTTGTGGTAACTTACATTCCATTACAGCGGTGCAGTTTTTCCAGAGATACAAAACAAGGAATGTTAATCTGCTTTTTTAACAACCAAAAAATCCTTTTACAGAATAGATTTTAATGTTCTTGATCTGTCTGTTCTGTGATTTTTGGGGAATGATTGCTACTGGTTAATGATGCACATCAGTTAATGATCAAGACAATAATACTGTCTTGTTCCATTTAGAAAGTAATTTGTTACTGGTCTTATGTAAGAATTAAAGCTTTGATAGGTGACATGATGTTCTAGTAGCTTGGATGTTAACATTGTACCAATGCATTCAAATCATGGTAAAGATAGGCATGAACTTCAGATTGCGGCCCCTGCCACTGATCTCGGCGGCTCCAACACCTCAGGGCATATTCAAAACCCAGACTCCAGCAATGACCATGGACACCTTCACAGCGATTGCGCAACCACCAACTGCGACGCCAGCCTTGAACTCCAGGCCGGGTTTTTATGTGCTGCTGTTGTGACTCCCGTCTCCCCTTCCCCCACCACCACTCTGCAACTCAATCTCCCTCAGATCCCACCATCAGCTCCTGGGTACTCAGAGGCTCCATCTTCCTCTCACCCCAACCCTCCCCTCCCCATTGACACCCCCAGCCTCCCCCCTCCCGCCTCTGATCCCAGCTCTCATCCATGCCAGGTCTTTACCATCCCCTCCGACCTTCAACTGTCGGAGGCAGAACGCTCTGTCCCCAGTAAGGGCCTCACCTTTGTCCCCCTTCGCCCACACCTCAGCGAGTTCCGTGTTCGCCACAATGCGGAACTTTTCTTCCGCCGTCTCCGTCTCCGAGCCTACTTCTTCAGCAAGGACTCTTCCACCTCCACCGAAGACCCCTTCTCCCGTCTTCAACCCTCCTTTTCTTCATGGACACCCCGCTCTGGTCTTCTGCCTGCTCTGGATCTCTTTATCGCTAACTGCCGATGGGACATCAACCGTCTCGACTTCACCGCACCTTGTCCCCATTCCAACCTCACCCCTTCGGAATGCTCTGCTCTCCACTCCTTCCGCACTAATCCTAAAATTATTAAACCCGCCGATAAAGGGGGTGCTGTTGTAGTCTGGCGTACTGACCTCTACCTTGCCGAGGCACAGCGACAACTCGCGGATACCTCCTCTTATTTACCCCTCGATCGTGACCCCACTAAGGAGCACCAGGCCATTGTCTCCCACACCATCACCGACTTTATCCGCTCAGGGGATCTCCCATCCACTGCTACCAACCTTATAGTTCCCACACCCCGCACCTTCCGTTTCTACCTCCTACCCAAGATCCACAAACCTGTCTGTCCTGGCCGACCTTTTGTCTCAGCTTGCTCCTGCCCCAGCGAACACGTTTCTGCATACCTCGACACAGTTTTATCCCCCCTTGTTCAATCCCTTCCGACCTATGTTCGTGACACTTCTCACGCTCTTAAACTTTTCGATGATTTTAAGTTCCCTGGCCCCCACCGCTTTATTTTCACCATGGATGTCCAGTCCCTATATACTTCCATCCCCCATCAGGAAGGTCTCAAAGCTCTCCGCTTCTTTTTGGATTCCAGACCTAATCAGTTCCCCTCTACCACCACTCTGCTCCGTCTAGCGGAATTAGTCCTTACTCTTAATAATTTCTCCTTTGGCTCCTCCCACTTCCTCCAAACTAAAGGTGTAGCTATGGGCACCCGTATGTGTCCTAGCTATGCCTGCCTTTTTGTTGGCTTTGTAGAACAATCTATGTTCCGTGCCTATTCTGGTATCTGTCCCCCACTTTTCCTTCACTACATCGACGACTGCATTGGCGCTGCTTCCTGCACGCATGCAGAGCTCGTTGACTTTATTAACTTTACCTCCAACTTTCACCCTGCCCTCAAGTTTACCTGGTCCATTTCCGACACCTCCCTCCCCTTTCTAGATCTTTCTGTCTCTGGTTCTGGAGACAGCTTATCCACTGATGTCTACTATAAGCCTACTGACTCTCACAGCTATCTGGACTATTCCTCTTCTCACCCTGTCTCTTGCAAAAACGCCATCCCCTTCTCGCAATTCCTCTGTCTCCACCGCATCTGCTCTCAGGATGATGCTTTGCATTCTAGGACGAGGGAGATGTCTTCCTTTTTTAAAGAAAGGGGCTTCCCTTCCTCCACTATCAACTCTGCTCTTAAACGCATCTCCCCCATTTCACGTACATCTGCTCTCACTCCATCCTCCCGCCACCCCACTAGGAATAGGGTTCCCCTGGTCCTCACCTACCACCCCACCAGCCTCCGGGTCCAACATATTATTCTCCGTAACTTCCGCCACCTCCAACGGGATCCCACCACTAAGCACATCTTTCCCTCCCCCCCCTCTGCATTCCGCAGGGATCGCTCCCTACGCAACTCCCTTGTCCATTCATCCCCCCCATCCCTCCCCACTGATCTCCCTCCTGGCACTTATCCGTGTAAGCGGAACAAGTGCTACACATGCCCTTACACTTCCTCCCTTACCACCATTCAGGGCCCCAAACAGTCCTTCCAGGTGAGGCAACACTTCACCTGTGAGTCGGCTGGGGTGATATACTGCGTCCGGTGCTCCCGATGTGGCCTTCTATATATTGGCGAGACCCGACGCAGACTGGGAGACCGCTTTGCTGAACATCTACGCTCTGTCCGCCAGAGAAAGCAGGATCTCCCAGTGGCCACACATTTTAACTCCACATCCCATTCCCATTCTGACATGTCTATCCACGTCTTCCTCTACTGTAAAGATGAAGCCACACTCAGGTTGGAGGAACAACACCTTATATTCCGTCTGGGTAGCCTGCAACCTGATGGCATGAACATCAACTTCTTTAACTTCCGCTAATGCCCTACCTCCCCCTCGTACCCCATCTGTTACTTATTTTTATACACACATTCTTTCTCTCATTCTCCTTTTTCTCCCTCTGTCCCTCTGAATATACCCCTTGCCCATCCTCTGGGTCCCCCCCCCCCCGTCTTTCTTCCCGGACCTCCTGTCCCATGATCCTCTCTTATCCCTTTTGCCTATCACCTGTCCAGCTCTTGGCTCCATCCCTCCCCCTCCTGTCTTCTCCTATCATTTTGGATCTCCCCCTCCCCGTCCAACTTTCAAATCCCTTACTCAATCTTCCTTCAGTTAGTCCTGACGAAGGGTCTCGGCCTGAAACGTCGACTGCACCTCTTCCTAGAGATGCTGCCTGGCCTGCTGCGTTCACCAGCAAATTTTATGTGTGTTGCTTGAATTTCCAGCATCTGCAGAATTCCTGTTGTTTGTACTTAATTAAAGTGTTAACTTAACCAAGAGCAAAAGTTAAATCAAGACACGTCAGCACAAGGATTATAACAAGAAGAAATATTTTTCTTTAAGCTTAACCTCAAACCATAGACACTATGTTAAACATACCAAATATTGGTTAATAATGGAAGGATGAGATCAGACCCTTATTTGTGAGTTATGTCAAACAGGTTTTTGCAGATCTGGGCTATCTGGAGTATTGACCTCCTTATTTACAGAAGGATGATAATGTATTGGAAACATTTCAGAAACAATGTACTAGAGCAGGGGTTCCCAACCATTTTTATACAATGGACCAATATCATTAAGCAAGGAGTCCATGGACCCCAGGTTAGGAATTCCTGTAACTAGACCAATGCCTTGAAAGTGTAGATTGATTTATGAACAAAGATTTGCTGGGATTAGTTTGTAAGAGGACTTGATTTAAGTATAAGATCCTGTGGTGTCTTGAGAGGAGGATGTGGAGAGAAGATTTTCTCTTGGTAGGATCTAAAGCTAGGGGTCACAGTTGAAAAACAAGGGTGTTTAGGGCAGAGGTGAGGTAAATCAGGTCTTGCCTTTTATTTGGGCTCCAGGCCCTAAGCTACCTGGTTAACCCTCAATGCATCTTATAAAACGGCCTAGTATATAATTCAGTTCAAGGAAAATTAGAGAAAGGAAATACTGTCCACATCACTTGAACGAGTTTTTAAAGAAATGTGGATAGGTCGACCAGATTTAAATATAATTTAAATTGCAATGCAGGGCGACCGAGGGACTGAACTCCCTCCCAGCTCTGAATTGGAAGCAGTGTTGTTCAAAGTCACACTGTGGAACATGGAAAGTTAATCTCAGCTGGCATTTCAGTGCAATGCTAGGCTGGACAATTTAGTTGCATTAGGTTTGCAGTAGGGTGGTAAACCTCCAGCTGTTTCCTCCCCTCCCCCATCCCCCTCCCCCTCCCCCTCTGGGGGGCCATATCAATGTTTGAAGGAGGGCAGCAAAGTGATCATCCTTTAATTTCTGCCAATAAATCGGACACTAGCAAACTGTGTATGAAACTGACAAATTGGGTATGGTTAATCCTCTCATGGTCAGAGGAATATTGATCAAAATAAAGTTGTTAATGGATTAGATAGAGCTCTTAAAGATAGCGAAGTGAAGGGATATGGGGAGAAGGCAGGAAAAGGGTACTGATTGTGGATGATCAGCCATGCTCACAGTGAATGGTGGTGCTGGCTCGAAGGGCCGAATGGCCTACTCCTGCACCTGTTGTCTATTGTCTGTTGGAAGCAGGTCAGATGAAATTTACTGAACTAATTCATAGAATCGATTGGTTATCTTTTGAGGAAAGATTAGAGAGGTTATTGTATTCACTGAAGTTTAGAAGATTTACAGGAAACTTGATTAAAATGCACAAGATACAAAGAGGTTTTGACAGTGTGGATGTACCGAGAATGTTGTCTCTTGTAGGAGAATTTAAAATTAGGAAGCTGCTTGAAAATAAGTAGTTATCCATTCAAACAGAGATGAAGCAAAGTGTTTCCTCTCAGAGCGATATAAGTCCTTAGAACTCCTACCTTAAGGCACAGTCGCCACAAAGTTTTTGAATACCTTTAAGGCAGCGATAAATTGATCTTAATAAGCAAGAAGATGAATAGTGAATGGGAATGCTCAACTGAGGTTGCAGTAACATCAGTCATATTCCTATAAGGCAGAGCAGTCTCAGAAGGAAAAATAGTGACCCATTCCTCTTCTTGATTCACAAGTTTGTTCATTTAGTCATTCTTACAATGTTGTGCTAACTCATTCAATTTAAATTTGTTTACACTAAGATGTGATGCGTAAACACGAGATTCTGCAGATGCTGGAAATCCAAAGCAACACACACGATATGCTGAGGAACTCAACGGGTCAGGCAACATCTATGGAGATGAGTAAACAGTCGACGTTTTGGACTGAGACCCTTTTCCAAGACTGGAAAGGAAAGGGGACGATGCCAGAATAAGAATGTGGTGGGAAATGGAAGCAGGGCAAGCTAGAAGGTGATAGGTGAAGCCAGGTTTGTGGGGGAGGGGAATGAAGTAGGAAGCTGAGAGGTGATAGGAGGAAAAAGCAAATGGCTGGAGAAGAATAATTCTAATAGGAGAGGAGATTGGTCTTTGAGAGAAAGGGAAGGAGGAGGGGCACTAGTGAGAAGTGATTGGCAGATGAGGAGAAGAGAAGAGGTAAGAAGGAGGCCAGAGTGGGGAATTGAAGGAGAGGAAAGGAGGAGTGGGAAAAATTACAGAAAGTTGGAGAAATTGATGTTCATGCCATCAGGTTGAAGGTTTTCTAGACGGAATATAAGGTGTTGCTCCTCCAACCTGAGAGTGGTCTCATTATGGCAGAAGAGGAGGCCATGGACTGATATGTCAGAACGGGAATGGGTATTAGAATTAAAATGGTTGGCCACTGGGAAATCCTGTTTGTCGTGGATGGAGCAAAGGCATCCGACAAAGCGGTCCCCCGATCTACGTTGGGTCCCACCAATGTAGTGGAGGCCACATTGGGAGCACTGGATACAGTAGATAGCCACAACTGCCTTACCTGGAAGGACTGTTAGGAGGTGAGGGAAGATAAGTGAAGTTAAGTGCCAGGTAGGAGATGAGTGGGGAGGGACAAATGGATAAGGGAATCATGGGGGAGTAACCACTGCAGAAGCAGAGGGTTACGGGAGAGGTAAAAATGTGTTTGGTTTGGTTTGGCTACACCCTCTGATGCTTTCCCTATCCACAAATATTCTTTGAATGTAAAATTCAGAGCATTTCCCACTCTTAGCATCACAATTTATCATGACTAGCCATCAGGCAAATGTGGCAAAATATATATCATTGCTGCAGAATGCACTTGGAATGATGTTGAGGTGCTTACTATTTCGTCTGGGGGTACCTTTTTTAAAACTACTAATTTCATGCAAAGTCAGGTTTTCAACTAGTTTCAGTCAACGCTTCACATCAATGTCATCTATAAAGCTGTGGGAAAATGAGATCATTTGAGCATCCGCTGCATATATTGAGTAAATTCTGTTAGGAAACATACCCTCTGTAAGATGGCGGGGCGTACTTTATTTTAAATGCTCTTCTCTTCCTTGTCCTTCCTTATTCTCATCCTCAATGTATTCCTCAAACTTTCTATCTGCGCTTTGTATTTTTAGAATCTCTCTGCTGTTACCTGTCACTGTTCCTGACATTTGCCACATTTCATCTTGTTTCTTCTATTCCCTGCCTTCCTCACACCTTTAGTTCCAGTTGCTCTTATTATCTTATCCTTCTCTTGTTTCATTCTTATTTTCTCTCTGCCTATCTTCATTAGTCTTATTTCTCTTTTTTTTATTCTCCTTTGCTTGAGGCACACTCTTGAAGTGGCATGGAGTTTACTTAATCACAGTCAGCGTGCCAAAGCTTTATTTGTCATGTGTACATTGAAACGCACAGTGAAATACATTGTTTGCATCAATAACCAACACTGTCCTACCCGAGACTATATGGCACATTTCACTGTATGTTTCAATGTTTATGTCACAAATTAAGCTAATTTTTAGATATTGTGCAATGATAAGGGTGGTGGGATAGGTAAATGGGTGCAGATGAAAGAGCACTAAGAAAGGAGAGCTTCTATCCCACTGTTATCAAACGGGCCTCTTGTACAGTAACGTGGACCCTTGACCTCACAATCTACCTGGTTATGATCATGCACTTTATCGTTTACCTGCACTTTTTCAGTAGCGTTTACACTTGATTCTGCATTGTTATCATTTTACCTTGTTCTAGCTCAATGCACAGTGTTATGATTTGATCTGTATCAACAGTGTACAAGACAAACTTTTCATTGTATCTTGGTACATGTAACAATAATAAACCAATACCAATACCAAAAATAAATGTGAAAGATGACTGCAAAGCAGTAATTGAGTAAAAGGGGTCCAATTCTAAAAGGAATACAATGACAACAGGAATTGTGTTTACTTGTATGTCATTTGTTGAAAGGTGCCAGTTGAGAAAGTTAAGAGCAAAGGAAGTCATGATCAACCTTTATAAAACAATAGTCTGGCTACAATTGGAATACTGTGTCCAGTTTTAGGTACCACACTCAGGAAAGTTGTAATGTCTTTGACCACACTTCAGGAAAGATGTGATGTTTTTGGAAAGCGTGCAGACGATTTTACCCAGATGAATCCAGGGATAAGAATCTTAACTATGAGGATGGACTGGAGGAGAAAGGTTGTTCTCCATACAGGAAATTTTTAAAACCTTGGACAATATAGACAGAGTCGGCCTATACCTAGAGAAATGGATGGAAGCAATTCCTATTGGCGGTGTCCAAAAGCAGGGGATGTAGAATAAAGATAATTGCTGCAATGTTTAAAAATACCTGTAACATGAAGAAAAATGACATGCAGTGATTGGCCAGGATCTGGAATACACAGCTAGTTTTAACTTCAAAGACAGAATCATCTGGAGGTTCAAAAGGAATCTGGACAAATAGCTGAAAGAAGAGAATTTGGAAACCTGGGGGGAGAGGATGGGGTAGCAAGAGGAGTGGGATTGCTCTTGCTTAAGCTAAATATATACACACCAGGTCTAGTGATCTCCATCCCTGCTGTAACCATCTTGTGATGCTGTGATTATAGTGCTTTAACTCCCTTATTGCAGCCTATTACAACCAACATTATTGTTCTAAAAAGCTTTTTAAGTGGGTCTCTGAAGAACAGGGAATTGAAAATGTATTGTGTTGAAGAAAATACAAACATGACTGTAAAGAAGAAATTATCTCTTTGATGTAATTTAAGGTTTTCGTCAGTAAAATATTGTAAAGGCTGACACTCATACACTCTCAAGGGGCAGCACGGTAGCGAGGCGTTTTGCACATCGCTTTACAGTGCCAGTGACCGCTGACCTGGGTTCGATTCCCACTGCTGCCTACAAAAAGGTTGTATGTTCTCCCCATGACTATGTCGGTTTTCTCCAGGTGCTCTGGTTTCCTCCCACAATCCAAAGACATAAATTAGGGTTAGTGAGTACGTTGGCGCCAGAAGCATGACGACACTTGTGGGCTGCCCCCAGCACCTTCCTTGATTTGATTTGACACAAAAATACTGCATTTCATTGTATATTTCAATGTACATGTGATAAATAAAGCTAATCTTTTTTAATCTTTCCTTTTTCATGTTATCTCTTTTAGAGAATGCTTTCAATGCATTACAAAGCAACAATCCATTTAGCACTTACTTTCCAATGATTAATTTTAACCATTCACACTCCATTGATTTTTTTTTGAATGTAGAGTTTGTTGGCAAGGTCAGCATTTTATAGTTGATCTGTGATACGATTGGATAAGGTGATGATGAGCTGCTTTCTTCAATAGCTGCAGCATGTGTATCTGCTTCTATGAGGTGGTGGGCAGGGAGTTGTCTTGGGTGAGTGTCAGGGCAAATGTGGAACTAACCGCAGTATAGTTAATCGGGAATTACACCAGAAGTTAGGATAGCAAACTTCATTCACGAGTGCTAATTCATGAAGCAGGTTCTTCTTACAACATTTGGTCAGCTTGTACTCTCTTCATCTGAGGGCATCTACCAGGATGAGAATAACTAACTTTACTCTATGGTTTCTATAGTGCCTGACATATTAGGTACAGGATACAGAGACTTTGCCTCACTTGGGGTGTGCGATACATGATGGGGCAGCTGAGTGGGGTATATGGCAGATGCTGCCTCCTTCACAGGGATTCTGAAAGCTCCTTCTCCATTACAATCAGCCACAGGCCAGGGATTCCCATAAGTTAAAATTTTTAGGGAAGTATTGAGACTATTCTTGAAATGTTTTCTACATCTGCCTGCTGATATATTTTTATTGGTGGAGCTCAGAGTAGAACATAGAACATTGCAGCACAGTACAGGCATTTCAGCCCACAATGTTTTGCAGCATTTTACCCACTCCAAGATTAATCTAACCCTTCCCTCCCACATAACCCTCCATTTTTTTTTCATCCATATGCCTATCTTAGAGTCTCTTAAAATGTCTCAAATGTGGCTGCCTCTATTAACACCCCGGCAGCACATTCCATGAGCCCACCACTCTCTGTATAAAAATCCTACCTCTGACACTGCCAGCCTCAGGGTCGCTCAGCTCGCTGTCATCTAGGGAAACAGTCCTCAGCCTCGCCAAGCTGGGTAATTAGTTTGTGTGGATGCTGTGTGATGTACCCCACCCCGCCCAAATAACAGACAATACACCAGATATGATTAAATGATTATAAATTTATAGATGTTACTGGAACTATATAATTAATAGAGAATAAAATATAAAAGGAAAATAAAAGGCACCACACTTATCAAACTCCGTGCACAAACAGTTGGAGCACAGGACCTTTCTTCTTCACCCTGCGACCCCTCGGACCACCTCAACCGGCCGCCTGGGACCAACAACAGTGGTCGACCAGACGCTCCACACGAGTCCATCTCCGTCTCCTCTCCTCGCCGAACGCCCCGCTCGGGGTCCGACCCCGTTAGTGGACTCACAGCACTTGGTCCATCCTCTGTCTCTCTCTCTCTCCCGCCTTCTGCCCCAAAACCCCGCGCATACAATATCTTACAGACACACCAAAAGCATAACAACTATCCCAATTGGTTCGTAACATCTTCTTATCAGTAACGTGATCCAAACAAACTGCTAGCAGGAGGACTTTCTCAGCAGTTAACATAACAAAGAAGCCCTTTCAATTATAACATAACAAAGAAGCCATTTTAATTAGATTACGCAGTGGCATGAAAAAAAAGAAACTCCTTACATATACTTTCCTCCAATCACTTAAAACATTATGCCATCTTGTATTACCCATTTCCACCCTGGGAAAATGTCTCTGGCTGTCTAATCTATCTATGCTTCCTATCATCTTATACACCTCTATCAAGTCATCTCTTGTTTTCCTTTGCTCCAAAGAGAAAAGCCCTAGCTTGTTCAATCTTTCCTTATAAAACATGTTCTCTAATCCAGGCAGCATAGCAGATCCAGGTAAATCTCCTCTGCAACCTTCAATTCCCCAACTAATAAAGGCTAACATACCATCCACCTTCTTAACTACTGTATCAACTTGTGTGACAACTTTGCGGGATCTGTGGATGTGGACCCCAGGATCCTTCTGTTTCTCCACACTGCTAGGAATCCTGCCGTTCACCCTATCCTCTGCCTTCAAGTTCAACCTTCCAATGGAATGCCCAATTGGTGAGTGATACCGGACAGGCAGATGATGTGCCCCACCCACTGACAGTAGAAGTTCACAACCTCAGTGACAGGGATGTTGGTGATCAGTTCACATAGCCTGCCAGTGGCTTTGGAGCGTTTTTCAGAAACAATACTGATGGTACATTGCCAGTGCCATGAGAAGCTTACTACAGCTGTTCTTCATCTTCAAAGCATGTAGGAGGGTGGGAATCACTGCCGCTTGCTGAGTTTGATGTTTATCTTCTTTTCCTATGCTATCTAAAGACTAGTTTGATGATTGGAGGCAGTGGTGAATTTCACCATCAATGTCGACCTTTACTGAGAGCTGGCTCTTGAGAGATGGAAAGTGATGCACATTTTCCAAGATCTCATCGTGGATCTTTATTGTCAGCAGTAATGTCTTGCAGCTGAGCCCTATTGATGGAGGACTTCTGATTTACACATGTTTAGTGCATGGCCCAATCCCTCATAGCTTTCAGTGATCAGCTCAGTAATAACTTGGGTCTCAGACTCTGACACAAGAACAGTTCTTGTCTCAGAATTGCAGTTCAAAGACTAAAATTCAGATAACTTGTTTCTGTAGTGGATCAATAGAAGCTACATTGCTTATATTACCTTTCTAATTCCTTTTTTTAAGTTCTACTTAATTTCCATATCTTTTACAGCGGGGTTGAATCCTATGTGTCCAAGTCTCTGCTGATTCTTCAATTTAACCATTATGCTTTTCATCCCTAAGATTCATAACGTTCTATCCAAACCCATCATGTTCATCTACTGACTTGACTCCACATATAAATCGCAAGGAAAACGTTGGCAATTACTATCATTCAGTTCACCTAAATATGCAACAATACAACCTAAATACTTAAGATCGGAGAACGACTCAACCCAACCATCAGCCACCTGAGCTGCACATTGTACAAGTTATTTACATATTTGAATAATATTGTCAAGTATGAGAGCCATAGTTGTTAGGTTGGGGATGGATCCCCAGCTGATGGGACAGACTTTTTTTTTAATTGAGGTAAGCCACTATGGGTAGAAAATACAAGGAGGAAAATAAGCCTCTAGTCAGAGATTCAGAAAGTATACAGTGGGACAAGTAGATGGATATGGTTGTTCAGAGAGAGAGGATGAGAAATTCAGAAATGAGAACAAGGAGCATGAAATCAATATGTTAGGTTTTGAATTTTCTCTGCAATTATGTTTTTCACTGTAGTGCTGCATTGCTTCCATTACTGCTTGAAAATGTTTGTGACACATGATCTGAAGTTATATTGATTTAATGACAAAGGAACTACAGTAATATTGGATTTGCAATGTAATGCCATAACATTATCCAGTTATTCTTGGAAAGAATTATAGGAAAATTCACTACTCTATCCAGAAAGTGACTGTCCTGTGTTGTTTGTAATTTTACTCCATGTAGCAAAATTCTTTCCATTTCAAAGTAATTCATTGTGTGTGAATCACTTTGGGACTCCTTGGGGCAGAGTGATAAGATGTTCTATAAATGTTGGCCTTTATTTTCATTTCTTTCAATTGTGAGGTTAGACAATACAAGGTCAGTGACTTATGAGAATAGATGAGCTTGAATTTTCATCCCTTTTCTTTTTCAATTGGTCCTTGGAAAACATGCTAGAATGTCAGAAAAATTCTTGGATTGTACTTGAAACAAAATAGAGATTTTCAGTTATAATTTAAATGATCCAATTTCTGATTGGAGTAAGTCAGATTTTTCTCACTGAATCACTAGCCTATTTTAAATATCTCTTCAATTTTAAGGTGTTGATCATAAATATTAGAAGGAAATGAACAGTGTATGCCAATGAGCTATTCATCACCACTTTATACTCTGTCCTTCTGAGTCTGAACTGAAGGTTGCATGCCACTCAATGAGGTGGGTCAGTATCACATCAGTATATTTTTCTGGTGCAATGTATAAAGACCCAAATCTATGCATCTCATAATCTTATAAACCTCTATGAGTTTACTCCTCAGTGCCCTGTATCCCAATGAGAATAAACGCAGCCTGGTTTTTCCTTGCAAGTAAAGCCCTCCATTTCAGGCAACATCCTGTTGAATCTCTTCTGCGCCCTCTGTAATCCTACCACAGCCTTACTGTCATGCAGCAACCAGAACTGCACACAATATTCCAAAATCCAGTCTAACCAATGTTTTGTACATTTGTAACATGATGTCCCATTTCTCATCAAGACACTGACCCTAGACAGCAGCAACCAAACATTTAGCACATGTAGGCTCATTCCATTGCTCCTCGCTCGTTCAATGTCTCCAAATGATCAGACTTCCTCACTAGTACCTAGTGCTGGAAGAGCAGAAATTTCCATCTGATAAATATAAGGAAGGTGGGCTGAAGAATACTTAATTATACAAGGACATCTGAATGGTATTGAGCATCATAATCATCAATGAAACTACCTGCTACAAATGAGGGAGAATTACTGATGAAGTAGCTAAAGATGTTTGGGCCAGGCCATAATCTTGCAACTCTACCCAAAGCTCTTGTTCATCAGCAAGCTGCTTCAATAGTCATGTCCATCTTTGTTTGTAGACACAAGAGACTGCTGATGCTGGATTATGGAGGAACACAAAAAGAATCTGATGAAACTCATTGGGTCAGAAAGCATCTATGGAGGGAAATGGACTGTCGACATTTTGGGTCGAGACCTTTCTTGAGCCGAAATGACAACTGCCCTTTTACCTCCATAGATGCTGTCTCTGTGCTGCAGAAATTTCTCTTTTATACTTATTGACCAGTCTCAGAAGGGGCTGCTTAATGCTATACTGGGATACATGCTGTCTTGCTGTCTAATCTTTTCAATATCAAGTCCTTTTAGCTCCTTAAGTGCACACCTTTTAAAGAAATATCATCAAAAGAAAATATTTATTACCTCATGAGGATTATATTTTATAATAGTTACTCTTTTGTTAACAAGTACAGCCCGCTTAATTTAGTTTCCTTTAATCTGTAATATCCAACTTCATAATTTAACTGTCAGCTTTTTCAAGTCAGTATTCTGAAGAAGGGTAGAGTACTTGTGTTTTTCATAAGGAAAAAATTGTTTCAGCTGCAAATGACAGCAGAAAGAGATTTAAACCATGATTGTAGTATTTTCAGATTATTCACCTTCAGTGGAAGGGCAGGCAGCACAACTAATTAATTTTCATATTTTCATGTACTATGACAAATGTACCAATGATTTTCCGCAGAGCAGTTTATTTTAAGAATTGGTGATGATAACTTATAAATTTCCACCTACGTATTTAATTTTCAAACATCTTGCAGCAAGATAAGGTGATTTAACACAAACACATTTTTCAGGTTGACTCTGGATTATAATTATTTCATTTGCCAAGTACATTGTTTTATTAAAAATTCCAATAAGTGGGAGGACTAGTAGACCTCAAGCTAATCTCAAAAGTCCATAATAATATTTTGAAATTACATTGTGTGGATATTAACTTACAACTATGAATCCTAAAGAAAAGCCTTTATTTTTCTTGACATAAGAATTAGTCACTTTATTTTAAATGGGCGATCTCCCCACTTGTGGAGCTGGTTAATGTCTTGCATTTGAGTGTGTTAAGCAAGCTAATGTGAAGAGGTGGTTACCTTATGGATATAGTGGTAAATTATTAGAGAACTACAAAATATTGTTTAGCTATTTTCAAATAATAAGACCAATAAAAACCTATAGATAATACAGATTGCTGATAGAGTACTATCTGTAGTAATGGACCAGATTAACTACAATGTAGAAGTGAGTGGCCGATTGTAACATCGAAACAGCGAGCTGTTGGTCTCTCCTCTTGTTGCAGGAGCGATCTCTCTTCCTCTCCCTCACTAGTCAGAGAAAGTCTGTCTGAGATCGCAAAGTGTTGGGATGGACAGTAATTTTTGATGGACTCTTGATCATGGTCACTTTGGGGGCTTTGCTATTTTGCATGGTGGGGGGAGGGGTTGCTGCTTTTGCTGGAGAAGGTGGGGGGAGGGGGAGGGGGTGAGTTGATACTTTTGCTGCTGCTTGTTCATGGGAGGTGGGGGGCTTTGAGGTTCTAATGTTTTTCTGTTATTCATTTTTTTTCTGTTTCGTGGATGTCTGCAAAGAGTAAGGATTTCAGGTTGTATACTGTATACATTCGCTGATATTAAATTGAACTATTTGAACCATTTGAACCTTCTAAAAAAAATTAACCTAATGTAAATGAAGTGTTTGGCATTTTATGTGAAATAAATGGCAAACTTAAAATAAATGATCAACAACATATCTCAGACAAACTGGAGTATTGCATGGAATTTTAGTCGTCTTAGCCTCCTAAGCTAAGGAAGACCATGGTTGTCATAAAGGAAGTGCAGTGATTGTTCACCATTTGGGAATGATGGGACTGTCACAAGAGGGGGCATTTGATCAATTAGGCCTGTATGCACCAGAGTTTAGGAGAATGACAGGAGATCTCACTGACTATCACAATTTTCTGACAGCTGAATAATAAGCTGAATGCAGCAAACAAGAGGAATTCTGCAGATGCTGGAAATTCAAGCAACACACATCAAAGTTGCTGGTGAACACAGCAGGCCAGGCAGCATCTCTAGGAAGAGGTACAGTCGACGTTTCAGGCCGAGACCCTTTTGGATCTCCCCCTCCCCCTCCCACTTTCAAATCTCTCACTAACTCTTCCTTCAGTTAGTCCTGACGAAGGGTCTCGGCCTGAAACGTCGACTGTACCTCTTCCTAGAGATGCTGCCTGGCCTGCAGCGTTCACCAGCAACTTTGATGTGAATGCAGCAAGGATGTTTGTCTTGGCTGGGAGTTCTAGAAACATGAGTCCTAGTCATGAGAAATGGGATAAGGTACTTCAAGGCTGAGGAGGTAAGGCACTGAATTTTTATAGGAAGGAGATGTATAGAGTCCAAAACATCAAGGAGTATGTGGAGAAATTGGAAACGTAATATTGAAAAGAGATCAGCATAATCATATTGAACAGTGCAGGAGGCTTAGAGGGCTGGAGATCCAATTCCTGCTCGTATTTTTCTATGCTTCTCCATTTCCTGATGACATAAAGTGAGACCATTTGGCCCGTTGAGTCTCTGCCAGCTGTTAAGAACATTTTCATTCCCTATGAGTTTTTGCTGAGATCTATTAGCACAGTACAGCACAAGAACAAAAATTTTTGGCCAAGCCAAAAAAATTAGTAATCAAATGGTCAGTTAAACTAATCCCTTCAGCCTACACAATGATCATACCTTTGGATTTTCCTCTTATTCATGTGTCTATCTAAATGTTTATTAAAACTCCCAAATGTATCTGCCTCTACCATCACCGCAGGCAGTGCCTTCCAGGCACCCACCATTCTTTGTGTAAAAACCTGCCCCTCACACCTCCTTTAAAGTTACTCCCTCTCACCTTCAATGCATGCCCTCTGGTATTAGACATTTCAACCCTGGGGATAAAGACACTCCCTGTCTACTCTATCGATTACTCTCATCATCTCATAAACCTCTAACAGATCTCCCTTCAGCCTCTGCCACTCCAGAGAAAACAACCCAAGTTTGTCCAACTCTGTTATACACGTGCCCTCTAATCTAACCTCTTCTGCATACTTTCTAAAGGCTCGACATCTTTCCTGTAATGTGTGTTGTTCCTTTCCACACCTTGCGGCGCATCGGGTGGCAACCATGCCGTTTATTTAGCATTTTTGTCTGTTTTTTTGAAACAAGGCTGGGTTGCTAGCTCGATGCTCAACCTAGCATGGATATACAGTGTGCAAGGAGCTGGCTGGATTTGAACCCAGGACCACTAGCCTTGAAGTCTAGTGTGGATGCCACTACACCACTGGCCTTTCCTATAATGGGGCGACCAGAACTATATTGCATACTCCAGATGCAGCCTAACTTGAGTTTTATAAAGTTGCAACAAAACTTCCTGACTTTTGAACTCAATAAAGGCAACCATGCCATATGCCTTCTTAACTACCCTAGCAACCTGTGTAGCCACTTTAGAAAACAATGAACTTGGACTCCAAGATCCCTCTGCTCACCAACACTCTCAAGGATCTTTCCCTGAATTGTGTACTGTCTTTTACATTTGACCTACCGAGGAGAAAAACCACATTTGGCCGGGTTAAACTCCATCTGACATTTCTCCACCCGTATCTGCAACTGATCTACATCCTGCTGTATTCTTTGCTAATCATCTACGCTATCCACAATACCACCAATCTTCCTATCATCTACAAACCTACTAACCCACACATCTACATTTTCATCCAGGTCATTTATATACATCACAAACAGCAGCGGTTCCCAATACAGATTCCTGTGGAGCACCACTAATTGCATACCTCCAGCTTGAATAAGTCCCCTCGATCGCTACCCTCCGTCTTCTATGAGCAAGTCAGTTCTGAATCCAAAAAGCCAATTCACCATGGATCCCATGGATCTTAATCTTCTGGATGAGGCTGCCATCAGGGACCTTGTCAGACACCTTACTAAAATCCATGTAGACAACACCTACAGGTCTACCTTCATCAATCACCCTCGTCACCTCATCAAAAAAAAAACTCCCTCAAGTTAGTAAGACACACACAAAGCCATAATGGCTCTCCCTAATTAGGCCATGGTTTTCCAAATGCTCATAAATACCTATCCTAAGAATTCTCTCCAGTAACTTCCCTACCACTAATATGAGACCTGTTGGTCTGGCGTTTCCAGGATTATCTCTGGTTCACTCTTGAACAATGAAGAACATTAACTACTCACTAGTCCACCAGGACCTCGCCTGCGGCTAGATTGGACATCAAGATATTGGTCAAGGCCCCAGGAATCTCTTCACTTACCTCTCTCAAAACCTGGAGTATATACTATCAGGCCCTGGGGACATTCTACCTTCATGCTCTTTAAGAGACCCAACTCGACCTCCTCCTTTACTTCAAAATGCCCTTGCATATTAATACAATCAGCACTGATCTCCCTTTCCTCCACATCTTTCTTCTTGGTAAATAATGATGCGAAGTATTCATTGCAGACTTCACCCACATCCTTCACATCCAAGCAGGTGTTTTCCCCTTTATCTTTGAGTGGTCTCACCCTCTCCCTCGTTACCTTCTTGCTCCTGAAGTATGCATAGAATGCCTTGGGGTTATTATAGACATAGACATTTACAGAACATTACAGGCCCTTCAGCCCACAATGTTGTGCCGACCATGTAACCTGCTCCAGAGACTGCCCAGTATTTCCCTTGCACATAGCCCTCTATTTTTCTAAGTTCCATGTACCTATCCAAGAAGCCCTATTGCATCTGCTTCCACCGCCGCCACCTATCCTCTCCTCATTTCCGTTAACTCCCTCCCCCTGCGAAAAAACAAAGACTCTACCATACACCTGAACGCATTGGCCTGTTAATCTAATAACCAGCCTGTCTTCGGGACGTGGGAGGAGAACAGAACAGATTGAGGAAGCCCACTCAGTCACAAGAAGGACGTGCAAACTTCACACAGAGCACCGGATGCCAGAATCAATCCTGAAAATAACTTTCTCCAGATTGCATGACTCTGACTACTTGGTAAAGGCATTCTTGCATTGCAGTTGTATCTATGCTGAAACAAAGGGCATTAACGGTATGGAATATACGTAAAATTCAGAATCACTGTAATAGTTCCTCCTGAACCCCGTCTGCTTCTATCCTTTCTCTGCTTCAAAAATGCTTCTTAAAATCCATCTCTTTAGCACCTGCCATATTTCCTTATGTGACGGAGTTTTATTATTTGTCTAATAATATTCCTAGCAAGTGCCCAAGGACATTTTAATTCATTAAAGACCTGGTATAAATACAAATTGTTCCAAAGCTACAGCTTCCATTGTTTTTTTTTAACAATAGTGCTCTACAATCAAAATTTTGTTATGGGAAGTGCTTTGAGATATCAGATAAAAATATGCTCTCAGTGGCCACTTTATTAGGTACAACTGTACACCTGGTCATTAAAACAAATATCTAACCAGCTAATCATGTGACAGCAACTCAATGCGTAAAAGCATGCAGACACGATCAAGAGGTTCAGTTGTTGATCAGACCCAAACATCAGAATGGGGAAGAAATGCGATTTAAGTGACTTTAACCATTGGTGCCAGGCTGGGTGGTTTGAGTATCACAGAAACTGCTGATCTCCTAAGATTTTTATGCACAACAGTCTCTACAGTTTACAGAGAATGGTGTGAGAAACAAAAAGTAGTGAATGGCAGTTTTGTGGGCAAAAATGCCTTGTTAATGAGATAGGTCAGCAGAGAATGGTCAGACTGGTTTAAGCTGACAGGAATGTGACAGTAACTCAAATAATCACGGTTACAACATTGGTGTGCAGAAGAGCATCTCTGAACGTACAAAACATCAGACCATGAAGTGGATGGGCTGCAGCAGAAGGCCACGAACGTACACCCAGTGGCCGCTTTATTAGGTACTGGAGATACCTCATAAAGTGCCACTGAGTGTAAAGAGGGAAATAAATTGTGGAAGTATAGCTGCGTTAATCCAAACAAATCGAAATAATGGGAATAAAATATTTGTGATTACCATATCTTCTGAAAGAGCTAAACATTTTAATCTAACTAACTTCCTCCCATAGGTTTAATATTTTGCAAAACTGCACTTTATAAAGACACAGTTAGGATTGACATAACTCAGATGAATCATGTCACTTTGTCAAACAGACTCTGAGTAGAACTAGGAACCTTACTTTCTTACATCTGAAAACATAATTAGCCTTCCTCATAACATGCTGTCTTGCTCAGCCACTATAGAGTGACAGTTGCATCTTCTTAAGATATGGTGTATTTTATACTTGAATGACACTTGGAAAAGATCTTTATTCTATGGTTGATTACATCAATTGAAGAGGAATTCACTACATTGCAGTTTAAGATACTGAGGTCAAACGCTGCCTCCTGGTTGGCCAGAGGCACGGGTTTCAGCAATAGCTCTCTGAAGAGACTCTGGAGCATGTTTACGAACATGGAGCCCTAAGGGTAGAACTTTTTAAACACTATGAAAGGTTTTTCTATCAGTCATAGTGAAAAGGTAGAGCGCATGCCATGTTAGCTAAAGTTAGAATAAAGAAGGCAGCGAAAGAAAGAAGATGCTGACAACTCACTGCATACATGTTTTAGAGGTCACCCCTGTACATCTCAAATTCGAGTTCAAGCTCAAGATTATTGTCATCTGACTGTACATATATGTAACCAAATGACACATTGTTTCTCCAGGCCAAGGTGCACCCACACAACATGTGTCACACACAGCACGTAAACTAAAATATTATACTGTAAATATATTAATAAAATATAATTCAAATGCATGCAGTAAAGCACAGCACAAGTAAGTATTAAACAGTGTAGTAAACAGCTTGCTGTCCTAGTAACAAGACCTTGGTGGTGGTAGAGTATTCATTAGTCTCACAGCCTGAGGGAAGAAGCTGTTACCCAGTCTGGTAGTCCTAATCCTGATGTTTCTGTACCTCCTTCCTGGTGATAGTGGGTCAAAGAGATTGTAGGATGGGTGGTAGGGATCCTCAACAATGCTTTGGGCCACAAAAAATGGGGAGAGAGACCCCAGTGATCCTCTCAGCAGTTTATACTGTCCTCAGTTAGGTGTTGCGGTCCGATGCCTTGCAGTTTCTGTACCACACAATGACACAGCCCCCCTTCTCTGCATTGCTGATGAGGCCGACCACTGTAGTATCCTCAGCGAACTCGATGATGCCATTTGAACTGAGTCTGACAGTGCAGTCCTGAGTCATCAGACGAACAGCAGCAGGCTGAGCGCACAGCCCCGGAGGCCACCAGGGCTCAGTATAATGGAGCTTGAGATATGGTGGACAACTCTGTCTGATTGGGGTCTTTCTGTCAAGAAGTCCAAGATTGAGTTACAGGGAGAGGTGTTGAGTCCCAACAAGGACAGTTTACCCACCAGCGTCTGGGGGATGATTGTGTTAAACCCGAGCTGAAGTCAGTGAACAGCATCCTGGTGTGTGAGGCATTGTCTCCTAGGTGGAACAAGACAGAGTAGAGGGCCGAGGCAATGGCATCACCAGTTTGAGCAGTAGGCGAACTGGAAAGGGTCCAATGTAGCTGGATGGTGGTATTTTATCAGATTCATTATCAGCTGCTCAAAGAACTTCATGATTATTGAAGTCAGTGCCACTGGACAGCAATCATTTAGGTCAGTTGCCTTTGCTTTCTTGGGCACTTGAATGATAGTGGCTGCCTTGAAGCCTGCAGGCTCATTAAGACCTCTATTCATTTGGTCACATAGTCCCTCAGCATCGGGCCAAGTATGTTGTCCAGCTCTGCAGCTTTGTGGGGGTTTATCCTTGGTTGATGCCACACAGGATGTCTGTCCCTCATGAAGAGAGGGGGCTTTTCTCAATGTCATGTGATCAAATTGGTCGAATGATGCATAGGAAGCACTCAGCCTGTCAGGAAGGGAGACATCGCTGCCATTGACGCGCAGAGTGGTCTTAAAATTGGTTATGGTTTGTGTACCTTGCAACATGCACTGTGTGTCCCTGGTGTCACAAAGGTGACGGTGGACTCTCAGTGAGTACTCACACTTTGCCTTCCTGATGGAACAGGAGAGGTCTTGCTGACCTTAGAGTTGTCGTGTCATCTGATCTTAAGGCAGTGCCCCAGTCCCTAAGCAGCACACGAACCTCTACAGTCAGCCATGGTTTCAGGTTTGCCTCGGGTGTAGTGTTTATTCACAGTAACATCCTCAATGCACTTTCCTATGCAGCCAGTCATCAATGCCGCAAATTTATCAATGTTGATGTGATGATCGTAGGTAGCCGACTCCCTGAATATGCTCCTGTTCGTGTTTTCGAAGCCGTGCTGAGGTGGCACCTTTTGGCCAGGCCCTGATCTACCTGAGAACTGGTTTGACTTATTTAACCAGTGGTCTGTAAGCAGGGATTAGCAAAACAGTCTCAATATCCGAGGTGAGGGTGGGGGATAGCCTTGTAGGGTCTACGAACGTTGGTATAAACCAGGCCTAATATATTCTCTCTTCTGCATAGAGTACAGCATTACCAACCCCACAGCTGACCAATACATTATTTTCTACTCGGTACAACCTAAGTGATGCATTGAATCAAAATTTTGAGCTCAAAATCACAGGAACTGAAATCTTAGACACTAAATGTAACACTTTTTAATACCACTGTTGAAGAACCCAGCTGCACTGCTATGTTAGAAGCTACACCTGACTTATTGTTTCATTTATGATGAATTATACCCTGTCAAGTTTTATTAAGAATAAACCTACCTTTACTGTAATCAACTTAACTTTACTTAACCTCTCATGGCATTGACCGTATCCTTGCAAATCCAGATAATGAAGTAGTGTCAGTAATACATCTCTGTCTGCCGTAGTCTTTAATCCTTTGGGAAGATTGAAGTTGCATTTCACTCTGCACACCATGACCCTAATGTCAATTGATATGCTTGGAAAACAATCAATGTCATTTGGTCGAGAGTTTGTGAGCCAATCCCAAGGTGAAGTAATTAAGATACAGTAAACCCTCGTCATGAAGGTTAAAACTCAAGCCAGTTTACCTGTGACTAGCTATTAAGAAAAATGGGAAAGATTCACGATATCAGATCAGTGAATCAAAATCAGGTTTACTATCACCGGCATATGTCCCAAAACTTGTTCACTTTGTGGCAGCAGTACAATGCAATACATAATACATAATACATAATAATAGAGGACAAAAAACTATGAATTACAGTATGAATATATATATTAAATAGTTAAATTAAATAAGTAGTGCGAAGAAAAATAGAAATTAATAAAGTCGTGAAGTAGTCGTGGGTTCAATATCCATTTAGGAATTGGATGGTAGAGAAGAAGCTGTTCCCGAATCATTGTGGGATGGGGCATTTATTTAAAAAAGCATAAATGCAATTGAAAAGTCTTCAATGTAGTAAATTAAGTTAAACCTAAATGAAAATCAAAACAAAAATCTGCAGATACTGGAAATCTGTAATAAAAGCAAAAAATACTGAAAAATCTCACGAGGTCAGACAGCATCCACGAAAAGAGAAATATTTAACATCTCGGGGCTGGGGTCTTATCAGAACATTTAAACCCAACTCTGAAATTGCCCCAACGTTTTCCTTTCATGTTCAAATAATCAAGGAGAGATTGAGAGAATTCTGAACCGAGGATACTTGCCATCTTATTTTGTACAGTACATATCCTGAGAGATGAGTGGCAGTACAATTTTGTATTTAATGAGGTTATACAAATTACATGGACACATTCACAAGTAAAAATTCTCTTGGGCTTTCTAAATAGACGAGCATCACTCAGTGCGCCTGCTGCTCTCATATGTGGATGAAATGATTGGCTCCACTGAGCCTTGAAACTAGAAATATTGTAAGAATTTTTGACAAAGTAAATTGGGGTTAACCACTAGTTTTACTGCCTCTCCTATTTCTATTCCCTTTTCTATGCAGTCTTTTTCTTTACTATTCTCATAATGCTCAATCATGGTTTGTTCATTTCCCTCCTCTGTTTGTCTGAACTATGTTTCATTTTGCCTTAGGGAAGCTTCTGGCCTGAACTCGTGGCTCTCATTATCATGGTGCGGTGCTAGATTAAAACAATATTATCAAAAGAGCTGTAGTCTCTTTACACACTGTAGACACACAAGCATATGTTATGAATGGAGAAATTGCAAGCTGGTATTTGGAAATGTTCAGAAGTATTTATATGCGTAATTTAATGTGATGGCTTTGCTTGTCTCTTCAGCTCCCCCTACATTCACGGAAACGCCTCCCATCTATGTGAAAGCCAAGGAAGGAAGCAGCATCACCCTGACATGCACAGCGTTTGGGAACCCCAAGCCCGTTGTAAGCTGGCTGCGAGACAATGTACTGCTTGAGAGCAACCGGAAGTACACGGTAAGGCCTCAAAAGCAATGAGGCTAATGGCCACTAATTTTTTCGTTCTAAGCAAAATGGCTCCATAAATAAGCACTATTTGGAAGTGTAATGCCTTCCTGGCCTCTATTTACCTCTCCTCATTATATTGGTATTGTGGGTTCCTGTATCCTGTACCTAAGGTTTGCAGTAACTTATCTGAGCTGTTTCTTCATGGGCAGTCCCTCGGGAATTGCCTGGGACCTCTCATTTGGTAAGGCAGTGTGGTACAGTGTGCTCAGGCTGATGTAGTTGGTGTCAAATAAGACTGCCTCATTCCCCAACACTTTTCACATTTCTCAACTCTTTCCTGCTGCCACTCCTAGTGACAATTCATTAGATCCACTCCCAAACAGAATTTCCTTCTGCTGTCTTATAGAGAACAACCATAAGCAATTCCTTCCCTTCATAAGTTTCTTTGCCTAGTCCTTGGTGTAGTGGCATCAACACTGCACTTCAAGACAGATAGTCCTGAGTTCAAACCCAGCCGGGTCCCAACTTGCACAGAAGAATGTTCTTCCATATCTTGCCATGAAAACCCTATGGACCCCATGGTCCATGAGGTCACGAAGAGTCGAACTCAACTTAGCGACTGAGCACCAAAACAAGTCCTTGGTGAATTATAGGTGTAGCTGAAAATGGATCTCAGCCAATGCCCCCCCCCATAAACAGAGATTACAGCACATGGATCCAGGAAACTGCTGAAAGCCGTTGAACTAAAATGGTCATCTAGTCATCCATGCACAGATGTTGTGTGAGCTGTTGATATTTTCAGCATTACTTGTTTCTGTAGAAATGTCCTTTATATTTACAGTACACTGGTAACACACACAAATTGCTGGAGGAACTCAGCAGGTCAGGCAGCATCCACAGAAATGAACAAACAGTCAATGCTTCGGGCCGAGACCCTTCATCAGGACTGGTAATATGATTGCTGATGGTTGTGCAGAAGTCCTGACTAGGCATTTTATTTCTAAATGGCAACAAGCCAGCATTCCATATGCTGTTTCTATTCAAGGTGGAGAATTGTACGGCTAAGACCAGGATACTCTTCATGCATATCTACTCCTTGCTAAACCCTGAGGTTTACACACGGCTATTCTGGTAGTCATTTCACCAATGGTCCTGTGAGAAACCACTTGCTGTGAATGACCTATCCACCCTGTTCCTGACTGCAGCCCTCTGTCTCAGGATCAACCTGCTATTGATTGATTAACTAGTTCACTCATCCTGGCTGCAAAGATTTACTTTTAAAAATGGCAACATTGTCTCTTACTTTTGTGCTTTCCCTCCCCGCTTGACCTGAACAAACACTGCTTCACTTTCCTCTCTCAGTTGTCATTGTAATTTTACAAATACAAGTTCACGATTTTTGATTATTCTCCAGACGATCAAATATGTTTTCTGTACTTATAAAGAGGTGTATCATAAAAAATATAAGATTTTTCCGGCGCCCGCTTTCTGCTGTGGAACCAAGGTAAAGGCATACCATGCACACTCTGACAAAGGGTCTTGACCTGAAATGTTGAACATTCCTTTGCCCCCATAAATGCTGCCCATCTGCTGTTTTTCTAGCTGTTTACGCTCTGATGCAGATTTCCTCTAGAACAGGGGTTCCCAACCCAGGGTCCACGGACCCCTCGGTTAATGATAGGGGTCCATGGCATAAATAATGTTGGGAACCATTGCTCTAGAATAATGAGGATTTCCAAACCAAATGCAATTGGAATCTTGCTGTACAACCTTTCAGCTAGTTCCCACTAACTGTGCATTCCCAGCATGGCTATCCATCGCCATAAATATTGGTATAGACAACCATTTTTTCTGGTTATTGTTCCACTCATCCACGACTCTCTGTGTAAAAAAACTTACTTCTGACATCTTCCCCATACTTTCCTCCAATCACCTTAAAATTATCCTCCCCGATATTAACAATCAGATTATGAAGACACGCAGTCCTCTTTTATTGTCATTTAGTAATGCATGCATTAAGAAATGATACAATATTTCCTCCAGTGTGATATTACAAAACACAGGACAGACCAAGACTGAAAAAACTGACAAAACCACATAATTATAACGTATAGTTACAACAGTGCAACAATACCATAACTTGATGAAGAAGTCCATGAGCACAGTAAAAGTTCAAAGTCTCTCAAATGTCCCACATCTCACGCAGACGGGAGAAGGAAGAAAAACTCTCCCTGCCATGCCGACCACAGTCCGACTCTGAGTCATCCGAAAACTTCGAGCTCTGATCAGCTGTCCGACACCGAGTACTGAGCGCCATCTCTGTCCGAACAATTCGACCTCAATCTCGGTCGCCAACAGCAGGCAAAGCCGGGTATTTTGAGGCCTACCCTCCGAAAGATTCCCGACCACGCAGTAACGGCAGCAGCAAACGAGCGTTTCAGAAATTTCTCCAGATGTTCCTCTGTACTTTCACGTCCATCTCCATCAAATCAGAATTGTCCACGGCCCCTATTTAACGGATACGATGTCATTTTTCACCAGAGGGCTGCGCATGCGCGGTGTGCTGCTCTCTCTCCTCCCTCCTTGCCCTAGGAATTTCCACCCTGGGGAAAGTCTATGGTCACTCACAGGTCTCTGGCTATATTAGTTCATTAAATTAGCATTAAACAGTTGATTTGCACCTAAGATTGCCTCTGGAATGTGTAGTCATTCTGTGATCACTTATTCACAAGCACTAAACTAGGGCAAGGTGAAAGGCAAAAGAGTTTGGTTTATTCCGGTGACCTTGTAGAGCTGCTTATTGATACAGTAGAGACGTGAAAGCTCGAAGTCACCTCCAACAGGGAACAAGCAGCCTGCGCTGTGGAAAAGAAACAGATTTCTCATTGTGCAGGAGCTGACAGTGTCATATGATAATGCATACACTGATGTTTTGAGAGGATAGCACTCTTTCCATTAACTGTAACATGACACATCGAACACTGAAAACTCCAAGCTGTTCAGATGAATGGGAAGAAGAAATTGAAAAGCTTGTAAAAGCAAACCATTTATTCTCGGACGTATATTGCTATCATAAATTGTACAGCGTTTTGAATCTCCTTAAGACTAACTGAATATGTCATTTTAATTGTTTTATCAATTGTATTGAAAAGTTAAAATGACAATAAAACAGATTTTCGCAAGGTCACATGTCAAAAGCTTACTTTATCTTTCAAAATAAATAGATTTTTCCCTGCAAGCAAGGGTTTTGTATTTTGGGTAGTTTCAGAATCAGAATCAGGTTTATTATAACTGACATATTGTATTTTGTGAAATTGGTTGTTTTGTGGCAGCAGTACAGTGCAATGCATAAAATATACTATGAATTACACTAAGAAATGTGTGTATATATACACTGTATACCTGTGTGTGTGTGTATATATATAAAAAATTCACACACTTATATATAAGTAGTGCAAAAAGAGAGCCAAATTGTGGTAATGTTCATGGGTGCATGTATTCCTGTCACTGAATGTTGCTCTGCTAGAACAAAGGTTCAAAGGTTCAAAGGTCTAATTTAATGTCAGAGAAATGTATACAATATATATCCTGAAATGCTTTTTCTTCGCAAACATCCATGAAAACCAAGGAGTGCCCCAAAGAATGAATGACAGTTAAATATTAGAACCCCAAAGTTTCCCCTCCCCCGTGTAAGTAGCAGCAAACAACCCCTCCCCCCACCAGCAAAAAAAGCATTGGCATTCACCACTGAGCACTCAAGTGTGAGCAAAGCAATAGCAAAGATACAGACTTGCAGTTACCCCAAAGACTTCACGTTTCACCCGGTATTCGACATACAACAGGTTCTCTCTCTCCCTAATAAGGGAGAAAGGGATGTCTTCGCTTCACAGCGAGAGGGGAGACATAACAAACAACTCGCTGGTTTACGATGTTAGAAGTCCGTTACGTTTCTTTTTTCGAGTTCTGTGCCTGAAGATCGCAAAGATCCTGTGTTTCCAGCCACATAGCTGTAGATACATCAACTCTCCTGATGACACACGGGTCTCCTAACATGACACTGACCCTCAACCTGCCCGTCTCCAGAGCCCCAAGATCCTAGGCTTCCGAATCCGAGCCGGACTCTTAGGCCGAGCCCTTGGCATGCAGAACAACAACCAGTTTTGGAACCCCAAGAGCAGGTCCCATTCCCACAAAGAACCGTAGTCAGCGTTTAACTCCAGGTCAGTGTCTTCAAAAGAACCCTGAAAGGGAAAAATAGAGATATTAAAGAAGGAAATAGAGCTGTTTCCGAAGATGCAAGCAAGCGAGTTGCTGTTAAGCACCATTAACCCTCCTAAGTTCATAAACAGCAGTAGAGATTTTGTTTCCATGATCTTCCTTTGGCTTGATCAGTTCAGATGATTTTCCTCAGTGTCCATGAAAAGCTCTCTGCTTCACCACGGTCTCGTAATCAGCAGGGTGGGATTTCCTTCAGTGTCCATGAAAAGCTCTCTGCTTCACTGTGGTCTCATGGTCAACAGGGTGGGATTTTACAGGCTGTGAAGTATAGTTCATTGCTGTTGAAGCAGTTAGTTACAGTTTGCAGAATGCCAAACAACACAGAGACAGGATGAAGTATTGAGATGGAGGTTTTAGTGTTAGCATCAAAATCAGGTTTATTATCACAGAAATGAAATACAGTACAATGCATTAAAAAGTTACAATAAGTTACAATAAGAAATGTAAAAATGTGCAGAAAAAGAGTGCCAAATGGTGTGACAAGAGTCCTTGATGAGGATGGTTTGGACCCAGATGCTGGTGTATCCGAAGCAAGGATTGAGACACGGTGTCAAACTGGATCGAGAACTGAGCACAAAACAAATGGATGATATCACTGGTTGGGCTAACGATTGAGGCTTCGTTCAGGTGCTCTTTAAATACTCAATTCTTGGTGCCCAAAACATGATCGGCAATTAGCGGGACGGTCATGAACACCAGCTATCCATACTCCAGAGATTTAGAGCATCTAAACCCCGGAAACTGGCACAGTTGGGTGCGTCTCGTAACAAGTGGTAGTGTTCATGGGTTTATTGATCAATCAGAGATCTAATAATGGAGGGATATAAGGTATCGGTGCACCAGTATCGTGGCGGTTAGTGCGATGCTATCTCAGTTCGAGGCAATGGAGTTCGGAGCTCAATTTCAGCTCTGTCTCTAAGGAGTTCTTACGTTCTCCCCGTGACTGTGTGGGTTTCCTCTGGGTGCTCTGGTTTCCTCCCACAATCCACAGACATACTGGTTAGCAGGTTAATTGGTCATTGTAATAGTCCTGTGATTAGGCTAGGGTTAAATAAGTGGGTTGCCGGGCCGCAAGGCTTATTGGACCGAAAGGGCCTGTTCTACGCTGTATCTCTAAATTTAAAAAAAAACTCATTTCTGAAATTTTAAATGTGTGCCATCAGGCTCCTGTACCTCCTCTATGATGGTAGCAATGAGAAGAGGTGATGTCCTGGGTGATGGGGGTCCTTAATGAAGGATGTCTTTATGAGGCATTGCCTTTGAAGATGTCCTTGATACTGGGATTCGCACCCATGACGGAGTTGGCTGAGTTTACACCAGCTTTTTCCAATCCTGTGTATTAGCCCCTCCATGTCAGATGATGATGCAACCAGTCAGAATGTTCTTCCAGCCTTATCTATAACAATTTTCTAGAGTCTTTGGTGACTTTTAGTGGGTTTGGAGAGAATGTTCAGCTGGTTCTAATGTCAGAGCTGATGTTGCTATGCTAGAACTGTTATGAGGGTCATGGTGTTTGTTACTTTATGCTTCCAGAACCTTCCCCTGCAAATCCGCTGAATGATAAGCAAACCAACATCAGTGACCTTCTCAGGCCAACCAGTGTTCGAAGCTCTGTCATAGAAACTGACAGAGAAAAAGTTTCAGGGTATGAAACTGTGGCTACACAGGTTGATAGGGTGGTTAAGAAGGCATATGGCATGCTTGCCTTTATTAGTCGAGGCATTGAGTTCAAACGTCAGGAAGTTACGCTGCAGATCTATAAAACTGCTTAATGGTGGCCTTCATATGCTGGCCTTCATAACAAGGGGAATTGCGTGTAAGAGCAAAGAGGTCCTTCTGCAGCTGTACAGGGCCCTGGTGAGAGCACACCTGGAGTACTGTGTGCAGTTTTGGTCTCCAAATTTGAGGAAGGATATTTTTGCTATTGAGGGAGTGCAGCGTAGGTTCACAAGGTTAATTGCCGGGATGGCGGACTGTCATATGTCGAAAGATTGGAGCGACTGGGCTTGTATACTCTGGAATTTAGAAGGCTAAGAGGGGATCTTATTGAAACATATAAGATTATTAAGTGATTGGACAGGCTGGAGGCAAGAAGCATGTTCCTGCTGATGGGTGAGTCCAGAACCAGAGGCCACAGTTTAAGAATAAGGGGTAGGCCATTTAGAATGGAGTTGAAGATAAACTTTTTCACCCAGAGAGTGGTGGATGTATGGAATGCTCTGCCACAGAAGGCTGTGGAGGCCGTCTCTGGATGCTTTCAAGAAAGAGATGGATAGAGCTCTTAAAGATAGTGGAATCAAAGGTTATGGGGATAAGGCAGGAACTGGATACTGATTGTGGATGATCAGCCATGATCACAGTGAATGGCGGTGCTGGCTCGGAGGGCCGAATGGCCTACTCCTGCACCTATTGTCTATTGTCTAACTCTAGCTAAGTTGCATCTGAGGTATTGCATATAGTTCTAGTCATCCCATTATAGGAAGGATGTCGAGGCATTGGAGAGGGTGCAGAAGAGGTTTACGAGGATGCTGCCTGGATTAGAGGGCATGTGCTATCACACGAGTTTGGACAAACTTGGGTTGCTTTCTCTGGCGTAGCGGAGGCCGAGGGGAGATCTAATAGGGGTTTATAAGATTATGAGGACATAGATAAAGTAGACAGACAGTATCTTTTTCCGAGTTGAAACATATAATACCAGAGGGCATTTATTTAAGGAGAGAGGGGTAATTTCAAAGGAGATGTGAGGACTAAGTTTTTTACACAGAGAGTGGTAGGTGCCTGGAATGTCCTGCCAGGGGTGGTGGTAGAGACAGATACATTAGGGATTTTTAAGAGACATTTGAATAGGCATATGGTGAGAGGAAAATGGAAGGATATAGACATTGTGCAGGCAGAAGGGATTCGTTAGTTGGCCATTTAATTACTAATTTAATTGGTTCAGCACAACATTGTGGGCTGAAGGGCCTGTTCCTGTGATGTATTGTTCTATGTTCTATGTACTCAAAATGCAGCATTCTTTCTGACTCCTGGGAATCTCTTGTACAAGAGCAATTGAAGTGAAGAAGGGAAATTAAGGATGGTACTTAGATCCTCAGTGCCATGCATTGGGAGCATATGGAAGCCCTGTTTCAGTGACTGTGGAAGTGGCTCACCTCACAGACTACACAGTTGCCCTGTCCGTCAGCTACCATCTGTGGAAAAAACTACAGTTTCCACATTGGCCTCAATAGCCACTCCACAACTCACATAACCAAAATGGAAGGGAGTCACCCTTTCTCCCAAATGACTGGCAAAGAAAAATATGCACTGAAGTAATCTCACAAGCCTTAGTCATTTATCAAAGACCAGATAAATTTTGAACAAACAAGTGGAGATGGCAGTCTATTATTTGTGCTGACTTATCAGTAATGTGACCCAGTTGACCCCCAGTGTTACTATTTCCTTGACTCGGTCATTACCTCAAATAGTCATCCAGTTTTCAGTTATGTCTCATTAATCTCTGCTTTAATATTTGTTGGAATAGAATTATACGGCTTTGTTCATCAGTCTCAATGACAGACTGAGTGCGGCTGTTGAGATCAGTTTCTTTTGCAGTATATTGGATAGAATAATAAAGAAGTAACAGATTAGAATAGAAAAATGGAATCACCATTTTGGTAGGTAAAGTAAATTTAAAAGAGTATTTTCTCAAATGGTAATAATTTAGTGTTTAGAGGGACCTGGGTGACTTGTACACAAATCACGAAAAGATATTGTGCATGTTAGCAAGCAATTAAGATGGCAAAGTGTACGTTGGTATTAATTGAAGCGAATGTAGTACGAGAGAGAAAATATATGATGAGGTCTTCAGAATTCAACTGGATTGTGAACTTCAGAAAGGATAAGATGAGGGAACACACACCAGTCCTTAAAGATGGATCAGAAGTGGAAAGAGGGAGCAATTTCAAGTTCCTGGGTGTCAATATCTCTGAGGACCTAACCTGGGATCAACGTATCAATGCAGTTACAAAGAAGGCATGATAGCAGCTATTATTTCATTAGGAATTTGAGGAGTTTTGGTATGTCACAAAAGACACTCACAAATTTGTACAGTGGAGCGCATTCTAACTGGCTGCATCACCGTCTGGTATGGGGATTGGGGGCTACCGCACAGGACCAAAAGAAGCTGCAGAAAATTGTGAACTCAGTCAGCTCCATCATGGGCACGAGCCTCCATAGTATCCAGGACATCTTCAAGGAGCGATGCCTCAGAAAGACTGTGTCCATCATTATGGACCCTCATCACCCAGGACATGCCCTCTTCTCATTGCTACCATCAGGGCAGAGGTACAGAAGCCTGAAGAGATGCACTCAATGATTCAGGGACAGCTTCTTCCCCTCTGCCATCTGATTTCTGAATGGGCATTAAATTCGTGAACATTATCTCACTTCTTTTATGGCACTACTTATTTAATTTAAGTATATATATATACTGTAATTTACAGTTTTTATTAATATGTATTACAATGTACTGCTGTCGCATAACAACACATATGCTGGTGATATTAAGCCTGATTCTGATTCTGATATGGTGTACAGATCTAGTCTCCCTGCTGAGGAAGTATATGCTGTAATAGAGGAGGGTGACATGGATTCACCTGATTGATTCCTGAGCTGGGAGGAAAGGAAATTGTCTATTGAGGAGAGATTAAGCAGACTTTACTCTCTGAAGGTTAAGAGAATAAGATAACTTCAAGTCAAGTCAAGTCAAGTCACTTTTTATTGTCATTTCAACCATAACTGCTGGTACAGAACACAGTAAAAAATGAAACAACATTTCCAGGACCATGGTGCTGCATGAAACAATACAAAAACTACACTGAACTACGTCAGAAAAAAACATAAAAACTACACTAGACTACAGACCTATCCAGGACTGAATAAAGTGCACAAAAAACCATGCGGGCAGGACAATAAATAATAATAAATAATAAACAAGACAATAGGCACAGTAGAGGGCAGTAGGTTGGTGTCAAACCAGGCTCTGGGTATTGAGGAGTCTGATGGCTTGGGGGAAGAAACTGTTACATAGTCTGGTCATGAGAGCCCGAATGCTTTGGTGCCTTTTTCCAGATGGCAGGAGGGAGAAGAGTTTATAAGAGGGGTGCGTGGGGCCCTTCATAATGCTGTTTGCTTTGCGGATGCAGCGTGTGGTGTAAATGTCTGTGATGGCGGGAAGAGAGACAAAAACATATGGAATTCTAACATGGCTTGACAAGGTATGTTCACAGGTGCTATTTTCTTCAACTGCCATATCAGGGATCAGTGACAAAGTGTAGTTGGTTATGCAGGACTATAAAGATTATGAAAAATCATCTGGGGAGCAATGATTTTCTCTGTCCCAGCAGTTGTGAACACAGCTGAGCATTGTACAATCATCAGGGAACTTCTCCCACCCTTGATGAAGGAAAGGCCATTGAAGAAGCAACTGAAGATTGCTATAACTACGTTCTGAGGCTAAGCCAAATGACCAATAACCTCTTCCCAAGTGTGATTCACCTCAGATGTCCCCACCCCCAGCCCCCAATAGCCAATTATGTAAATTTTTCTGTGGCAACACACAAAATGCTGGAGGAACTCACCAGGTCAGGCAGCATCTATGGACGAGAATAAATTATCAACATTTCAGGCCAAGACCCTTCATCAGGACTGGAAAGGAAGGGAACAGAAACCAGAATAAGAAGGCGGGGGAGGAGAAGGTGCTCTGGGTTTCCAGCATCAGCAGAATATCTTGTGTTTATAATTTTGCTGTGGCACCTTGTTAGTAAGTAACTCCAGTGCTGTAACTGTACCAAAATAATTATGGTAGAGGTACAGTTCTTCAGTACAAGGATTTAGTTCCAGAGACAGGTTGTTGTCTGACCTCATGCATTTTAAGCTGTCTATAGATAGCATCTGGTATGATTTAATTGATTGAAAAACCCAGCTTTGCGAGGGGCAATTGTTTCAAGAATTCACAATCTTAAGCTCATAGATTGCTTCTGCATCTATCAACTTAGCACAGTGAGCACCGAACAAAGTATGCCTTGAGTGCACATTGGGCTTTGTTTCTCAAAGGACAGTACTGTCCGAATACTGTCATCGATCCTGATTGCTAACCCGACATTTTACTATGTTTTATTTTGGATTCCTTCACTTCCTGTTGATCACCAGCAGTTATAGATATAAATGACCCTGAAGAAAATAACACACAAAATGCTGGAGGAACTCAGCAGGTCAGGCAGCATCCATGGAAATAAATAACAGTCGATGTTTTGGGCCGAGACCCTTCTTCATGACTGAGAAGGAAGGGGGAAGATGCCAGAATAAAAAGGTGTGGGGAGGGGAAGGAGGATAGCTGGAAGGTGACAGGTGAAGCCAGTTGGGTAGGAAAGATAAAGGGCTGGAGAGGAAGGAATCTGACAGGAGAGGAGAGTGGAGCACAGGAGAAAGAGAAGGAGGAGGGGGCTCAGGAGGAGGTGATGGGCAGGTGAGAAGAGGTAAGGAGTCAGAGTGGGGAATAGAAGAAGAGGGGAGGGGAAGGGAGAGAATGTATTTTTTTCTGGAAGAAGATATTGATATTCATGCCATTAGGTTAGAGGTTACCCAGACAGAATCTAAGGTAATGCTCCTCCACCCTGAGGGCTGCCTCATCTTTATACAAGAGGAGGCCATGGACTGACATATTGGAATGGGAATGGGAGTAAGAATTAAAATGTTTGGCCACCAGGAAATTCCACTTTTGGTGGATGGAGCGGAGGTGCTCAATGAAGCAGTCCCCCAATTTACGATGGGTCTCACCAATATAGAGGAAGTCACATCGGGAGCACCGGACATGATAGACAGCCCCAGCAGATCCACAGGTGAGGTGTTGCCTCATCTGGAAGGACTAGTTGGGGCCCTGAATAGCGGTAAGGAAGGTGGTGAATGGGCAGGTGTAGTATGTTGGCGCTTACAAGGATGGGTGCCAGGAGGGAGATTAGTGGGGAGGGACACATAGACAAGGAAATCACAGAGGGAGCAACCCCTGCAGAAAGCAGAGGGGAGAGAAGGTAAAAATGTGTATGGTGGTAGGATCCCTTTGAAGAAAGCAGTAGTTGTGGAGAGTGATGTGTTGGATGCTGAGGCTCAAGGGGTGGCAGGTGAGGACAAGACAAACTCTATCAATGTTAAGGTGGAAGAAAGATGGGTTGAGCGCAGATATCTGGGAAATGGAGGAGATGCGGATGAGGGCAGCATGAATGGTGGAGGAGGGAAAACACATTGTTTAGAGAAAAGGGACATCTCTGATGTCCTAGAAAGGAAAGCCTCATCCTGGGAACAGACGTGGCAAAGGCGAAGGAACTGAGAAAAGGGAATAGTATTTTTACAGGAGACAGGATGGGAAGAGGTATAGTTATGATAACTGTGGGCATCCGTGGGTTTATTAAAGATGTCGATCGACAATTTGTCTCCAGGGATGGAGACAGAGGAATTGAGAAAAGGGGAGGGAGCTGTTAGAAAAGGAACAAAATAATGTATTTTCTTAAAGTAGGTGAAATTTGAGATAACTCCTGTGTAGGCCCCGTTAGAAAGAGTGCTGAAGAGGTTTACCAGTATGCTACCTGGAATGGAGAGTTTTAGTTACAAGGTGAGATTGGATAGGCTGGGTTTATTGTAGCTAGAAATTAGGAAGCTGAGTGTGAGGTTTATAAAATGCTGGTGGTACAAATAAGATAGATTTATAAAATTAAGATAGATAGTTTCAGTCTTTTTCCTAGGGTAGGGAGTCTAAAACTAGTGGGCACAGGTTTGGAGTGGAAAGTGAGATCTGAGGAGCTAGCTTTTCGCACAGAGGTTATATGGAATGAGCTGCCAGTGGAAGTGGCAGAGGCAGTGTTTGAAATGCAATTGGACAGGTACTTGGTTAGAAAATGAGTAAAAAAGTCTAATGTGGGCAAATAGAATTGGTGCATACAGACATTATGGTGAGTATAGATGCTTTGGGCCAAAGGGCCTGATACTGTGCTGTCCAGCTCTATGATTATAACACTGCACGACTGTAGCAAAAGCCTGAAGCGTGCACATAACGTGCACATTGAAATGCAAATATCATTCACTCTGTATGAGCGGTGCAGTAAAACAAGACAATGTGCACTCCAAATTCCATACAGAGCAGCTTAAAATTCCACCCAGTCGTTATACCGGAGTGCAAAATGATCAGTATCACGTTCAAATAGTAGACGCAATTACTTAAGAATTGAGATGCACATATAATCTATCTCAACACAGTTATCATAATCACCTAAAGCAGTTCTTAAATTAGACACTGTAAGAAGTGGTAGCAGTCTGAGATCGCTCTTCTAGAGCTGCACTAAACCCATTAGTAATCATCATCAGCCTTTCTTTGTCATTGTGTTGTATATCATTTTTGGAACTAAAGAGATAGTTTGCATGAATAAGTGGCAAAATTCATCTTTTTATTAAAGATTGGAAAGTGCTGCCTTTCTCTATAATTAATGATCATCCAGCAAAATTTTATTTCTAAAAATTACATATTTCGTCACAAAATACCTTCACTGCTTTCCTTCCATAGACCTCTGCATCAGGTAAGCACGTCCACCTCAATTCAGCATGCTCTTTCCTATCTCCCCTTATTCTCCCCATGTAAGCTTTCTTGTTCACTTTCATGCTGGCATTTCTCAAGTCTCCTCGCTGGTAAAACTCTTTCCTTCACCCTCTTTCTTGTTTTAAGATACCTCTTACAACTTACTTCTTTCATTAAGTTGTTGGTCTTGAAAACGTTCCTGTTTTGGGATGTTATTTAAGAGGCCTTAATTAAATACAAATTGCTGTTACACTCTTTTATCTTTTTATTTTAAGATAATTTAATTACAGAGAAGAAGTTATTTTTTTCTCTTAAGGCCATCATTAAATTTTACATCATCCTGTTAACTATTAAATGGCATTGTGAATGTCCAATCAATACGCCAGCAAAACACTAGAATTATGTTCCCTTTTTTTAATGACAGCTTTCCCAGGGATTCATCGTAAACTTCCTGCTCTGTAGACATCATTTCATTTTTCTACAGTTGATTCATAAACAGAAGCTACTATACAATATGCTTTAAATGAACTTTTCTTTATAAAAGAAACTCTGTTTAGATACTTTGTCAAGACAAAGTATAGCATCATATCCATGATCTGAAGTATGGGCACCTTACCTAAAACAGAAGTTTGAAATAATTTACTTGAAAAATTGTAAAGAAAATTAAGGAGCTTCATTGCCAACTTATCAACATTACATTCTATTTTAAAAGATGAAAAATTAACCATCCAAATTTCTGGAAGTGTCAAGGGCGATTTTACAGCGGAGATTCAATCGGGGACTTAGCTGGAGTGATATGAAACTAAAGCAAGGAATGTTGAAAATCCCCAGCAGATCAGGCAGAGATCTGTGGAGAATGGAATTTATGTTTCAAGTTGATAACATTCCATGAGAACTTTCATGTTAATGTTAGAGGTGTAGCAGGTTTTAGTGAAGTACAAAGTGAAGAGGGCAGAGAAGCAAAGATGAAGGGAAAGATGTGTGATAGGATGGAAGGAAGAGGGATTAATAAACAAAAGAGTAAATACAAGCTAAAAGGCTGGCAATAGGACCAGTAAAGAAATGAAGTATGGATCTAACAATGGAAAGAGCAGAATCATTGGCATCATTAGCTGCCTAAAATATTGGGATCACTAATTATTATTGGAATCCAAAGCTGTTATGGGTCTAAATTAACTTGGTTCACTGGGCTTCATCAGAATAATAGGAAGAAAGGTCAGAGTGGAATAGCAGCAGAAAACTTAAGTGCCTGCAGCTAAAGTTCAGGCTACAAATGTAGAACATAATGTATTTCAGATTCCAGTTGATAAAGAAAATATATATAATTCTTTCTAAACTGATGCCTGTAAATATCAAATTGAAATGCACATGCTGCTGAAATGAATTAATTTTCATGTCAATACAGTTCATTTAATATTGCTTGCTTTCTCAATCTCGCAGTATTATCAGTTTGTCACTGCTGAATTAAGGTCATGGATACACAGCAGAAAGCCTTGTGAATAGAGAGAATAAGAATGAAAAATACATGAATTAGATTAGTTTTAAAATCTAACTACTTTAGCAATAAAGCAAAACATTTTGGAAACACTCAGCAGTTCAGACAGCATTGGTAGAAAGATAAACAGATTTAACATTTCAAGTGGATAGATCCTTTATAAAAGCAAGGAAACAGATTTATATTTTTAAAAAAGAGTAATTTTAAGTTCAGGGAAGATAGCACGAAGAACAGATAGGCAAAAAAGGAGTAACTAGCCATTTCCATGCTGAAGTATCCACCTGCAGTTTTCATTCAGCATTTTTCCCTCAGATATTTGTACAGTCTAGCCAAACATCTGGGCATATCCTACAGAAGCCCAGCTGTGAGCTACACCTAATACAGAAAAAGAAGCACAATGCTCTGAAATGCATTTGACCTGGTTACATCCTATCATAAATACTTCCTTTACCCTTCCCATTCCTCTTGTCACCCCTGCACAACTTAAAGTGTTTTTTTTTTACTTTCTTTCTGACATTTGATGGATTGTCTTTGAACTGAAACCTTAAGCATATTTCTTTTCCACAGATGCTGCCTGACTGCTTAAGTGTTACCAGCATTTTCTGTTTTATTTCAGATTTCCATATTCTGCAGGGTTTTCTTTTAAATTTTCATTCTCTGACTAATTTTTATTTTGTCCAACTTCTCAACTCAATCAGGTATGATAATGAATGATCAGTAATAGCTGTAATATCTTGTGTAGACTCACCAAAGATTAACAGTTTTTATTTTGTGCATTAGTGCTATCTGAATGCTTCAATTCAGTTTAGACTCTTTTGACCTATATTTTCATTCTTACAATAAATTTGCTCATGGCTTTTTATGTTCTGGTTTTACAGTTTAACACTGACAGAAATCCCTCAGAAAAGCCATTGCTGGGTACCTCATGGTGATTTATCTTAGGAGGCTAAAGCTCAGTTCAGGTTGGTGAAATCAGGTTTTCATGAATATTAGTCATGAGCAAAGCTCCCTATGCTATTTTGAGAAGCTTGTCAGCTATAAGGCAAGTAAGTCTGTTTCAGTTTCCTGGCTTCTGGGACTGAATATCACTTATTCAGGATCCAGCTTTTAGCAGTGTGCTCCCTAGATCAGGAGAGCTTCTGGCTCTGAGCATGACAGTGTAATGCTTAGAAGATGTTTCCCTTGCTGGAGAATTTAAAACTGAGGGAATGATATCAGGATAAGTGTCTAGTATTTAGGAATAAGATGAGGAGGAATGTCTAAGCAAAGAAGGTTGTAAGTTTTTGGAACTCTTTACCGCCAAGGGCACTAGGTCATTGATTATACTCCAAACTGAGATAGAAAGACTTTTCAATAATGAGAGAATCAAAGAGTTTGATCAGAGGCAAGGATTAAGTTTCCTATCCAGTTTTAGCATGTTGCCAAATAGCTTGCTTAACCCATTTATACTGGTTGGCCATTATTCCACAAATACCAGGTGACACCTGTGTAATTTTATGTCTGAGGCAAAATTGAGCGAAAATGAGTATTTTTATTTGATAATTTCATGTATGGTGTGCTAAGGAATAGGATTCAAGTCATGTCAGTCTTATTGTCATATGTCTCAAGTCTGATGTGGTAGAGGTACGATGGAAAACCTGCTTGCAGCAGCACCAAGGGAATACAGATTCACACAGAGTACATTACACACACTAAATTATACAACTTTGTGATAAAAGAAATGACTGTACGAAATATTAGAAGAGAAAAACATAAACAATCAGAAACAAGTCCATGGTAAGGGGCAAGTGCAGTTTACAGACACCATCCGTGAGGTCAAAAAGTTGTGGAGCAGACCCAATGGGCCAAATGGCCTAATTTTGCTCCTATGTCTTATGGTCAAAACCAGCCATGATCTTATTGATTAGCAGGCAAAACGGTCCAAAAGCCATCTTCTGTTTAAAGAAAACTGGAAAAATGCAATATGAATATTGAAACAGTGAAATTGAAGGGGTGCCATAGTAGAGAAGAAAATAGAACAAAGTGCAGAAGAAAATGGCTCATTTCAAATTGTTTACATTAGTAATAAGGCTCTAATGATACTTTGATCATAATGATCTTGATTTCTGAGAATTATTCATATAATATTTTTTGCCTCACAAATCTGTTAGAGTTCTTCGAGAAAGTAACAAGCAGGGTGGACAAAGGAGAGGCAGTGGATGTCATTTACTTGGATTTTCAGAAGGCATTTGATAAGGTCAACTCATGAGGCTGCTTAACAAGATAAAATCCTACGTGTTACAGGAAGTTACTGACACAGATAGCGGAATGGCTTAACAGGTAGGAGGCAGTGAGTGGGAATAAAAGGGGCCTTTTCTGGTCGGCTGCCAGTGACTGATGGTGTTCTTCAGGGGTCGGTACTGGGACCGCTACTTTTCACATTGTTTGTCAGTGATTTGGATAATGGAATTGATGGCTTTGTGGCAAAGTTTGCAGATGATACGAAGATAGGTGGAGGAGTGGGTAGTGTTGAGGAAGCAATGCGATTGCAGCAGGACTTAGACAAATTGGAAGAATGGGCAAAAAAGTGGCAGATGGAATACAGTGTTGGGAAATGTATGATAATGCGTTTTGGTAAAAGGAACAATAGTGCAGGCTGTTATCTAAATGGGGAGAAGGTTCAAGCATCAGAGGTGTAGAGGGACTTAGTTGTCCTTGTGCAAGACTCCCAGAAGTTTAATTTACAGGTTGAGTCTGTGGTAAAGAAAACAAATGCAATGTTGGCATTTATTTCAAGGGGAATAGAATATAAAAACAAGGAGATAGCACTGAGCCTTTATAAGACACTAGTCAGCCTGCACTTGGAGTATTATCAACAGTTTTGGGCCCCAAATCTCAGAAAGGATGTGTTGTCATTGGAGAGAGCCCTGAAGAGTTTCACAGGGACGATTCCAGGAATGAAAGGATTAACATTTGAGGAGTGTTTGGCAGCTTTGGGCCTGTACTTACTGGAATTTAGAAGAATGCGTATGGATCTCATTGAAACCTACCGAATGTTGAAATCACTGGATAGGGTGGATGTGGAGAGGATGTTTCCTATGGTGGGGGTATCTAGAACTAGAGGGCACAGCCTCAAAATTGAGGGGTGACCTTTTAGAACAGAGGTAAGGTGAAATTTTTTTAGCCAGAAAGTAGTGAATCTGTGGAGTGCTCTGCCGTAGACTCCGGTGGAGGCCAAGTCTGTGGGTATATTTAAGGCAGAAAGTGATCATTTCCTGATCATTCACGGCATCAAAGGATATGGCAGGTGTTGAGTGGCATTTGGGATCAGCCATGATGGAATGGCAGAGCAGACTCAATGGGCCAAAAGGCCTAATTCTGCTCCTATGTCTTATGGTTTTATGGTCTAATATACAAGGAGTTTATGTAAATTGATATATTATTATACTCTCTGGACTGAGAAGTATAAAATTCTCAGTATCTTCAGGGATGTAAAGGATAATGGTTTCTGAGGTAGAAGAATAATCTCCGTCATGATATCATTTCAACGATTATTGTACTCCTCATTAATATTATATTGTGACATCTTTCTTCCTACATGTCTTGTTAATATTGCACTTCAGTGAAAACTACTGCCTCTGGCTGTTATGCCTGAGGAAATGTTGTACCTCACTATCAGCATCAAGAGGTAGAAAAAAACTTTACTTATCTCAGCACAGCAACTGCACACATTACAGCTCTGTTTTGCCTTTGAACGTTGATTACAGGTGCAAATCTAGTGGCAAAGTTGCTTTTGTACTTCAACATTCTTCTCCATCTGAACCAGCTTCATGGAGGGTTCCATCTGACACGTCTGTCACAGTCACAAAACGAACCAACCTATTGGAATAGAATTATTGGTTAACAATTTCCTCTTTACAGAAGATGATTTCCTGTTTTCATAGAAAAACTTTTTCTTTATGCAACAAGTTTTCTATATTATTCAAAATGGTTTCCCTTTATAAAAGGTGATTTTTCTCCTGAATGAAACTTCTGTTAAGATGGCAGCACATTCGGATGCATTGTTTTGTTTGGCTATATTTATGTATGGTTAAATGATAATTAAACTTGAACTTGAACTTCTAGGACAGTACAATGAAAACCCATTTATAAGGAATAGATTTATGATTATGTTGCTTTTATCAGGTCCACATCAAGAGGTAAGTGTTTAATCTGCAAAGTAGATAAGTCACTCACTATGTGCCCTTTCAGCAGATCTGGTACCTTGTAGTGAAAGTAGTACTTTATGGTAAAGAAGTAAAAAGACAAGTCTTGCACTTCACAAATGAAATTTCTATGCAGACAATGGCAAGTATTTGAAGTCACCATTGGTGGAATATGGAAATACATAGAAAATAGTGAGTGGCCAAGAATGTCTTGCAGAGAATAACATCACATTTTAATTCAGTGAAGGATGAATGCTTATTGTTTGAAATGGTATCATCAATCCTTCACTTCCACAAGACGATTTAATGCCATTTCTGAATAACTCCACTTCCAACATTACATTATTTCTGCAATTCACCTAAATGTTGTCTCTGGAATAGACTGAACCCAGAATCTTTCAGTTAGAAGACAGGAGAAAAGAGGGGACTTGAACAGGAATTCATCATATTTACACTACCTCTTCCTGAGAAAACAATTGCTTGTACATTTAAAGACAATGTATTTGGATAATGACCTCATACCAAAACACTGTTTTCAAAACAGTCAGAAGAAGCTTATTCAGGACAATGAACAGGTTTTGCTGAATGATGTAGGTACAGAAATGTGAAGGAAGCAAGACAGAATCCATGACTATGTACTCTGACCTCAGAAATAATGTAAGTCTTTTCATTAATGTTGTTAGTTTTCCAGGAAGCCAGCTTAAAGTTCAAAGGTTTACTTATCATCAAAGTATGTATCCATATATAACTCTGAGATTCGTCTTCTCCAGATAGCCACGAAACAAAGAAAGAACATGAAAGTCATTCAGAGAGAAACATCAGACCACCCCTGCATAAAAAAGAACGGCATCCTGATCATCAACCCCCAACGCTCTCTCCCCCATACACAAAGCGCAACAAGAACATCGACCCCAAATCCCCTCCCCTTGCACAGCAAAACAGAAAGAAATGGGCGAAAAATTGAGTATTGAAACCATAAGTCTGAGAAAGTTAATGGAGACACTTCCAAAGTTTCACACTCCTTTCCCTCTTGCTCTCTTCACACACACACACACACACACACACACGATAAAACTGACTGAATTGTTTGCTCTGTTTAAGCATAAATTTGTTTGTATTGATCCTATCACCAGTCATTATATCATAAGCCTTACAAGAACAGTCTTGAAACTGATTTGAATTTTGAATATTTGTAGATCAGCAATAATGAAACACATTCTGTACCCAGTTGGGATTGAGAGTAAATAGGCATACCGCAGACCCTGTTAAAAGAGATACCAGATGTTCTGTGTAATTTAACTAAGTGATGATATTTGCTATTCTATTCACTGGAAAATGATCTCAGCCCTTACATCCATCACTTACTGAACTATAGGCAAATACAGCCCTGAGATTCTGTCTGTATCTTGCTTAGACATTCCCATGGGTTGAGTGAAATGTTGGTTCACTTCCAAATTTTAAGTCCGTAAAAGTCCTAAGCAAATATGTTTTGTAAAATATCTTAGCAATGTTAGATACCAGGTCATTTAAAAATAAGCCATTAAGAATAATGCTTTTCTTTTCTTAAACACATTACATGATATCAGGGAGTGTTCTGGAGGCTGTGAACTGTTATGCTGTTAATTATAGTCATGGATCTGAATCAAGGTTTTGCATATAAATTACCTCTAAGTAATTTACTTCTACTAGACTGCCTCAACCTTTTCAGCCAACTATGTACATAGAAACAGGTGAAAATAAATCATTCCTGCTTTGTAAAGGTTAGCTGTGAAACAAGTTGGCAGCAAACGAAGAACACAGTACTGCATAGGTTTCGTCGAATGAAATACTTTTTCTTAATTAGTTTGAGTATTAAGACAGTGTCTCCAGGACAGAAGGACATCCAGCTGTTTGAACGTATGCAAACGATTACTGTGTCCTTATACTTTAAATCACCCCCAGCGATATCTGCAATGGAGGGATTGTTTGGGTTTTTTGACGGTTAGCACACATAGCAAATAGCTTCAGAAATTAACTTCAGCCATCAGTCTTAAGATCTGAATATGGTATGTAGATTAAATTTAAAATGCAGCTCTGAACAATGGGTTTCTAAGACCCATTAACCACAGGTAATTGGAAGACCAGACAAAGTTGATTTAAAATTCATTTGGGTGTCTGTAGTGTGGGAGCGAAGAGGGAAGTGTGAAGGTTGTGTGCAGTTCAAAGAAAGCACTGTGGATGCATTGTAAATATAGAATAGCCCTTTGATTTTTTGCATATAAAATGTTATGTGATGTTGGGTCAAGCGGCCTCTTCCTTCGAAAGATTCTCAATATGATGCCTGCTCTGTCTCATTTTGTCGATAAAGATACTACTTCATACCTACCAGTACTTCTCTCCGGTGACTTTGTTCATGCAACACCAAGGGTAGACCCTACAAAGGAATAAGGAATCCTTATCTCCTTCAATGCAAAATACTTTTTCAGCAGACCAGTTAAAAAGAAGTGGAAGACCCCAACAGGGTACCTGGTAAGGCAATGAAATTTTGTGCCAACCAACTGGCGGGAGTATTCAAGGATATTTTCAACCTCTCACTGCTACGGGTGAAAAAATTGTTGCTTCAAAAGGCAACAATTATACCAGTGCCTAAGAAGAACAATGTGAACTGTCTTAATGACTATTGCCCAGTAGCACTCACATCTACAGTGATGGAATGCTTTGAAAGGTTGGTCATGACTAGACTGAACTACCTCCTGCCTCAGAAAGGACCTGGTCCCACTGCAATTTACCTATCGCCACAATAGATCAACAGTAGACACAATCTCAATGGCTCTTCATATGCCCTTAGACCACCTGGACAACACAAACACCTATGTCAGGATGCTGATCATCGACTATAGCTCAGCATTTAACACCATCTTTCCCACAAACCTGATTGAGAACTTACAGAACCTGGACCTCTGTACATCCCTCTGAAATTGGATTTTCGACTTCCTAACTGGAAGAAAACAATCTCTGTGGATTGGTGATAATATCTCCTCCTTGTTGACGATCAACACTGGTGCACCTCAGGGGTGTGTGCTTAGCCCACTGCTCTACTCTCTCTATGCCCATGACTCTATGGCTAGCCATAGCTCAAATATCATCTATGAATTTGCTGATGATACAACCATTGTTGGTAAAATCTCAGGTGGCGACGAGAGGGCGTACAGGAGCAAGCTATATCAACTAGTGGAGTGGTGCCGCAGCAACAGCCTGGCACTCAACGTCAGTAAGACGAAAGGGCTGATTGTGGACTTCAGGAAGGGTAAGACGAAGGAACACATACCAATCCTCAGAGAGGGATCAGAAGTGGAGAGAGTGAGCAGCTTCAAGTTTCTGGGTGTCAAGATCTCTGAGGATCTAACCTGGTCCCAACATATTGAAGCAGCTATGAAGAAGGCAAGACAGTGACTATACTTCATTGGAAGTTTGAAGAGATTTGGCGTGTCAACAAATACACTCAAAAACTTCTATAGATGTACCGTGGAGAGCATTCTGACAGGCTGCATCACTGTCTGGTATGGGGGGGGGGGGGGTGGCGGGAGCTACTGCACAGGACCGAAGGAAGTTGCAGAGGGTTGTAAATTTAGTCGGCTCCATCTTGGGTACTAGCCTACAAAGTACCCAGGACATCTTCAAGGAGCAGTGCCTCAGAAAGGCAGCGTCCATTATTAAAAACCTCCAGCACCCAGGGCATGCCCTTTTCTCACTGTTACCATCAGGTAGGAGGTACAGAATCCTGAAGGCACACACTCAGCGATTCAGGAACAGCTTCTTCCCCTCTGCCATCGGATTCCTAAATGGACATTGAACCCATGAAAACTACCTCACTTTTATAATATATATCATTTCTGTTTTTGCATGATTTTTAATCTATTCAATATACATATACTGTAATTGATTTATTTTTTTCCTATATTATTTATTGCATTGAACTGCCGCTGCTAAGTTAACAAATTTCACGACACATGCTGGTGATGATTAACCTGATTTTGATTCTGAAAAAATAATCAACAGAAGAAATTGTGAGCCAATAGGATAACATTTGCCACTGATGTATTGCGGGGTATTCAACCAAAAGGAATGGAAACACCCAACAAAAAATCAAATTCATAAATTACAAATAATGACCATTTCTTTAATGAGCAACTTCATGGTCATTTACACTTTGGAAGATAGGATAAGATTTCGAAGTATGGGAAATATATCTTTAGTTTTCTTTCACTGCTTTGTCTGAGATTGCACATTACATTCTATTCACTGAAGTAATTTAACATTAAGTGTTTCATTGATGCTGGAAAAAATGGATGCTCGGGCATTATCACAGTGCTGCAATTTTGTCAAGAAAATCATAAGAGTGAGGGCTGAATTGCTTTTCTCAGTAATTTGAATTCTGATCAGAGTACTGATGACAGTGGTTCCCATTTATCTTTCTGATTCAAGATGTAGATGGTATTCTCGTAGTGCAGAGGCCCCCGACCTTTTTTGCACCACGGACCGGTTTAATATTGACAATATCCTTGCGGACCGGCCAACCGAGGGAGGGGGAGTGTTAATCACGACAGGAATATAGGTGAGAAGTCAACTAAATCACTTATAAGTGGCTAATACACTCAATTTCGTTTCTGAAAGGGTTTATCTAATGAATTTAATATTAAACATACAACACATATTTTCCCCGTATGAACACATGAAATCATTGCAACACACCAATATCGCAGAATCAGTGGGAGCCCTGGGCTTGCTTCCCTGCAACAAGACAGTCCCATCGAGGGGTGATGGGAGACAGCGATACTTGAAGGGGGTTCCTTGTGTCCAGTCTATTCTGCAATTTAGTTTTCGTTGCATTCATTGCAGGAAATCCCGCTTCGCAGAGATATGATGTTGGAAATGGAAGCAACGATTTCGGTGCTTTCGTGGCTATCTCAGGATATTCACCCTTGACTTTGATCCAGAAATTCGGCAGAGATTTTATGTCAAACATACTTTTCAGCCCACCATCATTTGCAAGCTCGAGGAGTTGATCTTCCTCCCGCGCTGACATGGCTGACACATGGGTAATGACCTCGCGTGCGTTCAAGTTCCAACAGTGGGCGTGACAGGGAATGAGGAAAGGTGCAGCTGACTCATATCACCAAATCATATCGTTTCCTCGCGGCTCGATAGCACATGCTTTGCAGCCTGGTGGTTGGGGACTGCTGTAGTAGCGTCTCTATTTTCTACTTTTGAGATGATGAATTCCAAGTTAAATTCCTGCACACTCTTCAGGAATGAATTGTTATTTTATACTTGCAATATGATTGTCTTTGGCAAGTTGGGTATCTTGGGTGCAAACCTGAGAAAAGGAACCCATTTCTTGAACTGTTCTACAGTGAATGGCTTGCTGGGGCACATCAAAGAGCAGTAGCATTGTGTATAGTAATTAGCGTAAAACTTTACAGCGCCAACTGTAAGATTGAGGTTTAATCCCTGCCACTGTCTGTAAGGAGTTTGTGCATTCTCCTCCTTGGCTGCGTGGGTTTCCTCTGGGTGCTCTGGGATCCTCCTACATTCCAAAAATGTACAAGTTACGGTTAATAAGCTTTGAGCTTGCTATGTTGGTGCTGGAAACGTGGCGACAATTGCAGACTACCCCTAGCACATCCTTAATACAAACAACACATTTCACTGTAGGTTTCAATGCTTTGACAAATAAAGCGAATCTGTATCTCTAAAAGTGAACCGTATGGTAGACAAGGAAGAAGTCACAGTAGTTTTATCACAGCTGGAGAATGAAAATGTACTGTATATGGCAAATAAAGTTGCTCCTTGATCCTAAGTAGGTTAATCGGAACAATTACAATCACATTACGCTTCCTTGCCGTGTAACGTTTTGTTAACAGCAAGGCAGTGGGACATTTACATCAAATCAAACTGTATGAATCATCCCTTCCCCCAATTTCTGTTCCACTCCCACTAAAAACTAGCTTGTTTTTCATTCCTTTTTATTTTTGAGAAAGGGTTCTCTTTCCACAAGTGCTTTCTCACCTGCTGAAATATTCCAACATTTTGTGTTTTTATTGCAGTTTTTAAAGGAACTCCTTTCAAATTTGAGAGCATTTGAGCCAAAATGTGGTAAAGTCTCAGGCCTTATCTTTTCTGGGACCATTGGAAAATTCCTTCTGCCTTACTTAGAAGTATATCTCATTCAAAAGTAAAAAGCTATTTATACAAAGTCAAGAATGAAGAAAATCAATTCAGGGCATTGAAAAACATTCTCCTGAGGCCCCAGCCCTTCCAGAAACACTGTGTTACAGACAATATGCAGAATCAAGGACAATACTAGCAGAGGTATGTTGGACTGAATGGCCACACACTGTGCCGTCTATATTAAAGGTTCTAAATTAACATTCATCCTCTATTGAAACATTAGCTGTGCTTTTGGCTTTAATATCCAGTTTGGCGATCATTAAAAGCATTAATTGCGCAAAGTAAGATCTTACTAAAATATGTTTATGATCTAGTCAAAGCAGTAAATTCTGCAATCAATTGATTCAGGAATGAACAGACAATGCAATTTGCAAATGAAACCTTAATTTAAAATTTTCACCAAAGGAATAAAGTAAAATTCAAACAGTACCACAAAGTCTTACACAAACGCTGCCTGTAGAAATAAACCATTTTAGTATTCTGATTAATATAAACTACCTGCTCTTTAAATGAATGAAACTAAAACTCCTGACATTGATCAGACAATGGTATGATAGTGGCTCGTAATGTGATGTATGGTTCTATGCACATATATTGAAGATACTGCAAATACTCATCTTGAACAATGATGCTGTCCTTTGTAACAGTGAAATTTTAAATGCATCATACGAGGGGTGATTGATAAGTTCATGGCCCAAGGTAGAAAGAGTCAATTTTAGAAAACCTAGCACATTTATTTTTCAACATAGTCCTCTCCTACATTTACACACTTAGTCCAGTGGTCGTGGAGCATACGGATCCCTTCTTTGTAGAAGTCGGCGTCTTAGACCTCCAGAAAGTGGTCCACAGCAGCGGTGATTGATGAGTTTGTGGCCTAAGGTAGAAGGAGATGAGTTACACACATCAAAGTTGCTGGTGAACGCAGCAGGCCAGGAAGCATCTCCAGGAAGAGGTACAGTCGACGTTTCGGGCTGAGACCCTTCGTCAGGACTAACTGAAAGAAGAGCTAGTAAGAGATTTGAAAGGGGGAGGGGGAGATCTCTTACTAGCTCTTCTTTCAGTTAGTCCTGACGAAGGGTCTCAGCCCGAAACGTCGACTGTACCTCTTCCTAGAGATGCTGCCTGGCCTGCTGCGTCCACCAGCAACTTTTATGTGTGTTGCTTGAATCTCCAGCATCTGCAGATTTCCTCGTGTTTGAGGAGATGAATTTACGCAGCTTTCATTACATGCATGTGCAGTTCAACCCTGAGTGATTATGCAGAAAGTTTGAAGTTAACAACTCATCTCCTAATTGATGGACTACAATTAGTTGAGAAGAAGATCAGACCTTACACCTGTTAAAACTGGAAGAGATCCTGATACTGCAGACAGGAATTTCATTACTAATCAGCAATCAGTTATTATCATACACGGATATGCCCTAAGCTTTACGGAGAGTGGAGAATCACCCATGGAGCATCTATGCTATAGTTAATGCTTCCAGTACTCCTTTTTTAACAGCTAAAGATCCTTTGATTCAGTTATTATAGTTCAAAGTTAACATTTTGTACTTCAATTAAATTAAATTATTTAATTAATTGACTTATATACCAGGAAATTCAGAATCCATAAAAATGCACAAAAATGGCACTAAGCAGCGTTCCCTTCTACTTTATTTCAGTGGAATTACTGTATGGCTACTCTGTGTTCACCTCATGCAAAGACTTAGTGCTTTGTGAGTTTGAATGGTAGTATTTTCCACATTGATGCACATAAAATCCATGTAATTTCAGAAAACCTGGGCTCCAACTGTAATTACCCTGAGCTATTTATATCATGCCTGCACATTTTTATAGAGATGGTAAGGAATGAATCCAACCTCAGCTGAATGGTGCAGCTTGGAGAATGCTGCCAAGACAGGGCGACAGAACAATCCTGTTACAGGGACTTCTCGAATATAACAAGTGGATAAGCAGACTGTGAAGGGGAAAGTTATTTCAAGGTGACATTGGTGTGGGACTTGCCTTCCACCTTACAAGTGTTGGCTTACTCAAGGAGCAAGCTTGCAGGTCCTTCCAGGCCAGGTGTTCCCAACCTTTTTTATGCCGTGGACCAATACCATTAAGCAAGGGAAAACTGAGTGAGGCTTGTCTTTCTCATTGAGGGGGAGCTTTGATAAGTTGCCATCCATTCATACCTGATTCGGAGCAAGAAGGCTGCGAGTGAACGGCTGATTTTCGGAGCCAAGGTCGTTTTTACCAATCGGGGTAAAAGAGAGGCAAGACTGCGCAGGCACGTGGCGTCAGCCAGTAGAGCGCTGAAGGTTTAAGAAAGCAAGGAATCTTCAACAGTTTTTGATTCGGAGCAAGAAGGCTGCTAGTGAACGGTTGATTTTCGGAGCCAAGGCGGTTTTTACCACTCGGGGTAAAAGAGAGGCAAGACTGCACCGGCACGTGACATCAGCCAGTAGAACGCGAAAGGTTTATAAAGAAGACCGCCATATCCAGCGGGCAGCGTTTGGAGTGGGCAGCAGAGTGATAGGGCTTTGGCTCAACGGGCTTAGGTGGTGACGGGACGAGGTGAGGTAGGTTTACCGGTGTCATTTGCAGAAAGAAGGAAGTGTCTGAAAAGAGGATGCTGTCTAAGTTGCATGCCATCTTGGTCAATGTCTCCCATCCACTACATAATGTACTGGGTGGGCACAGGAGTACATTCAGCCAGAGACTCATTCCACCGAAATGCAGCACAGAGCGACATAGGAAGTCATTCCTGCCTGTGGCCATCAAACTTTACAACTCCTCCCTTGGAGGGTCAGACACCCTGAGCCAATAGGCTGGTCCTGGACCTATTTCATAATTTTCTGGCATAATTTACATATTACTATTTAGCAATTTATGGTTCTATTACTATTTATTATTTATGGTGCAACTGTAACGAAAACCAATTTCCCCCGGGATCAATAAAGTATGACTATGACTATGTATGTGTGTGAGGCCAGTTTTCTGTGCTCGGTGTCAGATGTGGGAGGTCCTGGAGTCTCCCAGCCTCCCAGATGGCCATATTTGCACCAGGTGTGTCGAGCTGCAGCTCCTAAGGGACCAAGTTAGGGAACTGGAGATGCAGCTCAATGACCTTCGCGTGATCAGGGAGAGTGAGAAGGTGCTAGAAAGGAGCTATAGGCAGGTGGTCACACCGGGGCCACGGGAGGCAGACAAGTGAGTCACAGTCAGGAGGGGGAAGGGGAAGAGTCAGATACTAGACAGTACCCCAGTGGCTGTGCCCCTTGACAATAAGTACTCCTGTTTGAGTACTGTTGGGGGGGGGAGCAGCTTACCTGGGGGAAGCAACAGTGGCTGTGCCTCTGGCACGGAGTCTGGCCCTGTGGCTCAGAAGGGGAGGGAAAGGAAGAGGAAGACAGTAGTGATAGGAGACTCTATAGTTAGGGGGGTCAGACAGGTGATTCTGTGGACGCAGGAAAGAAACTCAGATGGTAGTTTGCCTGCCAGGTGTCAGGGTCGGGGATGTTTCAGATCGCGTCCAAAAGATCCTGCAGTGAGAGGGAGAACAGCCAGAGGTCGTGGTACATATTGGTACCAATGACAAAAGGAAGAGGTCCTAAAACAAGAGTACAGGGAGTTAGGAAGGAAGTTGAGAGGCAAGTCTGCAAAGGTAGTAATCTCAGGATTACTGCCTGTGCCACGCGACAGTGAGAATAGGAATAGAATGAGGTGGAGGATAAATGCGTGGCTGAGGGATTGGATTCAGATTTCTGGATCATTGAGATCTCTTTTGGGGCAGGTGTGACCTGTACAAAAAGGACGGGTTGCACTTGAATCCCAGGGGGACCAATATCCTTGTGGGGAGGTTTGCTAAGGCTACTGGGGAGAGTTTAAACTAGAATTGTTCGGGGGTGGGAACCGAACTGAAGAGACTAGGGAAGGGGAGGTTGGCTCACAAGTAGAGAAAGCTTGTAGACAGTGCGAGAGGGAGGATAGAGAAGGGATGCGCTCAGACCGAAGGTTTGAGGTGCGTCTATTTTAACGCAAGGAGTGTTGTGAACAAAGCGGATGAGCTTAGAGCGTGGATCAGTACTTGGAGATATGATGTGATGGTCATTACAGAGACCTGGATGGCTCAGGGACAGGAATGGTTACTTCAAGTGCCGGGTTTTAGATGTTTCAGAAATGACAGGGAGGGAGGCAAAAGAGGTGGATGCGTGGCACTGTTGATCAGAGATAGCGTCACGGCTGCAGAAAATGTGGACGTCATGGAGGGATTGTCCATGGAGTCCCTGTGGGTGGAGGTTAGGAACAGGAAGGGGTCAATAACTTTACTGGGTGTTTTTTATAGGCCACCCAATAGTAACAGAGATATCGAGGAGCAGATAGGGAAACAGATCCTGGAGAGGTGTAATAATAGCAGAGTTGTCGTGATGGGAGATTTTAATTTCCCAAATATCGATTGGCATCTCCCTAGAGCAAGGGGTTTAGATGGGGTGGAGTTTGTTAGGTGTGTTCAGGAAGGTTTCTTGACACAATATGTAGATAAGCCTACAAGAGGAGAGGCTGTACTTGATTTGGTATTGGGAAATGAACCTGGTCAGGTGTCAGTTCTCTTAGTGGGAGAGCATTTTGGAGATAGAATTATGATCACTATCTCCTTTACAATAGCTTTGGAGAGAGATAGGAACAGACAAGTTAGAAAAGCGTTTAATTGGAGTAAGGGGAATTATGAGGCTATCAGGCAGAAAATTGTAAGCTTAAATTGGAAACAGATGTCCTTAGGGAAAAGTACAGAAGAAATGTGGCAAATGTTCAGGGGATATTTGTGTAGAGTTCTGCATAGGTACGTTCCAATGAGACAGGGAAGTTATGGTAGGGCACAGGAACTGTGGTGTACAAAGGCTGTAATAAATCTAGTCAAGAAGAAAAGAAAAGGTTGCAAAAGGTTCAGAGAGCTAGGTAATGTTAGTGATCTAGAAGATTATAAGGCTAATAGGAAGGAGCTTAAGAATGAAATTAGGAGAGCCAGAAGCCATGAGAAGGCCTTGGCGGGCAGGATTAAGGAAAAGCCCAAGGTATTCTACAAGTATGTGAAGAGCAAGAGGATAAGGTGTATAAGAATAGGACCTATCAAGTGTGGCAGTGGGAAAGTGTGTATGGAACTGGAGGAAATAGCAGAGGTACTTAATGAATACTGCAGTATTCACTGTGGAAAAGGATCTTGGTGATTGTAGTGATGACTTGCAGCAGACTGAAAAGCTTGAACATATAGATATTAAGAAAGAGGATGTGCTGGAGCTTTTGGAAAGCATCAAGTTGGATAAGTCGCCAGGACCGATGAGATGTACCCCAGGCTACTGTGGGAGGCGAGGGAGAAGATTGCTGAGCCTCTGGCAATGATCTTTGCATCATCAATGGGGACAGGAGAGGTTCCGTAGGATTGGAGGATTGCGGATGTTGTTCCTTTATTCAAGAAAGGGAGTAGAGATAGCCCAGGAAATTATAGACCAGTGAGTCTTACCTCAGTGGTTGGTAAATTGATGGAGAAGGTCCTGAGAGACAGGATTTATGAACATTTGGAGAGGTATAATATGATTAGGAATAGTCAGCATGGCTTTGACAAGGGCAGGTCTTGCCTTACGAGCCTGATTGAATTTTCTGAGGATGTGACTAAACACATTGATGAAGGAAGAGCAGTAGATGTAGTGTATATGGATTTCAGCAAAGCATTTGATAAGGTGCCCCATGCAAGGCTTATTGAGAAAGTAAGGAGGCATGGGATCCAAGGGGACATTGATTTGTGGATCCAGAATTGGCTTGCCCACAGAAGGCAAAGAGTGGTTGTAGGCGGGTCATATTCTGCATGGAGGTCGGTCGCCAGTGGAGTGCCTCAGGGATCTGTTCTGGGACCCTTGCTCTTCGTAATTTTTATAAATGACCTGGATGAGGAAGTGGAGGGATAGGTTAGTAAGTTTGCTGATGACACAAAGGTTGCAGGTGTTGTGGATAGTGTGGAGGGCTGTCAGAGGTTACAGTGGGACATTGATAGGATGCAAAACTGGGCTGAGAAGTGGCAGATGGAGTTCAACCCAGATAATTGTGAAATGTTTCACTTTGGTAGGTCAAATATGATGGCAGATATAGTATTAATGGTAAGACTTTTGGCAGTGTGGAGGAGCAGAGGGATCTTGGGGTCCGAGTCCATAGGACGCTCAAAGCAGCTGCGCAAGACGACTCTGTGGTTAAGAAGGCATACGGTGTATTGGCCTTCATCAATCGTGGAATTAAATTTAGGAGCCGAGAGGTAATGTTGCAGCTATATAGGACCCTGGTCAGACCCCACTTGGAGTACTGTGCTCAGTTCTGGTCGCTTCACTACAGGAAGGATGTGGAAGCCATAGAAAGGGTGCAGAGGAGATTTACAAGGATATTGCCTGATTGGGGAGCATGCCTTATGAGAGTAGGTTGAGTGAACTCGGCCTTTTCTCCTTGGAGCGACGGAGGATGAGAGGTAACCTGACAGAGGTGTACAAGATGATGAGAGGCATTGATCGTGTGGATAGTCAGAGGCTTTTTCCCAGGGCTGAAACGGTTGCCACAAGAGGACACAGGTTTAAGGTGCTGGGGAGTAGGTACAGAGGAGATGTCAGGGGTAAGTTTTTTTACTCAGAGAGTGGTGAGTGCGTGCAATGGGCTGCCGGCAATGGTGGTGGAGGTGGATATGATAGGATCTTGTAAGAGACTTTTGGATAGGTACATGGAGCTTAGAAAAATAGAGGGCTACAGGTAAGCCTAGTAATTTCTAAGGTAGGGACATGTTCGGCACAACTTTGTGGGCCGAAGGGCCTGTATTGTGCTGTAGGTTTTCTATGTTTCTATGATAAAAGCTGATAGCTCAGGGTTTTTTCCCTGAGTTTCAGTGCAACTGAATTGTGTTAAATAGGTGGGCTGCCTTCAACCGTCCTTAGGCCAGCATTCATAGAAACAAGTAAAAAGTACAGTTCAGTGCCTATGGAGCTGTGGCATGCTTCTCATCTAAAACCAATTTTCATCTTGGAGATGGTAGGGATTGATTTCCTCCACGGAGGTTCAGACATACCCTGGTATTGACGATAAGTCGATGGGCGAAGTGATTTTGTGAGCAATAGAAATCTAGTTGTTGCTTGTGAGAGAGTGGGAATGGTAATGCCTTTCATTCTCATTAGGAAAAGGAGAGACTTTCTCAATGCAAGTGTTCATTAGGCATGTTTATGGCACAGGATAATTAACTATTTATCATTCCAAGTCCAAACAATGATTTTTGTTTTGCTGCTTTTGAGCACAGTCTGCTGCATATATGTGCTGGAGGCAGAGGAGTGTGGCACAGACAAGAACGCCAGGGTGACAAATTTCCCCTCATAAACATGGATAAATAGTCCACTCTGCACTACTGCATTCAGTTCTCCTCATCCTCCTTCACTTCACTTCTTACCCCTGGTGCCACCATGCCAGGAGTAGGGACAATGACATTATGTGGAATGTAGATGATGAAGAAGTGAGGCCTTCTTTGGATGTTTTTCCTGAAAACCAGAGCCAGGCTAGTATGAAGAACTAAAAAGATATGTAATACTTTTTGGAGCCAGCAAATAGGCTCAAATGAACACATCATGCTAAGCTTCCTGGATGCATGTGGATGACTAGATTGTTCCCTGTTGGTTACGCAGAGCAGGTATTTCAAAGGCTGAGTATCTTTCCTGTTGACATTCCTTGTTGATATGTGGAGTCCAAAATACCATTTGGTCCAGTCTATCATTACCTGAAATTTCACTCAGGGCACAATCTGGGCAAAGCCAGAGCCCCTCTCAGTTCTCAGTGATGACGTGAAGTTGTCTCACCTTGAGTCACCTGTAACGCTTCTCTTGTAGTGATCTACTTCCAATTTGGATAATTGAAGTTACAGCCTTAAAAAATAGATCTAGTTGGAAGAAATTTCATTGCATCCCATGTGGAATGTTGGCTGAGCAGATTGAAAATTTAGGTTCAGTGGAGAGGTTAAGCAAGGAGGTGGTGAGGTTTGGCCGAGTTTCTTCTACGTGCACACTAAAGCTATCATTGGACCACAAGTAGCTGAAATTGAAAGGGTCCCAGGATCCATACTTGAGGATGTAATAGACAGGTAATTCTTAGCGTTTGGAATTTAGCCAAGTGCATCAGGTCCTCCAGCTCATAAGTGCCAGGGAAGCAGTGGGGGAGATGATGTAGTTAATCATTCTTGTTAGAGGCTGCAGACAGATGGGGGACAAGATGGGTTAGCTTCAATCATGCAGGATGCATCAGTGAATTTCAATCTGGGAATTTTGTACCATTGAAAGATGAAAAACTGGTTGGACAAATTCCCAAAACTTCCTGTCTGAATCTGAAAGTAGTGGCTACAAATTTGGGAGGCTTGGGTACTTGAGCGATCAAGACCAGTGTTGGGTGACATAGGAGCCTGAATGGTCAGCAGTTTACCCAGAATAGATTTGAAGGAACAGGGGATGAGATAGTTGGATAAGAAGAGCTCCCGGAGAACACAATGAAGATAGGATGGAAAACAGAAAGACTGGGCTAGGAAAGAGAGAAGGGAAATGACAGGGAGAAGTGAAAATGAAGTCTCAGTCTTAGAGATATAAAGTCCTAACATTATTATAAACATGAGGGTGGTAAAAAGAGGCTAATGAGGTTTATGGAAGTGGAAAATGTTTATGAAGACTATTGAAGTGAAAAAATTTCAGTGTTATGTTTGCACTCCAGGATGACACTGGTGAGTAGTTTTGGCAAGCTGTTCACCTATTTAGCCATTCAGCCCATCAACCACCACTTACACTAATCCTATATTAATCCATTATTATTCTCCTCATATTCTCATCAATATCTCCCAGATGTTCCCACTTACCTACACACTAACAGCAATTTGTGTGGCCAATAAACCTACCAACTTCGTTAGTAGGTTTACTAGCATTTTCAGCACTTTAACCAGATTTGCTATGAATAACTAATCCAGTTGTTAACCATGTGTGCTCTACATCTATTGAACTTATGCCTCTATTTGAATATTAGTAGTTAAGCACTTTTCTTCTATTGTGTCCCAGGTGAAGAATCATTTGCTGTGTAATGTTTTGCATTTTTAAGCATCATATTTATTCAACATAATTATTTTAATTAAGATAAATCAGGGGAAACAATGTTTGTCAACTTTTCTTCTGAAATGCATAGCTAACAAACTGATAATAGTTCAGAATGAAAGGTATACCCTGTAGAGCATTGTATTTTTAACTACCATTCTTAATGAGAAGGTTTTGCACATGCCTATCAATTGAACATAAGAACATAAGAAATAGGAGCAGGAGTCGGCCATCTGGCCCGTCGAACCTGCTCCGCCATTCAATAAGATCATGGCTGATCTGGCCATGGACTCATCACCTACCTGCTTTTTCCCCATAACCCTTAATTCCTCTACAATGCAAAAATCTATCTAACCTTGACTTAAGTACATTTACTGAGGTAGCCTCAACTGCCTCATTGGGCAGAGAATTCCACCAATTCACCACTCTCTGGGAAAAGCAGTTCCTCCTCATCTCCATCCAAAATCTACTCCCCAGAATCTTGAGGCTATGTCGCCTCGTTCTAGTCTCACCTACCAGTGGAAACAACTTTCCTGCCTTATCTATCCCTTTCATAATTTTATATGTCTCTATAAGATCTCTTCTCATGGAGACTTTAATAAACAAAATGTTGACACTTCCAAAAATCATATTGAATTTGAACATCTTCAGAGATGTGGAGAGTTCTTTCACAGCGAAGGTCAGATCCAAACCTTGAAATAAAGTCCAGATTGAACCTGATTTTTCATAATCCCCTATTATACCAGGAGCTCTCAGTACAGATTGTTACTTTCTCACAAATACACAACATGTATCATTTGCAAGACAAACTTATTTAACTGTGTCAAAACAAAAGTTGTTGAAAAATTTTAGCTGGTCAGCCAACATTTGTGATAGTAACAGTTAATTATCTCTTATCAGAACTAAGAAAGTGAAAACACAAGTTAGTTTTAAGTTGCAGGGAGGGTAGGGGAGGGGTGGATACAAGAAAGGGAATATCTCTTGTCATGTTTTGTAACTTCAATACGTTCAACTAATTCAGAAGTCCAAAATGTAGGTTTAACTTCGAGTTTACTTTAAGCGAAGCGCGCACATAAAATGTGATAGCGTGGTGATGTATGTGATTCACGTATTTATACATATAACCCATAATGAATTATTTTAAATGAGCAAGAATACTTTATTAACAACATATTTACAAGATTACTCAAATACTGCTGAAATATTAAATACACAACACTCTAATAGTCAGAGGCCAGGATTGCAAAGGTTTGCAATACCATGCTGGTTTTTCCTGGCTTGGAATGACCCACCCCTACTTCATTCATATGCACACTATTTTATTGTAGCATATTAAGTTCCTGTTCAATTTAATTCTTTAAATCATACAGGATTAGTCTGTGCTTGCCTGATGCAAATGTGCATTATACATTATGCCTGTGTATCTATCTTCAGGAATACGATCATCCCTTTACAATGATCTGTCAAGTTGTGTCTTTGAAGCATCAATACCCAAAACATCCATCCAATCTATCTTCTAATCCAAGTTTCAACGTCAGGCTTTCAATGCCCAATAGCTTTGACTGGATCAGTTCATTTGCCCATACTCGCACAAACCTGTTATGAAGGATGATCTAAACAAAAGCCAATATTGCAATGCAAGGATAAGCTCTGAAACAATATTCATACTAATCGTCTCATTCTCCTCTTTGTTCCAGACAGAGGTTTCTGCTTTTTCTTTCAGCTTTGGATCAAAATTATCTTCCAGATCTGCATGTCACATTTTAACAAGATATCTTTCATTCTCTATAGGAAGATTTGTCAGCATGTGATATGCTTCAATCCGAACCCTCATCAGTATGGCTTTTTATGCTTACATATCACATTGTTGGGGTTCTTTAAAATCAAGTCCATTTGTCTGATATACAAGTTGAATTTTTTTCAGGCTTGGTCATCATGCATGTTATTGTTCATGTTATAATCTGTCAAGGCAATTGTGATTCCGCCTTCTATTTAATAGAGACACAGCTAAGCTTGGTGCAAAGGAAGGCCTGTGATACGATGACACCACTGTCCTCTGGCACTTTCACTTGCTGTGGAACAATGAAATAAGGCAAATGCAATTCTGTGCAAATGGTTGCAGGAAAATACCACAAAAATTCAGTTTTGATGCTTCAAATTCACTACTACTTACTAAGTGAGTGTTATCACTATCCTTTGGCGGTCCCAAAGGAAAATCACCAATTCTGTTGCCAACTTTCACAATACATTAATACATAATGGCACAGAAATTCATCTGCCCAGTCCCTCTCTCACTACTGTTACCGACTAAAATAATGTTCATGTAGCAGTAACCAATTTACTCGTGTCTCCATGAGATCTAACGCCAATAATTGATGAGGATAACCAGCACCAGACCTTGAGGCAAGTGGTCTGACTTGAATCTGCCTGGCTCCTTGCCCGCATTGAATCCATGCTTGGTTGAGCTTCGAGCTAGCAACTCAGCCTCATAAAAAACAGCCAAATGCAATGGAAATGGCAAAAAGGAAAAACAGCAATTGATGAGGATGAACTTCTGAGAAAAGTTTGTATTCAGTCATTGTTTCCCTTACATATTACTCACTCAACAATATAGTAAATGTCCAAAATTTGTTTCTGGTGACATTCTTGACCACATTAATATGAATTATGACTGCCGCCTTTTCCTCACAGAGAGAGAAAAAAAACACAATAATGTTGAAGGCCAAAGTGAAATTACTTAAAGTTACTTAAAATGGGGGAGTGGGGGAAGGGAGTCTTACTTGTCTCAGTCTCCTGAGAAAGTGGGGACGCTGCTGTGCTTTTTTGGTCAAAGAGGTGAAATCAGAATCAGGTTTATTATCACCAGCATGTGTTGTGAAATTTGCTAACTTAGCCGCAGCAGTTCAATGCAACATGTAATATAGAAGAAGAAAAAGAATTTAAAAAAAAATAATAAATAAATAAATTACAGTATACGTATAATGAATAGATTAAAAATTGTGCAAAAACAGAAATAATATATTTGAAAAAGTGAGGTAGTGTTCACGGGATCAATGTCCATTTAGGAATCAGACGGCAGAGGGGAAGAAGCTGTTCCTGAATCACTGAGTGTGTGCCTTCAGGCTTCTGTATCTCCTACCTGATGGTAACAGTGAGAAAAGGGCATGTCCTGGGTGCTGGAGGTCCTTAATAATGGACGCTGCCTTTCTGAAACACCGCTCCTTGAATATGTCCTGGGTACTCTGTTGGCTAGTACCCAGGATGGAGGCAACTAAATTTACAACCCCCTGCAGCTTCTTTCGGTCCTGTGCAGTAGCCCCCCCCCCTCCCCCCCACTACCAGACAGTGATGCAGCCTACAAGAGAAAATCTGCAGATGCTGGAATTTCAAGCAATAAAAAATCAAAGTTGCTGGTGAACGCAGCAGGCCAGGCAGCATCTCTAGGAAGAGGTACAGTCGATGTTTCAGGCCGAGACCCTTCGTCAGGACTAACTGAAGGAAGAGTTAGTAAGAGATTTGAAAGTGGGAGGGGGAGAGGGAGATCGGAAATGATAGGAGAAGACAGGAGGGGGAGGGATGGAGCCAAGAGCTGGACAGGTGATTGGCAAAAGGGATATGAGAGGATCATGGGACAGGAGATCCAGGGAGAAAGAAAGGGTGGGGGCCCAGAGGATAGGCAAGGAGTATAGTGAGAGGGACAGAGGGAGAAAAAGGAGAGAGAGAGAGAAAAAAAATAGTAATAAATAAATAACAGATGGGGTACGAAGGGGAGGTGGGTCGTTAACGGGAGTTAGAGAAGTCAATGTTCATGCCATCAGGTTGGAGGCTACCCAGACGGAATATAAGGTGTTCTTCCTCCAACCTGAGTGTGGCTTCATCTTTACAGTAGAGGAGGCCGTGGATAGACATGTCAGAATGGGAATGGGATGTGGAATTAAAATGTGTGGCCACTGGGAGATCCTGCTTTCTCTGGCGGACAGAGCGTAGGTGTTCAGCAAAATGATCTCCCAGTCTGCGTCGGGTCTCGCCAATATATAGAAGGCCACATCGGGAGCACCGGACACAGTATATCACCCCAGCCGACTCACAGGTGAAGTGTCGCCTCACCTGGAAGGACTGTCTGGGACCCTGAATGGTAGTGAGGGAGGAAGTGTAAGGGCATGTGTAGCACTTGTTCCGCTTACAAGGATAAGTGCCAGGAGGGAGATCTGTGGGGAGGGATGGGGGGGGGAATGAATGGACAAGGGAGTCGTGTAGGGAGCGATCCCTGCGGAAAGCAGAGGTGGAGAGGGAAAGATGTGCATAGTGGTGGGATCCCATTGGAGGTGGCGGAAGTTACGGAGAATTATGTTGGACCCGGAGGCTGGTGGGATGGTAGGTGAGGACAAGGGGAACCCTATTCCTAGTGGGGTGGCGGGAGGATGGAGTGAGAGCAGATGTAAGTGAAATGGGAGAGATGCGTTTAAGAGCAGAGTTGATGGTGGAGGAAGGGAAGCCACTTTCTTTAAAAAAGGACATCTCCTTCGTCCTGTAATGAAAAGCCTCACCCTGAGGGCAGATGCGGTGGAGACGGAGGAATTGCGAGAAGGGGATGGCATTTTTGCAAGAGACAGGGTAAGAAGAGGAATAGTCCAGATAGCTGTGAGAGTCTGTAGGCTTATTGTAGACATCAGTAGATAAGCACTCCTTGCCCATCCTCTGGGCTACCCCCCTCCCCCTTTCTTTCTCTTTAGGCCTCCTGTCCCATGATCCCCTCCTATCCCTTTTGCCAATCAACTGTCCAGCTCTTGGCTCCATCTCTCTCCCTCCTGTCTTCTCCTATCATTTTGGATCTCCCCCTCCCCCTTCCACTTTCAAATCTCTTACTATCTCTTCTTTCAGTTAGTCCTGACGAAGGGTCTCAGCCTGAAACGTTGACTGTGCCTCTTCCTAGAGATGCTGCCTGGCCTGCTGCATTCACCAGCAACTTTTATGCGTGTTGCAGTGATGCAGCCTGTCAGAATGCTCTCCATGGTACATCTATAGAAGATTTTGAGTGTTTTTGTTGACATAGCAAATCTCTTCAAACTCCTAATGAATTATAGACACTGTCTTGCCTTCTTTATAACTGCATCGATATGTTGGGACCAGGTTAGATACTCAGAGACCTTGACACCCAGGAGCTTGAAACCGCTCAATCTCTCCACTTCCGATCCTTCTATGAGGATTGGTATGTGATCCTTCGTCTTACCCTTCCTGAAATCCACAGTCAACTCTTTTGTCTTACTGACATTGAGTGCCAGGTTGTTGCTGCGACACCTCTCCACTAGTTGGCATATCTCACTCCTGTACGCCCTCTCGTCACCACCTGAGATTCTACCAACAATGGTTGTATCATCAGCAAATTTATAGATGGTATTTGAGCTATGCCTAGCCACACAGTCATGGGTATACAGAGAGTAGAGCAGTGGGCTAAGCACACACATTCCTGAGGTGCACCAGTGTTGATCGTCAGTGAGGAGGATATGTTATCACCAATCCACACAGATTGTGGTCTTCCGGTTAGGAAGTTGAGGATCCAATTGCAGAGGGAGGTACAGGGGCCCAGGTTCTGTAACTTCTCAATCAGGATTGTGGGAATGATGGTATTAAATGCTGAGCTATAGTCAATGAACAGCATCCTGACCGAGGTGTTTGTGTTGTCCAGGTGGTCTAAAGCCGTGTGGAGAGCCATTGAGATTGCATCTGCAGTTAACCTATTGTGGTGATAGGCAAATTGCAGTGGGTCCAGGTCCTTGCTGAGGCAGGAGTTCAGTCTAGTCATGACCAACCTCTCAAAGCATTTCATCACTGTCGATGTGAGTGCTACTGGGCAATGGTCATTAAGGCAGCTCACATGATTCTTCTTAGGCACTGGTATAATTGTTGCCTTTTTGAAGCAAGTTGAGATCGTCCGTTATGTGCACTCTTAGAAATCTGGTGCTCCTAACTCCCTCCACGAGGAGAGAGTGAGAATAACTCTGACTTTCACATTGAGACCTTGCAGCACTTGCAATTGTTTGCTCGGCAAAATTCAAATAGCAAACCAACAAAAGTCCTTTGGGCATTGAGCTAGTGATTTATTTGCTCAGCAGAACACTTTAACTATGCATATGTTGAGAGTGTATTGTTGCAGACTGAATGTCTGTATTATTGTTCCATTGCTGCCACATCATACGATTCTCTAGTTCAATTATGCTGCAGAATGAGTTATCACATGGATGCACAGAAGATGGCCTGTCCAAGCTTGAAGATCCATTAAATACGTAAATAAAAGAAATGCAACGTTCTCAGCCAGAATATTTCTATAATGTTTCTTTTCATAAAATGACTGTAAGCTCATGGCCAGCATTTCCCCCTTTAAATTCATGCTATTTAATTTGCAATTACAGCCTCCTGCAAGAAGTTTAGTAACTTTATGACTACCTCACACAGGAAATTGGCAGTACAATTTGTGGGATATTGTTGCCTAAAATATCAAAATAAGGGCCAGGTTATCTGAAGTCAATGTGGGCAATGAACGGTGTCTATTACCATTGGTCTAATATTCTCCTGCTTTCTCTCAACACTTCACAGAATGGCTTGTTTTGACTTTGCATATACAGAAACTGTGGTGATCAAATGGATAACAAATAAATAACAACGAAGTTTTACTTTGAACATTAAATATGCAATTTTTGCTCATAAATGGCCTTTGTAATATAGTAGCTGATAATGACATTCTGAAAATTACCTCAGTGAAATTCCCAAGCCCACACCTAATAATGCTTTGCTGATTATATATGAGTTAGACATCTAATTACGTACATTGCTTATAATGATGACAATTCTGGAAGGAATTATCTGCAGCAACTTCTCCATCAGTTAACACCAAAATAAAGAAGGTAGGACCTATGAACAGTGAATCATGATGCACTCAGAACTGATGTCTTGTGACCTACAAAATATTAACAAGCATACTCTGGGGATTGGACCTGGGATCTCTTGGCGTTGAATCTGTTATTTATTTATTTGTTTGTTTGTTTATTTATTTATTTATTATTATTAATCTTTTTTCTCTCTCTCTCTCCTTTTTCTCCCTCTGTCCCTCTCACTATACTCCTTGCCCATCCTCTGGGCTTCCCGCCTCCCCCTTTTCTTCTCCCTAGGCCTCCCGTCCCATGGTCCTCTCCCTTCTCCAGCCTCATATCCCTTTTGCCAATCACCTGTCCAGCTCTTGGCTCCATCCCTCCCCCTGCTGTCTTCTGCTATCATTTTGGATCTCCCCCTCCCCTTCCCACTTTCAAATCTCTTACTATCTCTTCTTTCAGTTAGTCCTGATGAAGGGTCCCGGCCCGAAACGTCGACTGTACCTCTTCCTATAGACGCTGCCTGGTCTGCTGCGTTCACCAGCAATTTTTGTGTGTGTTGATCATAGTGTTTGTACATTTCTTCTCTCAGTTGGTCTTATCTGCTGTAAAAAAGAAAAATAATCTAAAGGCATGTTCAATTAAGCAATTGGTTAATGTTAAACGGATTTTCAGCTGAAATTCTGCTACAGGTAGAAATTTGGGGAATATTAGATTTCAAAAACCAGAAAGTGACTTTTGGCTTATGTAAGATTATCTTCAGATTTCCCATCCCCCTCCCTACAACTAATATTTGATTTATCAGGCATTTTCCATTCACAAGTGGTAATCAATTACTGCTGTATCGTGTATCTTCTTTATCATCTTCAACGTAGTCCTGAAAGCATCAGAAGTGCCCTTACGGCCAAGCTTCATGTTTTCCTATTAGCATTAATCAGACAGCAGCATTGCTGGACTTGAAAATCACTCTGTGGTTATTGATCAATGCAGTACTCTCCATTCACTCCAACATCTCTGAGGAAGCTTGACAAAATCCAGGACAAAACAGCGAAGAAACTATTTACTACCCAAAGCATTCATTCCCCCCAGAGAACACTGACTGTAGTGTGTACCATCTACAAAATGCATATGAATTATTCACTTGCATAGTCCAGGAGCACCTCACAAGCCCTCAGCTTAAAGAGGTCCAAAGGCTTCAGGTGCATGGGAATAACACTTTTGTCAACAGTTTTGGGCCCCATATTTCAGAAAGGATGTGTTGTCATTGGAGTGAGTCCAGAGGAGTTTCACAAGGATGATTCCAGGAATGAAGGGGTTAGCATATGAAGAGCGTTTGGCAGCTTTGGGCCTGTACTCACTGGAATTTAGAAGAATGTGACGGGATCTCATTGAAACCTATCAAACGTTGAAAGGACTAGATAGGGTGAATATGGAGAGGATGTTTCCTATGGTGGGGGTATCCAGAACTAAAGGATACAGCCTCAAAATTGAAGGGCAACCCTTTAGAACAGAGGTAATGAGGAATTCTTTTTAGCCAGAGAGTAGTGAATCTGTGGAGTGCTCTGCCATAGACTGTGGTGGAGGCCAAGTCCGTGGGTATATTTAAGGCGGAAGTTGATCGTTTCCTGATCCGTCAGGGCATCAAAGGATATGACGAGAAGCAGGCGTATGGAGTTGAGTGGGATCTGGGATCAGCCATGATGGAATGGCAGAGCAAACTTGATGGGTTGAATGGCCTAGTTCTGCTCCTGTGTCTTATGGTCTTATGGTCTAACACTACTCATAAGTTGCTCTTTATGTTGCAAACCTTTCTGAACGTGCTCATCCGTTCTTTGTGCTGCAGCAGCAGAAGGGCCACAGCCGTACGGTGGACTAGCTAGGCTTCTGGTGGGGACGCTGGTGGGGTGTTCAACTCAAGCACATGCGTTGCTCCGTATAGGACCTTGCATCAGACCCAGGAGCCCCAGGTGTCTTGGAACATAGTGTGTGGTAGCTCCAGGAGGGAGATCATGCAGCACGAGGAATGACTGGAGTCCAGTTTCCTGCAGACGCTACCTGTCTTTGAGAACAAAGAGAAAGTGACAACCTCTGTCAAGGGAAAAGTCCAGGGAATCCTTGCAGAGGAAAGCCAAAACCAGGAAGCAAAAGTAGAGGAGGAATCTGGAAAGTTGAAGGAAGCCGAGTTGAAATATGGAAGCTGTTTGTTACGCCAGAAGTGGAGAAGTTGGTGAGTTATTTTACCTCAGCATGAATCGCCTCTGTTTTTACAACACCACTATTGGAGTGTTGTTGTTCGTCCATCGTTGACGTCGAAGAGGACCTCGACACTATAATGATGGTGTCAAGACTAGCGCGTGATTTGGATTTAAGTGAGGGAGAGTTGCGCAGCGTCAGCCTCACTCTCTCTTCCCAATTCCCATCTGGATCCAGTGGCAAGACAGAGTCTAGACGGCTGGAGATGGGACTAGGCGCAGTGGATGACCAGGACGTCTTCTGTGTCTTGTCCTGCTCTACACGTTCCACGACGCTTGCAGAGACCGCCTTCTTGACTGTTGGACCTTCCATTGGTCTCGTCCGCTCAATCCGCCAGAGTCTACCTTCACATGCTGGGATAGACAACTCCCTATCTCACCGAGGGTTTGAGACCCGTCGGCTACCCTCACCTGGTTTAGCCGGCTTGTCGAAGCCGTTGCCCGGGGTGTGGCCGCTGTCGCATGCAAACAACTACGGGGAGCCACAGGTGAGAGCTGAGTGCCAGGTGGGGACCAAAGGTGGACTAACCGCCCTGAAAAGGACGCGACATGTCCTTTGGAGTAACATGCACAAAATGCTGGAGAAACTCAGCATGTCAGCCCTTTCTTCCCAGTACCAATTTAAGGGTCTCAGCCCAAAACATTGACTGTTTAATTCCCCTCCATAGATGCTGCCTGACCTGCTGAGTTCCTCCACCATTTGTGTGTGTTGCTCTGTAGAATCTCGTGATTTTGACCACTGTTGGAGTACATTCAGCAGAAGGACTACAATGGTTCAAGGGGACTTGCAAACATATTCTCATGGACAATTAAGGATTGGCAATTAGTACAGGATTTGCCAGTGATGCTCATAGCTGGAACAATAAATAAAAAAACGAAACATCAAAGTATACAAGTCTGTTCGTCCAATTAAGTTTTAAATGTGTATTCATAAAACATAGGTGGCAAGTTGGCACTTCCTTTAAGCCCGGCCTCATATTAAAGTCAACCACTGATTTCTCAGCCTTTGAGCTCCAGATGGGAGATATGAAGGCAGGTGAAGCTGTAGTGTTTTTTTGGGGGAGGGGCAATAAATAAAGCTAACAATAGCACTAATTCTCTTTCAGTGTCCCAGTGTCACAGCACTTAGTGCTGTTGCCTCCTGCTGGTATAGGAAAGAGCACAAAGAAGATTTAGATGAATGTCGCCAGGTCTTGAGAGCATAAGTTATAGAGAAAGGTTAGGGAGTCTAGGACTTGAATACTTGGACTGAGGGGTAACTTTATAGATACGTATGAAATCATAACGGGTGTAGATGAGGTATATGCACACAATCTTCTTCCCAGTAAAACAGAACCAAAAGCTAAAGAGCTTCAGTTTAAGGTGAGCAGGGAAAGATTAACATAGACTTGAACCAGAGGGGCAACTTCTTCATGCAGAGTATTGTGCATATATATAATGAGCTCTCAAAGGCAGGTTCAACAACAAAATGTAAAAGATATTTGGTTAAGTACATGGACCCGAAGGGTTAAAGAGATAAGGGCCAAAGGAGGATCGTCGGGGACTCCCTTTCCCCTATTTGTGATGATTACCAGGAGCGTTGCAGGCGAAGGTCCCGAAACACTAGTTAGTCTCCCTACCACCCATCCCACAACCCCTTTGACCCACTATCATCAGGAAGGAGGTACAGAAGCATCAGGACTAGGACTGACAGACTGGATAACAGCTTCTTCCCTCAGGCTGCGAGACGAATGAATACCCTGCCACCATTGAGCTCTCATCACTAGAACAGCAAGCTGTTTACTGTTTATTTGACTGTTAACTGTTTACTTGTACTGTGCACTACATTCATTATGAATTATGTTTTATGAACCTATTTATGGTAATATTTTAGTTTATGTGGGTACACCATAGTCTGGAGGAATGTTGTTTCCTTTCGTTGTACAAACAGTCTGTACAGTCAGATGACAATAACTTTGAACTTGAACTTGAAGTGAGGGAATATAGGACTGGCTTAAATAGATACCTTGTTCAGCATGGGCAAGTTTAGCCGAAAGGCCTGTTTCCACGCTGTATAACTCCATGAATCTCAATTCCAGAGAGCTCAGGTTCAATTCTGACCTCAAATACTCCAGTTTTCATCTCACGTTCCAACGATAGATGAAGGGCTTCCGTAATTTACCCTGATGGTAGGCGGCTGGCAAAAGAACCAAAGGAACGAATATGGAGCTAAGCAGAAGGGGAACTGGTCTGGTGGATTTGTTCTGCCGGGAGCTTACATGAACCCAATGGGCTGATTGGTCTCCTTCTTCCATCTCAGTTGTCTTGGATGAGCTGGTGTTTGCAGAAAACTCGAGTCTTGCAAGGGAAATGTTGTGTCAAAGTGATCAACAAGTTACAATAGAGACAGAGAAATCATTCGGGAATACTTGTGAGAACATACCTCCATGTCTTAGGAAGATTTGCTCCCAGAGAGAGTAAATAAACGACACCTTTGAGTAACTCTACCACAATCAATTAAATTTTCGATATTTTTTACTATTATAAGCAATATGATTCCTGCCCATATCCCATAAGTAAAATATTTTTTCCCACTGCTAATTATTTGCTTTTCAGTGTGCTTTTGGTAATCCAACCTAACCTAACTCACAAACAACAAAAAATCTGCAGATGCTGGAAATCAAAGTAATACATACAAAATGCCAGAGGAACTCAACAGGCCAGGCAGCATCTGTGGAAAAAGATTAAGTCCTGATGAAGGGTCTTGGCCTGAAATATCAACTGTTTACTCCCTTCCATAGATGCTGCCTGGCCTGCTGAGTTCTTCCAGCATTTTGCGTGTATGTGTTGCTAACCTAACTCACCCCAGTTTTGAGATGTGCTGCAAAATGAAGTAGCAGCTCAGAGCAGAGCACCCCTACATTTGAAAGAATGGATTCCTCAGGCAGCTGCTTAAGTTATTATTGGTTGATAGATGGAGGAGTTACAGATGCAGCAAAAGAGGCTGCATCTCAGTGTAATATCTTTTCCCTCTGGAATAGAAATAGGCAATTCAAAGTAGCAATTCAGGTTAATTAATCAACTGTTAAACTAAGAAAATTTAGCCAGTGGATTCTCATCGGTTAACGTAAGCCATAGAAAGGGTGCAGAGGAGATTTACAAGAATGTTGCCTGGATTGGGGAGCATGCCTTATGAGAATAGGTTGAGTGAACTCGGCCTTTTCTCCTTGGAGTGATGGAGGATGAGAGGTGACCTGATAGAGGTGTATAAGATGATGAGAGGCATTGATCGTGTGGATAGTCAGAGGCTTTTTCCCAGGGCTGAAATGGTTGCTACAAGAGGACACAAGTTTAAGGTGCTGGGGAATAGGTGCAGAGGAGGTGTCAGGGGTAAGTTTTTTTACTCAGAGAGTGGTAAGTATGTGGAATGGGCTGCCGGCAACAGTGGTGGAGGCAGATACGATAGGGTCTTTTAAGACACTTTTGGATAGGTACATGGAGTTTAGAAAAATAGAGGGCTATGGGGAAGTCTAGTAATTTCTAAGGTAGGGACATGTTCGGCACAACTTTTATGACGATATGGTAGAATTCTCATAATAGCATTAGTAAGTTTCCCTCTACCCATTGTTGTGCATTAATCATTTTGCTGCAACTTTTTCTCTTTTAATCCCTGTAGACTTACACATCTTTAAGGTTCTCACGTAAGTCAACAAACTCTCTCTACGGTAGCATAGTAGCTGGCGTGGCACTATTACTGCTTGGGTGTCGGAATTTGGAGTTCAATTCCGACGTCATCTGTAAGGAGTCTGTACATCCTCCCCATGGAATGCGTGGGTTTCCTCCGGGTGCTCTGGTTTCCTCCCACAGTCCAAAGACGCACCAGTTAATAGGTTAATTGGTCATTGTACATTGTCCCGTGGTTAGGTTAGGGTTAAATCAGGGGTTGCTGGACAGAAAGGCTCGAAGGGCCTATTCCACACTGTATCTCAATAATAAATAAAAAGATAAATAATAAAATCCTTAGTTTATTGATTTAGCATTTAGCACTCTTCAGCAATATTCAATTTCATTTTTATACTGAAACTAATCCCTGCAAAGATATGTTTTTCTTCTCATGATTACTTAACATCTTGCTTCACCATCTTCCGTGTCTTCCCAGTCTAAAGCGCATGTGAACACGGATTTGTCTTGCTGACAATTACATAGCAGCCTTTTATCCAAAGCAGTTCATTTGTCAGAAAGCATTCAATCTCATTTCGACACTCACATTCCTACTTTAACTTGACTAGCTTCAGAGAGCTGGTGTTCAAAGTAAATTCAATGATATCATTAGAATAGTTTTTTCCAGTATCGTTTGTGTTGAATTTGAATGTTAATAGAGCTATGAAAGTATCCCATTACATATAGCTCAATATGATGTTTGTCTATTGAAGGACAATTCTGCCTAGATTAGGTTTGACCTGTTTGACTAAGCTGCAGCAACTCTACATCCATGTCATTAAGGATAATTCATTCTTCTGGCATATCCAGATAAATTCCATTGTACAGGACATCACATGCACAGTGAGTTAATTATAACACGTTTGGAGATACCCTGTTCATTCTCCCAGCCACTCGGCTTTTCTTTACTTCTGATCTGTGAATTTGTATAATGAGTCCATCTGATTGCTTTGTCTTATTTTGTCAGTATAAATCAGTTATCAAATATTACTAGATGATTGCAATTTATAAACTACTTTTGGCTCGTGGAAGCACTTCAGTTAGAAATAGTTAATTGCTAATAAACTGGACTTTAGATATCTTAGGTCCATGAAATGGATGCTGAATATTCTGTTGACAGTCAATTCAAAATCACAGAAAAATCTCACAAAACTGAGATATGCCAGTTACTCCCCAGAGGCAGCTCCCATATCACCTGCATGTGACTTATTAGGATGCGGATCAAGTGTTTTAATAGTAGAGAAAGAGCAAGGGAGGGAGGGAGGTGAGTCAGTTGCTGAAAGTTGGGGTAGGAGGGCATGAACTAATGTGGGAGTAATGGTATGTGGGAACACCTCCTCATCCTGGTTGTTGTACCACGATCATGTTTGGTACCATGTCCCCACAATCATCTCCACAGTTTCTTAAATGATGCTAATGAAGATATCACCACTTCTGATAGGATGTTCTACGCACCTACCACTGTGTGTAAAAAAACCTACCTCTGACCCCCCCCCCCCCCCCCACGATTCTATTCTCCAATCACTTTAATATTATGCCCACTGGTATTAGCCATTTCCACCCTGGGAAAAAGTCTCTGGCTATCCATTTGATTTATGCCTCTTATCATTTTATCCACCTCTCATCCTCCTTTACTCCAAAGAAAAAAGCCAGAGCTCACACACCAATCTTCATAATTCATGTTCTCCAATCCAGAGAAGAAAAAGCACAAACACTGAAACAGGCACAAAATATACTTCATTTATCATTTATTCATAAAGCATATGCAAATGGTTCCAGCTTTCAGGCAAATTATATGGAATTCGTGAGTTAGAGTGAGCAGGGTTTAATATAATGGAAAAGGAGTACTTGTTTGCATGTCAGTTGCTCTGTTAGTTAACTGAAAATTACTTACGGAGTAATACTTTATGTTTTTGTTTCTTTTTTATTCTTCCACTTTTTCACTCTAAAGCGTAATCAAGGCAGAACTAACTTCGGGCGAAGGACACAAAATGTGCTTACCTTCCTTCACATTTACATATACTTGTAGACACATGTGCAGATATATACACACAACTGAAGATTCCCTCTCGGTTCTACACCATTGGCCAGGATGATGCTGACGTCCAACAGAGATGTTGAAGGTGTAAAAAGTTAGTTTGTATAACCAGCATCACTGTGTTCAACTCTGCAATCCAATTAACACCAGATATCAAGCACACCTATAGAGCGAGCTTCCAGACTTTAATGGGCACTCAAAATGCTGGAGAAACTCAGCAGGTCAGGTAACAGCTATGGAAATGTTACAGGCTGACCCATATCTACTGTGAATGTGCAGAATCATTCAGTTTCTGATTTGCAAACTACATTTGCAACTTAGAATAGAAACTGGTTATTGGTGCATTGCCAGTTCTACGCTGTACCTAATTGCTGCTAATTGCTGATCTTATGTATCATACATACATGTGCACACGTGTGTGTGTGTGTGTGTGTGTGTGTTTGTGTTTGTGCATACACGTGTGTGCTCGCTAGAGAGAAAGAGAAATTCCCAGCAGAAATTGAATGCATAAACTTTTCAAATTGAGGGTTTTTCTAGTATTTTAAGTATAATTCCCAATTTTCAAAATTACCTTTATTTGCAAATTCTTCTTTTCATTATTTCCCTCTCATGATTATAAGTTATTATACTTCGTAAGAATAAAATGAATGTTCAAATCATAAATCAGTCCTAGAACCCAAGTCCATGGCAAACTTAAAATACCCATGCTGCATGAATCTTCCCTACCCCATTTTACAGGATAGTACTGAATGCACTATGTTTGAATTTAAAGCTTGGAAGGTATGCGATATAAAACAGAAATGAATAATGTGGGTTAGTACTGCTTAAACAGAACATAAAGTTGTGATGGAGAGAGACTGTGTGTGAGACATTGATCACAAAACAAAAACAAACTATAAATTGTCGAGTGACCTTCACATCCTAATGTTCCAAATGCCAACTGAATGATTTTCAACATACAGCCTCTGCTGTACCCCAGATTGACTAATTGCATACAGTGAGATCCCACAAACACTATTGCAATTCTTCCCCTCCCCCAACTTCTTATTCAGGCTTCTGCCCCCTTCCTTTCCAAACCTGATGAAGGGTCTTGGCCTGAAACGTTGACTGCTTATTCTCCTCCACAGATGCTGCCTGACCTGCTGAGTTCCTCCAGCATTTTGTGTGTGTTGCTCAAAATTTCCAGCATCTGCACAATCTCTTGTGTTTAACACTTCTGATGCACTGCATTTTATGCTCTGTCTCAGAATACAAGTAGCTATGTGGGGCCAGCTATGGCAGTCAAGTTTAAGTTTTGAAGAAATAAACTACTTCATAGAAATTTTAAATATGCAGTGATAAATAGAAATGAAAATTGAAACTTAACTTTCAAGCAATTTTAGGGAATAAGATTTTGCAGGAACATATAAAGAAATCAAGGGTCCAACAAGAATGGTATCTAATGTGTGGACAGGAATGAAACTGATATGAAGCATAAGGTAAAGCTTTAAAGCATGGATAACTCGTAACCTCAAAATATTACAAATTCTTAGCACCTTTCCTGAATTAGAATTCAAGAATGAAGCAATTTTCAAGTGTAGTACCACTGTAGTGTGACAAACCAATATGCACTCCTATGGTCTCACAGCAACAAGATGAAAGATCTGTTAAGTTCCTTTCTTGATTTTGATTGAAGTGTAGACCTGGACACCAAGAAAACATTCCCTCTAGCTTTGAATAGTTCCGTGCAATCTTTTGCAGAACATAAAAACTATGTTGTGATTTAACATAACTGCAGAAATATAGCACCTCTAACGATTCTGAATTTTACATTATGTGCTCCATCCCCTGAACTGGGACTTAATGTCTGTAGCATGTACCTTAAGGTGGGAGTGACATCTGTCTCTTTCCATTTTAAATCCATTGCTGATGAAAATTTTAACTTCCTAACTGTAATTAATTTAAGCAGTCCCTACATACACAATGCTAAATGGCCCACTAATATGGGGATAGTTGATTCGAATTTTTCCCTCCTGCTGAACAGAATTACATACAGTAGATCAAGATTTTATTGAACAAGTATGCAATAATCAAAATGCAAAGCAGTATTCTGATTTGGAATGTACCATTGACCAGGAAGTCCACCGCCCAAGCAACAACGTAATCCTATCTGAGAAACCACTATTGTAATTGCTTGCCATCAATACTATTCCATCACCACTGTGAAAGGTCATAGTATCTGCCCAGGAATGTCAGGCTATTCACTTTTCAGATTGAGAACCCAAGAACTTCATACATTTATATAATTTTCTTGATCTTCTTTCGGCTAGTACTGCAATTGTTTATTTCTCCTCACAAATCTTACGCACCTTTTATTTTGCCTCACATCTGGCTATTAAATTTCTTTTTTACGCATTTTCCCTGCAGACCTAAGTGAACTTCCTCCCCACTCCCCATTTCTGTCAGCTTTATGAATTTTCTTTCCCTCTTAAACTTCACTATGAAGTTTGTTTAATTTAAACTTTTCAACAAAGATTTATCATCCTGTCACTCAGGAAACTTGAATATAATTACCTTCCTCACAGGAAGAGCCTCTTTAATTTATTACACTTTACAATTGATTGTAAATTTAGAGATGGCCCTTCATCTAACAGCCAACCATTTACTTTTAGTTTATTTCCTGGGGTCCTATATGAAATAGACCATCATTTACTGAGAGAGATTTCTGGTAGCATCATAAAATCAGTTTATTTGTTGGAACTTAATATAAGTCATATTTTACTTGGCTGTCTGAGGACATCCACTATCTAAGTCTTTGTGTTCAGTTGGAATCAAACATAGACAGAACCAAAGACAACCTATGGAATGTATTTGTAAAGTCCACAGGAGCTGAACATGCCAAAGCCAAGATAATGGGTCCTGCTTCAGTGTTTCTTCAAGATCCCGGAAAGCAGAGGTCAATTCAACTTAATGGCAATAAGTGCTTTATGAAATGAAAGAAAAGCTAAAGGTTTATGTAACATTTCTCACCATGCTGTCTCCACACAGGTAGATGGTTTCTGCAATATTTCGCAATAAAAATTATTGTGACAGCACCAAGAGCGGTTTGTCATATGATATAACCTCTAAAATCACACAGTTCTGAAACAACTGTCATTGTTTCCTTCCACTACTATATAAGATAAATAAGTTATACAGTCCTTAATTATAAACTAGCCACAAAGTAAGTTAGTCTGAATACCAATTAATCTTTGAAGGAACTGATGCCATTGCTTCACTTGAAGACACACACATACAAATTAAAATAAAGTACTGTTGCCATAAGTCTAGAAGGTGATTAGCTGATAGCAGAGTAATTCTTTGGGTGTGGGTGTTAGAGGGTGGAGCTTGAGAAACCCCAGGAATTTCAAGGCCAGTGTGTTTTGCTCATTAGTGTACACACAAAATGCTGGAGGCACACAGCAGGTCAGGCAGCATCGGTTGGAAAAAAATACACAGTTGACGTTTCAAGCTGAGACCTTTCATCAGGATTGCCAGCATCTGCAGAATCTCTTGTGTTTATGATTTGCTCAGAATAATATTCCCATAGCAGCAGATGGTAAATTCACCAGTAATATAATGAACCTGAAAGGGTCATACTCACTTGTAGTCATACCTGTTCTATCACACTTCTCAATAATCATGTTTCTTGGAGCTAATTAGATCATGTGCACATTTATTTAAAATGTTCCACATGAAACTGTTTTATTATAAAATAGTTGCATAAGATACTTGGACATTAGCAAGTAGGAACTGCTGATGGAAGCCTTTGTGTTCTTTAAAAACATTTTTGCACACAATCTTGAATTCTTCAAGTAGAACACTACTGTTAAAATTATATTCTTATTGAATTTGTGATTTTAGCTTTGTAAAATAATTAAAAGATGGAGCACACATGGAATTAAGAAAATATAGTCTTCAGGTGAATTATTGCTCGAGGACAAAGGAATATTGGAGCAAAGCATGAAGGTATTACAGCAATGACTGTGTTTCTTTACTCTGAAGATTTGCTCCAGCCTTAATAAAACTGTATGTCCTTCAATTCATCATGAGTAATGCCACAGGACTTTTGCTATTTCTCACAAAGGTAACCCAGGAGAACATGTAACCTATTGAACAGCAAAATGTCCTGTTTCTCATTGCTGTTAACCCTCGTGTTCGGAAGCACAGGACTTGGAGCTGCTTTCATTTTAAAAGAAGAATCTTAGACTTAGAAATGCAGCTGTTAAAGAACATAATGCTAGAAACATCCTGGGTTTATAGCTTTTGTAGAGCACACACACATAAAGCACGCTAGTAAGACCTCTAACTCTGACAATCTATGTTATGAAGAAAAATACTTCCCTTGATTCACAAAGTTATTCAGTTAAATTGGCAGATTAACCATCTTCTTCATATGTCTTTCCCTGCAGTTTGGTTGACTATCCACAAACAGGAAAAAAAATTCTGGCTTCACGGATCATTTAATCCAACTTTTTAATGTTCACCTTATAACCTATAATCCTTTCCAGATGTCCATCCAGCTGCTATATTCTTAATCAATGCAAAGCAAACAATAACTTAGTATCTACTCTGGCATCCAAATGAACGAGAGAAAGTCTTTTCAGTCTTTCTTGAAGTTAGAAGTTTAAAATATTTGATACAATGATATTCTGAAAGAGTGAATCTACATTCATCTGTCTGATTATCCAAGATTTAAATGAGATTGCAGTTGTCTAATGTTGATGTAGCCATGAACCATTCTGGGTTTGTCTTTGGCACTAATACAGGTTATGTTTATTTGTGAATTGAGGCACTGGGCTCAATTTCGAAACTAAATCTGTGGTTGAACCCTAAATATAAATGCAGTGATACAGATGCCAAGAGCAATGAAGTTAAACATGATGTTATTGGTTGACCCCTTTGGCACACTATCTGGGGCAGTTAGCTATTGTAAAAAGAATGGATACCTTCAGGTACTTGGCTATCAAAGAGTCATTCCATGGAAAGTGGAATCCAAGGTTGGGAATTTTGCATTTTAATTGTCTTCTATATTTAACAAGCTATAGATGTTTTTGGCTACTATCTTTAGATATTGAAATTCCCAGGGAAAGTATGTGAACAAATCTAAATCTGTTCATTATTCTTGCAATCAGATCACTTATTGCTACAATGACATTGCAGGCCACTGACAATGAAGTGCTGTTTCAGCTTTTTTTTTGTTCTGCAGGTACAGCAGATTTGTGTCACTGCTCTAATACCTATAAATTATTCAGTTCTGTACATGCTCCTGTGCTTTGTCCGCCAGTCAAAGCTGTTCCAGAAAACCATCAACAATTGTTTTGTCTGTTTTGGCATAAAATTGAAAAAAAAATTCCTCCCTCAGTCAGAGGTAGTGAGTGGTGTCGCAACAACAACTTTGTTGGTGCACTCAACATCAGTAAGACCAAGGAATTGATTGTAGATTTCAGGAAGGGGAAGTTGAGTGAACACACACCAGTCCTCAGTGAGGGATCAGCAGTGGAAAGGGTGAGCAGTGTCATATTCCTTAGTGTCAGCATCTTCGAAGATCTATCCTGGGTTCAACATATTGATAAAATTACAAAGAAGGCTATATTTCATTAAGAGTTTAATGAGACTCTGTATCCCACCAAAGACTCTAGCAAATTTCTACAGGTGTACTGGAGAGCATTCTAACTGGTTGCATCACCACCTGATACAGAGAGCCCACTAGAGAAAAGGCTGCAGAAAGTTGGAAACCCATCCAGCTCCTTCATGGGCATTAGCCTCCCCAGCATCCAGGACACCTTCAAAAGGCCTCAAGAAAGCGGCATCCATCATCAAGGACTCCCCCCAGGACATACCCTCTTCTCATTGCTACCATCAAGGAGGGGGTACAGGTGCCTGAAGGCACAAATTCAATGTTTCAGGAACAGCTTATTCCCCTCCGCCATCAGATTTCTGAATGGACAATGAACCCATGACAACTACCTCACTATTTTTTTGCTCTCTTCTTGCACTATTTACTTAATATATATATATTTCTTTTGTAATTTATAGTTTTTTGTTGTGTATTATAATGTACTGCTGCCACAAAACAAATTTCATGACATATGGCAGTGATAGGAATCATAATTCTGATTCTAAGGTCTTTAATATATATTTGAATAAATATAGAAGGTAGTGAAAATGCAAAATTTCCACATTTGGATTTCTATCTTCCTTTTTTTAAATGTTTGCTGATGTTCAGTCACTGGCAATCCTGTTGAGGTGTCCATTCTCTTCACAAAGACAAACTGTCCCAGACTGTATGCCCTGAGGGACTGACAAACAGCAACGTCATGTTCAAAATCATGCTCTTTATCACAGTAAGGAAGAGAGCCCTCCATTAAGTCTGTAAGGCCATCACTTTACAAGTGAGACTTTGCTACTGATCTGGGAATATCCTAACTCTATAGTGTCTTCCCAAAGCAGAGATAGATTAACTCACAATGCTGAACACAAACAGTGGGTTCTGGTTCTTGTGGCAGGAGATTGCAATCTTCAATACCTTTCCTGCCAAGGAAAGGGTATCTGACAGTCAAAGTGATGGACTGTCGCTTTAATTGACTTGCATGGGTGTCGAGTTTTGATTAGTTGCCCTTTGAACCAATTGTATTTCCATTGTTGGATCTGCTACACTTCACCTTATATGAGCGGCACTGTAGCATAGCAGTTAGGCTTTACAGTGCCAGTGACTTGGGTACAGTTCTGCTGCTGTCTCTAAGGAGTCTGTTCATTCTCCTCGTGACCATATGTGATTCCTTTGGGTTCCGGTTTCCTCCCACATTCCAAAGACATATGGCTTAGTAGTTTAATTGGTCACATGAATGTAATTGGGCAGTGCACGTTCGTTAGGCCAGAATGGTCTATTACCAAGCTGCATCTCCAAATAAATGTCAATAATCCAGATGACAGAATTGATGACTTTGTGGTCAAGTTTCCAGATGATACAAAGGTAGTTGAGGGCAGGTAGTTTTGAGTAAGCAGGAAATCTGCAGAAGGATTTGGACAGATTTAGAGATTGGGCAAAGAAGTAGCAGATGGAATACAGTGCAGGGAAGTGTATGCTCGTGCAGTTTGGTAGAAGGACTAAAGACGTAGACTTTTGTCTAAATGGGGAGTGAATTCTGAAATCAGAAGTGCTAAGGGACTTGGAGTCCTAGTGCAGGATTCCCAAAATGCTAACTTGGAGGCTGTGTCGGTAATAGGGAAGGCAAATGTAATGCAGTGTCCCCAACACAATCTTTGGACCGTGTTGGTCATTGACATAAACAATGCATTTCACTGTATGTTTTGATATTTCAATATACATGTGACAAATAAAGCTAATCTGTATCTTTTCATTTGAATATCTTTTAATTTTGGGATTTTTTTCTAGATTACCAGAGAGAAAGCTGGTTGCACAATAAAAGAAAATGTTTCTTTCTGTATGCAATGGGTTGAGCCTAAATATCTCGCATGAAGTCTTGCATCAAATTGCAGGTGAATTTCCGAACTAGGTACTCCCTCAATGTACTCAGTAATCCTTGACGGCTCCCATAGTGTCAGCTCAACTGTTTTCCAGTCCTCCCACAGCTCTTCCATGTACAGTGTCTGGGCTGTCCAGTGAGTCTGGAGTTCTAGGCAGTAGCCACACTACAGGGGCTCCTGTAGCTGGATTAATATCTCCTGGGCCTCAGGCCAACCTATTCTCTGCCTCCTGCCACTGTTTAGATGGAGAATAGACAGCTCATCCCTGGGTACCTTCTACACAGTGACTCAGATACATTGCCCAGGAGAGGCTGTGAGCTGTGACTTGGACACAGTCAGCCCCTTCCTAACCAGAAACTTCTGATTTATTATCAAAATTGATGGACCTAGAGAGGAAAACACAATATAGAGCAAACAAGATATATAAGATTCTTGAAGAAGGCCTTTTCTATGATAAGGATGAACTCTTGATCTCACAATCTTCCTCATCATGACCATTACACTTTATGTATCTCTGCACTCCACCTTTCCTATAACTAATAATATATTATGCATTCTGTTACACACACGCACACACACACACGGAATACTTTACCCTTTCTTTTCTTCTCATCTGCCCATCACCTCACTCTGCTGCCCCTCCTCTTTCCCCTTATCTCATGGTCCACTCACTTCTCCTATCAGATTCCTCCTTCTTCAGCCTTTTACCTTTCCAACCTATCACCTCCCAGCTTCTCACCTCAGCGCACCTCCTCCACCCACCTTCCTTCTCCCTCACCTGGTGCACCCATCACCTGACATTTTGCACTCCTTCCCTTCTTTCCCCACCCCCCCCCCACCTTCGTATTCTGGCTTCTTCCCCTTTCCTCTCCAGTCCTGATGAAGGATCTCGACCCAAAATGTCAACTGGTTATTCTTCTCCCTAGATGCTGCCTTGGTTGCTGAGTTCCTCCAGCTTTTTGTGTGTGTTGCTCTGGATTTCCAGCATCTGCAGAATCTCTTGTGTTTAGGATTTTCTGCATTTTGTCCTTTATTTTTCCTTTCACACTACCTTGCTGTACTTATATATGGAAGGATCTGCTGGATAACATACCTCTGTGCTGCTCGAGAAGAAATTCCAGTGACAAGAAGTGACCAACAATATTTTTCCAAGTCAGGATGTTGTGCAACTTGGAGGGAAGCTTCCAGATGACACTGTTCCTTCTTAGCTGATTACCAAAGCATTTCCGTTAATGGAGATTGTTCGGGGCACATGACACATTTTATTCCTGGAGGAAGTGAACTGCCAAGGGCTTTGGCTGCCACATTATGAATTGAGTTACCATATCTGCACAAAGCAATATGGATAGGAGAGTAGCAGGAGGAGTTAATTCAGTGCACTCAGAAAAAATCAGAGACACCTGGGCACCATATTTAAGAAAAGAAGTCAAAATCGTAGGGGATGTCCAAAGGAACAGTATCAAGGCTGCAGCACTTCATTAAGAGGTGAGGCAGGATTCACATCTTTTGTTCTGCTCTGTGACAGAGATAGTCAAAATTTATGATAGATTTGGTGAAATTAACAGGAAATGATTTTTCACTGAAAAGAAGGTTATTGACAAGATGTTGATTTAAGGTCATCAGCAAAGGAAGTAATGAATAAGGAAATCTTTACATTTGAAGCAAAGTATTATAGTTTGGATTATGGTGCCTGAGCGAGTGGTGAATGCAGATTCCAAGTAGAATTTTAAAAAATACCCTCTGAATGATCAGGCCTGTGGCAAAATTGAAAAGAAATGGCGGGAGGGGGAGAAACTTTGAAGGTCTGCACAGGCATGATATGCCAAATGTCTTCCTTTTGCTCTATAAGGTTCGAAAGCTATGTGTCCATTTGTTTCAAGATATCTTGACCCTCTTACCCCCAGTTTGTACAGACAATATTCCCCATCAGTTTCATGTAAAACTTTTTAATTGCTAAATACGCATCATTGGGGATTGCAGGAAACACACAAAAACGCTATTGTCTTTTTATTGTCTGCATCGGCAGCCTAAAATGCAAAATTCTTCCTCTCTTGCAGGTGAGTAATGGAAGTCTTACCATTTCATCAGTGGGCCGGAGTGATCGTGGGCCCTATACTTGCCGGGCTTACAGTATTCAGGGAGAGGCTGTCCACACATCTCGCTTGGTGGTTCAAGGTAACTTCCACTTTAATTCTGATGAGCATTAGATGTGGTATTTTTATTTTTTATTTTAAAATCACATTAAATTTCAAAAGCAATATGTTTTGGTATATTTGTCTTGAAGTAATTAATTCTACGTCCTTGGAATTAGGTTCTGTTATATAGTGTCCCAGAGATTGTGGAACACATGTCCACAGATCCTAGCAGGTAACTGGATTTTATTGGTTGTGGCATGGGAAGTAAGAGTTGGGAGCTTATTGTGGTGGTCTGTAATATAAATTATGACAGCTCTAGTCCTGAGCATGGTTCTGGTATCCGTGTTACAGGAGGAAGGATTGCAAGGAATTTGGGCAAAATGAAATCACCTAAATTGTGAGGAGCTCCTGGCCTGGGAGAATATTAGAGGCAGAAACCTTCATCTCTTTGAAGAAAAATGAGCTGATTGTATGAAGCAGATCTGCAGCACTGCTGATTAAAGCTGGGAGGTGGGATTGCCTACAATAATCATCTTTTGCCGAATAGCTTGTTTTGGTGCTATAGACATTTATGATTCATAATTGATTTAATTACTTCAATTGGACATTTTAACAAATACAACAGTAAGCAAACAAAAACTGAACAATGTTTGTGCACATAGCCTTGAAAAGAACTCTAAGCAACTACGGCCTCTGTTGGTCAGGGTCAACTGTGAATGTTGCTTCCTAGCTGTCTAGATACACAAATCTGGTCAGTAGGATATGGAGAGCAAGCTGTTGCCCGTGTAGCAAGCTCCCCCTCTCCAGGCATCTGATGAACCCAAGGGAACAGCAGAGACTGGTACAGTTTGGCACCAGCAGCATCTTAGGAATTGCCAGTCAGGATTGAACTCAATGTTGAACTGCCTTAGGGACTCCAGCTCTGGATTTTTCCCTTGGGGTTTACTCCCGAAGCCTTCTCCATGAGTGGGTATAGCTGCAAGGCAGCGGAGGCTTGAGATCAGAGTTTTCCGTCTCCTAGATGAGCTGCCAACCACGGCTGATGAGCCCCATCTGTCCGAAGCAACTGGTTTTAAGGCGCCAGTAACCTGCCTTTGCCCCTTTTCCTGTCAGTAGAAATGGTTCCATCAGGCTTAGTAGCTAAGCCACATGTGAAGGCCAGGGGCTGGACTTGGCTGGCAGAGGCTATTCGAGGCGCATATCATTGCAAGCATTTAATAGGTAGTGGGAGAATCTCGCTATTACTCCCCCCAGCTATAACAACCTTAAGGAGCCTCTAAACAACTAGATATTTGGTATCTTGCCCTCTACTTCCATTTTGTTTTTCCTTGTTGGATCTTCATAGATACTCTGAAAGTAGTGTTTACCAAGATCTAACCCTGAAACTCAGAGATCAAATGTTTCAGGAAATGAAGGCTATATTGAAGACTATTGGACCATTTTGCTATTACTGTGTATGAAATTTGTTGACATTGAAGACCCTGTGCTGAAAAGACTTTCATATGAAGTGCTGTCTGTATGAAACACTTCAGAGAAAATCTGGAAATTAAACCTATTATGCTGTCATGTTGAAAAACTGATTCAGAACCTGAAAGACTGTACACTTCCTCTTTGTGCTTGTATGATTACCTTCAAGCAGCAGGCAATGTACTGCTAATGGCTCTGAAACTGTTCTTTACAATTCTGTAATAAAGGTAAAGGCACTCAAACCCAGTAGGCTTTCCTGAATTGTTTTGAGTCATTTTGTCTGTTGGTTCAAGGTAATAATTCTATGTGAGATTCGGGCTCAAATGCTTCTCTTGGCATTCAAATGAAACGATGTATATTTATGATACTAAGCCTCAGCAATGTAGATCTACACTTTGGAACACCGCACTCTCAGCATTCCGTTGAGCTCAGGCTACGTCCGCACTACGCCAGATAATTTTGAGAACAAAGCTTTTTCTCTTCGTTTTGACCCTCTGTCCACATTGAAACGGCGTTTTCATCCTCCGAAGATGGAGCTTTCCTAAAACACTCTCCAGAGTGTGTAAATTTGGAAATGATTGTTGCGCATTGTAGTGTGGACGGGGTAAACGGAGAGATTTTAAAACACTGTCATGACAACACCACAACAACAATGCTTTTTCTGCTTCTGCTTGGTACTGCGCAAGCACTGCCGGATGGCTGTTATAACGCGCAGTCGGTGTGAACGGCGTGGGAGTTAAATTGTAAAGTGAGCTTTTTGGACTAGATCCCCTAAATTGATTTGATTGAGTCTATCTTTAAAAATATTAATGTCAGAAATACTGCGCAGGTCTGGCAGCAGAAGATTCCACTCTCTTGTTGATCTTGGGTAGAGGACGGCTTCATGCATGTGTTGTTTACTTTATTGTCTATGTTAATAGCTTGTTTGGAGTTAAACATCTCCCTCCATGTTCTCCACTGCTTTGCTGACTTTGTAGTCATTTGTAACTCGCAGAAACAGCTCGACTTTATTGTCTGTCTAAACGAAGAAGTCTGGTCTGCTTTTTCCAGCGGAGGTTTTCTTTGTATTCCTTGAAGATATTGTTGAAAACTTTCTTTCGCTGTTGTTGTTGGTACTCTAGTTTTTGACCAATGGAAATAGCACAACGCCGCCGCGGAAACGTAAATATTATACCGTTTCCTCTTCGCTTGTTTTCTGTAGATGTGTCTGCGTATGTCCGGTAGGAGTAGGTTCGCCCAAGTATCCATTTTAAATGTGGACAGAGATAATTTGAAAAACGCCTAGCGTGGACGCCTGTCGTTTTTACTCGAAACCGGCGCTTTCAAAATCATCCAGTCTAGTGTGGACGTAGCCTCAGTGTCTTTCCGTGGGACATGCTATCTTCTCATTGCTACTATTGGGGAGGAGGTACAGGAGCCTAAAGACAGACACAAAATGTTTTATGAACAGCTTCTTCCCCACTGCCATCAGATTTCTGAATGGACAGTGAACCCACGAATACTACCTCAGTCTTTATGCCCTCTTTTTGCACTACTTGTTGGATTTTTCTAATATATATTTCTTATATTTTTATGCATTGCACTGTACTGCTGCCACAAACATTTAATAATAAACCTGCTGCTCACTCTGATTCTGGTTCTGAGAACCTATGAAGCACGTGGCCCTGCATTACAACAGCAGTTTGGGTTGGACCTTGACATAAGACAGTGCCTCCCCTTCCAGACTTTCTTGGCAGACACTCATTCCAGAGTGAATCGGTGATAATCTCGTCCACATCACAACAGCTCGAGGGCAGACTGCAGTGGTACTGAGAGACCACAGCTACATATGTACGATCTGGATAAAACCCTTCATATCACCAGCCAAGCAAGGTCTGGGTGCTCATTTGAAAGTTGTAGTGATGTGACATCCTGCCAAATGATTTTGACAGGCTGCCAGGGAACCATCCAACAGGCCCTTACTCAGCATGGCCTGAATGACATACTATGCAGATCACTACCTGGATGATGTGAAATCAAAGATATTTCTCTGCACAGACTTTTCTACAAGGGACCGGTGATGCACATACTTCTGCTGATGAAATGTCCAGAGTCCAATGACAAAGCCAATCCTTGGCGATGCTCAGGACAAGTTGAATATCAACATGCAATGACAGAGACTGAGAAGAAATAGTACAGCATAGGAACAGGACCTTCAGCCTAGAATATCAGTGCTGGGCATGAAGCCGATCCAATCTAATCCGTGTGCGCAGCCCTCCGGTGAAAAATGATATCGTATCCATTAAATAGGGGCTGTGGACAATTCTGATTTGATGGAGAATGGACGGGAAAGCACAGAGGAACATCTGGAGAAATTTCTGAAACGCTTGTTCGCTGCTGTCGTGGTCGGCATGGCAGGGAGAGTTTTTCTTCCTTCTCCCGTCTGTGTGAGATGTGGGACATTTGAGAGACTTTGAACTTTACTGTGCTCATGGACTTCTTCATCAAGTTATGGTATTGTGCACTGTTGTAACTATATGTTATAATTATGTGATTTTGTCAGTTTTTTCAGTCTTGGTCTGTCCTGTGTTTTGTGATATCACACCGGAGGAAATAATGTATCATTTCTTAATGCATGCATTACTAAATGACAATAAAAGAGGACTACGTGTCTTCATAACCTAATCCTATCTGCTTGGAAATGGTTAATATTGCTCCATTCCCTTCCTCGTCATCTGTCTATCTAAATACGGCTTAAGCATAGCTAGTATGTCTGCTTCCACTGCCTATCCTGGCTGTGACATCCACCACACTCTGGAAAAAGAAAGTTGTTTTGTAAGACCCCTTTAAATCTTATCCCCTCTTGGCATTTTGACCCTGTAGAAAGTAGATAGATAGCATATGAGTGGCCACATGTAAGGTGAAGATATTTAAGCACCGCAGGTCAGGCAGGCAGAGTAAAGGGAGGTTGGTGGCGTAGGGCTCCCTCTGGAGCTATCCCTCTCTCACACAGATATACTGTTCAGGATACTGTTGGCGCAGGTGCAACAAGAGCCAATGTCAAAGCACCATGGGTGGCTCAAGAACACAAGAAGGGAAAACAATGTGAGAGCCACAGTGCTTGGAGACTCATTCATAAGTGGAAGAGACAGACATTGATTCCCTGCAAGTCTGTTTTTGTTCTTTTGGTTTAACTTCTCCCTGTGATCCAGCAAACACTAAGCTCCTTTCACTGCTGCCTGCATCGTCATATTAGATGCAAAATAGCTGCAGGTCTTCTTCATATACTTTGCTGAATTTCTGTGCAACTCATTGAATATTGATTTATTGAATTATCCTTTTTAAATATTTGTTTAAGTACAAGAGTATTGAACCTTCATTTGTTTTCTAAAGCCAATTGGTTAGGAAGAAAATATGCTATTAATCCTCTGTTACATTTCTCGCTGAGACTCTATGGAAAATATCTATAGGACCCCGGGAAGTCTCTTCAAGTTAATCCTTACTGAACTGAATGTTCCTAGGTGTTGCCCGTGGTTCCAAAGGGAAATACGACCGTGGAGCCACTTCAACAGGAATAAATCCTAGACACACTGTTAGCCTGGGACATACTGAATAACAGATGGCACCGTCATTAAATATTAGTGATGAATTAGCACAAGGATATTATCTCTGATCCTTGAGCAGATCAGATCTGATTTAGGATTGGAGACTCCATTCATTTCAAAGGAAGCTTTCATCTGAAACTTGGGAAACAAAAGGTAAGTTTATAAAATTAGTCAGCTTTAGTTTCATCTTTGTAGCTTTAAGTTTTTTTAGTTTATTTTTAACTATTTTATGAACATCACTTGAGGTGTTTTTAAATGTGCCTGAATGGCTTCAGGCAACGTTCCACCCCACAATGGTGCCCACTGCACCACCTGAGTCCCTGTTACCACTGCATCTGGCCCATGTAAATCAGATGGGCAGGTGGCAACCACAGCCGTACAGGATGGAATATCAAAGATCAGAAGATCTGAATGATTCCTTTTATTACCTCAGCCTTTTCAGAATGTGCACAATGTGCCATATCGACGACCCACCTGGATCTGAAAACTCAAATGTGGCAAATCATATGCTATTGTTTCTTTTCTATTACTATATTACTACAACAATACCCCTTTTAGGTCATGAACAGATGCTTTGTCTCTTCCCGTATTGCAACTGTCTCCCAAGCACAAATGAGATCCGCCCATTTTAAAACCACAAACAACAGGAATTCTGCAGATGCTGGAAATTCAAGCAACACACATCAAAGTTGCTGGTGAATGCAGCAGGCCAGGCAGCACCTCTAGGAAGAGGTACAGTCGACGTTTCAGGCCGAGACCCTTCGTCAGGACTCCTGGAAATTCAAGCAACACACGTCAAAGTTGCTGGTGAATGCAGCAGGCCAGGCAGCATCTCTAGGAAGAGGTACAGTCGACGTTTCGGGCCGAGACCGAAATTCCTGAAGTCTTGAAATTGCACTCTTTGATCATTCCCGCAGCAGAACACTACAAAATTCTAACTTTATGTAGTCCCAATCCAATATCTTGACCCAAAATGCAAACTATCCCTTTGCTCCACAGACGCTGCCAGACTCATTGAGTTCCTCCGTGAGTTCATTTTTGCTCTATCTTTCTACTAATTTGCAAAAGAGGAAATGTATAAAACTGAATAAAATTTCTGATACTGTAAATTGCTTGATGACCAGCTCAATCAAGCATTTGTAAAGACAAATGAGTAACTCACTTTGGGATGTTGCCTTAAAAAACCTGTTTTCCCCTGGATCTTTTCAATATTGTCAGATTTCAATGGGTTCATGCCTTGTTGTTCTTTATTTGTTCAGACACTCCTATTAAAATAGCAGGTAGCAATGGTACAGCTGCACTATTTGCACCAGGACATGTGGCAATAACCTATATTGTAAAATCATGAATTTAAATCAAGATCAGTGACTCCATCTGTAAAACAGAATTCAGGGGGAATATGGATGAGAACATAGCTTCTGTAAGCTTTCAGACATTTGGTAGAGCTGTAAATGAAGAATTTTGTCCAAGGATACAGGGGAACACAGATAATTTGGAAGATTAGACAGAGTGGTGACAAATGGAATTTAATTTGGACACATGAAATAATGCACTTTGGGAGGGCAAATTCTAGTAGGGCATGTGGACTAAATGACAGTGTATTTAGGGGCATCGGTTGTCTACAGAGAGGCATTGGTGTGCAGGTCCATAGCTTCCAGATAGAGGAGGCATTGGAGGTAGATGCAAAGGAATTTAAACTTCTTGTGTAATTTACTCCCTTTAACATTTGAAACATTATTAGGCCTGCACTCCTGTCCTGTAATGTATTTCTGCTTTTCCAGATACCACTGCCCTTATTTTCCAAACAACTGCAGTAAGGTCAGTCTCCATTTTTGGAGTTTGAAGATTATCTTTATAATAATGTACAGTACTGTTATTAGCCAATCGAGGTCATCTTTATTAAATTGGATTGTACTGGTGAACTTTGACTCACACTGTCAGCCTCGTAACATATCTTCAAGCTGATCAATAGGGCACACTCAGCATCCAGTACAAATTCATCATTTCATTTTATAAATCTTTTATTATTAAGCTTTATCCTGTGCAAATCTGATCCCAAACAATGCTAAACTTCAACATATTGAGAATGGGTGCAAAGGATATCTGGAAGGATTTTGAAGGGAATACTTGATTCTCACTTTGCTTATTGGGATTCATAGCCTGTATTTAGGTCTATTTGATTTGTGTGGGTTTGGAGCTGCTAATTACTCTGGAGATGTTGGTGTGGAGTAAGTCCAGATGCTTGCTACTTCCAAGAATCCAGGCCAGAACTTCAGTTTACCTTATAGTTGATTGCATTCAATTCCAAGTAAGAAAACCCTTTTGTAAGACATTATAATGAATTGGTCTGGAGTCCCTCAGCGGGTGTTAAAGTATCATTCTGAATAACATACAACAGACCTGGTGAATCAATAATATGTTTCAGTGCTTTGTAGGTTTTACTCGTGACTCTCTAAAATCTGAACAAAGAATATATGAAGCCTAAGATAGAATGCCCATTGTACAAACGTTTGTAAATGGAGTGCTATGATACGATATGTCAGATGTTAGGAGATGCTCCACCAATCAGTGCTAATGGAGAACCAAAGCTGCCTATCTTTTCTAAATAATAAGTTACAGTCTGGTCTTTCTGTAGTGCCCTTAATTCCCCCCCTCCTGGCTTTGAAAAGAGAATGGTGGTAAATGTGCAACAGTTCTGCTTCATGGGTTTTGCACAGTAACTACACTACACGGTCTGACAGATATTCACAGAAGCTATTGGCATCACTTTCATACCTTTTGGTTTACTGGACACGTCAGCACAAACCTTTCTGACCGTCAAGCCAGCGGTACAGTCGAAAACGAAAGTAAATTTTTCATAGAATCATTGATGCTTTGCGGCTCAGGAGACCATTCAGTCCATCAAGCTGCTAGTAGAACAATTCCATCAGGTCTAATCAACCACAATTTGTATTCTGCTCAATACCAACACCTTTGCGCCAGTCTAATGCTTTATGCAATGTTTTCCCCTGAGGGCGTATCGCATTCAAATTGTCACCAATTAACTTGTACTGTACCCTACAATATTTAATTTATGCACTTTACGTTGTTTATTTATGCGTAATTCGTCTGTACATTTCATCCTTGCTTTCATAAGTTATTGTGTGTTATGTGTACTACTGTGCTTTACACCCTGGTTCGGAGAAACGTTGTCTCACACATATATAGTTAAATGACAAGAAACTTGATTTGACTTGACTTAGCCCTTCTGGTGAAGTTATTGCTGACAACACAGATTGAAATTGTTTCCGATTTCTGCTGTGCCCTCAGCCATTCACCATTGAATGAGGACTTTTATCCAATTTCATGTGGTCCCCAGGGAGTGGGAAATCATGCACCCCAGCTCTCTCCAACCCTGCTACAGGAAGGTGATAGTCAGGTGAAGGGTAATTTAAAATGAATGGTGGAACAAGCAGGAGGGGTGCAATGGCAAACTCTTACTTCTAATTTCTGTGTTCATCCAGAGTAGGTTTTAACCCAGATATTATGCAGGGAGAGTCTGAATATCATATTCTTTAACATTACACTGTGAATGTGCAGAGCCTCACATAATCCATGACTACCAGCCGTCTATTTTACTTCCTCTAGCATTGGCACATGGATGATAGAAAAATGGAGGGCTATATGGAAGGGAAGGGTTAGATTGATCTTAGAGTAGGTTAAAGCATTGGCATAACATCATGGGCCAAAGGGACTGTATTGTGCTATACTGTTCTATGCTTTATGTTCTATGTGTTTCAAAAGTGCTTTTCCAGTCTTCACCAGCTCCATGGAATGTTATACAGAGCTGTACTTCATATGGAGTGCTCAAAATTCTAGGCAATAACTATTTGCTCTATGTCATTCATTGCTACTGGGTCAAAATACTGCACCCTTCTTAATGCACACAAGCATGGAATTTAAATAGCAATCAGCTGCTTAACACTCAGAAGACAGTTCTTAGCAAAAGCTTCAACATTCTTAACAAGATGGCATCTCCCGCTGAAATGTAGTTTCAGCTCGTGTTAAAACTAAAACCCACTGTCCAGTCTACTGAGGCTCTGCAATGCTGAAAGTGACCAGGAAAAAAAATGTGCGCACCTCCCCCAGCCCCAGTTTCTCAGCTTGTACAATTATCTACCAAATTACACTTTCTATCTTCTGACTGATTTGCAGTCAATTGCACTTAGGCAGGTTACATGCTCCACAGGACCTGACTATATGTGTCGAGCTCAAGATTGATCAAGCTGGCTTAAAATTGGCTAATGTTGGATTGAACTTGGATCAGGTTTTAATGTTAAGCACAAGCTCACCTCGAGGCAGCTTGTCCTTCATTGAAAGGGTGTAGGTGTTAGGGCAGATTTGTACGCTGACTGCACTGCAGCATCCCACCACTTTCCTAACTATAGATATCTGGAGAACAAAGTTAAATTTTATCTCTCAATTAAAACATTAGCAGATGTGTTACGCAATTCTTTTGCATATACAGGACCCATTACACCACCTGGGTCTGGATCTTACACAGTATTTTTATTCCATAATTCCAGCATTAGATCTAAGGTGTTTAAGAAACTAGATTCTTAGATCATCCACCTTTTGCAAACCAGAAGTACTTATTTAGATGTTCCTCGAGTTTGTACGTTACTAATTGAAATGCTATACCACACGAGTAAATGGAAAAAAATCATCTTGTAAGTTGAAAGGATGTGGGGGCAGAAATTCATCCACAGCTACATGCACTATGATTGCATTTTATGTCACTCTCTTGTTCCAAGATTCTTTTGCATTAATGGAAACAAGTCCTGTGCATGTATCCTAAAACACCTTACATTAAAGACCTGTGACAATTGAAGTATTCCAGTTGTTTGTAAGTGGTTCGGGTTTATTATCACTGGTTGATATGATGTGAAATGTGTTGTTTCGTGACAGCAGTACTGTACAAAGACATAAAATTACTATATGTTACAAATATAAATAAATAGTGCAAAAGTAGTGTTCATGGCTTCAGAAATCTGATGGCAGAAGGGAAGAAGCTGTTTCTGAATCACCAAATGTGGGTCTTAAGGCTCCTGTACTTCCTCCCTGACGATAGCAATGAGAAGAGTGCATGTCTTGGATGGTGAGAATCCTTAGTGATGAATGCCACCTTCTTGAGGCACCACCGTGAGGGCATCCTTGATGGTGAGGAGGGCTGACCCGTGTTGGGGCTGGCTGAGCCTAGCCTCTTGCAATCATGTACGTCGGAGGATTAGGATTAGAGTTGCGGCCAGGCTCTGTGGTAAAGCTGGGACCAGAATTGAAACTGAGACTAGAAATCTTGATGGGAGGTTAGTAACGCACATTCACGTTCTACTGGATGGGCATTGATGTAAACCGCTATCTCTAAGTCTGCTCCCACACTTGTTGGCAGAGGCAACGTTTTCTGTTGTCATTTCACATTTCTTGAATTGTCGCTTTTGTCACAGTTGGGCTTAGATCTGCATCTGCTGATAATCTTTTTGTTGCATTTTTACGGATTTCCATCAGTGTGCGTGTTGATGTTTCTGAGCGTGTATCACATGCAAACTGTAACTGGCATCAGGCCAGTAAATAGGTAAGTGTTTGGAAGTGAAATGGAGTGAAGCAATACAACATGTAAGGAAAACAGAATTTCAGGCACAAAATTATCTGTCTGTTTATTTAGAAACAATAAAATTTAATTTGTTACTATGTGCAATCTGTCATTCTTACACAGAGCTTTAGATAAATACTTTGCTGATAGAAAGGATGAAGGGAACACAGTGTGCCTAAAGGGAGAATCACAGATGTACTGACAGGCAATATGCACTTAGGGAGATCCTCACAAATCAGATAGAATAGACCAGTGATTGTGCTACAAGGGAACAAGTAAGAGTTTGAGAAATGGAAAGACATCAAGATACAGAGGAATCTCTGCTCCACTGCAGCTATTGTCCTGCAGATGCATCATGCAACCAGGTTTTTTTTATAGTGGACGGCAAATGTCTAAACATAAGAGCAAACCGTCTGCTGCTGTAAATGTCAGGTCACTCTCCTTCATTTACATAGTCCATTTGATCACTGTTGAGTATTTCCCATGTCAAATTCACCCATCCTCCTCTGCATTGCTACTCCCTCAAAAGCAGTTCATTTCCACATCAGGTTCTTCTGGTATCTCTCCTTGGGACTTTGTGCCAAGTTTGAGGTATTTAGTAATCCTGGTTCACAAATGTTTCATCACAGGTCACTCATTTCACTTTGCTGTCAAACTTGTGATTGATTCCATTACTGAGGCTGAAGAAAAGTTAGCCTGCAAATGATCTCCACCTCAACTACCCCTCAACCATCAGGCTCTTAAACAAAAGGAGGTAACTACAGTACACTCAATTGCCCATCCATTGAGATGTTCCCACAACCAGTTATCTCACTTTATCTTTTTATTTCATGTTCTTGTTATTTATTTATATTTGCATTTGCACAGTTTGTTGTTGTCTACACTCTACTTGATCTGTCATTGATCCTGTTTACGGTTACTATTCTATAGATTTGCTGAGTATGCCTGCAGGAAGATGAATCTCAGGGTTGTATGTGGTGACATACATGTTCTTTGATAATAAAAATAACTTTGAACTTTGAAGATGTGCCAACCAAATTTACAGATAATTGTGAAACACTTAAGCTACAATGGCTTGGAATGTGACAGCAGCTCACTCCTACTATTGATCTCACTGCTGTATGGCATACTCCCGCTTTAGACCAATTCTTGCCATGCATACACTGTTTCCTTTCAATAGACAATAGGTGCAGGAGTAGGCCATTCGGTCCTTCGAGCCAGCACCACCATTCACTGTGATCATGGCTGATCATCCACAATCAGTATCCAGTTCCTGCCTTATCCCCATAACCTTTGATTCCACTAACTTTAAGAGCTCTATCCATCTCTTTCTTGAAAGCATCCAGAGACTTGGCCTCCACAGCCTTCTGGGGCAGAGCATTCCATACATCCACCACTCGCTGGGTGAAAAAGTTTTTCCTCAACTCCATTCTAAATGGCCTACCCCTTATTCTTAAACTGTGGCCTCTGGTTCTGGACTCACTCATCAGCAGGAACATGCTTCCTGCCTCCAGCGTGTCCAGTCCCTTAATAAACTTTTATGTTTCAATAAGATCCCCTCTCAGCCTTCTAAATTCCAGAGTACACAAGCCCAGTCGCTCCAATCTTTCGACATATGAAAGTCCCACCATCCTGGGAATTAACCTTGTGAACCTACGCTGCACTCCCTCAATTGCAAGAATGTCCTTCCTCAAATTTGGAGACCAAAACTGCACGAAGTACTCCAGGTGTGGTCTCACCAGGGCCCTGTACAGCTGCAGAAGGACCTCTTTGCCCTTTTACTCAATTTCCCTTGTTATGAAGGCCAGCATGCCATTAGCTTTCTTCACAGCCTGCTGTACTTGCATGCTTGCTTTCAGTGACTGATGTACAAGAACACCTAGATCTCGTTGTACTTCTCCTTTTCCTAACTTGACTCCATTTAGATAATAATCTGCCTTCTTGTTCTTACCACCAAAGTGGATAACCTCACATTTATCCACGTTAAACTGCATCTGCCATGCATCTGCCCACTCACCCAGCCTGTCCAAGTCTCCCTGCATTCTCATAACATCCTCCTCACATTTCACACTGCCACCCAGCTTTGTGCCATCGGCAAATTTGCTAATGTTACTTTCAATTCCCTTGTCTAAATCATTAATATATATCGTAAACAGCTGCGGTCCCAGCACTGAACCCTGCAGTACCCCACTGGTCACTGCCTGCCATTCCAAAAGGGACCCGTTAATCGCTACTCTTTGTTTTCTGTCAGCCAGCCAATTTTCAATCCATGTCAGTACTCTGCCCCCAATACCATGTGCCCTAATTTTGCCCACTAATCTCCTATGTGGGACTTTATCAAAGGCTTTCTGAAAGCCCAGGTACACTACATCCACTGGCTCTCCCTTGTCCATTTTCAGAGCTACATCCTCAAAAAATTCCAGAAGATTATTCAAGCACGATTTCCCCTTCGTAAATCCATGCTGACTCAGACCGATCCTGTTACTGCTATCCAGATGTGTCATAATTTCATCTTTTATAATTGACTCCAGCATCTTTCCCACCACCGACATCAGGCTAACCGGTCTATAATTCCCTGTTTTCTCTCTTCCTCCCTTCTTGAAGAGAGGGACAACATTAACGACCCTTCAATCCACAGGAACTGATCCTGAATCTATAGAACATTGGAAAATGATTACCAATGCGTCCACGATTTCTAAAGCCACCTCCTTAAGTACCCTGGGATGCAGACCATCAGGTCCCGGGGACTTATCAGCCTTCAGACCCAACAGTCTATCCAACACCATTTCCTGCCTAATATAACTTTCCTTCAGTTCATCCATTACTCTAGGTCCTTTGGCCACTATTATATCTGGGAGATTGTTTGTGTCTTCCCTAGTGAAGACAGATCCAAAGTACCTGTTCAACTCGTCTGCCATTTCCTTGTTCCCCATAATAAATTCACCCGTTTCCGTCTTCAAGGGCCCAATTTTGGTCTTAACTATTTTTTTCCTTTTCACATACCTGAAGAAGCTTTTACTATCCTCCTTTATATTCTTGGCTAGTTTACCGTCGTACCTCATTTTTCTCCACATATTGCCTTTTTAGTTACCTTCTGTTGCTCTTTAAAAGTTTCCCAATCCTCCAGCTTCCCACTCGTCTTTGCCATGTTATACTTCTTCTCTTTTATTATTATACTGTCCATTACTTCCCTTGTCAGCCACGGCCTCCCCTTACTCCCCTTAGGATCTTTCTTCCTCTTTGGAATGAACTGATCCTGCACCTTCCGCATTATTCCCAGAAACACTTGCCATTGCTGTTCCACTGTCATCCCTGCTAGGGTATTGTTCCATTGAACTTTGGCCAGCTCCTCCCTCATAGCACCATAGTTCCCTTTGCTCAACTGTAATACTGACACTTCCGAATTTCCCTTCTCCTTCTCAAATTGTAGATTAAAACTTATCATATTATGGTCACTACCTCCTAATGGCTCCTTTACCTCGAGGTCCCTGATCAAATCCGGTTCATTGCACAACGCTAAATCTAGAATTGCGTTCTCTCTGGTAGGCTTCAGTACAAGAGGTTCTAAGAATCCATCTCGGAGGGACTCCACAAACTCCCTTTCTTGGGGTCCAGTACCAACCTGATTCCTCCAGTCTACCTGCATGTTGATGTCCCCCATAACAACGGTAGCATTACCTTTGTGACATGCCAATTTTAACTCTTGATTCAACTTACACCCTACATCCACAAACTACTGTTTGGGGGCCTGTAGATAACTCCCATTAGGGTCTTTCTACCCTTAGAATTTCTCAGTTCTATCCATACTGACTCTACGTCTCCCGATTCTATGTCCCCCCTCGCAAGGGACTGAACATCATTCCTCACCAACAGAGCCACCCCACCCCCTCTCCCCATCAGTCTGTCCTTTCGATAGGACTTACACTCTTGAATATTCATTTCCCAGGCCCTGTCCACTTGAAGCCATGTCTCTGTTATTCCCACAACATCGTACTTCCCAATTTCCAACTGTGCCTCAAGCTCGTCCACTTTATTTCTTATACTCCGTGTATTCATATACAATACTTTTAATTCATTACTCCCCTCACCTCCCATATCAATTCTTATTTCACTTGGCCATACTGTACGATCCCTTCTTGAGCTTTCTGCTCTGTTGATTCTGCTGTCTTTCTTAACTTTTCTTAACTTTCCCAAGCTGAGCTCACTCATCTTTCAAATCATTAGTATGTCTTGAAAGCAAATGCCAGGTTCTACAAGACCAAAGACATAGGAACACAGCATAGGGCCTCACTACGTCTTGCCTCACCTCCTCCATATTAGTGGCAGCTTGTTAGTTTTGGATATGTAGTGTTCCCTTTTTCTCAGCCACAGGCCCCTTCCCCACTCTCTAGTCTCTGATGACAGGAAACCTGCGTGGGAGAGTTTTTCAAAGTGGAAAAGCCAGTGAGGCAGTTCCACTCTCTCAGCCTCAGAAGTCCGAGTCCAAAGATAGAAACAAGCATCACAGACTGGGTCACAATCTGGTGTCCCACAGCATCAGAGACCTGGGTTCAATCCAAACTTTGGGTGCAATTTTTGTGTGGAGTTTGCATGTTCTCTCTGTGACTATATAATTTTCCTTTGGGTCTCCTGTCTTCTGCAACATCCCAAAGACAAAGTTTTGTGGGTTAGTTGGCCTCTGGTGTGAGAACGTCGGGAGAATAACATGAAAATGAGATTAAGGTAGAAATGGACAGTACAAACTCATGGAGGGGAAGGGTGAGGGAGAGAGGTGGGGGAAGAGAGAGAGGGCAGGAAGAGAGGGGAGAGAGGGAGGGAGAAAGAAAGAAAGAAAAAGAAAGAGAAAGAAAAGAAAGAAAGAAACAAACAAACAAGGCCTTTGGCTCAGCAAGTTTCAACTAGCCACTTGATTCAATGGACCAAAATGATTCTCTCACTCTCATTCTACGTTCCAAACCAATTGTGAATTCTTCCGCTAGTCATGGTAACTGAGAGCCCTGGTAAGTTGGAGGTTATGGATCCATAAACATATCTTGCCTCATATTCCTCTTCCTTGATGTGTACTGAAGTGCATGGACACATTAAATATAGTTGTCTCGTCAAAGCCCTAGAATGAATCCAGAAATATTTGAACCAAATGCCAGTATTAATGTGCAAATATGAATAAGCTTGTACTTTGCAATTTAATGTAGAAAACTCTGGAAATAACACTAAATACTGGAGAAAACAGAATAGGTCAAGCAGCACCCAAGGAAAGAGAAGCATTTGGTGCAACACACATCAAAGTTGCTGGTGAACACAGCAGGCCAGGCAGCATCTCTAGGAAGAGGTACAGTCAACATTTCGGACCGAGACCCATCGTCAGGACTAACTGAAAGAAGAGCTAGTAAGAGATTTGAAAGTGGGAGGGTGAGGGGGAGATCAAAAATGATAGGAGAAGACAGGAGGGGGAGGGATGGAGCCAAGAGCTGGACAGGTGATTGGCAAAAGGGGTATGAGAGGATCATGGGACAGGAGGCCTAGGGAGAAAGAAAAGGGGGAGGGGGGGAAAAGCCCAGAGGATGGGCAAGAGGTATAGTGAGGGGGACGGAGGGAGAAAAAGGAGAGAGAAAAAGAACGTGTGTATATAAATAAATAACAGATGGGGTACGAGGGGGAGGTGGGGCATTAGCGGAAGTTTGAGAAGTCGATGTTCATGCCATCAGGTTGGAGGCTACCCAGACGGAATATAAGGTGTTCTTCCTCCAACCTGAGTGTGGCTTCATCTTTACAGTAGGGAGGCCGTGGATAGACATGTCAGAATGGGAATGGGACGTGGAATTAAAATGTGTGGCCACTGGGAGATCCTGCTTTCTCTGGCAGACAGAGCGCAGGTGTTCAGCGAAATGGTCTCCTAGTCTGCGTCGGGTCTCGCCAATATATAGAAGGCAACAATGTTTGTTTTAGTCTGTGCGTGTTCATGACCCTGCATCCAGTCATATACAAAATATTTAAAGTCTACTTGAGTCTTTTATTAAGGCACACAGAAGTTTGCCCCATATGAGCCACTGACAGTTACCCTTTCAATTCAATTAACCTTTCGAGTGTTGCTTTTGACAAGAAGTTGCACCATCACTCTCTATCTTTTGCTGGTGGTCCAGTTTCAAGTAAATTGGCCTTGGGATTTCTGGCCAGAATAACTTCCATTAAACACATACACAGTGCACGATACTTATTCACTTACTGCCCGTTCTGCCGCTGGTGTTTAAGACAGCAATGAAGATCCTCCATCTCTGGTGGTGTTCAGGGCTTCCTTCATCATGTCAGTAGCTTCTTCTCAGTTTTCACTACTGTCAGTCACGCAAGTCCTGGGTGGAGGCTCAGGAATACCATCTCACTCAGATGTAAAAGGATTCTTCATTGCTGCTTTCATAACAACTTTGTTTTACCAGCCAGGGTTGTTGGACCTGAGCTGAACCCCTGAACCTGGAGGACCGGTGGGCCACTCTTAGTCTGTCCTCTACCTTTTGACCTGTTTGGCATGGGTGACCCTACCAAAAGCCAAAGCATAAAGCCCTGACTCCAGCCAGCGTAGCTCTCCAGGTCATTGAGGCACGCAAGCCTCCAAACTGTGACAAGGATGTGGTCTTCTTGGAGGACCGTGCGTATACTTACCTAAAATCTTCAGGGTGTGTGTCACGTGGCCCATAAAGAGATAAAAAATCAGGACAAAACTGTGTAGCATCATAGATATTTATTACAGATTTGAAAAGCTAGACATTGCTGTCCAGTTCTGAAAAATTAACCTTACTAGGTCAGAGTTAGAACAGTAATTGAAGTTTGAAAGTAGATCAGTTGTTATTACCCAGAGGTTAATTAAAGTTCAATTAAAGTGATTGCCAGAACCTTACTCACCTTGGCAACAGCAACCAGAGCTAATAGGCTTAAATATTAGAGCAGGTTTAATAAGTCATTTTGCTGACCGGCTGATGTGGAAGAGATTTTTCCCAGATAAGATGCATCTGCATCAACGTTTAAATGTAACAAGATTACAGTGGTTTGAGTTATAGCCGTTATACCACCAAATGCTATGTAGATCATGCAGTCCTTTTTATTCGGCTTATCTTTGGAGAAAAAACCCATCTTGTTCCTTGCGAAGTTTGTGCAGTTTTCGAAGGCTCAAACTATTTCATTGCAGTGCATTTGACATCACATACTGAATACTTTTACACAATGTCATGTAAATCCATTTCCCAAGAGCAGTTTTTCAATAGCCATCCCTGGAATTTGAACAGAGCAGTCAGTGAATGATACTGAGGCTCCTCCAGAGTGCCAGATTTTCCCAGCTACTAGAATACAGAATATAGTAACAATGCAAACTGACAATAAATTGATAAATAATACAGAAATATGAGAAGATTAACAAATAATTTCTTTCAGTAAATTTAACTTTTATTTATTTAAGGTCCCAGGAATACTCTTACCATCTGCACTATTTGGTTAAGTGAATATTTATTATATTAATAAATTAATGGATCCTCTCACTGTCATTGCATTCCATTGTAAAAGCCTTTCTCTTCCTGTGAGATTCATAATACAATTGACACCCTCTCAGACAAAACCACCACCAAATTATCTCTCCTCCATAACTATCAGCCCATCTTCAGCTTCCTTTCCCCCTCAAATGTCATATCAGCATCATTCTGAGCTGTGCAAATATTGTCTGCATAAATTTATTCGACTGAGCTTGCAACTTACTGGCAGCAATAAATCACAGCGACATATAACCATATAACAATTACAGCACGGAAACAGGCAATTTCCGCCCTTCTAGTCTGTGCCGAACGCTTACTCTCACCTAGTCCCACCGACTTGCTCTCAGCCCATAACCCTCCATTCCTTTCCTGTGCATATAGCTGTCCAATTTAACTTTAAACGACAGCATCGAACCTGCCTCAACCACTTCTGCTGAAAGCTCGTTCCACACGGCTACCACTCTCTGAGTAAAGAAGTTCCCCCTCTTGTTACCCCTGAACTTTTGCCCTTTAACTCTCAACTCATGTCCTCTTGTTTGAATCTCCTCTACTCTCAATGGAAAAAGCCTACCACATCAACTCTGTCTATCCCCCTCATAATTTTAAATACCTCTATCAAGTCCCCCCTCAACTTTCTACGTTCCAAAGAATAAAGACCCAACTTGTTCAACCTTTCTCTGTAACTTAGGTGCTGAAACCCAGGTAACATTCTAGTAAATCTTCTATGTACTCTCTCTATTTTGTTGTCATTTTTCCTATAATTCGGTGAAGAGAACTGTACACAATACTCCAAATTTGGCCTCACCAATGCCTTGTACAATTTCAACATTACATTCCAACTCCTATATTCAATGCTCTGATTTATAAAGGCCAGCATACCAAAAGATTTCTTCACCACCCTATCCACATGAGATTCCACCTTCAGTGAACTATGCACCATTATTCCTAGATCCCTCTGTTCTACTACATTCTTCAATGCCCTACCATTTACCATGTATGTCCTATTTTGATTAGTCCTACCAAAATGTAGCACCTCACATTTCTCAGCATTAAACTCCATCTGCCATCTTTCAGCCCACTCTTCTAACTGGCCTAAATCGCTCTGCACGCTTTGAAAACCTACTTCATTATCCACAACTCCACCTATCTTAGTATCATCTGCATATTTACTAATCCAATTTACCATCCCATCATCCAGATCATTAATGTATATGACAAACAACATTGGACCCAGTACAGATCCCTGAGGCACACCACTAGTCACTGGCCTCCAATCTGACAAACAGTTATCCACTACTACTCTCTGGCATCTCCCATCCAGCCACTGCTGAATCCATTTTACTACTTCAATATTAATACCTAAAGATTGAACCTTCCTAACTAACCTTCCATGTGGAACCTTGTCAAAGGCCTTACTGAAGTCCATATAGACAACATCCACCGCTTTACCCTCGTCAACTTTCCTAGTAACCTCTTCAAAAAATTGAATAAGATTTGTCAAACATGACCTTCCACGCACAAATCCATGTTGACTGTTCCTAATCACACCCTGTCTGTCCAGATAATTATATATACCATCTCTTAGAATACTTTCCATCAATTTACCCACCACTGACGTCAAACTCACAGGCCGATAATTGCTAGGTTTACTCTTAGAACCCTTTTTAAACAATGGAACAACATGAGCAATACGCCAATCCTCCGGCACCATCCCTGTTTCTAATGACATTTGAAATATTTCTGTCAGAGCCCCTGCTGTTTCCACACTAACATCCCTCAAGGTCCTAGGGAATATCCTGTCAGGACCCAGAGGCTTATCCACTTTTATAGTCCTTAAAAGCGCCAGCACTTCCTCTTCTTTAATTATCATAGTTTCCATAACTTCCCTACCTGTTTCCCTTACCTTATACAATTCAATATCCTTCTCCTTAGTGAATACCGAAGAAAAGAAATTGTTCAAAATCTCCCCCATCTCTTTTGCCTCCACACATAGCTGTCCACTCTGATTCCAGGCGGCAAAGCATGTGCAACCAGGCCACGATATGATTTGGCGATATGAAACGATATGAGTCAGGTGCACCTTTCCTCATTCCTCATTGCGTCGCCTCTGAGCTGGGCTGGCATTTACGTGCCGGGCGGCACCTAATTAATTAGCTTGTTTATTTCGGCTTTCTTCTTAAAGATGTGCTGGGTGCATTCTGGCTACCACTGTACCGCTGCATTCTTCGTGGCAATGTATCGGTCCGTGGCCCGGAGGTTTGGGACCACTGTTATAATTGACTTATCACTATATTCATGCGAGGAAAATATGTGCTGTGTGTTTAATATTAAATTTGTGGGTTGTTAGATAAACCCCTTTAGAAACGAAATTGAGTGTATTAGCCACTTATAAGTGACTTATCACCTATATTCCGGTTGTGATTAATACCCGCCCCCCCCGCCGCCGGCCGGTCCGCAAGAATATTGTCAATATTAAACCGGTCCGCGGTGCAAAAAGGGTTTGGGACCCCTGCTCTAAGGGACCAATTTTATCCCTCACTATCCTGTTGCTATTAATATAACTGTAGAAACCCGTTGGATTTATTTTCACCTTACTTGCCAAAGCAACCTCATTTCTTCTTTTAGCTTTTCTAATGTCTTTCTTAAGATTCTTTTTACATTCTTTGTATTCCTCGAGCACCTCATTTACTCCATGCTGCCTATATTTATTGTAGATATCTCTCTTTTTCCGAACCAAGTTTCCAATATCACTTGAAAACCATGGCTCTCTCAAACTTTTAACCTTTCCTTTCAACCTAACAGGAACATAAAGATTTTGCACCCTCAAAATTTCACCTTTAAATGACCTCCATTTCTCTATTACATCCTTCCCATAAAGCAAATTGTCCCAATCCACTCCTTTTAAATCCTTTCGCATTTCCTCAAAGTTAGCCTTTCTCCAATCAAAAATCTCAACCCTGGGTCCAGACCTATCTTTCTCCATAATTATCTTTGAGCACTGGCTGTAACCAACCAAAGAGGCCTGTATTTCCTGCTCTCCTTCACAGCATCCAATGAAGCATATTACATCTTTTCCATTGCCTGACTATGTGAGAACTGCATTAATCTTTCCAATAAGTCTAAGAAAAGTTTGCAGCGAGTGTGATTCAAAAACATAATGACTGAAGGCAGGTATTACATTGGTCTTGTGAATGGGAAGGGTTAACAGGGCAGTGCTCCTGCAGAATAAGGCACCAAGTAAACTGGCCAAATCATGCTGGACCCTTGTGTTCACCACTCCCTACCCCCTATGTGATCTCCACAGTCAGACTACAGGTCTCTCCAAACACCAGGCCTTGATGCCACAGTTTGTTCTGCGGAATAGAGCAATCTATCAAAATCAAGGATGACTCATTTCTGTTCCAGTTTTGTGGATTCTGAGGTGATTTATGAGACCACTGTGGGACCGACACACACTTCGCCATGAGGGGAGCTTGTGCTTCAGGGGACATGCAGGTGGACTGTTTGGAATATTACACACATGGCCTTGGTGTCATCGGGCTTGGGGGTGCTCAGTGTCTTTCCAAGTGTTTCTTCTGCATTTTGAATAACCACAGACCAGGGATTCCAACAAATCATGAAATATGTTAGAAAGGAGACTTTGAGAACCTCTCTGAAGTACTTTTACTCTCCTTTTGGAACTTTCTTCTGGAAACAGACTTTGGAATACAGTACTTGTTTCAGGGCCCCAGTCTCAGACATACAGATAATGTGGACCACTCACTGATGTCAGATCATACTAAGCTTCATATTTATATTATAATTAAGATTAAGTTATAGTTATTGAAATCATACTGAGCTGGTGACATGAAAGTGGATACTGACATCCATCCAACAGGACTGCCAATTGATTAGGCCCAGGAGTTTCTCAAGCTGTAAAATCCTTTGTTGGCTTCCTCTGTTTCCCAGGATGATGTTGGGTGATGTGTATAGATGATAGTTCAGGTTCAGGTTCAAGTTCAGTTTATTGTCGTTCAACCATACACATGTATACCACCAAATGAAACAATCTTCCTCCAGACCAAGGTGCACAACACAGTACACATAACTCACACACGACACATAAAGTAATATTACCACAAATAAATTAACAAATAATAAGGTGTCTATATGACACAAGTTTAAAAAGTAAACAGTATAGCACTACTGGCACTTCATGTGTGTTGAGACCTGGGTGTCGGCAGGGAGTTCAGTAGTCTTACGGCCTGAAGGAAGAAGCTGTTTCCCATCCTAACAGTTCTTGTCCTAATGCTGCCCGATAGAGATTGTTGGACCAATGGGAGGAGTCATTGACAATACTAAGGGCTCCGCGTATGCATTGCTCCTGATAAATATCTCTGATGGGTGGAAGAGAGACCCCGATGATCCTCTCAGCAGTCGTCACAATCCTTTGTAGAGATTTGCGGTCAGGTGCCTTGCAATTTCTGTACCAGACCGTGATGCAGTTGGTCAGGACACTCTCGGTAGTGCTCCTATGACAAATGGTAAAAATGGGGGCTGGTCCTGCCAGAGATTGCAAGACTTCTGTTGCCCAAAAAAGAGATGAAACCCTCTACGTGGATGGCCACTTCAGGGGTGGTACACTGGAGCCACGTCTCCGTCAGGATGAACATGCAGCTGTCTTTCATCTCATGCTGTTTCAGTCTCAATACAGGTAATCCAGTTTATTTTCTAGTGGTCGAACATATGAAAGCAAAATCAATGGGCAAGCTAGCCTGAGGGGTCTCGTACAGAACCTGTCTGCTTCCTTCGCTTTTGCTTTCTTGCACATCTCCTCTGACAGCGTCTTCTCTGGGTGGCTGTATCAGGTGAAAACACAGTAGCGTTGTGGTTATCACTCTTACAACTCGAGGCATTCTGAACTTCGGAGTTCAATTCCACTTCTCTCCATGGAATGTGTGTGTTTTTCCATGGGTGCTCTGGTTTTTTGCCCACGGTCCAAAGGTTAATTGATCATTGCAAATTGTTCTGTGATTAGGTTAGGGTTAATCGGGATTGTGGAGTCGCTTGGGCGACGTGGTTTGAAGGGCCAGATGGATTGAAGCAGGTGTATCTGAGCTGGTCATCTCCTCTTCTTCATGTTTGTGATTACAGAGTGATTTACAGTGCAGAACTGCTGCTGTTGGACCCGTCCACAAGAGAAATAATATTTTAAGATTGTGGGCTTCTTCTTGAGGTGTGAAAGATGCTTGTGCATGACTTGCCCCTCCCTATTTCACAATAACCCTCCCATTAAAAATATCTCCCCTTCCTTTCTCCCTTCCCCCACCGTTTTCCCCTCACCGTTTTCCCATCCTTCCTGCACTCTCCCTCCACCCTGCTATCCTCTTTGCTATGTCCCCTATTTCCTTTCTTTTTTCAAATCTTTTTATTGTTATATTATACAAAAGAAATAACACAAGTACATTGAAGTAACAACACTTACAATGTCTCAAAAAAGACATTATCTTAAAGATTGAAAAAAAATCTGTGATAACAAAAAAAAACCTACTAAGCAGAAACAGTGACGGGAAAAAACCCCGGAGCCATGCATCATACAAAAAGCTTCTAAAAATAAACATCAAACCGCCAGCAAGAAAAGAAAATATACCAAAAAATGTATAATTAGATCGTGGAAAAGATCTACCAATTAGCTCAAATGATAATAACGAGTAAATGAGCCCCATCTTTTCTCAAAATCAAATAAAGGTTCAAAGGTTCGACTTCTAATTTTCTCCAAACTAAGACATAGCATCACTTGAGAGAACCATTGTGACAAAGTGGGAGCTGATGCATCCTTCCACTTCAACAAAATGGCCCTCCAAGCTATCAATGTAACAAATGCAATAACATATTGGTCAGACGCAGAAATACCATGAATGTCCCCTGTTTCCTACCAACCCTGCCCTCTTGTGCCATACCACTCCACTTTCCAGTTGCACGCTCTCTCTGAAGGTAAGGTCACTGCTTTTATCCCTCTCACAAACACTTCCTCACTCCTCTCCTGCCCATCCACTACCGTTTGCTCTCACCAGGGCCTGTGTTTGAGCAATGGCCTCCTTCTGGCCCCAGCAGCGCACGGATGGAGAATTGTGGCTCAGGAGACCCCAGCTTCAGACGGCTGTGATGACCCTTTGCTGGCTACCTGTATCAAAAACATTTCTTTGTTTCCTAATGTCTTTGATGTTAAGAGAAATCTAAAAACAATTGAAATTGATTTAAAATAATTAAAACAGTTAAATGATTATTTTAATATAAAATATGTATATTTTAACATTTTTATTATTCATTAAAATATTAATTGTATAAAATTATGGACAAAGTTGCCCCCATAACAACAGTGCCTATAATCAGAGGGCATAGGTTTAAGGAAGAGGTTTGAAGAGGATGTAAGGAAGATGTTTTTTCATCCAGAGGGTGATTGGAATTTGGAATACACTGCATGGAGGGCAATGGAGGCAGAGATTCTTCCATCGGTTGAGAAGAATCTAGCTGAGGTGCCTTAAGAAGGCGGCATCCATCATTAAGGCCCCTCATCATCAGGGGCATGTCCTTTACTCATGAATACATTAGAGAAGGTGTACAGACTCACACTCAATGATTTAGGAACAGCTTCTTCTCCTCTGCCATCAGGTTTCTGAACAATCCATGGGCAATACCTCATCATTCTTCTTTTGCATTATTTATTTATTTGTATTGTAACTTATAGCAACTTTTATATATGCCTTGCACTGTAATACTGCAAGAAAACAATAAGTTTCACAAGATTTCATGGCATGCGTACATCAGAGATAATAAACCTGATTCTGATTGAGATTTTGACAAGACACAGAACCAAGTCCTGGTAAATGGGACCAGTGCAACAAGGTGCTTGGTGGTGGGCAAAGGACAAGATGGTCCAAAAGGATAGTTTCTGTGCCGCATGACTCTACGAGACTAATGTAATTTAATGAGATTAAATGTAAATTCGCAAACTTTTCCTTCTAGTTTGAAAGCCCCATACAAATGAATGTGATTGAGGGCAGGTGTAAAACTGAGAGATCAGATAATAAGTGCTCCCATTCCTTGTGATTAGTAGAATTGAGATCCCTTCCTGGACTCTGAGATGAGATCTGACTTCCAGAAGGAGGTCATTCAGTGCATTGCGTCAATGTCATGGGATGAAGAGCCAGTTGGACAGTTCATACATTGTAGTTCTCATTCCTTGGTTAAGGTTCATGCCCAAATACCACTTAGAAGTGAAGAGAACATTTATCTCCACCACCCTGTCTGTGGTAGAATGGAGATCAAGAGAGACTTTAGTTTCTGAATGTCTGAGCCATTTATCTCCACCACCCTGTCTGTGGTAGAATGGAGATCAAGAGAAACTTTAGTTTCTGAATGTCTGAGCTCAGTCTGCAGGTGTGGCTGCTGATGAAGCACTGAGCAGTCAGATGGGCTGAAGGACACTATAGACCTTGTCACTAACATTGGAGCAGAACCTGACTCAGTAACCATAAGTTAATGTCCTGGTTGCAATATAATACAAACAGGAGCATTGTGAAAAATCTAGCCTGTTTGAATATTGGAGATACAATAGAGATTGGAAGTAATTTCTGGTGACTGGTGTCGACCAGGTGAAGAAGAGGAAAAGTTGCATTTGTTAGCTTCCTATGCTGCCATTATTGAATGTTGTGGCAGATGGGGACTTCACATAATCTAATCGTTTGATTTACCTGGCAATGGTGCAGTCAGTAATTCTTGTGGATATCATGGGCAATGGCATTCTGTCATTTTTTAAAATTTGTTCCATTTCTGCTGTGTTCAATACACATTGATTTTTCAATCACTTTGTTTCTCGTCAGTCATCGACAGTCACTTGAGTATTATTTTACTGGATTGAAAGAAATGTGACCATACTTAAAGTAACACAGTATGTGTTGGTAAGAAGAAGTTTCAGTTGCTGCATTTTATTCCTGTGCATTAAAAATTGTTCAGAAGTATTCATTTAACATAAATATGAGTCAATAAACAGTGGATATATGAGGGAAAAATAGAAAGAATATTTCTCTTAGCAGCTACATTGGATAAGTTATTTTGCAGAGTTAAATTAGATTGCTATTTTGCACAAACCTTTTATAGATGACATTTTGATAGATCATTCAGTCAGTTTACAATTTTACTACACAAAGGCATCATATAATGTTGGTTCAGCCCAACTATTTCTTGACATCTGTTAAAGGTTGAAGTACAATAGGCACGGACTTCACTGGTTGATATTGACCCAGAATGCAATGTTATCCTTTAAAGTGACATAGGTACATTTTTTTTCCAAATCATAGATATTGATGGCACAAAATGAGGCCATTCAGGTCATTCGGCACATTGTGTCAATGTCATGGGAAGAAGAGCCAGTTGTACAGTTCACATGTTGCAGTTCTCAATCTCTGGTTAAGGTTCTCACCCAAGTACCTTTTAGAACTCATGAAAATATTCATTTACCCCAGCCTGTCTGTGATAGAGCTGAGATCAAGGGAGGATTCAGGATGCTGGAAATCAAAATAGTGGAAACAGTAGCTCAGACCACATCTGTGGGAGGAGAAACGGAGCTAACTTTTCAGATTGAAGATGTGTTGTGTTGCTGATATGGAGTTTGCCCTTTCTCCCTGTGGCTACTTGAGTTCCATCCAGGTACTCTAGTTTCCTCCCACATCCCAAAGACATGGGTTGGTAATTAATTGACCATGTTAATTGGCCTACAAATTACAATGGGAGATTAAAAAATGCATGGCAAAACGGCAATGTTACAATAGTCAGGAGGGACTGCAATATGCAAGGTAGATTGGGAAAATCAGGTTGGTGCTGGATTCCAGGAGAGGGAATTTCTAGAGTGCCGACAAGATGGCTTTTTAGAGCAGCTCATGGTTGAGCTCACTAGACAATCAGCTATTCTGGATTGGGTGTTGTTTAATGACCCAGAATTGATTACAGAGCTTAAGGTAAAAGAACCCTTAGGGAAAAGTGATTATAATATCAAATTCACCCTGAAGGAGAAGCTAAAGTCAGGTATATCAGTATTACAGTGGAGTAAAGGGAATTACAGAAGCATGAGTGAGGAGTTGATTGTCAGAATTAATTGGAAAAGAACACTGGCAGGGATGACTGCAGAGCAGCAATGGCTGGAATTTCTGGAAGCAATTCAGAAGACACAGGATATATACATCCCAAAGAGGAAGAAGTATTCTAAAGGAAAGATGACACAACCATGACTAACAAGAGAAGCAGCTTCAAGTTCCTGAGTGTCAACATCTCTGAGGATCCAACCTGGTCCTAACATATCGCTGTAGTTATAAAGAAGGCAAGACAGCAGCTATGCTTCATTAGGAGTTTGAAGAGATTTGATATGTCAACAAATACACTCAAAAACTTCTATAGTTGTACCATGGACAGCATTCTGATAGGCTGCATCACTGTCTGGTATGGAGTGGCTACTACACAGGACCGAAAGAAGCTGTAGAAGGTTACAAATGTAGTCAGCTCCATCTTGGGTACTAGCTTACAAAGTACCAAGGACATCTGCAGGGAGCAACGTCTCAGAAAGACAGCGTCCATTATTAAGGACCTCCAGCACCCAGGGCATGCCCTTTTCTCACTATTACAGAATCCCTTTACTAAAGATGGAGAACTGAATTCCTATGGTAGTTTGATGTCGGGAGGCCAGTAGTGAGTTTGTGTGAATTTGGTGTGGACAGCAAAATCCAGACATGCTCTTGGCTGATTTGGAAGCCAACAAGTTCCTACTGGCAAATAAATTGAGTAAGATGAAGTATGTCTTCCTACAGATGGGAAAAACTTGACCTTCATTGCTGGGATGGGGGGTGGGGGTGTGGGCAGGTGCTGGTGCATTGGGAGGAAGTCCACAGTGGGAGAAAGCCTGCATTATGGGACCAGAATCTACAAAAGTAGGTGCTATTTATCAGCCTATACCTTGCCTTTGTCACCCATAGAGAGGATTGAGGGCAATTAGCACTAGTGGTGAGAAAGAAACAGATATTCTGATTCCATGGTGCTGATGGGTGCTGGATGTGCACACATACCTACTGGAACTTGCGTACATTGATGCCACAAACTCTGGACCCTGCAAACTCATCAGACATAAGCTGAATCCTATAATAACATCCCATGATTGTTGAAATCATATTTACCACAAAAGAATAAATTTGAACACATAAATCACACCAAAATGTACCCTGAATTTGCATCTGCTACATCAGAGCTATAAGGATTTTTATTCCATTTCTTTGATGCCTTCTCCATGAAATATTAACAGATGAGTTGTGTGTAAAGGTCTGCATGATCCCATCTGTTGTTTATTTAATATTTCGGTAATATTTGAATAATATTCTAAATATAGTATTGTTTGATTAAGTAGTCATGCTCTTTTAAATAATTCATTATGGATTATGTGTAAAAGTACGTGAATGGCATATGTCATCATGCCACCATATCATACATGCGCGTCTTGCTGAAATAAAAACAAACCTAAGGCACACATTCCCAGCTCTGTGTTTTGCTTTCAATTAGTTTTATGTTCCAGAATTACAAAACATAACAGTGGCGATGAGCAAGTTTTAAACGAACCCGAGACGACTACTTACCAGTTGAAGTGCACTGAGATGTCTGAGATATTAAAAAAAATCACAGCATTATACTTTTCTTAGCAAGAGGAGGAAGATGATTGAGTTTTTTTTAAGTCAGAAAACAGACAAATTCACAGATTCATAAATGGCTGACTACACTGGAAAGAAGACACATTCGATCGCACACAAGATAACTGGCTATTGTATGCTGAGCAAATTGAGCAGAGTTTTGAAACAAATGAAGCAGCCATTGAAAAGTGAATGCTGAATGTATTGGATTTAAAGGCATACAGTTTGCTTAGAAGTTTTGCTGCTCCACGCAAACCAGCTGACATGAGCTTTACTGATAGTGTGAAAATAATAGAGAAACATTTAGAATCAAAACCATTGTTGAATGCAGAATGTTTTAGATTCCATAAGTGGAATCAAAAGGAAGGGGATTCTATTTCAGCATATGTAGCTGAATTGAGGAAGTTGTCTGAGCATTGTCAATTCAATAATAGGCTTAATGACGCATGGAGAGATTGTTTAGTTTGTGGAATCTTACAAGAAAGCATTCAATAACGGCTCCTAACTGAAGTACAACTTACATTTAAAAGAACAGTTGAAATTGTTGTATCAATGGAAACAGCAGGCAGGGATGTAATTGAATTGCCATCACAAATGAAAGTGAGCATGAACAAAATTGTAGCATCTAAACAGAAAACTGCCTGGCTGAATAAATTGTGTTACCATTATGGCAGGGGCTCACATGTGCAGGCCAATGCAAGTTTAAAAGTGAAACTTGCAGAAAATGCAACAAGGCAGGACACATACAAAGAGCATGTCAGGTAGACAAAAATAAATGGACTGCATAGGGAAGAGAAAAAGATAAGAAGTCAACTTTCAGTTTCAAAAAGAGCACCAATCTGCAAGCTGTTGATGAAAAATATGATAATGATGAGAGTGACACAAAACTGGGTAGCCTTGAGATTTATGGTTGTAAAAACTAACATGAGACAAGCAATATGGCTTACACCAGAAGTGAACGGCAAATTAGTTAAAATGGAATTGGACACTGGCTCAGTCATTTCAGTTGCTCCACAAAATGAGTTTGAACAACATTTCAAAGATACTAAGCTGATGCCTGCAGATATCCAACTAAGAGCTTATACTAGAGAAAAGGTAACTCCTCTGGGAATGACATTTGTAACAGTGGAATACAACAACCAACAAGCCACATTGGTCTTGTATGTGGTAAAAACAGGAGGGTCAGCATTGTGGGGATATGACTGGCTGAGACAACTACAACTTGATTGGAGATCCATCCACTATTTGCATGCCACATCCCCTGCAATAAAGCCAACTGAAAGTCAATTAAGAAAGGCCACACCCAAGTTTTACAAAGCTTGTCTGGTTCCTTATAGCATCCATGATCAAGTAGCCAGTGAGTTAGATCACATGGAGGCTGAAAGAATTATTTCCAAAGTTGTGTGGACCTCATGGGCAATACCAATGGTCCCAGTAGCCAAGAAGAATGGATTTGTCAGAGTCTCTGGTGATTTTAAGGTCACCATCAACCCAGTACTGAAAGTAGATAAATACCCTCTTCCCAGGCAGCAAAGTGGACTTAGCTGAGGCCAACCTACAGATGGAAATGGAGGAAGAGTCCAAAGTATTTCTCACAATAAATACTCACAAAGGGCTTTCTTTATTCTTATAATAGGCTTATTTTTGGAGCAGCATCTGCACCTGCACCCTGGCAGGAAGCTATGGACCAGGTGATGTCGGGCTGTCCAGGCACTCAGTGTTACCTGGATGACATTATTGTTACCAGTAAGGATGACATCTCCAAAATCTCAAGATTAGAGGATTATGGGCTCAGAGCATGATGCAGCAAGTGTGAATTCTGTGAGCCAAGCATCATTTACTGTGGTCACACCATTGATGCACAAATATTACACAGGTATGCTGAGAAACTTCAACCAGTGGCAGATGCTCCAAGACCAAAGGTTGTGTCACAGTTGCAGTCCTTTTTAGGATTTGTCAACTATTACAACAGGTTTCTCTCCAACCTGGCTACTGTGCTCCATCCCTTGAATTCATTACTACAGAAAGAGAGGAAGTGGCAATGGACAAAGCAGTATGAGGTGGCTTTTCCAAAAGGTAAAGGAAATGGTGATGTCAGACACTGTACTCGCACATTATGATCCACATCATCCAGTCAAGCGTCCATGTGATGCCTCACCTTATGGTCTAGATGCAGTCATGTCACGTGTTCTGAGTGATGGAAGTGAATACCTCATTGCCTTTGCATCATGTTTCCTTACCACTGTAGAGAAAAATTACACACAGAGAGGCCCTGAGTCTGGTTTGAGGAGTAAAACGTTTCAACCAGTACTTGAATGGAAGAGAGTTTAGCCTCATTACTGATTATCAAACTCTGCTATCGATTTCAATCCACAGACAGGTGTTTCACTAACAGCAGCAGCACAAATGGCCTCTGTTCCTTGGAAGACACAATTACAAGGGCAAATTCAAGAGGACAATTGATGATGGAAATGCTGACGGATTGTCCTGTTTACCCCTGGAAAAGGAAGTACCAGAAAAAATGGCAAAAGAGGACACTCCTCTTGACGTATTCTCCCTAACACAAATTGAAAGTCCCCCTATTACAGCAGAGGTGATTCAAAGGGAACCAGAAAAGAATCCACATTGTCTGCATGGCCACTGAAAATGGCAGGAATGTGGAGCAGAAACTCCAGTTCCCCTATTTTTACCAGTGCTGGGATGAATTTGCCCTTGATGGAAGTTGCCTTTTGTGGGGATTGAAAATTGTTGCACCATCCAAGCTGAGAACTGAAGGAGGAGCTACAATCCAGACATCTAAGCATGGTCAAAATGAAGGCATTGTCTCAAAGCTTTGTCTGGTAGCCTGGGATTGAATAGCAGACCAAGCAGCTTGCCTCTGTTCGGGATATCAACACATCTAGAAGATGCCTGGGAATGGCCTGCATTACCCTGGGAGAGGATTCGTGTGGATTTTGCCAGACCATTCATGGGCACAAATTTCTTGGTAGTAGTGGAAGCAGCTACAAAGTGGCCAGAAGTGTTGCCAATAGCCTCCACTGCAGACTCACACACTGTTGATGTGTTGAGAAGCCTCTTCTCAAGGGCTGGTGTTCCAGAACACGTAGTCTGACAATGGACCATGGTTTCTTGTGGAATAGTTTCAGTTATTCCTGAAAATGAATGGAATAAGATATATTATATCTGTACAGTACCACCCAGCTACAAATAGCTTGGTGGAAATATTTGTCCAGAGTCTAAAGAACACACTGCAAGCAATGTCAGCAGAATACACAACACTGACACTGAACCAGAAGCTCACCAATTTCTTCCTTGCATACCGTAATGCAGCAAACTCCACAACCAACAACTCACCAGCTATGCTGTTCCTGGGTCACTCCTTGCATTCACGCTTGTTTCTCCTCCTAACCAAACTCAGGGAGTATGCAGGACAGACAGCTGAGGTAGATTGAGGGCTTCTCTAACAAGGAAGTTTGATGTTTCACATCTGGACAATCAGTCCTGGCGAGGGACTACAGTGGTGATCAAAAGTGGGAGCTTGGGAAGATTCAGGACAGAACTGGACCACTCTCCTACACAATGGAGATTACGTCTGATGTCATCTGGAGATGACACGTTGATCAGTTGAGGAGAGCAGAGTCAATTGTTAGAGAAGAAAGGTGTCCAGAGATGTCAGACCAACTTCCTGCAGTCCCAGAATCAACTCCTACAACCACAACGGAGGAGGCCCCAGAACCTGAGATTGTTTTCACAGCCACAGGTCTCACTTGCCACACAGAATGATTCCTCCTTGTCAGGAAAGACATTATCTATATGTAGATGCACTCTATATTGAGTTGGAGTTTATAGCTAAGCAGGGAGGACTGTTGTGTATTTAATATTTCAGTAATACTTGAGTAATATTGTAAATATATTGCTTGATTAAGCATTCTTGTTTGTTTAAATATTTAATTTTGGGTTAGATGTAAAAGTACATGAACGGCATACGTCATCACGCCACCACATCATACGTGCACGTCTCGCTAAAGTAAAAGCGAAACTAAGACACACATTCCTAGCTCTGTGTTTTGCTTTCAATTAGTCTTATATTTTGGAGTTACAAATATAACACCATCTGTGATAAACATGAGAAATTCTGCCGATGCTGGAAATTGCCTCTCATAAAGCCCCGAGGAAGGTGAGTGTGATGGAGTGGCACATTGCTGCAGAGCCAACAGAAGGACATCAATACATGAGCCTGCTGCTTTAAATGGGCAAATTCAAGAAGATAACAGCTCAAAGGAAAGGCCACGTTTCCACATTCATATTTTACCTTAAAATGAGAATGATACGGTGAGAATAAATATTAATGAAATAGGAAGAATAATTTAAAATTGAGAAAAACCCACTACCCCTTTATAATGAAAAACATTACAGTTGCTTGAAAGCCTGGGTATTTTTGTATTCTTATAAGATCTAGCTGTAGTGAGTGAAGGCGAGACAGAGAAATAGTGACATTTTTGTGCCAGATGTCACGTCTGTGCTCTTCTTTTCTGCTGGAACTTAAAGTTCAAGTGCAGGTCAGCAACAAGTTTGCTTGGGAGAAGGTCTGACATATTGATGACTGCAAGGGACAACCTTTATCATATTGGCATTAATTATTCAAGCTCTACAAGCTGACAAAATGGCTTAAGATAAAAATTGTAAAAGCTATTACTATGCAATGTCAGTACAAATGTGATAACATCAACAATAAAATTATAAATGTATCAGGATTTTGCCTGGATGTGACAAAATGGTGTTGCTATGTTATATTAATTTTACAAGTTTTCCAGTATATTTACAGTATCAGCAATACAAATGGGTTCAACCATCATTTCATTAACGCTTCCCTGGTAGACATGAACCTGGGTATTAATTGAAACAGGTTACGTAGAGGGTGGAGAAAGAGGATGTCCTTGCCTTTCGGCTGTGTAATGTGCAATTTAAACTTTGTCGTAGCCTCCCCCAGCTGAACGGGCTGAGCTCCAGAGCTGGATTCCTGTCGTGAACAGGTTGGAGAAGCAGATCGATCTGATGCATGACCTGGTTAGAGGGCATTGAGATTGGGGCTGTTATGCAGTGGTTGGCATAGGAAGAAAGCACTCCATCTTCTTCTGGCCACAGAGGCATTATACGAGGGGTGATTGATAAGTTTGTGGCCTAAGGTAGATGGAGTCAATTTTAGAAAGCCTAACACATTTATTTTTAAACATAGTCCCCTCCTACATGTGCACACTTAGTCCAGCGGTCGTGGAGCATACGGATCCCTTCTTTGTAGAAGTGGTCTACAGCAGGGATGATTGATAAGTTGGAGAAGACTTATTAACTTCAAACTTTCTGCATTATCACTCAAAGAGTTGAATTGCACGTGCATGTAACGAGAGCGTCTTGGACCTCCAGGTGGTCCACAGCAGGGGTGATTGATAGGTTCGTGGCCTAAGGTAGAAGGAGATGAATTATACAGCTCTCATTACATGCACGTGCAGTTCAACTCTTTGAGTGAAAATGCAGAAAGTTTGAAGTTAATAACTTATCTCCTTCTACCTTAGGTCACGAACTTATCAATCACCCCTGCTGTGGACCACTTCTGGAGGTCCAAGACGCCGACTTCTACAAAGAAGGGATCCGTATGTTCCACGAACGCTGGACTAAGTGTGTAAAAGTAGGAAAATAAATGTGCTAGGTTTTCTAAAATTGACTCCTTCTACCTTAGGCCATGAACTTATCAATCACCTCTCGCATACTCTCCGAAGCTGAACTCTGTTCCCTAAGATCCAAAAAACAAGAGTGACTGCCTTGTTACAAAATTTATGGCCCAGAAAATCATCTCATGTCAGCAGAAGCAGCAAAGTGTTGTCCTCTCGCTCTGAAATTCATCCTATTGACCAAAGCAAAGAATTTCAGAGACAAGAAAAATAATGTGATGCCAATGTGCTACACATGCCCTTACACTTCCTCCCTTACCACCATTCAGGGCCCCAAACAGTCCTTCCAGGTGAGGCAACACTTCACCTGTGAGTCGGCTGGGGTGATATACTGCGTCCGGTGCTCCCGATGTGGCCTTTTATATATTGGCGAGACCCGACGCAGACTGGGAGACCGCTTTGCTGAACATCTACGCTCTGTCCGCCAGAGAAAGCAGGATCTCCCAGTGGCCACACATTTTAATTCCACATCCCATTCCCATTCTGACATGTCTATCCACGGCCTCCTCTACTGTAAAGATGAAGCCACACTCAGGTTGGAGGAACAACACCTTATATTCCGTCTGGGTAGCCTCCAACCTGATGGCATGAACATCGACTTCTCTAACTTCCGCTAAGGCCCCACCTCCCCCTCGTATCCCATCTGTTACTCATTTTTATGCACACATTCTTTCTCTCACTCTCCTTTTTCTCCCTCTGTCCCTCTGAATATACCTCTTGCCCATCCTCTGGGTCCCCCCCCCTTGTCTTTCTTCCCAGACCTCCTGTCCCATGATCCTCTCGTATCCCCTTTTGCCAATCACCTGTCCAGCTCTTGGCTCCATCCCTCCCCCTCCTGTCTTCTCCTATCATTTTGGATCTCCCCCTCCCCCTCCAACTTTCAAATCCCTTACTCACTCTTCCTTCAGTTAGTCCTGACGAAGGGTCTCGGCCTGAAACGTCGACTGCACCTCTTCCTAGAGATGCTGCCTGGCCTGCTGCGTTCACCAGCAACTTTGATGTGTGTTGCTTGAATTTCCAGCATCTGCAGAATTCCTGTTGTTTGATGCCAATAAACAGTGCTTTGGGGATTAATTTCCAAACAAGGAAGTATTAAGCACCACCTCTTCCACCACCAGTATCCTGTTACATTGTAAGATATTTTAAGTTACTTCACAGGGTCATTAACATCATTGAAATGACCCTGGGATGGGGGTTATCAGAGCTGAGGAGCAAAATTTGAACTAACAAGTGGGTTTGAGGGAGGGTTGGACTGGCAAAAATGTTTTCGAAGGGAATTTCGAAGCTAGGAGGTTTAACAGCTGAAGGGATGAAACATTAACTGGAACATTAACTTCACCCGTAATGTTAAATCTGTTTCCCTTTCCACACCTGCTGTGTGATCTACCAAGTATTTCCCACTCTGACCTTTTACATCTTCTCACCTACCTATCACTTCCCACAGGGTCCTTTCCTCCTCCCCTTTCTCCTATGGTCCTCTCTCCTCTCCAATCAGAGACCTTCCTCTCCTTTCCCACCCATTTGGCTTCACCTACCCCCTACTAGCAATCCTCCTCCCCCTGCCCCAGCTTTTTATTCTGGCATCTTCCCGCTTCCATTTCAATCCCGAAGAAGGGTCTCGGCCTGAAATGCAGATTGTTTGTTCATTTCTATAGATGCTGCCCAACCTGCTGAGTTCCCCCAGCATTTTGTATCTGTTGCTTTGGATTCCCAGCATCTTCAGGCTTTCTCGTGTTTATGATTTTCAGGATTTTTTGTTTCTTGTTTAGTTGTCACATTGTAATCTCTATCCTTGAATCCAAATTCATCCTTAGCTCTCCATGACAACATTTAACTCATAAGCAATCCCAGAATTAATGGAAACATAGTGACAATGATGCTGTGTTGCTTTCCAGTGATGACCCTATTTGCCACTGAGATATGGCCAAAAATGAATGGAATTAGACTGTATTTTAGATCCTTTGCAAGAACATCGACAGCACGCTCTGTCCACATTTACAAAGGAAGAGTCTGGCAACAGAGCAAGTCTGCTGTCACATTTCAAAATTGCTGTTGAGTTATAAATTTATTAGATGAGGTGTCACCTGCCCCTTGTGCTTTTTGCAAGCAGTTCTTGCAAGGATTTAATAAAAATATAATTACAGGATAAGATTCCACTTTATTATTTTACCAGGAAGAAAGAGAACCTGAATATCCGACGCCTACAGCGCAGAGAATTTGTTCCATTATTCACAATCAATGCACAGGAAATATTTAATGTTAATTTCCTACTATCCAGCCATCAAAGCTAAAATCTAATTCATAAAATGAAATTTTATTTTTTTTCTTAAACCTTATCACCATTCTCCCCATCGAATTTGCATAACTTACAGGGAGGTTAATATAAAAAAGGAGTCAAATATTTAGAGATTTAAGTACAGTATAGTCCTTCAGTCACAGGAATGTAAGTCTTCAACAGATATAATAACTAAAATCATTTAAACTTATCATGATCATGAATTTTGCACTTGAGTTTCTTTCTTTACATGATATCTTGGCAAGGTTATTGGTGTACTATGAAGGAGAGGCTGTTGTTTCCTCCTTAGGAATTACCATTGGCCTGTACAAGGCATGGAAAAAACAGTGAGACGACTGCAGTGTCATGTAAGTTACCTCCTGTTTCCCTCCTGCCAGCTATCCCAAAATAATTTCTGGGACATCCCATAGACATCTGCTAGGAAGCACAATGACACAACGACGAAACCTTCTTCTTCACAGCTTGAGTGTTGTCTGGAGTATACACATTTTCCCAGTAACCACCAGGGTTTCCATCTACTCCAGTTTCCTTCCACATTCCAAAGACAAGTGAGTTAACAAGTTAATTGTCTTCCACAAATTACCCTAACTGTGTAGGCGAGTGGTAGAAACTGGGGGGAATTGGTGGGACTATGGAAAGAAAAATGAGATTATTGGTTGAGAAGGACTTTATAAGTGAGGGTTCTGCATCTGTACTGTATGACCATAAAAGCAGAATAATCGCTGTTGTGGCATTTGATGCTGGCTGCTGGATAGGATATTCCTGTAATCCTATTACTCAATTCTACATTCGATCTATATACCGGGCACTCAGTGCTATTGTACCTGTCACTTGAAGCAGTAATGACAAGTGTAGGGAAATGTATGGCCATGCACTTTGGTAGAAGGAATAAAGACATAGACTATATTCTAAGCACAGTGCAAATTCAAAATTCCGAGGTGCAAAGGGACCTGGGAGTCCTCGTGCAGGATTCCCTAAAGGTTAATTTGCAGGTTGAGTTTGTGGTGAGGAAGGCAAATTCAATGTTAGCATTCATTTCAAGGGAAGTAGAATATAAAAGCAAGGATGTAGTGCTGAGGCTTTACAAAGCATTGGTCAGACCATACTTGCAGTATTGTGAGCAGCTTTTATGCACTTTATTTTATTTAGAGATACAGCGCAGAGTAGGCCCTTTGAGCCATGCTGCCTGCAACCCACCATTCAACCCTAGTAACCCTAACAGATGACGTTGGAATTGAACTCTGAATTCCAATGTCCCAAGCTGTCATAGTGTCATACTAACTGCTACGCTACCATGGCAACCTCTTACCTAAGAAATGATGGGCTGGCATTGCAGGAGGTCCAGAGGAGATTCACGAGAATAATCCTGGAAATGAAAGGGTTAACACATGAGGCATATTTGATGGTTCTGGGCCTGTATTTGCTGGAGTTTAGAAGAATGGGGAGGTGGGGTGGGGGTGGAATCTCTCTGAAGCCTGCTGAATATTGAGAGGCCTAGAGGGAGAGGATGTGGAGAGGATGTTTCCTATAGTGGGTGAGTCCAGGACCAAGGGCACAGCCTCCGAATACAAGGATGTCCCTTTGGAACGGAGTTGAAGAGGAATGTCTTTAGCCAGAGGATGGTGAATCTCTGGAATTCGTTGCCACAGACAACTGTGGAGGCCAAGTCATTGGGTATACTTGAAGCAGAGGTTCAGAGGTTCTTGATTAGTAAGAGTGTCAAAGGTTACGAGGAATGGTTTTGACAGGAATAATAAATCAGCCATGATGGAATGGTGGAGCAGACACAATGGACCAAATGGCCTGATTCTGCCTCCATGTCTTATGGAATTTTATTCACAAGCCCCCTTCCTTTCCACCCATTACAACTACACCAAATGTTTATTACATTCAGAGGTCTCTGTTTATGAATCTCAGATACTGGTTATTTTTCTCGTGAACTTTCAGTTCAAAGCTGAGCCAGAGGCACACCTACAGCTGAAGATCCTATAGGGTTTGCACTGTGTCCCAGGCTTAGAATCACAAGAAGCAACTACCTCCTCACCTGTGAAATACGTTGTCATGTTGAAGCATCTGATGATTGCCCTGTGAGCAAATTTGCCTTGAGTTGCTGAAATCCTCTTAATGAGTAGATTCCAAGGTTTTCATTGGTGTTTTTGGGGTGTGAGTCCAAAGTTCCAACCACATACCTGTGGGAATTGTAAATAAAAATAAAAAGAAATTATTGCCAGCAATGGAAATGTAAAATGAAACAAAACAAAGTAAATGCTCAACAGGTCAGATGGCATCCATAGAGAGAGAAACTATTGATGTCTCAAGTTGATGACATCATAGAAAATGCAAACATTTATGGGACTTTTCATAGAAATTGTTATCCTTGATTATTTTGTTTTTTTAAAATTTATTTAGAGATTCACCATGGTAACAGGCCCTCAGGTCCAACAAACCCATGCTGCCCAATTACACCCATGTAACCAATTAACCTAATTAACCTACTAATCTGCACCTCTTTGGAATGTAGGAGGAAACTGGAGCACCTGGAGGAAACCCATGTGGTCACAGGAAGAACGTACCAACTCCTTATAGACAGCGACGGAATTGAATCCATGTCGCTGGTGTTGTAAAAGGGTTACACTCACCACTAGGCCACTGTTGCGCCCCTATTGTTTTGTTTGGGAGCGAAAGAATAGATGGAGATTGTTTAATACCCCGAGCCCATACCATTATTCAATTAGACTATGGATTAACTCTATTCACCAATTTTAAAAGTCTGTCAGATGCTAAATGCAAATAGCCAGTTGATGAACCATAAATTATTGGAGCAAAGTCATTAATTGCTTGCTGGTCCTACATTCCACTTCCACACTCGACACCATGTGATAAATTCGCACCACCTCATGTATGTATCTAGAGATATAAGAGAATCTCCAACTGATATTTAACAGCTAAATACAATTAACACCAATTGCTATGAATTGCATTGATACAAATTATCACGTGTGGTATTGTAGGATAACTTGGTTGAAGAGTGTGCCTTGTTTATTATTGAGTATTGTGAACTTCTTGCCTGATCATAAACATACAGATTCTGTGATGATGGAAATCTCAAGCAACACACACAAAATGCTGGAGGAACTCTGCAGATCCGGCAGTATCTATGGAGGGAAACATACGGTGGGCCGAGACCCTTCATCAGGACTCATTGTCTGATTGAGCCCCGTTGGAGGGTCTCACCCAAAATGTCAACTGTTTATGCCCCTCCATGGATGCTGCCTGACCTAGTTGTATGATATTTTTGTTAGGTTGTTAAATATATGTTGTGTAAATAAATAGCTGACTTCATTTTGAGTCATGATGCTGGTTTAGGTAGGGTGAAGATGATTCTGATGTCAGTACAGTGTATTAAGATTCCTCTATGTTGTACTTATGTGACAGAATATAGCATTTGCTGCTTTGAAATGAGGAATGATTGCCATTAACTTGATAGTCAGTAGAAATGCTTGAGACCAACAAAGCAGTCAATAAAAGAAAAATGTAGAAGTAAATAATAGGAGAACTCACAAAATAACGAATACTTATTTGCGAGTAATGTAAAGGTAACCATACTGCTAAACCACCTGAGATTCTGTAATTTACACGAAACCAATGATCAATACACTTTGTTGTGCGAAATCAGAATCCATCTGTCTGGAGAGCACTGACGTTGATGCTATTTAACTCTCAATGAAACAGACAATCTGCCGCTATTGACCTGGACAGTGAACTCCAATAAGTTGAAGCCTGCATTTGACATGGTTAACTGTAACGATATTTCCTCAGTAGAATGGTGAACCAGCTGAAGCCAATTAGCCACCTTCATAATTCTCTTCACAATAAAACAACAAAAGGTTCCTATTGATATGTTACTGCTGTAGTTAACCCCTTCCGTTCTGAGTTCTTGGTTCCCCTTATGAGACACAACTGCAATCCACATGATAATGGGACTGTGCACCTCTCACCTATAACATTGTATTTCTTCGATAAATTGATATTCTTCCTTTCACCACCAGAGAAATGTTAAGTGAAATTTGGGATGTATAGTTATAGATCAATTCCAGATGCCTGCTCGTCTACATCATATGGAACCGCCCACAGTGGAGTAAAAATGCCTTAAAAATGGTACAGATAAATGTTTAGTACAGGTACCTATATTCTACAGATGCTTTAAGTATTGCCTGGGCCAAAGTAGTGGAAATAAAGGGCTTCTCCGCACTGCAGATGCAGGAAATCGAAAATAAAAACAAAAAAATGCTGGAAACATTCAGAGAGAAGAAGGTGGTTAAAGATTTTTCATCACAAGGATGGAAAAGGGAGAAACCTGAATCGGAGAGAGGAGCAGAGCTTCTTTGAAGTTGGCATTCCTGGAGAAGTGCCAGTGAATTCAACTATAACTGAAACTCAGAAAATGATAAGCTGGAAATCTGAAATGAGGTTTCAGCAACAGCTCTGACCATTTTTAATATATCCCTCTGTTTCTCGCTCTTACTCTCTCGCCTCTCTTTCTCTCCCCCTCTCCCTCTCCTTCTCTCACTTTTTCTCAGTTCCCTCATTAATCTATGAACCAGACATCTCTATAAACCTCAAGATCATTGTGGCAACTCTGGCTTAACCCAATCAACTATATTCCCTCTGCCCCTTCTCATATGATCTTTAAAAGATCACACAAATTCATACTTTCATAATTCTGATGGAGGATATTCAATATTAATTCTGCTTCACTGTGCATTCACGGACTTGCAAGCATTAACTTTCAAAAACCAGCAGGAATGTCAACAGTGATATTATCTTGTGGCACCTCTAAAGAAAAAGGTGCTGCATTTACCCTGACAAGTTGCATGAGAACTTCAACTATTTCATCTGACCCAGTGTAGTCCTCCGCTGCTGTAGCCCTTCCACTCCGAGGTTCGACATGTTGTGCAGTCAAGGCTTCTTTTGCACATCTCTGTTGTAATTCATGGCTATTTGATTTGCTGTTACTTTCTTGACCGCTTGAACTAGCTTGGCCATTCTCCTCTGCCCTTTCTCATTAACAAGACATTTTCACCCACAGAACTTCTGCTCACTGGATTTTTTTTTTTGTTTCTTCATAACATTCACTGTAAACTCTAGAGACTGTTGTGTGTGAAAATCCCAGGAGATCAGCAGTTTCTGAGATACTCAAACCGCCCCATCTGGCACCAACAATCATTCCATCGTCAATGTCACTTAGATCACATTTCTTTCCCATTCTGATGGTTCGTCTGAACAATAAATGAACTTCTTGACCATGTCTTCATGCATTTATGCTTTGAGTTGCTGCCACGTGACTGGCTGATTAGATATTTGCATTAACGAGCAGGTAAACAGGCATAACTTATAAAGTGGCAATTGAGTGCATATTACCACCAAAACTACGTGATCTAGATTACTTTAATAACCTTTTGTAAGTACTGTTCTGAAAGTCTAGATATACTATATCCAGTTATCTATTCTTTTAGCTATGAGCTTAAAAAACTCATTCATTGTTTGTGATTCCTTTTCATAAATCCGTATTGACTTTGCCCAATTGTATTATTATTATTTTCTAACTGCCCTATTGCAATTTCCTTAATAATGCATTTGAGCCTATTGACCTCAGGCTGACTGGTCTGTTGTCAAATGGCAAATGCTATATATTTGTTCACATTTAACAATCTGTTGCCTATCTATTATGTACTGTATTACTCAGACTTCTGTCTGTGACCATACCCTATTGCACACGAAGCTGCAAATCTTCATTTGAAGATTTTAAGTTGATTCCATGATACAGTAGTAATCGTGAATGTTATTGAAAGCATGTCTGAAACATGACCAGTTCAGTCTCTTTCCGTGCCCTCTGAACGAAGTCAATATTTTTCTAGCTTAGAATGCAATTGTAATCATTTACAAGGAGAAAATGTGCTCAGATTTCCTGCTGTGAAAGGCATTTGCACATCAGCCATTTTCTACATCATTCCCTATACTTTCGTTGCTCTATAATGAATCAGCCTATAGCCAGAGAAGTGATGACTGTTTAAGATAACATTTTTAGTTATTCTTCTTACTTCTCTTCTAATATTGTTTATCTGTGAACTTGTAATGCCACGTGACACTGTAATTTCCTCTGGGATCTGCCTTTCTGAAAGGCAGGTCATGCTTTACGAGCCTGATTGAATTTTTGGACGATGTGACTGAACACATTGATGATGGTAGAGTAGTAGATGTAGTGTATATGGATTTTAGCAAGGCATTTGATAAGGTACCTCATGCAAGGCTTATTGAGAAAGTAAGGAGGCATGGGATCCAAGGGGACATTGCTTTGTGGATCCAGAACTGGCTTGCCCACAGAAGGCAAAGAGTGGTTGTAGACGGGTCATATTCTACATGGAGGTCGGTCACCAGTGGTCTGCCTCAGGGATCTGTTCTGGGACCCCTACTCTTTGTGATTTTTATAAATTACCTGGATGAGGAAGTGGAGGGATGGGTTTGTAAATTTGCTGATGACACAAAGGTTGGATGTGTTGTGCATAGTGTGGAGGGCTGTCAGGAATTACAGTGGGACATTGATAGGATGCAAAACTGGGCTGAGATGTGACAGATGGAGTTAACCCAGGTAAGTGTGAGGTGGTTCATTTTGGTAGGTCAAATATGATGGCAAAATATAGTATTAATGGTAAGACTCTTGGCAGTGTGGAGGATCAGAGGGATCTTGGGGTCCGAGTCCATAGGACACTCAAAGCTGCTACGCAGGTTGACTCTGTGGTTAAGAAGGCATACGGTGTATTGGCCTTCATCAACCGTGGGATTGAGTTTAGAAGCCGAGAGGTAATGTTACAGCTATATAGGACCCTGGTCAGACCCCACTTGGAGTACTGTGCTCAGTTCTGGTCACCTCACTACAGGAAGGATGTGGAAACCATAGAAAGGGTGCAGAGGAGATCTACAAGGATTGGGGAGCATGCTTTATGAGAATAGGTTGAGTGAACTTGGCCTTTTTTCCTTGGAGCAACGGAGGATGAGAGGTGACCTGATAGAGGTGTATAAGATGACGAGAGGCATTGATCGTGTCGATAGTCAGAGGCTTTTTCCCAGGGCTGAAATGGCTAGCACAAGAGGGCACGGTTTTAGGGTGCTTGGAAGTAGGTACAGAGGAGATATCAGGGGTAAGTTTTTTACGCAAAGAGTAGTGAGTGCGTGGAATGGGCTGCCGGCGACAGTGGTGGAGGCGGATATGATAGGGTCTTTTAAGAGATTCCTGGACAGGTATATGAAGGTCAGAAAAATAAAGGGCTATGGGTAACCCTAGGTAATTTCTCAGGTAAGGACATGTTCGGCACAGCTTTGTGGGCCAAAGGGTCTGTATTGTGCTGCAGGTTTTCTATGTTCTATCAATAAAGTATCTGTCTATCTATCTATCTATCAGATCAATTTTAACTGCATCAGTGTTATTTCAATTGGAGCTCTCTGAGGATCCCAGTCAGACTCTGGGAACCCAAATTACACAGGTCTCAGGTAAACTGAGTAAGGCTTATCTTTTTGATTGAGAGGAAGCTTTGATAAGTTGCCATCCATTCATACCTGATAAAAACTGATAGCTCAGGGTTTTTTTCCCCTGAGTTTCAGTGCGGCTGAATTGTGTTAAATAGGTGGGTTGCCTTCAACTGTCCTTGGGCCGGCACTCATAGAAACAAGTAAAAAGTACAGTTCAGTGCCTATGGAGCTGTGGAGCTGTGGTGTGCTTCTCATCTAAAACCAATTTTCATCTTGGAGATGGTAGGGATTGATTTCCTCCACGAGGGTTCAGACAACCCCGGTATTGACGATAAGTCGATGGGCGAAGTGATTTTTGTGAGCAATAGAAATCTAGTTGTTGCTTGTGAGACAAACAAAAGTACCTCCACAACAGGGGTTCCCAAATCTTTTTTATGCCAAGGACGAATGCCATTAAGCAAGTGGTCTGTGGACCCCAGGTTGGAAACCCCTGCTCTAACCCAATACGTTACGGGCACACCCCCTACCCCGTACAGAAGACACTGCCCCAAGAAGGCAGCATCCATCATCAATGATCCCCACATCCAGACCATGGCATATTCTTGCAGCTACCATGAGGCAGGAGGTACAGAAGCCTGAAGTTGCACACCACCAGATTCAATAACGGCTGTTTCCCTTCAACCAACCAATTCTCGAACCATCCAGCACCACCCTAATCACTACAGTTAGGCAACACTGTGGCCATTTTGATCACTTTGCGCTACAATGAACTTGTTTATGTTTTGTTCTAATTGTGTTCTTTATCACAAAAATTGTGAACAATTTATGTTAACTTCATGTTTCTTTTGTGAATGCTACTTAGTCGGTGCTCTGTGTCTGTGATGTTGCTGTAAGCATGTTTTTCATCGCATCTGTGCATACGTGTACTTGCGAATATGAAATAAGCTTGACCTTGGCTTTGAACCAATTTATTCTCCATCAGGCCCCTCATGATAATAACCCCGACCCATGTCCTCTGTTAGATTCCCATCCTCTAATCATTACTTTTACCTGATTCCAATCCTTCTGCCAACTCTTTAAAGAACCAGGCCTCAATTGTGTAAACCAATTTCATATTCATCCTTCCATGTACCACCTCAACACAAGTACCACACCAAACTTGCAAGTTGTCCTATAATTCGCACACTGTATAATTGTGGATGTAGTCACGTGTCTTGCTTTCCACCCCACAAAGCAGATACTAGCATCAGAGTCAAAGGACTACACACTGAACCTTTTTGATTCTTCGACCGTGATTCCAGATTTGCACCTGCATTTGGATAAGAATCTAAGTGGTTAGGAAGTTTGCAGATGACCCTAAAATAAGTGGCACAGTAGACACTAAAAGACTGGGGAATGGCAAATGCACTTTAATTCAGATTAAGTGGAAAGTCAAATCGAGTTAGGATAGTCACAGTGAGCAACAGAGCCCTGGGTGTGTTATAGAACAGGGGACCTTGGAGTACAAGTACATGATTCGCTAAAGGTAGAGTCACAGGTAAACAGTGTGGTGAAGAAGGCTTTTGACATACTGCCTTCAAGGAATTGATTGTAAAACTTGGCAGGTAATGGTACGGGTGTATGGGACACCGGTGAGGGTGGAAGGAGTGTTATGTCAATTTTGGTCTCCCTGCTATAGGAAAGAGGTTATTAAAATGGAAAGAGTGTAGAAAAGACTTACAAGGATGCTGCCAAGAGATGAGGGACTGAGTTCTAGGGAGAGGCTGAACAAACTGGGACATTATTCCTTCGAGCATAGGAGACTGAGAGGTGATCTTATATAGAAAATCTTGAGAGGCATAGACATGGTAAATGCACTCAGTCTTTAACCAAGAGTTCGAGTATCCAAATTGGCTTAATCTAAGAGAGGAAATTTTTAAGAGGAATTTGAGGGGCAACCTTTTTACACAAAGTGTGATATCTATGTGAAATCAGTTGCCAGAAGAAGTTGAGGCTAGTACAACAACAACTTTTAAAAGACAGTTGGACTGGTACATGGATTGGAAAGTTCTAGAAAGTTATATATTAAATGCTGGCAAGTGGAACTAGCTTGGTTGTGGGCATCTTGGTCTGCATAGACCAGTTGGGTTGAGGCATTGGTTTCCATGCTGTGCGATTCTATGACTGTTGTGGTCCTTGCCTTATGTGCTTCTGAAACCGGGTCTGATAGCAGCTTGAGCCATTAGAAAAATACCTCCAGCAATGTAGCTGTGAAATGTATCCAGTTCTGGTCGCCTCACTATAGGAAGGATGTGGAAGCATTGGAAAGGGTACAGAGAAGATTTACCAGGATGCTGCTGGTTTAGAGAGTATGTATTATGATCAGAGATTAGGGAGCTAGGGCTTTACTCTTTGGAGAGAAGGAGGATGAGAGGAGACATGATAGAGGTGTACGAGATAATAAGAATAGATAGAGTGGATAGCCAGCACCTCTTCCCCAGGGCACCACTGCTCAGTAGGAGAGGACATGGCTTTAAGGTAAGGGGTGGGAAGTTCAAGGGGGATATTAGAGGAAGGTTTTTTACTCAGAGAGTGGTTGGTGCATGGAATGCACTGCCTGAGTCCGTGGTGGAGGCAGATACATCAGTGAAGTTTAAGAGACTACTAGACAGGTATATGGAGAAATTTAAGATGGGGGCTTATATGGGAGGCAGGGTTTGAGGGTCGGCACAACATTGTGGGCCAAAGGGCCTGTACTGTGCTGTACTATTCTATGTTCTATGTTCTATGAAACACTCCAGATTCACTGGTAGGAGAATCAAACCAATGCCATCGATCCGAGGCCAATGTCACCACTGTTGAGGTCCTAATCCAACACCAGATTCTCAAAACAGACACTCTATATGCTGTTGAAGAACTTTACCAGTGAACAGAGAAAATGATTCAATAACCTTCTGAAAACTAACTCAAAGTAGTGAAACATCTGCAGTATACTGGCTCTAATGAATCTTATGTCTATGACTGGACAGAGTGGAGAAGAAGTTTTCAGTATGTTAATTGGGAACCTCAAGGCCATACATCAGAAACAACCAGAAACTTGGCATAAATAGTGGAAAAGGTGTAACATTCATCCTATCAGCCTCCACCTGCCCCATCTATGAGAGTCTGCTGTTCCCACATTAGCCACCTTTGAACCACAAAGCTGGAGTAGAAGCAAGTCATTTGGAATCTCAAGGTGCTGCCTTGGAAGTAGAAGGAAAGACAGTTCAACATTCAGAACAATTTTTGGTGGTGGACAACACTGCAACTGATTACTGTTCTTCCGTGGGTAGCAGTGAATTATTAGGCAAATTGAACATTCCACCCGATGGATAATTGCTGTGTTTTCTTCATACATTTTTGATTCCTCAAGTTCCCTTACTATGTAAAGTTTGGAAGAAATCATTCACACCCTGTTGCAAACAAAATGAAATGATTTGAGGTTGGGGTAATCTCCACCATAATTCTCAAAATGTGTATGTCACTGACAAGTTTGCTTGGTCTCCAAGAGTAGGATTTGAACATATGAACAGCTAAACAGAACAACCTGGGCAAGTGCCCTGTAAATGCCAACAGCCTGTGAATAACCTGCTATTCTCTCATCACACAAAGAAGGTAACAGAGAGGTTTAAGACCATAAGACATAGGAGTAAAATTAGGCCATTCAGCCCATCGAGTCTGTGCCATCATTCCATCATGGCTGGACCTTGCTGCTAATGAACACTAATAGCAAACATTCAATATGGCTTAAGCATGTGTTTGACGATGCTATAGAAAACCATTGGCTTAGGTGGCCTTTTTTAGAGGCTTTCTCAAAGTAGTCCAGTTCCTGCTAAAACATTATCAGCTCATTGTATTCTCTAATGGATCTGTCTGATTCTTATCCTGTGGGCAATATGTCAACAAGTGAAACATGTTGTTGAGGGAGACCTGAAAGTGAGAGAAGCTTGCTCTGTGCCAGGAGATTACGTTATCTTCATTGAATACCCTGACATGGATGCAAAATGTATTTGTGAATGCTGTTGTCATAAACCTCTGTGTTACTTAATGAGGAACAGATTAATCTTGAATATTATGAGCGGGAGGAATGAATTAGTAGTTGCTTATGCTTTGGGAATATGAAGGAGAAGAAATCTGTTGAGGTTTGCGATGATTCCGAAGCATACTATTTACAATGCTTGAGCACGATTAGATATCAGAAAACAAAATTAATAAATTTCATAGGGTAATCAAAATTTAGGCAAAATACCAGATAAATAATAATTGCCTAGATGGTTCATTTTAACGCAAACAAGGTCAATACTAACACTAGTCTGAGTAATACAATAGGTAAAACAATGATCCGCAGCGTACAGAGCGGTAGGACTGAATATTTTCTGTGAGAAATAATGGGCTCGCAGTCAAGTTTATTGTTAAGGCTTTAAAAATCCTACCCAGGCTTTGGAGTTTAACAGATGAAGGTCACTGGGTAGGGCCATGATCAGAAAGTTCCAGAAAGAAGGTCAACAATTTTAATACCTTAATAAGGGTAGCAGCCTCTAGTTTACCATTTTTGTACATCTTTACCAAGTTTCCTGCAATGAATATCAGATCCAACAGGACCCGAATGAAATCGTACTTCAGTTTCTGGCTATTCTTGGCTATTCTTTGGGTCTCCAGTAAACTACAAGGTCAGGGTGAAAATGGTTCACAGTTCCTCGACTAACAGGCAATTGAAAATCCCTCTCCAGAAAGGTGACAGTCCGCCTTTAAGAAGAAGTCTGCTTTAATAAGATGGGCCCCTAATTCAGGCTGACTGACAGACAAGTCATTCTTGCCTGTCTGGTGGAGAGGCTGCAATAATCTGTAGCCATTTGAAGGAGGTATTGAACTGCCTAGCCACCTAATGGATTTTGCTGTATATTTTGAAGAGTTGCTGTGCCATGATTTGTTGGCTTCTCCAGTCAAAAGCACATAGTTTAGCAGCAATGAATTGCATGTATCAGTTCTGAGATCAGACCTAATCATTGAAAGGGCAAGGTAAGGACAGGTTTTTTTTAGTAAATTGAACTTGTCCTCACAAAGATAACCTTTTGCCCTATTGGAATGTTGCAGAAGAATTGCTGCATTTTTCACATATGGAACGTAAAAGTTACCTTTAGCATTCAATCAGTTATGGCTTTATTGTTAGCTGTGCTCCATTGTTTGAACAATTGGGTGATCTGTGTGATTACCTGTGGAATAATTAACTGACTAATGCATTCCTTTGTCTTCTAGGCCCGCCTTTTATCATCTCTCCACCAGAAAATATAACAGTGAACATATCTCAAGATGCCTTCTTCACCTGCCAAGCAGAAGCATGTCCCGAAAACCTAACTTACACCTGGCTCTGGGAGGACGAAAATGTCTTCTTTAAGAGGTAAAGTCATGATTGTGTTTTTATTCAATATTCTAGTTTCCAACCAGGCTGACATTCAAAAGCAGTTCCTAAACTATTTTGTAATAGTGCATATCTCTGGATTTGCCCAGTCTCCTGTCATTCTGATTGTGAAATGTCAAAGGCATCAGTATTGAACCCGCTATTAGATCAAGATTCAAAGATTCAAAGCATATTTATTATCAAAGAATGTATAAATTATACACCTTGAGATTTGTCCGCTTACAGGCAGCCACAAAGCAAGAAACCCAAATAATCAATTTAAAAAGAAGAAAGACCAAAAACCACTGCACAGAGAAAGGGGGAGAGAAAAAAAACACAAATCATGCAAACAATAGAAGCAAGCCAACGTCATTCTGAACGAGACTGTGTCCCAGATTTGCTCCCAGAGCAGCCGGAGGAGAGCCATCCCTCGGTCCCAGTTCACACCAGTGGGGCAAAAAAGCAGAGCAGCTGGATTAGTTCACAGCCTTGGCACTGCAGAGAAAGGATGAACATTCACGGGAGAGCGAGTGAAATCAGCTGGACCCTCAACTCCGTACCCGACACTTGGGCTTCCAGACTATCTGTGCTGGCCTTTTTAAATGTCCGAGCACCGGGTAGTGCTTTGCTCTTGGACCTGGACCCCGGCGCCACAATACGCTTGGTTTGCCCAGCCTGAAGCCATTCTTGACCTCACCAAATTGGCTTGGAACTCAGAGCGATCCAAACTCGCACCTGGGTTCGGTGCACAGGCATCAGAACTCTTCCACATTGACTCCTCTGCAAATCACTTACTTTATCTCTGGCAGCAGTTCCAACTCTGCCTGTGACCCCAGCTTGAACACGTTGCGCCTCACAATGTCCCAGCACAGCTCAACCCCGAACCAGCCTCACTGTCGCCTGCCTCCTCATTGTCTGCAGGGATATTTCACCACAATTTTCTTCAGAAAAGATGTTACAAGTAATGTTTTTCGTCAAATCTCTTGCTTTCCGAACTACCAGTAAGCTGTCGCATTTCTTTGGTAGCACCAAGTTATTCACAAATTAACTTAATGGTTTTTAATGAATTGATAGTGCAGCTTATCCAGGTTTGTTGATGTCAGTGAGGAAGTGAGGTGCAAGAAATTTGGACAAGTACTGAATGGGAGGGGTATGGAGGGCTATGATCCAGGTGCAAAATAGTTTGGTACAGGTTAGATGTGCCGAAGGGCCTGTTTCTGTTCTGTAGTTCTCTTGATTCTAAGTAAACATTCAGGTACAGGCAGCATAAATGGTATGTTGGTTATGTCAAGGGACCTGGGATATGAAGTCTTGCTGAGATTATACAGTGGTTTTGGTAAATCCACACTTGAGGCACCAGGTACAGTTTTGACCTCCACGCAGAATGAAGCATCACTTGTATAGAAACAGAGCAGCACCAATTCACTGGATTGAATCCTAAATTGAAGGATTTATCCTATGAAGAAAGTTTAGCTATGAAGGGCATCTATGTCTAACTGTTTGAAAGCAAGGTTATAAAAACACAAACTGAGTGTCATATTAATATGGTTGTCTGCACTGAGGATGGAGCATAGCATACTGATCTTTCTTTATTTGGCTTTCATTGTTGTTGCAACACCAGACTATATATAACTTGGCAGTGTGTCTGACAATTGACCCTCATATGAGTGAGTATTCACTGACTGTTCATCATGTGAATCATCAGAGTCAGGGCTGACCCTTTATTCAAACAGTTGGGGATATCAATGCAGCCACGTAGGAGCAGGAGGCATTGCTTTGTAATCAGACTTGGGAAGTTTTGGTTGATTGTACTGCATTGAGCAATTACGTTATTTTAGCTTCTAATCCATTTCATAATAATGGGTTGGTTTGACATAATTAAACATTGTTTGACAATATAATCAATTGGTCTTTGAATTGATATTAAATTATTTTAATCTGTGTGCTCCCTCCTGGATGCAGACAGCCACAGTTTTGTGAGGGTCACTGTGTGGTTATTTTTTAATTTCACCTTTACTTCAAACCTGGAATTTCCCCCATAAGCCCAAGTGAAGGTTTGCTTTCTGTGTAAATGCGAGAGTTGCTGTAGATGTTGGAAATTCAGAGTAACACACCAAAATGCTGGAGGATCTCAGCAGGTCAGGCAGCATCTATGGATAAGGAATAATCAGTCGACGTTTCAGGCCGAGACTCTCATCTGGATATTTTATGCTTTATGTGTTCTGTGCAATAAGATTGTATGTGTCCCTTCTGAATGGGCTTATAATTCTATTGCATTGTGAAAACCAATATTCACAGCAAATTCATTGCTGAAGTCCAAGACTTGGGAGTCAACACCTCCCTCTGCAACTGGATCCTTTACTGATTGTGGTCTGTTGGTCAAGAAGTAAAATAGGTACCAACAGCTCTGCCATGATTACTCTCGTCACTGATGCCCCACAAGGCTGCCTCGGCAGGCTCCTCCTGTACTCCCTGTCTCTTGCAAAAACGCCATCCCCTTCTCGCAATTCCTCTGTCTCTGCCGCATCTGCTCTCAGGATGAGACTTTTCATTCTAGGACGAGGGAGATGTCCTCCTTTTTTAAAGAAAGGGGCTTCCCTTCCTCCACTATCAACTCTGCTCTTAAACGCATCTCCCCTATTTCACGTACATCTGCTCTCACTCCATCCTCCCGTCACCCCACTAGGAATAGGGTTCCCCTGGTCCTCACCTACCACCCCACCAGCCTCCGGGTCCAACATATTATTCTCCGTAACTTCTGCCACCTCCAACGGGATCCCACCACTAAGCACATCTTTCCCTCCCCCCCCCCCACTTTCCGCAGGGATCGATCCCTACGTGACTCCCTTGTCCATTCGTCCCCCCCATCTCTCCCCACTGATCTCCCTCCTGGCACTTATCCTTGTAAGCGGAACAAGTGCTACACATGCCCTTACACTTCCTCCCTTACCACCATTCAGGGCCCCAAACAGTCCTTCCAGGTGAGGCAACACTTCACCTGTGAGTCGGCTGGGGTGATATACTGCGTCCGGCGCTCCCGATGTGGCCTTTTATATATTGGCGAGACCCGACGCAGACTGGGAGACCGCTTTGCTGAACACCTACGCTCTGTCCGCCAGAGAAAGCAGGATCTCCCATTGGCCACACATTTTAATTCCACATCCCATTCCCATTCTGACATGTCTATCCACGGCCTCCCTACTGTAAAGATGAAGCCACACTCAGGTTGGAGGAACAACACCTTATATTCCGTCTGGGTAGCCTCCAACCTGATGGCATGAACATCGACTTCTCTAACTTCCGCTAATGCCCCACCTCCCCCCCGTACCCCATCTGTTACTTATTTTTATACACACATTCTTTCTCTCACTCTCCTTTTCCTCCCTCTGTCCCTCTGACTATACTCCTTGCCCATCCTCTGGGTTCCGCCCCCTTGTCTTTCTCCCCGGACCTCCTGTCCCATGATCCTCTCATGTCCCTTTTGCCAATCACCTGTCCAGCTCTTGGCTCCATCCCTCCCCCTCCTGTCTTCTCCTATCATTTCAGATCTCCCCCTCCCCCTCCCACTTTCAAATCTCTTACTCACTCTTCCTTCAGTTAGTCCTGACGAAGGGTCTCAGCCTGAAACGTCGACTGTACCTCTTCCTAGAGATGCGGCCTGGCCTGCTGCGTTCACCAGCAACTTTGATGTGTGTTGCTCCCTGTACACTCGTGACTATGTGGACAGATTCAGCTCTAGCTCTACCTACAAGTTTGCAGATGATTCCACTGTACTGGGCAGCATCTCAAATAACAAGGGATTGGTGTTCAGGAAGGAGGTAGAGAGCTTACTGACATGGTGCAATGACAATAACTTTCCCCTCAGTGTCAGCAAGACAAAAGAGCCGGTCATTGACTTCGGGAGGGAGGGAGGAAGGGCTCCTGAGATACAGAGTGTTAAGAGCTTCAAGTTCCTAGGAATGAGCACCTCCTATCCTAGTCCAACCATGTACAGAAGATGCTTTTGGATTAAGGTCTAAATGGTAATTTTTCTTGTAATTTAAATTTCTTTATGCTTGCTTATATATTGGTATAATCACTTGTTTGTCAGTAAATACTCAGTGGATTTAAGTAATTTGTAGTAGAGCTGGTTCAGTAACTTTTGTAGCTTCCTTGTCTAAAGCCTTGTCACACTGTAAATCGAAATGTTTCATTGGCTGTTCTTAGTAAGGAATTTTCTTATCTATCTAGTTTGAGCTAGTTTTCAGTATAAGCCAATTAGGACTTCTTTATTCTTCATCTTTTCTTTGTCTTTTTTTGGTTCTTACAGTGATTACTGTTATTTCTTAGTTTTGAACATCTCATAAAATGCTGTAACCATAAGATAAGGCGGCACAGTAGCATAACAATTAGCACAACGCTTTCCAGTACCACCGACCAGGGTTTAATTCCCGCTGCTGTCTGTAAGGAGTTTTTATGCTCTCCCTATGAACGTATGGGTTTCTTCCCAAAGGCATAGTGGTCGGTAGGTTAATTGGTCATTGTAAACTGTCCCTTGATTAGCCTAGAGTTAAATCGGGGATTACTGGGCGGCGCGGCTCGAAGGACTAGAAGGGCCTATTCCGCGCTCGATCTCAATAAATAAATAATTAAATTTACACCTCATTCTTGACTTCCAAAGAACCCTCTGGACAATAGCATCTCCAGATCAAACAATGCCATCACTAAGAAGGTTCACAAATGCCTCTACTTCCTTAGGAGGCTAAAGAAATTTGGCATGTTCCCTTTCACCTCCACCAATTTTGCTCCACCACAAAATGTATCCTATCTGGATACATCATGGCTCAGTACGGCAACTACTCTGCCTGTGACTACTAGAAACTGCAGGAGCAATTGATGATAAGATGAACTCTTGACCTCAAACTTACCTTGCTATGATCCTGAACCTTATTGTCTACCTGCACTGTTTTTTCTGTAACCGTTACACTTCATTCTGCATTCTGTTCTTGCTTACTTTGCTCTACCTCAATAAACTGTGTAATGAATTGAGCTGTATACACAGTTTATAAGACAAGCTTTTCACTATACCCCAGTACGTGTGATAATAAGAAATCAATTCCAATTCCAATTCTGTATTCATTTTTTATAATGCCAACTAGGAAAGTAGGAGTTGTTGCATTGTGATGAAGAGGCGTTGCCAGGTTGGGAGTACCAGGATTTGAACCCACTGTTGATGAAGCAGTGATGTGTTTCTGAGGCAGGTTGGTGTGTAGCTCTGAGGGGGGCCTGCAGGTAATGATGTTCTCCTGCACCCGCTGCCCTTCTTTTCCCTGGTGGTAGAGTTTAGGGGTTTGGAAGGTACAGTATAGTCACATTTCCGTGCAAGAGAAGCTCATTGCACAAAGGACAGCAAGTAGATGAATTGACTATTCCTTCAGCCAATGAAGAATCAGTCCATCCGGTATTATGGCGGATTTTGTTAATGGCAGTCTGCATTCACCACGTTGAGAGAGAGAGAGAGATTGTCAGTATGTGTTTATTTATTTTATTGAGATACAGCGTGAAACAGGCCCTTCCAGTTCTTCAAGCTCTGCCACCAGCAACCCACCGATTTAACCCTACCCTAATCATGGGACAGCTTACAGTGACCAATTAACCTACTAACTGGTACATCTTTGAACTGTGGGAGAAAACTGGAGCACCCAGAGGAATCCTACCTGTTTCATGGGGAGTACGTACACATTGCTTATAGAGCACACCAGGATTGAACTCTGATCTCTGAACTCCAAGCTGTCATTGCGTCATGCTAGCTGCTACGCCACCGTGATTGTCAAGTTCAGAGGCAAATTAATGGTTCAGATGAAATGACAGAGTTTAGTGAATCCAGGTTTGCTGATGGTACAGAACTCAATGAGAAAGTGTGATGGAGGAGAGAAGTATTGAAGACAAGCATGTGCTTTTGACCCACAGGCTAATTTTGGTTCAGCAACAACATGGGTGGCCAGATGCCAGACGTCAGCAAGTGCACACAGTGCATGAAAATGAAATAAACTGTTGATTCTAAGAATCTGGGGAAAAAAGCAGAAAATACCAGAAACACTCAGTAGATGAGGTAGAACCTGTGGAAAGAGAGACAGAGTGAAAAAAAGCAGTCTTCTGATGAAACATTCATTCTTGCTCTTTTCACACATGCTGCCTGACCTGCTTGTTTCCAACATTACCTGTTTTATAGCAAACATAAACCTACTGTCTCCTCCCAAATATGTGATTATAAATTTTAAATGTATCTGAGTTCTTGACAGATACATGAATTGTTGATCATTAAACTTGTTTCGCCATCGCAAGACCATAAGATATAGGAGCAGAATCAGGCCATTTGGCCCGTCGAGTCTGCTCTTCCATTTCACCATAGCTGATTTCTTTTCCCTCTGAACCTCATCATCCTGCCTACTCCCTGTAACCTTTGACATCTTTACTAATCGAGAACCTATCAACTTCCGCTTTAAATATATCCAGTAACTTGGCCTCCACAGCTGTTTGGGGCAATGAATTCCACAGATTCACCACCCTCAGGTGGAAGACATTCTTCCTCATCTTTGCTCCAAAGGGATGAGCTTCTATTCTGAGGCTGTGTTCCCTGCTCCTAGACCCTCCCACCAATAGAAGCATCCTCTCCACCTAGGCCCTTCAACATTTAGTAGATTTCATAATTACTCTTGTATTATTGTCCAATTCTGGGAGACAGGGGATGTCCATGTAATTGGTGGCAATCCAGCTGGGAATGTGATAAAACTGACCTACAAAAAAAATGCTATTCTCAAATTCCATGAGAACGTGCAAGGATGGCTGCCCAGGAGAAAACCCTATGAACTTCCTACTATTTGCAGTTTTAGAATATGGTATCTGACCTACATTTTTAAAATCAATTAAGTGCAAAGAAAACTGCAGATTTCTGCCTTAAAACATTTTGATGGTGGAGTGTAGTGCTAGCTGGTGATTTTGTTATGCGTTACTTTCCCACTGTCCGATTTGCACAGAACATATTAATCCCGAGTAACTGCTCAATCTAGAATGTTTCCATATCCACTCAATATACTGATCTATGTTTATTTTTGGTGTCATTCAACTTCTCACTGGTCCATTTAAAATAATCTCATAATTGGAGGAGCTAATGAATCTCGTACCACTCTGATCTTCCTTGCCTCCCTCTCTTAATAATCTTGGCGTGGGAGCAGGCAGCCTGAGTGAAAGGTGAATATTGGCTATTGGTTTTCTTCAAAGCACCAGAACCTCTGTTCTATGCTCAATAGTTCCTTTCTTCAGTAGTTTACCAGCAAGCAATAATAGACACATGTTCTTCATTTTCTCTAATGTAAAGGAGGAGGCCATTTGATCTTTCTGATTTTGAGGCTCTGCTGCTTCTGACTATTCCTATCAGCCATGTTCCTCCACTAATTTCCCTATAACCTATTCCCTCTCACATGTCCACCAACTCTCTCCAATTCTCCTACCACCCAGCTATACAAGGGATTGATTTATAGCAGGCAATTGAACTACCAGTCAGCACATCTTTGGGATGTGGGAACAAACCAGAGCACCTGGGGTAAACCCATTTTGTCACAGTGACAGTAAGAAACTCAGTGACGTGGCATCTGCGGTCAGGACTGTATCTGCATCCCTAGATCTCTGAACAGCCTACCAATTTTGGTTAATGTTCATCCAGTGAGTGTATGCTCAACAGAATTCTATTCTGCAGCTCCTTCTCCTGAACAACATAGAGTCATGGGGTCACAGAGACCAGTACACTAATCCTACATTAAATCATTCTTTTCCCTCCAACCTTCTCAGCTCCTCCATGGTTTCAACATACTAGAGGCAATTTACAGTGGCTAACTAATCTATCAACCTGCATATCTGTGTCTGCGAGCTCCATGACGTTTCTCTCCGCCGTGGGATGAACTGCGTCTGAGGCTGTGGGACTGCTCCAGGCTTTGTGTCTATGGACTCGCTTTCATTCTGAATGCTGTTGCTTACTTTTTTGTTTGTGCGATTTTTTTTTTTTTTTACTCTGTCTGTTGGTCTTTTTTTTAATGGATTCTTTCAGGTTTCTGGTTTCGCGGCTGCCTGTAAGGAGATGAATCTCAAGGTTGTATAATGTATACATACTTTGATAATAAATGTACTTTACATTTTTGAACTTAGAAATTAGAGCAGCCCAAAGTAATCCTTGTGGTCACAGGGAGACCATTCAAAGCCTGTTTGACCACTATATAGTTGTCATTCTTTATTAAGTACATTTGGGCAATATGTATCCAGTCAACACAACCACGCAGTATAAATCTACCTCTCTGTCTGTCTATCTCATCATTGCATCAAGATTTCTGTTATTTGCGTGGTTGTGTTGACTGGCTCCTGGATATGTACTGCCCAAATGTACTTAATAAACACACTGAGTACAGAGGAAAACCTAGCAATTCATCTGTGGTGAGGGAATACCAACGGCCTTTTCAACCGTACCCTCGCACTATTATAATCACGCTAAGCTGTTGCACTTGAAGAGTCCACAGGTGTGAATGGTAGTCCTTGTACCCCAGGTCTCATCCCTCCTCTGACAATTGAAGCTGTCTGATACACAGGCTCTCTCAGGATGAATGGATTATATGTGTGCCTTCCCTGTCAGGAAATTCATCTCATGATCCATGACAAGCTGCACAATGAACAGTGAAACCTTTTCTCTTGGTGAAAAGATTTGTTTCTTGGCAGGGGGACTAAGAGGCAGATGAATCCAGTCACTGGATGTTTGTACTCTTGGAAGCCCGAAACACCGTCAAATCCAGTGCTTGAGAAATCACCTGTTCCTGGCTGAATCACAGCTAGAGAACTCGCATCTGCCTTAACACAGTACCTGGGTAACCTCGCTGCATTAGATTTTAGATTTCAGATTTCTATATCACATGTACTGTATATCAAAACATACAGTAAAATGTGTTGTTTGCGTAAACAACCAGCACACCGAAGGATGTGCTGGGGGCATCTCGCAAGTGTCACCACTCATTCCAGCGCCAACATAGCCTGCCCACAATGCTTGACAGAACCACACTGAACACAACAAAACAGAACTATACTGAGAGAGAAAGTAACAACAGCAAAGCAAGCCCCGTTCTTCCCTCCCACTGGACTTCGAATGTGGAGAGACTGGGAATTCTGGCCTGTCCTCTAATTTGTCCCCAAACCCTAACCTGATCCCTAAATCCCCTCTCTGTCCACAAAACCATCTCTACAAACCTAAAAAACAACTAAGTCTGAGACACAACCTCAATGGAGACTGCAGCTCGGCACTATCTTGAAAAAAAGTACAGTTTTAGAATTGCATCCACTTTCGTTTGTAAAAAACCTATAAAAAGGGATCTCTTTTTTTTACAAATAAATTAAATTAGAATTAAGGGGTTGTAAAGAGTTCAAGTGGATTTCCTGATTCACATAAATGTTAGATTGAATTAAATATTTTATTGTGCAAATTTGTAAACGTCAATGTACCAGAATGCAGTAGCGCTTCAGTTAGAATTAAACGATAGCTGGGTAGGAGAATCACAGTCATAAAACACATAACATTTGTCAGTAAGCTAATAAAGATTCTTAATGGGATATTTTAGAAGTGTTCTTCTCAGCTCAGCTCCAGGAGGTGGCCGGTTTCAGCACTGAAGAGACTTATTGAATTGCATCATCTGTTTTATGTCTGTTCTACATCAGAATTGCAACAGCTTCTTATATAAACGTGAACTTTCCACATGCGCCATTTCAATGAATCCCAGAACATTATGACAGAAAAACAGATCATTTGGTTTCTCAGCTCATCTTGTTGTAATCCATCATAAGACTCCTTTTTTAATTCCACACTGAGCAAAGGAGGATCACGAAGCTAATAAAGAAAGGCAAGGCAGAATATGAAATTAAACTGGCAAGGAACATGCTAGTGAACCGTAAATCTTTGATAGGCATGTTAAAAAAAGACTGGCAAAGGCAAATATTGGTCCTGTACAGACAGAGACAAGAGAATTTATAGTGGCAATCCAGAAAATGACTGAGGAATTTTGCATTTACTTTCTCCCCATCGTCACCAAAGAAGACATAAGTACTAGAGAGAACCATTGGTAACAGAGAACCAATGGTCTAGAATGAACTGAAGGAAATGAGTGTTAGGGGGGAAAAGTGCCAGAGAAGGGAATGAAATCTGATAAACCCCAAAGGACCCATTGTTTTACCTGCCAGCATTTTGTAAGAGGTAGTGATGAAATCTGTGCGGATTGGTGATAACATATCCTCCTCACTGACCATCAACACTGACGCACCTTAGGGGTGTGTGCTTAGCCCACTGCTCTACTCTCTATATACACATGACTGTGTGGCTAGGCATAGCTCAAATACCATCTATAAATTTACTGACGATACAACCATTGTTGGTAGAATCTCAGGTGGTGACAAGAGGGCGTACAGGAGTGAGATATGCCAACTAGTGGAGTGGTGTCACAGCAACAACCTGGCACTCAATGTCAGTAAGACGAAAGAGCTGATTGTGGACTTCAGGAAGGGTAAGATGAAGGAACACATACCAATCCTCATAGAGGGATCAGAAGTGGAGAGAGTGAGCAATTTTAAGTTCCTGGGTAGCAAGATCTCTGAGGATCTAACCTGGTCCCAACATATTGATGTCGTCATAAAGAAGGCAAGACACCGTCTATACTTTATTAGGAGTTTGAAGAGATTTGGCATGTCAACAAATACACTCAAAAACTTATATAGTTGTACCATGGACACCATTCTGACAGGCTGCATCATTGTCTGGTATGGGGTTGGGGGGCTACTGCACAGGACTGAAAGAAGCTGCAGAAGGTTGTAAATCTAGTCAGCTCCATCTTGGGTACTAGTTTCAGGGAGCGGTGTCTCAGAAAGATAGCATCCATTATTAAGAACCTCCAGCCAGGGCATGCCCTTTTACCATCAGGTAGGAGGTACATAAGCCTGAAGGCACACACTCACCAATTCAGGAACAGCTTCCTCCCCTCTGCCATACGATTCTTAAATGGACGTTGAACCCTTGGACACTACATCACTTTTTTTAATATACAGTATTTCTGTTTTTGCACATTTTTTAATCTATTCAATATATATATAATTGATATACTTGTTCATTTATTATTATTATTATATATTTTTCTCTCTCTGCTAGACTGAAACATTGGTTCTGTTTCTCTTTCCTGACCTGGTAGCTTTTCCGATATCTTCTGTTTCGGTTCTGAATAGGACTGAAGATGATTTATGAAACAAAACTCATGATTGACTATTTAATAGAGTCATAAGGTCATAGGTAGGTACAACACAGAAACAGGTGGACTATTTAACCTGTTTACTCCCATTGACCTGCACCTGGACCATAGCCCTACCATCCATGTTCCTATCCAGACTTCTCTTAAACATTGAAATCAAGCTCACAAAGCACCACTTCTGCTGACAGCTCGTTCCACACTCTCACAACCCTCTGAGTGAAGAAGTTTCCCCTCATGTTCCCCATAAACATTTCACATTCCACCCTCAACCCATGACCTCTGCCCAATCTCAGTGGGAAAAGCTTGCTTGCATTTGCCCTATCTATACCCCTCATAATTTTGTATACCTATCTGTACTGGAGGTTGTTGAGAAGTGATTAGTTGAGTGGATAAAGGGAAACCTAATGCAATATCATAGAGTCACCGAGCACAGGCATGAGCCCTTCGGGCCACATGTTCATGCTGACATTAAGTATTTGGATTTTGATAAGGTTAATGCCAAGTCATTCGGGAGGTTGGTTGACAAGGTCAGGACTCCTAGAACTGCAGGTAATATCCTGACATGAATTGTGAATTGATTATTAAAGAGAAAGAAATCAGTGGGAATAAAGTTCCAAATTCAAAGTAAATTTAACATCAAAGTACATGTATGTCACCAGATACAACCCGGAAATTCACTTTCTTGCAGGCGTACTCAATAAATCCAATAACCATAGAACCATAGAATAGAACAGCACATTACAGGCCCTTCGGCCCACGATGTTGTGCCGACCCTCAAACCCTGCCTCCCATATAAGCCCCCACCTTAAATTCCTCCATATACCTGTCTAGTAGTCTCTTAAACTTCACTAGTGTATCTGCCTCCACCACTGACTCGGGCAGTGCATTCCACGCACCAACCACTCTCTGAGTAAAAAAACCTTCCTCTAATATCCCCCTTGAACTTCCCACCCCTTACCTTAAAGCCATGTCCTCTTGTACTGAGCAGTGGTGCCCTGGGGACGAGGCGCTGGCTATCCACTCTATCTATTCCTCTTATTATCTTGTACACCTCTATCATGTCTCCTCTCATCCTCCTTCTCTCCAAAGAGTAAAGCCCTAGCTCCCTAATCTCTGATCATAATGCATACTCTCTAAACCAGTCAGCATCCCGGTAGATCTTCTCTGTACCCTTTCCAATGCTTCCACATCCTTCCTACAGTGAGGCAACCAGAAATGGACACAGTACTCCAAGTGTGGCCTAACCAGAGTTTTATAGAGCTGCATCATTACATCACGACTCTTAAACTCTATCCCTCGACTTATGAAAGCTAACACCCCATAAGCTTTCTTAGCTACCTTATCCACCTGTGAGGCAACTTTCAGGGATCTGTGGACATGTACCCCCAGATCTCTCTGCTCCTCCACACTACCAAGTATCCTGCCATTTACTTTGTACTCTGCCTTGGAGTTTGTCCTTCCAAAGTGTACCACCTCACACTTCTCCGGGTTGAACTCCATCTGCCACTTCTCAGCCCACTTCTGCATCCTATCAATGTCTCTCTGCAATCTTTGACAACCCTCTACACTATCTACAACACCACCAACCTTTGTGTCATCTGCAAACTTGCCAACCCACCCTTCTACCCCCACATCCAGGTCGTTAATAAAAATCACGAAAAGTAGAGGTCCCAGAACAGATCCTTGTGGGACACCACTAGTCACAGCCCTCCAATCTGAATGTACTCCCTCCACCACCAACCTCTGCCTTCTGCAGGCAAGCCAATTCTGAATTCACCTGGCCAAACTTCCCTGGATCCCATGCCTTCTGACTTTCTGAATAAGCCTACCGTGTGGAATTATGACCATAATAGAATCAATGGAAGACCACAGCCACCAGGTCAGGCGAGCAGTGTGCAAAAGACAACAAACTGTGCAAATACAAGAGATAAAAAGTAATAATAAATAAGAAATAAATAACAAGAAAGTGAGATGAAGAGTCCTTGAAAGTTGTACGAACTGTTCAGTGATGCGGCGAGTGAAGTTAGCCCCTTTGGTTCAAGAGCCTGATGGTTAAGAGGTAGCAACTGTTCCTAAACCTGGTGGTGTGAGTTCTGAGGCTCCTATACACTCCTGCTGATGACAACAGTGTAAAGAGGTCACAACCTGGGTGGTGGGGGTCCTTGATGATAGATGCTGCTTTCTTGCGACAGTACTTTGTCTGGATGTGTTCAATGATGGGGAGGGCTTTACCTGTGATGGACTGGGTTGTATCCACTACTTTTTTGTAGGATTTTCTGTTCAAGGGCATTTGTGTTTCCCAGCCAGGATGTGATGCAGCCAGTCAGTTTACTCTCCACCACACGTCTATAGAAGTTTATCAGAGTTTTAGATGTCATGCCGAATCTACACAAACATCTCAGGAAGTAGAGGCACTGCCTTGCTTTCTTTGTAATTGCACTTACGTGCCAGGCCCAGGCCAGGTCCTCTGAAATAATAACACTGAGGAAATTAAAGTTGCTGACCCTCTCCATCTCTGGTCCCACAATGAGGACTGGCGGCTCCTTGGTCTTGCTGACATTGGGTAAGGGTTTGTTGTTGTGGCACCACTCAGCCAGATTTTCAATCTCTCTCCTATATGCTGATTCATCACCACCCTTGATTTGACCAACAACAGTGGTGTCATCGGCCAACGTGAATATGGCATTGGAGCTGTGCTTAGCCTCACAGTCACAAGTGTAAAGTGAGTGGAGCAGGGGGCTAAGCACACAGCCTTGTGGTGCACCCGTGCTGATGGAGATTCTGGAGGAGGTGTTGTTGACAATCTGAACTGACTGGGGTCTGCAAGTGAGGAAATTGAGGATCCAATTGCACAAGGAGGCATTAAGGCCAAGGTCTTGAAGCTTATGGATTAGTTTTGAGAGGATGGAAGTATTGAATGCTGAGCTGTATTCAATAAAGAGCATCATTGCTGTCCAGATGACCATCGCCATCATGAAAATTATATTTTTCTCAGGTTGGCAGCCAATACCTAGTGAGATATTACAATAAGCAGTGCTTTGACCTCTTTTATTTACAATCTACAACATTGATTTGGCTAAGGTTGGGGTTTTCCTGATGATATAAAATCAAGGAGGATGTCAGGCCTTTTTAGGGGATATAGATTAGATGAGTTTGTGGGTAAAAATGTGGGAGAAACAATATAATATGAAATCAACCGCATTTATGCATAAAACCATAAAGTAATATTATTTTTGAAATAGTGAGAGGTTAGGTAATGTTCATGTTCAAATTGACTTTATTGTCCTGTACGCAAGTCACTGAAGGCCAACATGAACGCGTGGCAAGCAGTTAGGAAAGCAGTATGTATACTGGTCTTTATTAAAACTGGATTTAAATACAGACTTAAGTTGCCTAATTCCATTTCTATCGGGCCTTAATGAGACTACAACTGGAGTACTGGTCCTTTACCTAAAAATTGATACAGTTGCCACAGGGTAGACCTAACTTTTATTCTTCAGAGTTCAAAACAGTGAGGGAAAATCTCATTGAAACTGACAGGTACTTGCAGGGCTTGTCAGCCTGGATGCACAGAGGATGTCTACTCTGGTTGAGGGGTACCAGACCATGGATCATAGTCACAGAGTCATGATTGTGATGAGGAGAAAGCTATTCTCCCAAAGGCCAGTGAATCTTTTGAAATTTCCGGCCTTAGGCTGTTGTTGAAAGTTCTCTCATGCAGTTCAATCAAGCAGAGATCAATATATTTTTTAGATAGTAAGAGAATCAAGATCAATAACAGAAAGAGTAATTGGTATTTCAAGTCTACATCATAATATTTTGTTTCATATCTTTTTACTTTAAACTGCATCTGCCCCAAAACTGCAAATCTGACATATCTGCCAACCGCCTCACCTATGTGTTGTCCACAATCTTTTAAAATCTTCATCGCCCTTCACAATTTGATGTTGTTGCCTCAATCTGCCGTGCAGGCATATTATGTAAGGTGTAAATAAAAACAGTCCAAAAAGACAGCAATGCACACAAAATGTGGAGGAACTCAGCGGGTTAGGCCGCATCTATGGAAAGGAATAAGCAGTCGACGTTTTGGGCTGAAGCCCTTTATCAGGACTGGAAAGGAAGGGTGAAGATGCCAGAGTATGAACGTGTGGGGAGGGGAACAGGTACAAACTAGAAGGTAATAGGTGAAGCCATGTGTGGTGGGGGGAAGGGGATGAAGTAAGAAGTTGGGAAGTGATAGGTGGAAAAGGTAAAGGGATGGAGAAGAAGGAATCTGATAGGAGAGGAGTGGACCATGGGAGAAAGGAAAGGAGGAGGGGCATCGGGGGAGGTTGACAGGTAGGTGAGGAGTAGAAGTAAGAGGCCAGAGTTGGGAATTGGAGCACTTATTTCTGAATGGAGGTGAGGAAGGAGGTGAATAGGAAAGTGTAGCACTTACTTTATTAAGTGCAACACAGTCCCTCCCAACACTTACCCTGCAACCAGAAGAAGTGCTACACCTGCTCGTTCACCTCCTCCCTCACCTCCATTCAGGACCCCAAACAGTTCTTCCAGGTGAGGCAACACTTCACCGGCAAATCTGTTGGGGTGGTTTACTAGATCCAGTGCTCCCGATGCTGCCTGACCTGCTGAGCTCCTCCAGCATTTTGTGTGTGTCGCTCTGGATTTCCAGCATCTGCCGAATCTCTCTCTTACTCACTCTCGGAGAATAATTAGTTCTTACCTATTCCAAGAAACTTTCATTTTCTTCACCTCATTTTTTTTCTTTGAGATCTGCTCTGTACATATGGATGCATTCCCCTTAAATCTGTTTGCTGTTACCCTTGCCATAAGTCTCTTATATAGCTATCTATATGTCAGTTGCTTCTTCAAAGGTTCCATAAAACCTAGTGAAGCTTTAATCTGTTCTTCAGCAAAATATATTGTTTATTTTCTGACTGTTTCCAGTATCTTAATGCTTATTAATTGTGCATTGCAGGCTGGAAGCTAACAATTGAAATAATTCCTTTCTTCATCAATACTCTCTGTTTTTAAAAGTGTTATTATATTTGCTGGGCCTATGTGCGATTATATTTCTAAAGAATGTTGGTAGTCAGAACTTGATACATTTTTCCCTTCCCTCAGGGTCCTTGTAACTAAGCAGTCAAATCATGGTTATAATACTTAACAGGGTTGAGCAATTTATTCAATATTAATTGTTTTTAAATAATAACCACCAACAATGTTTTCCTCCTACCTCTGATGATTTTACAATCACAGTACTCATCTCTACAGTGAAATCAGTAGCGCAGTCAAACAATTCATTAGTGTCTGTCGTATATATTTCTTATTGGTGCAGATATTGTTGTTACCTTCAAAGGTATTGGAGAAACAATTTGCAAGTTGATTTACATGATTACATTTTTATATAAAAAATTGAATTTGTTTCCAAGAGAATTTGTTTCCATATCTAAGAATAATGATTAATTTAATCATTATTCTTACATATTTGCATGTGTAAAAATGAAATTTGAAGAATTCTTTTAGTAAGGGCATACTCCTCAGTTAAATAACCCTCATTAAAATGCAGTATGGCTTTAACTATGGAGTGTTAACATAGCATCAATTTGCTTCAACAGGCAACATTGGAATCATGATTTTCATGTATAAAAGACCTCACAGCTCCAGCCACGTAATTGTTGTTTTCATGTCATGGTAATTGGCCGTTTTCCACTCTCCCACGTTTCCCAGTGAGCCATCACAGATGCTATGGGAATGTCAGCATGGGTGGACTTGTGTGTTTACTGATGAGGTTTCCTCACCTCATGCTTGAACCTTCTGTCAACTAATTGATTGAGACTGGAGACACATAAGACCACAGATCCTGGAATTAGGACCAAAACCTGGAGGAACTCAGCAGGTCAGGCAGCATCTATAGTAGTAAATAAGTAGACAACTTTTCAGGTCAATACCTTTTAACTGGACTGAAAGATAGACCGGAGATAGCTAGATTTTTAAAAAGGTGGAAGGAAGGTTGAGCAATAGGTGAATCCAGATGAGGGAATGGGAGGGTCTTCATAAAGGGAGGGGAGAGGGGAGGAGCTCAGCAGGTCAGGCAGCAGCTATGGAAATGAATAAATAGTCAACGTTTTGACCCAAGACCCTTCTTGAGTACTGGAAAGGAAGGGGAAAGATGCCAGAATAAAAAGGTGGGGGGAGGGGAAGGAAGGTAGCAAGAAGGTAATAGATGAAGCCAGATGGGTGAGAAAGGTAAAAGGCTGGAGAAGAAGGACTCTGATAGGAGAGGAGAGTGGACCATAGGAGGAAGGGAAGGAGGAGGGGCACTGGGGGAGGTGATAGGCAGGTGAGAAGAGGTAAGAGGCCAGAGTGGGGAATAGAAGAAGAGGGGAGGGGAGGAAATTTTTTTTTACCAGGAAGAGACACCAGAAGATGGGAAGTGATAGGCCAACATGACAAGGGGTGGAAGATGATGGAATCTGATAAAAGAAGAAGGTAGACCATAGAATAAAGGAAGAGAGGTGGGGAAGGCAGAGGGCAGGAATGGGGGAGGGGCCTTTTGGGAGGAGAATATGGGTGAAAGCCAGATGGATTAGGAGGAAAGAGAAAATAAGCAGAGTTGGAGCGGTTATCTTCTGGAAGTTCACACTGCTAGGTTGCAGGCTACCCAGATGGGATTGATTGAGATTAGTACCAATTATTATCATTAAAATTGGGAACAGTGTTTCCTTTCTGATAGATCTCTGTAGGCTCCGTGAATTATATACAGATTTATTGCCAATCTGTACTGAATAATAAGCAACTTGCTGCCAATATCTATCCTTTGGGATCTGCATTAAGATTGGCCATTTAATGTTCAGTAAACTGTAATAGTTACCAAGGAAAGGGAAAAATTTCAGTTTCAGTTTATCTTGACATGTTTAAATCAAATTCTAAAAGTAATGAAAGAAGATCAGCACTATAGTCAAAATTTACCAGCCTTTAAATTCCATGTTTTTGATTAGCTGCAGTATTTTCCAAGGTAGCCTATTTGAGTGATACTAATTGTAACTCTACCGTGCAGTTGTCATTATCTATACAGCGGTTACAGACGTCTTTCTCCTGTGGCTTGAGTGATCTCTTGAACCTTAAATAATTTTTGACTCCTAATTTGCACAGCCATTGCATTTCCATTTGGACTTCAGCCCACATTTGGAGACCAACCTCCAAGTCACTGCTTTGTTCAATGAAACATTCAAGGAAATAGGCCTTGCATTCAACATCAGCAAAACAATGGTCTCTATCAACTTGTTCCCAGTGTATAACATTACTAATTGTCAATTTGTGAACAGAGCCTGGAAAATACAAGACTCCTGAAGCAGACACTCTGTTCCAAGCTCTGTTCTAGCAAGTGAGAAGTAGGTAAATAGAGGAAAAGACTTCTGGCTGACTTGCGGCTCATCAGTCTCCTTGCAGCTGAAATGGAAGTAAGTCAACTTCGAGCCTACAGGTTTGCCTAAGAAAAAGATAAATGGAATAAATCTTGAAAATTTACTAAAGAAAATAGGAGACGTAATGATAAATTAAATAAATGATGCAAACGATGCTGTCGAATTAAAGAATCCTTAGTGCTTCTACAGAATTTGTGCCTCAAAGTTTAGGAAAGAGCAGTTAATAAAATTGAAATAATTTTAAATTCATTCATTTTTCAGAAGTAGCCATCACTAGAGTAACGAATATATATTGTCCATCTTTAGCTGCTTTTAAGAATGTGTTTGAACTGCAGCAATCCTTTAAGTCAAGAATGAAAAGTGATCTACAGTGCCTATAAAAAATATTCACTCGCCCCCCCCCCCCAGAAGTTTTCATGTTTTATTATTTTACAACATTAAATCACAGTGGATTTAATTTGGCTTTTTTTGACTCTGATCAACAGAAAAAGACTCTTTTGCGTCAGTGAAAGCAGATCACTACAAAGCAATCAATATTAATTACAACTATAAAACACAAAATAATAGATTGCATAAATATTCACCCCCTTTAATATGACACACCAAATCATCACTGGTGCAGCCAATTGGTTTCAGAAGTCACATAATTAGTTAAAGGGAGATCGGTTTTTGGAGACCTGTGTGCAGTCAAGGTGATTCAATTGACTGTAGTATAAATACACCTGTATCTGGAAGGTCCAGCTGCTGGTGAGTCAGTATCCTGGCAAAAAATACACCATGAAGACAAAAGAACACTCCAAGCAACTCCGCAAAAAGGTTATTGAAAAACACAAGTCTGGAGATGGATGTAAGAAAATTTCCAAGTCACTGAATATTCCTTGGAGTAGAGTTAAGTCAATCATCAAGAAATGAAAAGAATATGGCACAGCTGTGAATCTGCCTAGAGCAGGCCGTCCTCAAAAACTGAGTGAGCATGCAAGAAAGGGACTAAAGAGGGAGGCCACCAGAGACCATGACAATTCTGGAGGAGATACAACCTTCAATAGCTGAGATGGGAGAGACTGCACATACAACAACTGTTGCCAGAGTGCTTCACGAGTTGCAGCTTTATGGGAGAGTAGCAAAGAGAAAGCCACTGTTGAAAAAAAACTCGCATGAAATCTCAGCTAGGGTTTGCCAGGTGTGTGGGAGACTCTGAAGTCAGCTGGAATAAGGTTCTATAGTCCGATGAAACCAAAATTGAGCTTTTTGGCCATCGGATTAAATGCTATGTTTGGTGTAGCCAAGCACTGCACATCATCAAAAGCTCACCATCCCTACCGTGAAGCATGGTGGTGGCTGCATCATGCTGTGGGGATGCTTCACTGCAGCAGGCCCTGGAAGATTTGTTAAGGTAGAAGGTAAAGTAAATGCAGCAAAATACAGGGAATCGTTTAATCATACTACTCTGTTGTCATTCTTACACTGCACATATGTAACATTGGTGAGTAACTGCAGTACCTTTTTAAATAGCACAGTGTGTAGCCGTTGTGTAGCTCATAAAAAGAATGTATGTTTAGGGTTAGTGGATGGTATGGCTTGCAGCTCTTTTTGTTCTGAATGGCATTAACCTCTACTACAGACATCCCACCTCTCCCGGAAGTTCTGGGAGTCTCCCGCATATGAATAGTGGCTCCCTGATGCCCGCAAATTATATACAATATCACGGAAATCAATTTTTTTGAGAGCGAGCGAGCGAGAGAAAGCAAGAGAGAGCGGGAGAAAGCAAGTGAGAGCGAAAGCAAGCGAAAGCACGCGAGCGAGAGAGAGAGAGCGAGCGCGCACCATGGCAGAGCGTTCCAAAAAAATATAAAACGTACGTCACCCCAGGCTACACTAAATTGTACTCCTGCCTAATAGGGGTCAAAAATAATGACAGTGTTGCTCACTGCACCATTTGCAACAGTGACTTTTCTATTTCCCATGGTGGGTTAAATGACTGTAAAAGACATGTTGAGGTGAGTTTAACAGGTGTCATTCGTTTATTAGCATAGCTAACGTTATTTAAACTAGCTGGCTAGCTGCTAAGGAGCTACTCTATTGCAGACATCCCACCTCTCCCAGAAGTTCCGGGAGTCTCCCGCAAATTGATGGTGCTACCTCCCTGAAATTAGTTTATGCAGGGTGGGATGTCTGCTACTATATATTGGTGTTAGAAACCGGCATAAGCACCGGCCTGATGGGCCACAAAGGCTCGGGACAGACTTTGATATATTGGTGTTGCATTCATAACCATATAACCATATAACAATTACAGCACGGAAACAGGCCATCTTGGCCCTTCTAGTCCGTGCAATAAATAAATTACATCTATTTTTCTGAATTCTACCTTGTCAATAATGGAAAGGATTTGGATGTGAGAGGCTGACGTACTCACCTCAGCTTTTGACTTGATTTTGCAGGCACCAAATTTAAGTGGCTCTTTGCTCGAGTTTTTGCTTGGTGTGGCCCACAGGATTTTGATGACAGGGACCACAGAATTGGAAATTCCATTGAATGTCAAGGGTGGTGGTTGTTGTCATCGCTCGTCCTTTTTAGACAAATTTTGCTCACCGTTTGATTTTTGTATCTAAACTATTTTAGGAGATCAAATCTAATCACTGAAGGCACTCAACCAGAGTTGAGTCAATGCTTTAGTAACCATTCCAAAGCAGAGGCCATATTGAAAAGGTAAAAATATTGGTCTTATTTAATTCAATTAACTTTCAACCAACTCTGGCTGTTACATAGTTATCAATGGTCAGTAAACGCTGTGACAAAAAGATAATCTGGCATATTCACTCTTTAAGATAAACAATGTTCTTTTCCTTTGCAAATATCAGAATTATTATTATTATAGAGAATTTAGTGCCCGGTAAATTATAGAGAACTGCAGATGGATATAATGTGGCCATGTGAATTCTGAGTCACTCCATTAATGCTAACTGAACAATCCAAGCTTGCCTGCAAATTTTTATGTTATTTTTCATGTGCTTCTGCTTCACATGACCAAGCCTCTCCTATCCCTGTAACCTTTTATAATGGGCAAGTTCTTTGCACTTTGATTATGGCCCATTGAGTACCCTCAATTTAGTTGCTATGGTGATTTCAGCTACCTGTGTACTTATTCTGGAATTCTCTCCATAACCAGCTTCACACGTCATAGAAAGTAATTGAAACAGTTACTTTGGCTCATCATGCCCATGCTGACCATTAAAGACACGGTCTTTAATCCTGCACTAATTCAATTTTCGTTCTCCACATATCCACATATTCCAATCAACCGCCCTGAAGTTCTACAACTCAGCTCCACCCTAGGGGCAATTTACAGTGGCCAATTAATATCTGGGAGGAAACTGGGGTACTGGAGATACTGGAAACCTACATCGTCATAGGGAGAACCTGCAAATTCCAGTAGACAACTCCATTTGGCAGGATTGAACTCAGATCATTGGAACTAAGAGGCAGCAGTTCTACTGTGTTACTGTCCCTGCTTCTTTCATTTCTTTTCAAAAACTACCCTCTATGAGCTTTTCTTGGAATCTATTCTAATGTCTCCTTATATGGCCCAATGCCAAATTTTGCTTAGCTTCTGTAAAATGCACTGGGTTATTTTACAGTATTAATCTGTAAACATAAGTCATTGTTACTGAAAACGTGGCTTGATAAGATTGCCAAGTTCTTATTATAGGTTGCAATATCTCATATTACAGCTTTAAAATCACCCCGTGGTTTATATTCCATTATAATGGGTATTCATTTGTATGGGACATGTTGTGTCATGGCCCAGCTGATACTGACAGTGGCTTCTAGAATAATCAGGAGGTTGTAGACTTGATACATTCTTATATTTACCCAATAAATAATAATGTGTTAGAATTTAAGAAAAAATATTTATGGATGAGCACTGGGGACTCCTGCCAATATATTTTGCAAAGCTGCAATTTTCTGTTATTAATTTATGCCTTTTAGGTTTCAGTATGTAGAATTTTAACTAGAATGTAATTAAGCAGAACCTGACAAAGCACATACTCAAGCATTAATTAAATAAGGTATCCTTTTGAACACAGTTACTGAATAGGTTTAGTAGGACATGCAGTGGCTGATGTAGTATTGAGGCACAAAGGGCCATGTATGATACTCGCCTTGTTTGGCTTGCATGGAGGTTGTGGTTCGGGGTGGCGGGGGTGGAATTCAGCCATTGTTCCTGCTGTTAATCACATTCACTTGGCCTTTACTGTGTTTGGAGATTAGATTAGAACTGCTCCACTGTTATCTTAGCCCCTAGCCTTCATTACCAATGCTGTCTTGCTGTAAATAATGATCATTTGGATGGGATCCCAGAAAGCAGGCTGCACTTGTGGCAGCATTATCCTGTTTTACGAGATGAACAGATTTAAAATTCTAACAACCTTCGGCCTCATTCTACATAAACTCCCAGCTGATGGTGCAGCAAGAACTCATTCAAACAATTTGGAAGGAAAACATTGTGATCCATTGTTGGAATCAGCAGAAGGAAACTTTTCAACAATAATTGATTTTGTTCTTGCTAATCAATGATTCACTATGCAAACTAATAACACCGACAAATTCAAAAGCAAGCACATATTAGATTACTACAACCATCAATGCCTCGACTTAGCTTACAATTAATGCATGCTTCTCCTTTATTATCTATTTCCATTCAGAATAGCTGTCATTTCCCTACTCCTGTGAGTGCTTTTACACCACATGTTAATGAACTAGTGATAACTTAACACATGATTTGATAATTCAATACATTTTATGTATCAGGGTAAGAAAGCAACTCTTTCTTGAGATTTTCATTTATATATTTTTGCAATATTGAATTCTTTGTTGTAGGGGATTTTTGCAATAAGTAAATCTCAGAGATTTATGCTTGGTCCTTTAGTGTCTTTCATACATGTATCTGTTAAGGATTATTAATGGTTAAGTACCAAGCACTGTGACAATATTTCCATATATCTGCTTAACCTCAAGAGCTGGTCAGGCTATCTTTGTAGACTTTCAAGAATAACAACCAAATTCTAGCAATTTATTCCAATTAAATGTGTGGGGTTAAGTGATACCCTCAAATAGCTTTATCTACAGTAAAAAGCAGGATCTCCCAATGGTCACCCATCTTAATTCCACTCCCCATTCCTATTCCGATATGTCTGTCCATGGTCTCCTCTACGTTCGCGATGAGGCCACACTTAGGTTGGAGAAACAACTCCTTATATTCCGTCTGGTGGCCTCCAACCTGATGGCATGAACGTCGGTTTCTTGAACTTCCAGTAATGCCCCTCCCAAACCCCCTCCCCTCACCATTTCCCATCCCCCTTTTCCCTCTCTCACCTTATCTCTTCGCCCGCCCATCGCCTCTCTCTGGTGCTTCTCTCCCTTTTTCTTTCTTCCATGGCCTTCTGTCCTCTCCTATCAGACTCCCCGTTCTCTAGCCCTGTACATCTTTCACCAATAACTTCCCAGTTCTTTGCTTCATCTCTCTCCCTTCAGGTTTCACCTATCGCCTTGTGATTCTCTCTCCCATCCTTCCACCTTTTAAATCTACTCCTCAGCTTTCTTGCTCCAGTCCTGCTGAAACGCCGACTGTACTCTTTTCCATATATGCCTCCTGGCCTGCTGAGTTCCTCCAGTATTTTGCGTGTGTTGCTTGGATTTCAAGCATCTGCAGATTTCCTGTTGTTTGTGATTGGATCTGCAGTAATACGTAAAGTTGTCCATTGCAAGATTACAAGCAGTAAAACAGAGATAGTATTGTTGTGTAAATTGAGGAATTCAAAATAGCATTCCTACCAAGGAAGAAGTGAGAATGTGGAATTTTACAACACTTAGGCTACGTCCACACTATGCCAGATAATTTTGAAAACGCCGGTTTCGAGTAAAAACGACAGGCGTCCACACTACGCGTTTTTCAAAATATCTCTGTCCACATTAGATGGATATTTGGGCGAATCTCCTCTACTGGGCATGCGCAGGACACACAGCAAACAAGCGAAGTGGAAACGATATACTTGGTGCGCGTTTGTCCAGTTACAGAGTAGAAAAACTTAAAAGGAATTGCTCTTGGCTCTCGCGCAGGAGGACTTAAAACTAAAGAAAACAAATACTGGAGCGTATGGAGGCAATCGACAGGGTGCTTACGGACAGTATGACCCGGCTGATGACAAACGTTGAAAAACTGACTAACTCTGTTGCATTAATAAAGCACCTTGTTAAATGTATAAAACGTCTGCATCAGTGTTATCTTGTATTTCCATACAATGTTACATTAGGCTGTTACACATCTATTGTCAGAGAAGTACTTGCATAAATAGGTAAACCACCTTCATACAAGCAAGGACAGAAAACAGGGCGAAGTGAGTATACTTATTTATTCAGTAAGCTATGGGTCAAAGTATTTGGTGAGTACATTTCTAACTCTTCTGGCTTCAGTCTCTTTGCCTTCTTTCTGAAATTGTTAGGTTATGTCGGGGGGTTGCATTCAAGGAAACAACGAAATGCCGCGCTGCGGCCATCTGTTCCGGCACGTCATGACAGCGTTTTTAAATAGTCAAAAAAGCTCACTTTACAATTTAACTCTCAAGCCGTTCACACCGACTGTGCGTTATAACAACCGTCCGACAGTGCTTGCGCAGTACCAAGCAGAAGCAGAAAAAGCATTGTTGTTGTCGTGTTGTCATGACAGCATTTTTAAATCTCTCCGTTTACCCCGTCCACACTACAATGCGCAACAATCATTTCCAAATTTACACACTCTGGAGACAGTTTCTGAAAATCTCCGTTTCCGGGGGATGAAAACGCCGTTCAGTGTGGACGGAGGGTCAAAACGAAGAGAAAAAGCTTTGTTTTCAAAATTATCCGGCGTAGTGTGGACGTAGCCTCAGTGTACCTGTAAGTGAATAGCATAGACTCTATTAAGTGGTAGCTAGCGATGCGCTGCCGAGAGAAAGGGATATGGTTGGGCTGATCAATGGACATAGGAGTAGGAGGAGGTCCACTTGACATGGCTATGAAGAGGGCTGGTCCTGGAGAAGGGCCTCAGCCTGAAACATCACTGTTTATTCATTTCCATAGATGCTGCCTGACCTGCTGAGTTCCTCCAGTATTTTGTGTGTGTTCCATATTCTTTGCTCTTCCTGTTATTTGCAATTGGCCTTTGCTGGTTCCTCGTGCTTTCATAGGTGATCCGTCTCCATTCTAATCATCACATTCCAAGGGTGTGCACAAGTTGGCGAGGAGGCCACATCTTCCTTTCCAGTCCTGATGAAGGGGCTCAGCCTGAAACGTCGACTGTTTATTCCTCTCCATAGATGCTGCCTGACCTGCTGAGTTCCTCCAGCATTTTGTGTGTGTTGCTCTGGAATTCCAGCATCTGCAGAATATCTCGTGTTTACGGATATGGACTCTTTGGCCCAACCAGTTCACGCCAACCACAATATCCCCTTGGCTGGTCCGAACCTCCTGCTTTTGGTCCATATCCCTCCAAGCCCACACCTCTATGTACCTATCCAAATGCTTCCTCTGACAACTCATTCCATACACTCACCACCCTCTGCATGAAAAGAGTTGCCCCTCAGGTCCCCTTTAAATCTTTGACCAGTCATCGTAAAATGATGCCCCTTAGTATTAGAATCCCTTAACTTGGGGAAAAGACTGTTACCATCCACCTTATCTTTGCCTCTTAGAATTTTAAAGACATCTATATGGTCACCTTTCATTCTCCTGCCTTCCAAGGAATAAAGACCTAGCCCGGGTAACCTCTCCTTATAACTCAGGCCCTCTAGTCCTAATTCATCTATACAGTTTCTGAAAATTCTGTATCGTGAAATTGTACAGTATAATTTGCTAGCCTGGTTCTGACTGACTGATTTTCATGGCAACCTACTGCAAAGTGTACTGAGAGTTTTCTCAGAAATGGCATGTGAATCTTAAGGAATGAAAGTCACTTTCCAGCCACTCTGCACCAATCTATCCATAACCTAATGCAAATTGATTCTGAATTCACCAGGTTTATCTAAAATCTTTCTCGTCTAAGAAATGGAAATGACCCTCTAGTGCTCTTAATCTTATGGAAAATATCTTTCATTGTTGGAGAACAGACAGATTCTTACTTTGAGCCTAGTGCCTGTGTTATATTGTATCGGAATTATTGAATATAGTCAGTATGCTTCAGAGTACTGATGTGCTGTATCTTCCAATGCTAACTTCCTTTTTCGTGATGAAATAGCTGATCAATATTCAGAATAATTTTAATATCGTTTAAATATTGTGAATTATTATGTATCATAAAAGGTTGCTGTAGTTTATAGGATAGTAATATTGAAATACTAGGGAACTTTGATTAACATGGTTAATCACAAATATACAGATATGAAAATAAAGAATAGGAAAGGTGTGCCTGCTCCATCAAGCCTGTGTAACATGATCGATACCTGGAGCATGCAAAACAATCCAGCAGCCTTTACACAGACATCCTTTTTCAATACTTAATGTCTACAAGGCCACTACTCACCTTTCATGTAAACAAAGGGGCAGGGACAAATGCCTCCTGCGTTAGGTTCCTTGAACAGGACACTTGAAGTGAATTGTCATTTTACTTTGTCCCTTTCTGTCTTTCACAGTGACCTGAATCTGAGAGTGCGGATTTTTGTTGATGGAATGTTGATCATCTTCCGAGTCAAGCCCGAGGATGCTGGGAAGTACACCTGCGTACCTAGCAACAGCTTTGGGCATTCTCCTTCAGCCTCAAGTTACTTGACAGTTCAGTGTGAGTATCATTGAGGGATGGGGATTGGCCAAGCCGAGCACGGGCACTTGGACTTTATCTCCTTCTCTGTGCCAGTGCTGAATTGGTTCATGATTCACATGCCCATTAAAATCTTGCCTTCACATTCCAGCGTCCCATTACTTGCATCTCCACATTGCTGCCGAGACAATGGCAAGAACCCAACGCAATCACGACTGAAATGCACATGGCATTTATTCCACTTGATGATGTATGCTGGTGTAAGGAGTTACATAGATAACTAGCAATTGTATCTGACTAATATGAATTATAGAATATATCTTACTTTGGGTTGTCGCAGAACACAATTATGTACATTTAAATTATGTAGCACATTTAGGAAAATATGTGCTTAAACTCCAACGCTGTGTCTGTTTTGCATTATTGCTGATTGTCAAAATTGGACCCGGTCTGTCAGCAACATAAATGTAAACAGGAGTGATTAAATTACTGGACTAGTATCCAAAGGCTTTGACTAAAGATCTGGAGATGTGAGTTCAAACCCTACCATAACAGTTGTGGAATATAAATTCAGATAGTTAAATAAATCAATAATAAAAGGCTGCTAGAAGTGATGGTGAACGTGAAACTAGCAGGTTGTCATATAAACCCATCTGGCTCATTAATATCCTTTAGGAAAGGAAAGCTGTCGTCTGGATATTCCAGTCTTTAAGCAATGTGATCCAGTTAACTGCCCTCTGAGATGGATTAGCAAACCATTCTGTCCAAAGACAGTTAAATAGGTATTAAATGCTGGCTGAATGTGGTGTTAACTAACAGCAGCATTGTCAGGAATGACACTATCCAAAACTCATTAGTGTCATCGCAGATCCATTCGGAGAACTAATAGTATGTCCAGACTGTCATCTTGGTTGATGTATCATCCATTTCTTAGACTGATCCTCAGGGATTCCTTGACTTCCTTCCTTTCTGTTTCAGACTGTTTATTCTTTACTGCTGTTTCAGTCATATTTTCAAGATGTCATTTGCCACTGAAATTAATTTTTAAATATGTACACTGGATGTTTCCTTGCCTTTAGCAACATGAAACCTCCAGCAAGTGGCATTCATTGCCCCAGCAGCATTTCCCGCCCTCAATATTCAGATCTGTTTGAAAAGACCTAGGGCTTATCAAAGAACGCATGTTTTAAAGTGCTTGGAAGTAGGTTTAGAGGAGATATCAGGTGTAAGGTTTTTACGCAGAGAGTGGTGAGTGCGTGGAATGGACTGCCGGCGACGGTGGTGGAGGCGGATACGATAGGGTCTTTTAAGAGGCTCCTGGACAGATACATGAAGCTCAGAAAAATAGAGGGCTATGGGTAACCCTCGGTAATTTCTCAGGTAAGGACATGTTCGGCACAGCTTTGTGGGCTGAAGGACCTGTATTGTGCTGCAGGTTTTCTATGTTTCTAACACAATTCAACTGGAGAAATGCAGCTGCAAACCCTTTGAATTTGTTGCCACAGGTGGCTGTGGAGTCCAAGTCATTGGGCATATTTAAGGCAGAGGTTGATAGATTCTTGATTGGTCAGAGCATGAAGGGATATGGGGAGAAGGCAGGAGATTGGGGCTGAGAGAGAAAACGGATCAGCCATGACGAAATAGTGGAGCAGACTCGATGGGCCAAATGGCATAATTCTGCTTCTATATCTTATGGTCTTATGATTTGATTTGGAGAGGTTGACTGTTGAGGCGCAAATTGCAATTGCAACCCTACCAGATGACAGATATTGCAACATGAAGACATAGAGTTATATAGCATGGAAGAAGGGCCTTTAGTTCATGCTGACCAAGTTGTACTACTTGAGCTAGTCCCATTTCCTCAGGTTTGGCCCATATCCCTCTAAACCTTTCCTATTCCTGTACCTGCATAAGTGTCTTTTAAATATTATAATTGTACCTGTCTCTACCACTTCCTCTGGCAATTTGTTCCATATACGCACCACACTATGTGTGAAAAGTTGCCCCTCTTAAAACTTTCCCTTAAAATGTGACCTTTCACTTTATTTATGCCCCTTGTGATTTGATAAACCTCTACAAGGTCACCCTTCAGCTCCTACATTGCATGGTAAAGGTCCCAGCTTCTCGAATCTTTTTTTATAACTTAATCCCTCCAGTAGCAGTAACCCTTTCAAGAATCTTTTCTGCACCTTTTTCAGTTTAACACTATCTTCTCTATACCCAGGTGATCAGTACTGCACACAGTATCCCAAATTTGTGGGAAGAACAAAGTACAAAAGTCTTGCCTCCTCATAGGACAAAGTCACCTACAATTAAATGACAATAAATGTTCTAAACCTTTTAAGGCTTCATAAAGAATAAGAAAGAAACATCTGATGAAGTACTAATGACAAGTCTCGGCCCGAAATGTTGGCTGTTGACTCTTTTCCATAGATGATGCCTGGCCTGCTGAGTTCCTCCAATGTTTTGTGTGTGTTGCAAGACAGAAACAGAAATTGGTATAGGCTGCTTAAACCTATTCTACAACCATTACGATCATGGCTGGTCCTGTGCTTCATCCACTTGGTCAGGCCATATCCTCCGATTCCATAGGCTTTCAAAAAAGTTGGTGTCAGCCTTGAATATATTAAACTCATGAGCACCATGGCTCTCTGAGATACAAAATTCCAAGAAGATCAGAATCTGAATCAGGTTTATTATCACCGGCATGTGTCGTGGAATTTGTGATATGTCTCTCACTATAAATAAACTTATACCTGTACACAAAGAAACTGATATTTGCTCTGTGGAGCAAGAGGAAATGTAAATATCATTGTAATCAGATAGAAGGGTTCTTCAGCTTGTAAAGCAGCTACTTATCTGTCATTTATCTATCTTCTTACTCAAGAACATTAACCAAAATATAGCTCCGTATCATTTTGCTTCTAGTTTATTTTGCATCAATTCATGTAAGAAACCACTACGTTAGTCAGCTATGACTCTTGTGCAGTTTCTAAAATGTGTTGAGTATTCTCACATATTCTTTTACATGATGATCTTGATTTCTTAATTCATGCATTTGAAAGCAAGTTGTCAGGGTGCCAATAAGTTAATTATAAACTGTTAGGAAATGTAAAATGTTAATGCTTCTTCACAATAAGCACATAATGCAATCAACATTTCTTATTTTCTGAAAATTATCCCTGGCTTACAATAATTAGATTGCCTACTAAGTGTTGAGGCACTGAAGTTATTTATTTCACAGGAAGGTCTCATTTCAGGAAGAATGTTCAGTTTATGAGCAACCTTCAATGAAACACAGAAGCTGCAACATGACCAACAATTTTGATCTTCTGCCAATTTCCTCAGATTCAGAAGGATAGCAGCCTAGTTTTATAGAGTTACGGGGCCATGCAACCTCTAGGGTCCATGTTGACCAATAGTCAACCATTTACATTGAAGCTACACAAATCCAATTTCCTACTCCCCACCTTCCCATCAACTCCTTTCGCCCACACATTGAGGTCAGTTTACAGTAGCCAATTAGTCTACAGTGTGCACATCTTTGGGAAATGGAAGGAAACCCCTGTACCAGGTCATGGGGAGAACATGCAGACTCCACATAGACCGCACCGAAGGTCAGAACTGAACCTGGGTCACTGGGTCTTAAACAGCAGCTCTTTTAGATTATTATACTGGATATTTTGTTAGCTTGAATCCAATTTATCCCCACTATGGCAATATGATATCTGGATTTGTAAATACATTGCAGTCCTTTCATTATCCCCGGATAAAGATCCTGGCCCTTCAGATCCATCATCCCTGAGTGATCCTTTACACAGACTGCAACATTTGAAAAGGTGCTCATCATCGTTCTGAGACCATTAATAAATAACAGCAAGAAACCTAAACAGGATTGGATTATTTAAACCAGCGGCCCCCAACCACCGGGCCGCAAAGCATGTGCTACTGGGCTGCAAGGAAACGATATGATTTGGCGATATGAAATGATATGAGTCAGCTGCACCTTCCCTCCTTCCCTGTCACGCACTGTTGAACTTGAAATAACCTACCAAATCATACCAAATAACACATAATACCTAAAATAACACTAACATATAGTAAAAGCAGGAATGATATGATAAATACACAGCCAAAATAAAGTAGAAATAATGTATGTACAGTGTAGTTTCACTTAACAGAATCGGAAAAATTAAGCCAAAACCGATTTGTAGAAAAAAAATCGGCATGTACACGCATGCGCACGTCACGCATGCGCACACAGGTGCCCGCGCAAGGCCTCATGGTCACGGTAGTCTTTCTCGGGGTAAACACAAGTGTCCCGTATTTGACTGCTACTTTTGTTCCTTATTTGGGAGTGAGAAAGTTGGCAACCCTACTTGAACACTTCTCCCCACCCCCCGCCCCCCAGCTGGTCCGCAAGAATATTGTCACTATTAAACCGGTCCACAGTGCAAAAAAGGTTGGGGATCCCTGATTTAGACCCTTGTATTTGCTGTGTCATTCAATGGCTGATTTTCTTTATCTCTGTACTATAAAGGTCTCAATGACATCATCTCCCATTCTTGTAAGCTTGAAATAGGCCCATCCTGTTTAGTCCTTTCTCATAGAGCAGACTCACCATCCCAGGAATCACTATGATGAACTTTTCCTATCATAAGTACAGTATATCCTTTACAGTCATAGAGTTATAGAAAAGTATAGCCTTTTGGCTGTAACAGGCCCTTTGACCCATCAAGTCCATGCCAAATTACTTAGACTACCTAGTCCCATAGACCTGCACCTGCCCCATAGCCCTCCATACCCCTGCCATCCATGTACCTCTTTAAACTTCTCTTAAACATCCAAATTTGAGCTCACATGCACCACTTGCACTGGCAGCTTGTTCCACACTCTCACCACCCTCTGAGTGAAGAAGTTTCTCCTCATGTTCCCCTTAAATGTTTCACCTTTCACCCCCAACCCATAACCCCTAGTTGTAGCCCCACCTAAGCTCAGTGGAAAAAGTCTGCTTGCATTTACCCTATCTATACCTCTCATAATTTTGTGTACCTCTATCAAATCTCCTCTCAATCTTCTATGTTCCAAGGAATAAAGTCCTAACCTATTCAACCTTTCCTTATAACTCAGATCCTCCAGTCCCCCAACATCCTGGTAAATGTTCTCTGTACTCTTTCAACCTTATTTACGCCTTTCCTGTAGGTAGGTAACCAAAACTGCACACAGTACTGTACTCCATATTAGGTCTTACCATCGCCTTATACAACTTCAACATAACATCCTATCTCCTGTGCTCAGTGCTTTGATTTCTGAAAGCCAATGTGCCCTTTCTATCTGTTCTGGTCAAAGAACACTGAGGCTGTCTACAAGAAGGGTCAGAGCCTTCTCTATTTCCTGAGGAGACTGAGGTCCTTTAACATCTGTCAGACGATGCTGAGGATGTTCTACGAGTCTGTGGTGGCCAGTGCTATCACGTTTGCTGTTGTGTGCTGGGGCAGCAGGCTGAGGGTAGCAGACACCAGCAGAATTAACAAGCTCATTCGTAATGCCAGTGATGTTGTGGGGATGGAACTGGACTCTCTTACGGTGGTGTCTGAAAAGAGGATGCTGTCTAAGTTGCATGCCATCTTGGTCAATGTCTCCCATCCACTACATAATGTACTGGGTGGGCACAGGAGTACATTCAGCCGGAGAGATGCAGCACGGAGCATCATAGGAAGTCATTCCTGCCTGTGGCCATCAAACTTTACAACTCCTCCCTTGGAGGGTCAGACACCCTGAGCCAATAGGCTGGTCCTGGACCTATTTCATAATTTACTGGCATAATTTACATATTACTATTTAACTATTTATGGTTCTATTACTATTTATTATTTATGGTGCAACTGTAACGAAAACCAATTTCCCCCGGGATCAGTAAAGTATGACTATGACTATCTTTCAATGAATTATGGACCTGTATTCCCAGATCCCTTTGTTCTACCGCACTCCTCAGTGTCCTACCGTTCACTGTGTAAGACCTAACCTGGTTGGTCCTACCAAACACTTCGCACTTGTCTGCATTAAATTCTATATGCCATTTTTTCAGCTGATCCATATCCCACAGCAAGTTCTGATAGTCTTCCTTGCTGTGAACTACACCCTCAGTCTTGGTGTTTTCCGCAAATTTGCTGATCCAGTTTACCGTGTTATCATCCAGATTGTTGATATAATAACAACGGGCCCAGCACCGATCCCTGCAGCACTCCACTTGTCACTAGGCTCCGGTCAGAGCTCCATATATGAACTCCATATCTTTCTTAGATATGGAGTTCAGACTTGTGCACAATATTCCACATGGAATCTCACCAGAGTTTATACAATAGGAGAACGGAGAATGAGATTTATATTCCTATATTCAAATTATCTTTCAATCAAGACCAACACAATTTTGCCTTTCTAACTGGTTGCAATTCAAAAGACAATTGATTTGCAATTAAATGTCGAATTTACAATGGAAACCACTATCTTGGAAAATAAATTTTGAAAAGATGCCATAAAAGGTTAAATGATATTGGATTAATTCAAATGAAATGTTTTGCTCCTACTGAGACAATGGAAGAGGAGAAAGAAAACATGAAGGTCTGGTTATAGCACAGTTGGTGACAATCCCTCAATGTAGTACCGGAGAGATTTTTACAAACAAAATGTACTCTTTGCAAAATAGTCAAAATTCAACTTGAATTTTCATTGCTATTGGTTCCCCTTTCATTTCTAGCACGTGAAAGCAGATTAGGTAAACACTTAAGTGAGATCTGCTGTAGTTTTATTGACTATTATTCTCTGTTTAATAAGCCTGGTCACTATTAAAGCTGCCTATTATATTATTATTTTGTGATCTAATTTTGGGATGCGTTTGAAATTGTGCAAGCACGTTTTGCCTACGCACGTCTGTCTCTGCACATAAAGCCAAAACAAGAGCCCGTCAAAGTACATATATTATGATGAAAAATGTTTACATTTGGATTCTGACGTGGAAGCCAATCTGAGATAAACAATTAACTTGGGTAGCAAATTATTTGTTCCAGGAGAGCTATGTAACTGCTTTGTGTGGTATCAATTATTGAATTGAGTAAGTCCCACCTACCCCAACGAATGATGTCATCCTTTGATGAGAGAGGGATGAATGTCATCAATAATTGCCACCATGCTAGGAGGAAGAATTAATCCATGTTGCCCCCACCTTCTGAAGTGATAGTACATTCATTTTATATAACAGATGGAAACATGGTTATGTTTAATTTCAAAATACAGTGAATTCTCATTCATTGGGACACATCAGGACCAATACATTTTGGCCCAATTAAGCAGATGCCCCAATTAGCTGAAGTTCCATGGAGATAGTTAAAAAGGTATTTAAAAAGACAAACTATTGTTTAACTGAGTAACAAATTATGTATTTAAATGAAATACAGAACAAATTAGAACACTGTCAGTACTACTGCAGAACTATAAAACTATGCATTAGTTGCTAATGGGTATCAACAGAGGAATTCATCTGGTGCGCACTACCGTGTATGGATCTCCAGGGAAGGATAGCACCTTTGATAAAGAAGCTTGTCATATCCATTCTGGGGCAGCTCAATCCCCTTTGGTCCCCAGTGAACACTTGGCTCGCATCTGTGGCTCTAAGTAAATGTTTGCATGCGACAACGGCCACATCCCGATGTACCACTTTGATATGGGGGCTAAACTAGGTGAGGGTAGCTGGTGGGCTTCATACCCATGTAAAATAGGGACATGCCTGTCCTAGCATGTGAAGTCAACTCCGGTGAACTGGGTGAATGTTATCAATAGTGAGATCCAGTGGACAAGAAGGCAGTTCTGCTGCACTTCGTGGAGATCATGGTTATGGAGTGGGAGGAGAAGATGGCAGTGGGCGCAGCTCTTCGGTGAAATGGTATCGTATTTGTAAGTAGGATGTCGTGCACAATTCTGATTTGATGGAGACAGATGTGAGAAGCACAGAGGAACATCTGGAGAAACTTCTGAAATGCCCGGTTCGCTGCTGCTGCTACTGTGTGATAGAGAATCTCCAGAGGAAAGGCCCCAAAATCCCCGGCTTTGCCTGCTGCTGGCAACCAAGGCTGGGGTTCAAGCGTTCAGCAGAGACGGTGCTCAGTACTCAGTGTCAGAGGGTTGGTCGGAGTTCGAAGTTTTCGGACGACTCAGAGTCGGACTGTGGTCGGGCATGGCAGGGAGAGCTTTCTTCCTTCTCCCGTCTGTGTGAGATATGGGACTTTCGAGAGATTTTGAACTTTTTTACTGTGCCATGGCCTGTTCTTCATCAAGTTATGGTATTGTTGCACTGTTGTAACTACATGTTATAATTATGTGGTTTTTGTTAGTTTTTCAGTCTTGGTCCGTCCTGTGTTTCTGTGATATCACACCGGAGGAATATTGTATCATTTTTTAATGCATGCATTACTAGATGACAATAAAAGAGGACTACATGTCCTCATAATCTAATCTAATCTAATCTAACCTCATCCACTGCAATCAAGGAAGACCCCAGTCTGTGACGACTACTCAGACCACTGGATCCGGCCTTCATGCAATGCTTTTGATGATTGTATCTTCCAAATCTTCATTTTTCATTGTAACGTTCAATATGATTATCGATACCTTCAAATTCTTAATAGTGCCTAACTTGTTGAAGAAGTGAAATCAGTTCAGTTTCACTGCCGGCCATTTCTGGGATCTCCAATCCTGAATGCTTGAAACCATAGTGAGCAAAACAATTCTAAATTGCCTTCATCCTTATTTCTCACCAACTATCAGTGACAAAAAAAATCACCATTTTTTTTAACACAAATGACGCTATTTAAAAACTGTTGCTGTAAGGATGATGTCATATCTAATGGCCACACAAGTGCACGTGACTGAAGCTAGTTAGAAACTGTTCAGCAACAGTCTCCTGTCCCAATTAAGCTGCATAGTGTCTGAAATAAATGAAGGGAATCCCAACTATTTTCTCGATTAGTTGTGGTTCTTTAAGAGTTGTCCCAAATAAGCAGCTGTCCCAATTAACTGACGGCCCAATTAACTGGAATCTCCTTTATCTTGATTTGGATGCAGTACCTTGCTATTAATCAAACACAATGAGGTGGCCAGTAGCGCCATCTCCTTAATCAGCTTCAGTTGAACAAAGCAGTGGATGTTGCCTTGGGTCAAACCAGTTGCACTCTTACATTCAACTGATTTCACTGTCTTGAGAATGCCCTAAGCCAGACCAATACATGAAATATTGGGTTGGCAACCAAGTTTTTGTTAAGTTCGATACATTGTAAAGTGCTCATGCTTGAACTCTATATATTAAGTTTGCCGGCTCATTTTGAAAATAGGTCTGCTCTACTGAGGGGCAAAAAATTACTGTTCTACTTTTCACTTGTCTCCCAGAATCTCAGGGTCCACAAGTAATCCTGAAAAATAATGTGATGTGTATTTGGAAACAACTTAATTTACTTCTATTTGTTATGCGTCAGAGAGTAGTAGAGTCAAATGGCATGGAAACAGATCATTTAACTAACCAAATCTGCACTGCCCATCAACCAACCATTTGTACTCATCCTATATTAATGCCATGTTCATTCCCTCTTTATTCCCATCAACCCTGTCTGGATTCATCCACTCACAGTAGGGACACTTTACAGTGGTCAATTAACCTGCCAGCCTACATGTCTTTGGCACGAGGGCGGATCCAGTACACTCAGAAGAAACCCATGAGGTTACAGGAAGAGTGCCCAAACACGACAATATCTGCAGATGATGGAAATCCACAGCAACACACACAGAATGATGGAGGAACTCAGCAGGTCAGACAGCATCCATGGAAAAGAGTAAACAGTCGACATTTCTGGCTGAGACCCTTCATCAGGATTGGGGAAAAAGATGAGGTTAGAGTAAGAAGGTGGGGAGAGGGGAGGAAGAAGTACGAGTTGGTAGGTGAAATCGGGAGGGGGAGGAATGAAGTAAAGAGCTGGGAAGTTGATTGGTGAAAGAGATAAAGGGCAAGAGAAGGAGGAATCTGATAGGAGAGGAGAGAAGAGCTTGGAGGAAGGGGAAGGGGGAGCAGCACAGAGGAAGGAGAGAGGGAAAAGGGGATGGGGAATGGTGAAGGGAGGGGGCATTACCAGAAGCTCAAGAAATCAAAGTTCAAGACATCAGGTTGGAGGCTACCCAGTCAGAATATAAGGTGTTGGTCCTCCAACCTGAGTGTGGCCTCATCGCAGCAGTAGAAGGGAACAGGAGGAATGTGTACAGTATGTGGTGAATTCAGATGAATACTTAATTGCAAGTAAATTTTGAACCTTCCTAGTCTAAAATCCAGTCACATCCAAACATTAGTCTAAAAGATAATCTGTGCACTGATGATTCCTTCAAGAAAAGTGGGCAACTACCAAACCTGAACATAATCAAGCTGTGATGTCTTTCATGATGTACAAACTTGGCCCATTCCTGGGTATGATCTTCTTAACTCAGGTACTCTTCATCTATTGCTCATTCCTTTAGCAAGCTGACTTTACTACATTTACTTAGAATGAGTAGTGTAATTTTAATATATCAAAAAATGCACTGTGTTTTACTTTTAATGTGTAAAGTAGCAGTGGCATAATCAAGCATGTCACTCTCTTCCATTTGTTAATCTTGTTCCTGCACGTAACCTCAAGTATTTCAATTGCCCTTCAGCCTAACGTTCTTTGCTAAAATGTTCCCGACATCCACACATACAACTAGCAGAGTGTTGAATTCATGATTTACTTTCTCTCAACAATAATGTAGAAATTCTGTCTGAAAATAAGGATTATTTCAATATTGGTTGTTGAATCTTTGGAATGAAACATCATTGTCTGCCTCAAGAAAGTAATTACATTTCTTAATAATGCAGAATATAAATAAGTCTCATTAGCTTTAACTCTTGCTCTAAATTGGATAGATATGAGCTGGAGAGACAGAAGTACTGACTGCAACATTTACTGTAATCTCATTACTTCCTCAGCAGGGAGCTCAAAAGTTAAGAGCAGTTTGGCTGGCATCCAAGCCCAGTATCTGGAACTTCATCCCCCTCTAAAGGCTAAATTTTATGGATTAAATGGCCTTGACTATCCCCGCCTGGCAGCATTAGATTGAGGCTCTGTGTTTCACTTTCATTCCAACATAAGATTCTTAGACAGCCGGGTTTGTTCTCCATAACCAAAATAAAAGGGAAGATTTCCAGGCACAATTAACTTCTGTACAGATGGAACAGTTCTTATCCTTTTCAGACATATCATCAACTGAACTGCTCCATAATTAGATGCAGCACTGTGAAATGCTCTACAACTCACCAAATGAGCAAAACTAAAACCCTTGAGAGTAGTTATTGATTTGCCTTCAAAGTTCCCACATGATTAAAATGGTTTTAACATGACAGATGAACTACACAATTAAATCCTCTGTTGTCAAGTCAATCAGGCACAATCCCTGGCCACTCAGCTCATGTTAGAATATACATACCCATGGACACCAGAATCCAAGTCTTACTGTTGGTCAAATCAGTGGGAGTACAGTACATTGAGAAAAGGCCATCAGGCACATACAAAACATCAGTTTATAGAATGCCTTTTTCAGATTGGTTATAATGTGCCTAGGATAAGCAGAAAAAAATCTGTAATCAGTTTAAGGAAAATTACCTTACCATCCTTAATCAAATAAATTTCAGGGATGAAGGTTACCAAATACATATAACTAATCCACACTGATAAAACTAATTGTAGTCACTCCTGGCTAATCTCTTGGGTCCTAATAGATTTTGAATGCACACACGTTTTCTCTTTCTTTTCAGGTAGGACCTCATGAATGACTTGCTCACAATTTAGTTTTTTCAGGTAACTGAGAGTCCTAAGTAGGATCCACAGATTCAGCAGTTATTGATCGGTAATGCGCATGGTAATTTGGTCTATTATTATCACATGTTTTGCATACTGTTCATACAGATAAATTCAATACAACAGTACATTAAGGTTGGCCAAGGTAAAACAATAAGAGTGCAAAATACAGTACCGGGAAAATGCAGGACAGGTGGATGAGAAGATGCAAGGTAGACTGTGAAGTGAAGAGTCCATCTTAGTGTACTGGCAAATGATTCAATCAAAGTTTAAAGTAAATTTATCATCAAAGTACATATATGTCACCATACACTACCTCAAGATTCATTTTCTTATGGGCAAACTCAGTAAATCCAAGAACCGTAATAGTACAGTATCAATGAAAGACTGTTCCTAAGGGGGTGGACAGACAACCAGTGTGCAAAAGACATCACACTGTGCAAGTATAAAAGAAAAAAGAAATAATAATAATAATAGCTAATAAATAAGCAATAAATATCGAGGGCATGAGATGAAGAGTCCTTGAAAATGAGTCCATGGGTTGTGGGAACTGTTCAGTGATGGGGCAATTGAAGTTGTGTGAAGTTATCTCCACTGGCTCCAGAGCTTGATGGCTGAAGGATAGTAACTGTTCCTGAACCTGGTGGTATGAATTCTGAGGCTCCTGTACCTTTTTCCTGATGGCAGCAGTCAGAAGAGAGCATGACATGGGAGGTGGAGGGTCTCTGACGATAGATGCTGCTTTCCTGCATTAGCACTCTGTGTAGATGTGCTCAATGGTGGGGAGGGCTTTTCCCATGATGGACTAGCCTTATCCACTACTTTTTGTAGGATTTTCTGTTCAAGGGCATTGATGTTTCTGTACCAGGCTGTGATGCAACCAATCAATATACTCTCCACTACATATCTATAGAAGTTGTCAAAGTTTTAGATGTCATGCTGAATATTCATAAACTCCTCAGGAATTAGAGGCACTGCTGTGCCTTCCTCATAATGGCACTTACGTGCTGGGCTCAGGACAGGTCTTCCAAAACGATAACGCCGAGGAATGTAAAGTTGCTGACCCTCTCCACTTCTGATTCCCCACAGAGGACTGGCTCATGGACCTTTGGTTTCCTCTGCCTGAAGTCAATAATCAGCTTCTTAAATCAATAGTTTTAAAACAGCGGGATAAAAGCTTTCCTTGAGCCAAATGATACGTGTTTTCAGCCTTTTATATCTTCTGTCTGAAGGGAGGAGGAGGAATAGAGAGTCTTGCGGGGTCCTTGGTGATGCTGGTTGCTTTACTAAAGCAACAAGAAGTGTAGACAGAGACCATGGAGGGGAAGCTGGCTTCCGTGATGTGCTGAACTGTGTCCATAACTCACTACGCTTTCTTGCAGTCACAGACTGAGCAGTTGCCACACCAAGCTGTGTTACTTTCTATGGTGCGTCAATAAAAATTGGTGAGGGTCCAAAGGCACATATCAAATTTATTTCCCTCTCGAGGAAGTAGAGGTGCTGGTGAGTTTTCTTGACTGTAGCGTCTGCGTATTTGGACCAGGACATGCTGTAGGCGATGTTCACTCCTAGGAACACAAAGCACTCAACCCTCGCAACCTCAGCCCTGTTGATGTAAACAGAAGCTTGTACACTTCCTCCCCCCCCTCCCCCACCACCACCACCACCATTCAACTGGACTCAATGACCAGCTCTTTTGTTTCACTGACATTAAGGGAATAGTTGTTGTCATGACACCATGTAACCAGACTCTCTATCTCCTTCCTCTACTCCAACTCATTGTTATTTGAGATACGGCCCACTATGGTGGAGGGTGTGTGGGTTGTTTGGCATGTTGTGTGCTGCTTCCATTTTTTATGTAATATGCTCCCATTACGCAGAGGAGCTCAGTGCCTTCCCAGATGCTCTTTCTTCATCTTGAGGAGCCATGGACTAAGGACTTCCATGAATCAACGAAGATTTACATTTTCCCATCGAGATTTTGAGAACATCATTTATGCATCAATTCTCTGGAACCCTCCTGTCATGATAGAGCTCATTGTACTGTTTTATTAGAAACTTTCTATGACTTGAAGGTGTATTTGAAAAAGCAATATATTGTATTTGGTAAATGTTTTATTTTTAACATAATAAAGAATGACAGCTCAAAGTGGAATAAATAGCTTCTATTTCAGCAAAATAGTATATTTCAGCAGCACCTATGATTGGTGTTTCTTTTATGAAAAGATAAATAAGGTAACCATTACTTTTTCTTGAAGACAATGAGGTTAATTTTAGCTTAATTTGCTCATCATGCAACTGATATGAAATATGCTCAGTAGGTTTTAAGGTACATTAGATTTGTTCCTCATATTGACTGGTGATTTAAAATTTGTGCTATGGGTTTCCAACCTGATAGGTTGGATTAAAATTGCCCCTAGAATCTCTCTAACGTAACCTCCATCTCAACCAAACTGCTTCTGATCTCAAATAGCAAGGCGTAAATGCAATTCTTTAAATATTCTCTGAAAAGCAGAAATTATAATTGAATTGCAATAATTGACTTGCGGTGGTAATTTGTGACAGTAGTTTGATTGAATAATGTGACTTGCTTTACAAGCTTCACTCACAATCTAATGAACTCCCACACATTGATAGCAGCTGCACATGCAACAAAACACTCATCAAACTCACAGCAGGCATACAATGCAGGAGGTTTTACCTGGATTTTTCCAGTCCCCTGTAAATGATTTAGTAAAGTAAATCTGTAAACTAACGTGTGTAGATGCAGAAAGATAAAATGCAGACTCTAGGGTTAAACTATGAATCGTGTTCTTATAAAACCTCGTACAACCATTATCCTTTAGCTATGGTAGGTAAAAAGTAAAGGTCTTCCCCACGCCTTGTGTGGCCCGTTGGGTGGCAGGCTTGCCGTTTCTTTAGCGGTCGCCTGTTTTACAAAGCCAACTTGTTAGCTCGACGCTCAACCCGCTAGCTCGACGCTCAACCCAGCACGGATGGAAAGCGTGCAAGGAGCCAGGCTGATTCGAACCCAGGGCCACTCGCCCCGAAGTCAGGTACAGATGCCACTACACCACTGGCAACAGGCCATGCAAGGTCTTATATCTTATAATGACACACGACGAGGCCAGTTAACCTAGCAAGCACTTCTTCGGGGTATGGATGGACATCAACGCATCAGGAGGAAACCCATGCAGACTCTGCCCGGATAGCGCTACACAGGATCAAATCTGGAGACATGAAGCAGCTGCATCAACCATGCTGCCCTATGAAGAAATGAATGACATTGCAGATGCTTTCACATATGCCCAGCACAAGAAACATGGTGTACAGAAACTATCTGAACATGACCAAATGTGACTTTGTTTACTAGTTTAAGCTTTAACCTCGACCTGTTCAATATGTTCCAGATCCAGCACGAGTTGTCAACATGCCTCCTGTCATTTATCTGCCCGTTGGAATGCCTGGATATATCAGGTGCCCAGTGGACGCAGATCCTCCAGCAACCCAAGTCAAGTGGACCAAAGATGGACGGCCACTGAGGATTGAAAAGGTAACAGTTAGGATTTAATGGCTCATGTTGTTGGACAGAGTTTGAGATTCAGTGCTTGCAGGCTTTCGGATGTTTCTTCAAAATTCAGTGGAATTTGCTTGGTTATTCAAGGATTTGACACAATAAGTACATTCTCAGTAAAACTATTAATGCATTAGCATCATTCAAAAATATACCTTGCATCATCATTAAAGGAGCAATGCTCAAATTTTTACCAGACCTGGTTGACTCTTAATAGCTCCTCGGGTGATTATAGATTGGAAATAATGCTAGCAATGACATTGATATGCTTTTCAAAAATATCTATTAAAAGTCACAGCCGTCTTTCCTACAGTGTGATATCTATGTTCTTGGATCTCGGTGCATTGGTGACCTTGATAGGGGGGTGGGGTCTTTATTCTAGAAGATATATTTTCTCTTTTTCTGAGCAAATAAACTGAGGAAATTTTAAAAAGTTTACCATATTCTCTTAACTTCAATAGAGTAAGTTGAAGACGTGTTAAAATAGAACTATTGATGATATTCCAAGGAGAATATTTGGCCTCTCTGTTCAACTATCTATGACAGAACACTAGATCATCTGACTCTGTCATACATTTCTCTGTACTTCAGTGTGGCATTCTGCAATAGCGACCCTTCAACAAGGTACTGGTTGGAATTGAGATAATTAACCAAATTCTACTGTGAAATTTTACTGTGTCATTCTTAAAGTGGAGCTGCTGCACGATGTAGTTTGTAATGTGAGCAGAAATGAGGATATGGTAAATCCAATGCAAACACTTGTGTAGCTGACCATAGCCTGTAGGATGCAGCTTATTAAGTTAAAGCTGCACATCTAATTTATTCCAAAGCTTAGGGAAGTTTCTTGTATTTCCAGGAGCCTCACAGTTTCTTCATAGAACATAGAGTAGTACAGCACATTACAGGCCCTTCGGCCCACAATGTTGTGCCGACCCTCAAACCCTGCCTCTCATATAACCCCCCACCTTAAATTCCTCCATATACCTGTCTAGTAGTCTCTTAAACTTCACTTGTGTATCTGCCTCCACCACTGACTCAGGCAGTGCATTCCACGCACCAACCACTCTCTGAGTAAAAATCCTTCCTCTAATATCCCCCTTGAACTTCCCACCCCTTACCTTAAAGCCATATCCTCTTGTATTGAGCAGTGGTGCCCTGGGGAAGAGGTGCTGGCTGCCCACTCTATCTATTCCTCTTAATATCTTGTATACCTCTATCACGTCTCCTCTCATCCTCCTTCTCTCCAAAGAGTAAAGCCCTAGCTCCCTTAATCTCTGATCATAATCCATACTCTCTAAACCAGGCAGCATCCTGGTAAATCTCCTCTGTACCCTTTCCAATGCTACCACATCCTTCCTGTAGTGAGGGGACCAGAACTGGACACAGTACTCCAAGTGTGGCCTAACCAGAGTTTTATAGAGCTGCATCATTACATTGCGACTCTTAAACTCTATCCCTCGGCTTATGAAAGCTAACACCCCATAAGCTTTCTTAACTACCCTATCTACCTGTGAGGCAACTTTCAGGGATCTGTGGACATGTACCCCCAGATCCCTCTGCTCCTCCACACTACCAAGTATCCTGCCATTTACTTTGTACTCTGCCTTGGAGTTTGTCCTTCCAAAGTGTACCACCTCACACTTCTCCGGGTTGAACTCCATCTGCCACTTCTCAGCCCACTTCTGCATCTTATCAATGTCTCTCTGCAATCTTTGACAACCCTCTACACTACCTACAACACCACCAACCTTTGTGTCATCTGCAAACTTGCCAACCCACCCTTCTACCCCCACATCCAGGTCGTTAATAAAAATCACGAAAAGTAGAGGTCCCAGAACAGATCCTTGTGGGACACCACTAGTCACAACCCTCCAATCTGAATGTTCTCCCTCTACCACGACCCTCTGCCTTCTGCAGGCAAGCCAATTCTGAATCCACCTGGCCAAACTTCCCTGGATCCCATGCCCTCTGACTTTCTGAATAAGCCTACCATGTGGAACCTTGTCAAATGCCTTACTAAAATCCATGTAGATCACATCCACTGCACTACCCTCATCTATATGCCTGGTCACCTCCTCAAAGAACTCTATCAGGCTCTATCAGGCTTCGCTCTTATTCTTCCTATGGATCCAAGTGAACTAAACTTAGAGAACTGCATACCTCCTTCAAAGCTACTTCATATACATATCTATTTAGTTTTTATTTATTGATTAAGATACAGTGCGGAATAGGCCTTTCCGGCCCAGCAACCCCCAGTTTAGTCCCAGCCCAATCATGAGACGATTTCCAATGACCAATTAACCTAACAACCGGTATGTCTTTAGACTGTGGGAGGAAACCAGAGCACCCGGAGGAAACCCACGCGGTCATGGGGAGAACACGCAAACTCCTTTTAGGTAGCAGCGGGAATTGAACCTGAGTCATTGGTACTGTAAAGCGTTGTGCTAACTACTATGCTACCGTGCCGCTACCTATTTTGAAGAGCTGTGATCATAAACTGTCCAAGATGATGTCACGTTGTGCTATAGTGAGCAGACTATGCAGATGTCAGAACGTGAAGAGGCTGGTATGGTACATTTGCTCACTGCCTTGTGGAAAATTATCAGATGGGACAGCCTACCAAATTCCACTGTACAGTGTTCAGGCACAAGCCTCAGGTTACACTCACACTGGCCTCACCTGTGGGACTGCAAAATAAATTGAGTAATGCAACTTAATATTGAAGTTAGAGAAGTTTACACCTCTTTTGGATTGAAACATGACAATAATCATGTTCATCAAAGTTCACAATTACAGCATTCCTTGTACAATACCCTTAATCCTGACGCTAGGTCCCATTCCAGATTTTAGACATGACAATAGATCTCAGTCCTGATTCCAGACCCCCATTCTGGATAGACACCCAACCCAGGCCCTGATCCTTATCACAAATCTGACCACAGACCCCAATCATGGTTATTGATCCAATGTCAACTCGAGGGACCTATAACTTCTCATTCTCTCAACTTTTGTCCCAGAGGGCACATTTTCTTTCACAGTAGAGTGAACTAACCACAGAGAGACCAGCTGACATGCCTGTGGTCACAAGCTGCAAAATATTGGCTGTGATGCTTCCAGTAACAAGCATTTTACAGAATTTCCCTCTCAGCACTTGTACATATAGAGAGACCAACTGGTGTAGTTGAACCTATGCCCAGCAAAATGTTGCTTTGTAACCAGGTTAAAGTTGAATGATAAAAGGCTTGAGTGTGCATCTAAATGTTGAAGTAAGCTGTAGCTGAATATTTGTAGTTTTTTAAATTCTGGTTCATAAGGCTTTATATCGCTATCCATGATACATGCTTAATTTGGAAAACTTGGATTATTTAATTATCACCAGTATCACTCAATTAGCAGGTAACAATTATCTGTTTTATTAACATTGCCAAGTGGGATGCAACATTTCATTTAAAATTATATTATCAGGAACCATCCATCAGAAAAGCTATTTTAAATATCAATATTTAACAGCAGTAAGTCTTTATACCTGCAGGAAGCTCTTTGACAGTAATGTTAACATTAAATGTTACCTAATATTAGCTCTTGCAATAATAGGCCAGATTTTACAAAGCTTTTTCATACTCTTTCCCTCCATTAAACCTTTTGCTTCTGTCTCTCAACTCCTCTCACATACTTCCCCTCCTCTCAGTCATTATTTCTTGCACCCCGTATCAATATCTTCCATCCCTGGGGTTATCCGTTTATTGAAGAGAGTTTAGAGAGCGTTTGCTTGCTAAGGTGGCTAGGCCTAGTCACCACCCTCATTTCTACAGTTGTTAACTATTTATACTTTTAGATACAGATTTAAATAGCACAAATTAGTTTGAAGGAAACTTAAGCAATATCCAAATGATTACTATTTTACTCTTGCTATAGTTTAACAAACTAAAAGATGGGGGAACTGAACTCCAAAGTTTATTTCTTTTCTTCAGGCCTGTGAGTGGACATGTCTGTAAACACAGGCCTCATTTTTCTCCATTTAGAAAATAGTCTACCCTTTTATTTCTTCTACCAAAGTGCATGACCATACGTTTCCCAGCACTGTATTCCATCTGCCATTTCTTTGCCCATTCTCCTAATCTTTCTAAGACTTTTTGTAGCCTCCTTATTTCCTCAAAACTACCTGCTCCTCCACCTATCTTTATATCATCCACAAAATTTGCAACAAAGCTATCAATTCCATCATCCAAGTCATTGACATATAATGTAAAAAGAGGCAGTCGCATAACTCTTGCTGATAAGATGCAGTACAACTATCAAACATATCATCTTTATCAGGTGCCATGCCCAGTTTGAGCTTTGACTGCCATGGCCCACACACTCCTGTTTCAGGTCAAGTGGATGCTTTCTCCATCATCATTTGTCTTTGTCTTCCTCTTGCTTTCTTCCATTCAATCTTTCCCATAATTACTGTGCATTCTAACTCCTCTTTCCTAATCACATGTCCAATGAAGTTACATTGCCTTTTCATGATCTCATACATTATTTCTCTTTTTGTGCTTGCTCTGTTCATGACATCCTCATTAAATATTCGTTTCATCCATGATATTCTTTGCATCCTCCTCAAAAACCACATCTCTGCTGCTACAATTCATTTCCTCACGTTACTAGATATTGTCCAACATTCTGAGCCATACAACATAACTGGATAAACGTAACATTCCAGTACTCTGAGGCGGGTTGTCATGCCTAGTTTAGTATTGGCTAGTATACTCTTCATTCTTGTAAAGGTGTCTTTTGCCATCCCTATTCTTTTTTTAATAGACAATAGACAATAGGTGCAGGAGTAGGCCATTCGGCCCTTTAAGCCAGCACCGCCATTCACTGTGATCATGGCTAATCATCCACAATCAGTATCCAGTTCCTGCCTTATCCCCATAACCTTTGATTCCGCTATCTTTAAGAGCTCTATCCATCTCTTTCTTGAAAGCAACAGAGACTTGGCCTCCACTGCCTTCTGGGGCAGAGGATTCCACATACCCACCACTCTCTGGGTGAAAAAGTTTTTCCTCAACTCTGTTCTAAATGGCCTACCCCTTATTCTTAAACTGTGGCCTCTGGTTCTGGACTCACCCATCAGCGGGAACATGCTTCCTGCCTCCAGCGTGTCCAATCCCTTAATAATCTTATATGTTTCAATATGTTTTGATGTCCATGTCGCACCTGCCATCTGATGTCACCCAGCTTCCTAAGAAGCAAAAGTTCTATACTTGTTTTATGTCTTCCCCGTTTATTCTCAGCCTGCAGATAGGATTCTCCTTCGTTTTGGATATCACCATACATTCTGTCTTTTTGCAATTGATAGATAGACCCATTTTTGCACTTTCATCAACAACTATATCAATTAAGTTTTGTAGTTCTTCCTCCGTACTTGCAATTAACACAGTGTCATCCGCATATCTGAAATTATTGATGTTTTCACCACCAACTTTGATACCCAAGATGTCTCTTGTTTTTTGTAATATTGTTTCACTGTACACATTAAACAAATCAGGGGAGAAAACACATATATGTTCAGTTTTTTGTATAAAATACATATATATATCACTGTAGTCTAAATAATTTTCCAAAGATCAAAGTGACTCGTGTAGCCATCTTCTACAAACTCACATTATCTACCGTTAAGCATCAAATATACTGAGAAATAATAAATCTCCAGTAAAGTTCTTCACAATTTCATTCCTGATAAGGTTCCAAAGTATAAACTCTTCCACTGTGCTACCGCATTGTTTTTTTTTAGTATAGAGAAGCCATTTTGTAAAATTAAAAGAAATAAGGCAATCAAATGAGTTGTGGATCAATAGCTGTTAATTAAATCAGATCATTTGTCAAAATATATTTTAACTCTTTGATAGTATATGATAGGAGGATTTTATTTTAATTACCCACAAATGCATTGGAGTCCCGGACCCATTGACTGAAGAGAAGGCAGAAACCCTCATCACTTTTGCAATTTTTTTGGACGCTGTAATTTCCAGGGCTATGAACCAAGAAGTGAGATCATTCTAAAGAGCTTTTTTTTTGTTTGGTATAGACACAATGCCCCTCTGCCTTAACTTTCCAATATTCTGCGATTAATTATGTATGTATAATCTTCTTCAATCAGTAGCCACTTTATCAGGTACACCTGTACACCTGCTTGTAAATCAAATATCTAATTAGCCAATCACCTGGCAGCAACTCAATGCCTAAAAGTACGCCAACATGGTCAAGAGGTTCAGTTGTTGTTCAGTCCAAGTATCAGAATGGGGGGGGGAAGAAACATGATCTAAGTAATGTGACTGTGTAATGATTGTTGATGCCAGATGGGATGGCTTGAGTATCTCAGAAACTGCTGCTCTCCTGGGATTTTCATGCACAACAATCTTTACAGTTTACAGAGAATAGAGAATAATGCAGAAAACAAAAAAAAACACATCCAGTGAGCGGCAGTCCTGTGGGTGAAATTGCCTTGTTAACGAGAGAGGTCAGAGTAGAACGGCCAGACTGGTTCAAGCTGACAGGAAGGCGACAGTAACTCAAATAATGACACAGTGCTGTGCAGAAGAGCATCTCTGAATGCACAGCACGTCAAACCTTGAAGTGGATGGGCTACAGCAGCAGATGATAACACTGGGTTTTACTTCTGTACCTAATAAAGTGGCCACTGAGTATATGCTGCTCCTTAACATTTAAATATTCTGGAATAATTAATAAACCTTTCCTGCACATTAAAAATACTCATCAAGTCTTCTGTGTTTCTGTTGGGGCTGACCCAGTGAAAGTTAATGCACAGTTGGAGGCCATTCAGCCCATTGAATCCATTCCAGTAACAAATATTTTGTAATCTATTTAGAAGTGAAACTGAAATAGAACAGTTTATTCCACGGCTCTCATTTAATGTAAGTAGTCCCTGAAGGGTGTTTTAATAATCAAGTTCTGGAGTGATTTGTTTTGTCTTCATTCTTTATGATTGCCAACAGGAATAAGAAGTGACATTTTGCCAGATGTTGAGACATTTAAGGATCTATTTCCCTATTTCCATTGAGGTGAATGACAGTAACATAAGAGACGACAATTGCCCTATATAACCAACTGGCATCTTAAGATCATAATTGGCAATAATCCAAGTAATTTGTAGGAAATGGGACCAATTAGTGCAATTTTGCAAATCTAATGATTCAAAAATAGTTTTCCAATTTAAAATTCTCACAAATTAAATATTTTGGATTTTGTTTCTCCTCTCTCCTCAAAGTTCTGTCCATAAAGTGGGAGGGGGGACTAATTTATTTGCTATCAAGTTGCATTCTGAGAATGAAATTTAAATCTAAACAATATTTTTAATAAACTTAAATCTGCATGTTGCTAGCTCCCAGTGCTTCACAACATTAAACTAAAATGCAAAACATAACCACATTCCTTGAATCACTTGTAGCTGCAGAATACTCTGGGGCTTCCGATGGACCAACCCTTTTTACCATGCCAAAGTCCTGCAATTTAGCTAAGTAAACTGAATGCAAAGGAAGAAAAATGTATTTTTGTGTTACTCCTCAGTACATTTCTATATGTCTCTCAACTAATTAATTACTTATGAAGAAGAAATCAAGCATCATTTTTGTGCTGTAAAATAGCAGGACCTTTCAGCTGAGAGTGAGGTGAATAGCCTAATTCACCAGTTCCACTGCTGTTCAATGGTGAAAATGTGGGCATCTGGGAAACCTGCTACTCTGCAATAAAGTTGTCATGGGATCTTTTCTTGTCCATCTGTAACAGATTACACTTCAGATTTACAGCTCATTTGAAGTCTCATCTTAGATAACGTGTTTAGGTCCTGCAGTGAGGTTTGACCAGAGGCGAACGTACTTCCACCTAAACCAAGGAGCACTTGATAGTTTTTATACTGCAGTGAGCAAAGCTTAATGAAAAGCCCAGCCATTGAACTGAAAGAGGATTATTCTCCATAATCCTTACAGAAGTAGTATGTGTGCCAATTTAAAAATGGTTTTAGTAAAGGGTCTTTAACCAGTAATATTTTTTCTCTGTTTCTCACTCCACAGATGCTGCCTGGTCTGCTAAGTATTTCTAGCCTATTCTATTCCTATTCAATATTGCTAGCAAATTTTTATTCAAAACTTTACATAGTACAATTTTATTGATTACAATGCCACCTTAGTAAGATGTTCTGATTATATCGTGGTTGGCTGGAGTTCCTTATTTACAGTAACTTTTTCCGATAGTTTCGTGGTTGGAATTTGCTGAATGATGGGACCATTGCACTGGATGAATCCACGGAAGAAGCTCTTGGCACTTATACCTGCATGCCTTACAATGCTCTAGGTACCATGGGACAATCTAGCCCTGCTCGACTGGTGCTTAAGGTAAACTCAAATTGATTAATCCATTCCTGCCTGTAGCTTCATGGAGTAGAATTTTCTCTGATCTCACTCAGGCAGCCATTCTGCCCTGATCATCAATTCAGTTAAAATGGAAGCTGTATATTCTGGAACGATTTGAAACAATCATAGAGTTACCCATAACAGAAACAGGCCCTTTGGCCCATCTCATCCATACTGACCAAGTTGCCTTCTTGAGTTTGTCCTACTTTCCTGCGATTGGCCGATATCACTATAAAGTTTTCTTCTCCATGCACCTGTCTAAATCCTTTTAATAAACATTTGACCTGGTCAATCATATTTACAGTTGCAACCAACAGCTAAATTTTAAAAGATCTCTCAGAAAAATATTGTTCACTCCCTAGAAAACATTTACATCAGTGTTCCATCACTTCTGCTTGTTCTACCATTCACTGTGAGATTCTTTAAACCAATAGATTTGGTGGCATGTGGCTCCACCACCTCCCTGAGGCAATGTCTGTATATGTATAATATAAGCTGTTCACTCTGCAAGGTCCCACTCACATTAAACTATCACTTACATCTACAGTCATAGAAATACAAGGAGTAATGTCCTATAAATTAGCATCAAAAGCCATAAACACTAACCTTGGTATCAATAGTGAGCTCTCTAAAAACAAATAGAACTCCAATGCACCTGCGATCTGTGGCCTTTAAGTGCAGCAATTAAGTGAGTTTAGGAAGTGCAGGCACTTTGTCTTCAGTTGCAAGCCAAATGAAGTCAGAAATAATGACCAACTCCTTCACCTGTACCAATCCTCCAAATAGAAAACTTTTCCCGATTTTGGATATGACTAGTTTTTTTGGTTAAATGCTATGATACCTTGATAAATGGTTCATGGTGCTGTTCCTGCATCACCAATAGTGAAAACAGCCGGATCAGTAACGATCAAGCAACTCATATCTTGGGATTTAAACTGATAATTTTAAGTAATCACATTGTTTTAAAAATATGGTGGATGATAGTGTAGACAACTGCATCAGGGAGGATGCAGAAAGGGAAATGGATGAGTTGGAAGAGCTCATTTAAGAAAAAACTGATGAAATGGGAAACTTGCTTCCATATTGCAAGATCTGTGTGTAATAAAGTGTAGAAGATGTCCAAGTGAAAAAGCTTTTGATAGATTAATTTTGAGAGATTTTCTGTAGCGGGATAAGGGAGGAAAGCACTCCTAGGGAGAATGGGAGAAACATTTCAAGTACTCACTCTGGTCATTATCAAAGTCTTGTTCTTGTGATGATTCCATCTGACAAAGCTGTGTGAATACTTGAGCTATGGGCTAGTGGCAGAAGAGATTTCAGAGGCAGAGAAGAAGCACAGACAGCATGCAGTGCATCCGCTTCATCAATGCGATCGATCATGCAATTCAAAGCAGAGAACTTTACCAAGATATGCATACTGTTCCATGAACCATGTATTGAAGAGGAATTGTTCATTTATTTACAACCAGACTCTTAACTTTGATGTTCTACTTCAAGTGTTAGGAGACAGTCCTTATAGTCAAATTTAACAGAATACCACACTCCTGTGACCTATCAGTTACAAGCAATTTCTGCGCCTGCTTTTCAAGCCTTCCCATGTATTATCTTTCTTCACTTGTATCCCTTGATTAAGTAGTGACCTTCAGGAGAAATGTTGCCTTGTAATTGATAATAAGTTTTTAAAAAGCCTCACCTCATCACCATACTTGAATAATGAGATACATTTGAGCAAACTATATATTATACCACTCCACAGGTAGAAGAGCCGATAGAAAAGGGTGTCTTGTATTTCCCTGGATAATACAATCTCATGCCGATATTCTCTTGTGAATGTAAAATGATGCTCTAGTAATGAATTGTAAATATCCTTTTACTCATAGATTTCAGTAATGCAAGTTAGGAAGTATTGGTTTCCTGCAATTTTATTCTGTTTGCTAGTAGTTGCTGTGATTATTGGGAGCTTATGGTTCTAATATTACTATTTGTCATATAAAATCTGTGTTCACAGGATCCCCTTTGCTAAGCTGTATTTTGGGGATGAACATCAAGCCCATTTTAGTCTGCTTTACAATTAGCAAAATGTTTATAATAGTATGAGATCCCCTTGCCTCATCTTCCCCACGTTTAAATCTTCGTAAGCGCCTTGATCGCATCATTGATTGTTCCTTATATTTCAGTTCAAGTCTAAGCTGTGAAGTGGTTTGGCTATCTTCCTACATTCAAGGCACAGTGTAAAGGAAGGTTTGCCAGGATGAGATAGGTGGTCAACTGAGCCGTGTACTTACATCCCCACGTAGGAAGACTGTGACCAACATTATCACCCATAAATGCAAATGTGCAAGAGGGAATATCTTCACTAACTAACTATCTTTACCTTCTAAGTGAGAACTAAATTTACTTCTGAACTTCTTGACAATGATACTTACAGCAATGTCATTCTAAATATTTTCCAGTGGCATTTATTTTTCAGAGCAAGGAACAAGTATTGATTTGAAATGAAGTGAGGTTCAAGAGCCAGAGTAACCAGACCAAAGAGCACAGTTATTATTTGCTCTCTGTTTTGAAGTCATCCATTGATCTTTTTATATCCATTATGAATCCCTTTGTCAATATTCATAACATAAAGTGCCTTTGTAAACTTGGTGAATTGTAATTACTTCTTTATGAGCAGCATGCATAAGCTTATGAAGCAGCTATCATCATCTAGATTGGAAGCATTACCTTAACTGTTCTGCAGAAGAAAAGTAGGTTCATGGACTGATAATTATTTTATGTACTTACTTACTGCCTGTTATGCCACTGGTGCTTAGGGCAACAATGAAGGCCCCCCATCTCTGGCGGTGTTCAGGACTTCCTTCAGTAGCTTCCTCTTGGTTTTCGCTACTCACACAAGTCCCGGGTGGAGACTCAGGAATACTGTCACACTCAAATGTAGAAGGATTCTTCATTGCTGTTTCTGTAACCATTTTGTTTAACCAGTCAGTGTTGTCAGCCCTGAGCTGAACCCCCCGAACCTGGAGGACTGGTGGACCACTCTTAGTCTGACCTCTACCCTTTGACCTGTTTGGCATGGGTGACCCTACCAAGAGCCAAAGCATAAAGCCCTGACTCCAGCCAGTGTAGCTCTCCGGGTCATTGATGCATGTAAGCCTCCAAACTGTGACAAGGATGTGGTCCTCTTGGAGGAGAATTATTACAGCAGGGAATTAAAAAGATGCTACAATTCCTGCACCATTATTTTTAATCTTCTATTTTGTCTGATTAGTACTTTGCCAATAAATACAAAATGTTATCTATGAAGATAACCGGGCTGCTTCTGTTTTCCAGGATCCCCCTTACTTTACGGTGCTACCAGGCTGGGAATATCGGCAGGAAGTAGGCCGAGAACTGGTCATTCCATGTGCTGCTGCAGGTGATCCATTCCCCGTAATCTCCTGGAGGAAGGTATCAGAACTTTTGTTTTCTCCTTAATACAACAAAGCTCCCAGGGAGGCGTATAAATTGCTTTGCTTTCAATCATTTGATAGTTCATGATCGCAAGTTCAAAGCCCACTGGGTGAGAATTCCCTCATATAATGACATTGGACTGAATATGTGAGGTGAGCTTGGTGGGAAGAGTGGTAGGGTAGATTTGGAATCAGGATGTAAATATTTTGACCATGGTTGGTCTTGGCAAACCTTTCTACAGAAGAGGTTTCCATTGCCTTCTTCTGGGCAGTGTTTTTAGAGGACAGGTGACTCAAGAGACGTATCTCCACCCTGACACCTGGGTCCATACTATTAGCAGATCATGCATTCTCAAATTAGTCTTATGCAAGTGATATTGAAGTGTGCTTTCTCCCTATTGTGTTTGCATCATGCTGTGGGAATGCTTCACTGCAGCAGGCCCTGGAAGACTTGTGAAGGTAGAGGGTAAAATGAATGCAGCAAAATACAGGGAAATCCTGGAGGAAAACCTGATGCAGTCTGCAAGAGAACTTTGACTTGGGAGAAAATTTCTTTTCCAGCAAGACAATGACCCCAAGCATCAAGCCAAAGCTACACAGGAATGCCCTAAAAACAACTAACTTAATGTCCTGGAGTGGCCATGTCAGAGTCCAGATCTCAATCCAATTGAGAATTTGTGGCTGGACTTGAAAAGGACTGTTCCCTCATGATCCCCATGCAATCTGACAGAGTTTGAGCAGTTTTATAAAGAAGAATAGGGGAAAATTGCAGTGTCCAGATGTACAAAGCCATTAGAGACCAATCCACATAGACTGAAGGTTGCAATTGCTGTCGAAAGTGCATCTACTAAACACTGACTTGAAGGGGGTGAATAATTATGCAATCAAGTATTTTGTGTTTAATAATTGTAATAAATTTAGACCAATTTGTTTTCACTTTGACATGAAAAAGTCTTTTCTGTTGATCAATGTCAAAAAAGTCAAATTAAATCCGCTATGATTCAATGCCGTAAAACAATAAACATGAAAAACTTCGGGGGGGGGTGCTGTGTACTTTTACAGGCACTGTATATTTACTTTGATAATACATTTGCTTTGAACTTTGATTAGACCTTGTTTAAGGGATGATAATTGAATAAGATAATGGATCTTCCCTGTCATTTTTGCCTTGAGATACTTCATGTTGCTTTAAGATGGGTGGGATTTCAGTTTACCCTTTCATCTAAAAAAATGTTGCCTCAGCGTTTAATGTCAACCTGGATTTCATTTGAAAACTGGTCACTTGGCTGAGGTACTTCAGCTCAGGTGCTGCACAACAGCTCAAGTCTGTAAGAAAGGAGGCAAGAAAGTTATAAATAGAATGGAAACCACAGATCGTTTGCACTTGAGTTCTTTAACTAAGTGTAGATACAGAGGAAGGAGACAATATGACTTAAGATTTCCTTAAGGCTTTTAATAAGGGGCTGCATGGAAAGTCATGGTACAATGGTAAGTTTTATTATGTTGAAGGTAATCTACTTGCATGGATGGAGGACTGGCGAACTCATAATAAGTGGCACCAGGTATAATGGATCACTTTCAGATTAGTAAGCTTTAAGTAGTAAGGTGCTCCTCCGGTGCATCGTATATTTACAATTTATATTAAGGAATGATAAGGGATTGAGTATATTGCCTCTATGTTTGCTAAAGATACAAAAACAAATGGGCAGGCAAGCTCTGAGGATGAAACAGCAGTTGGCAAAGGGTTACAGGCTGGTTAATTGAATGGAGAAATGATGACCAATGGAATATGAAGTAAGAAAAAGTGGAACAAAAAATAAAAAAAGGAGCAATTAACGCGGAAGGTAAATGGGATGCTTCAATGCCAGGGGTGGAATAGGGAAGGCTTTCCACACATATAATTTTGGTCTCTGTATTTAATAGAGGATTTCCAAGCCTTGGACGTTGGTGCAGTTCAGAGAGGATTGATTATTGGGACAAATGAGTTATTTTATGAGGAAAGATTGAATGGATTTGAGCCTATACTCACAGGAGCTTAGAGGAATGAAAGCTGATCTAACAGAAGTGTAATCTTGGTGAATGAAAATCAAAAAACTGCAGTTTGTCATGTTTTACAAGTTGCCTTCCTATATTGAGATTCTGAAATAAAAACGTGAAACATTGGCAGCATGAAAACTTATTCATTTCTCTAACGATAGATACCACCTCTCCTTCTATTTGTTTCCAACATTTTCCATTTTTATGCTTTAAAATTCAGGTAAGAAGACAACTTGTAAAAGCTAAGATCAGGATGAATTTCTTCTCTGGCGGTAGTGAATCTTTACAACTCTCTACCCCAGAGAGCTGTGAATACTGACACATTTCAAAACGTTCAAGCTTAGGACAGATCTATTTTTGCAGGGGAATCATGAGTCATCAAGGTTATTCAGAAAATAGATTTTAAGTCAATAATCAGATCAGCCATGATCATGTTGAATGGTAGATGAGGCTGGAGAGGCCATTTGGCTTTCTCTTACTGCTGTTCTTTTCAACTACTCACTCTAACACGCCCTCCTTCAATGCACATCTTCCCTGATCCTTTAATCTTTTATTTACATGCTAATCAGTCTTTGCAATAAGGACAGGAACAGGCCCTTCAGCCCACCACACAATGCTACATTAGCTCCATGTCCTTCAATGCCTTGCCTATTCAAGTGTCTATCTAAATTCTTATTTTTTGACTGTGATACAGCATGGAATAGGCCATTCCAACTCTTCGAGCTTCACTACCCAGCAACCCCACGATCTAATCCTAGTTTAATCAAGGGACAATGACTAATTAACCTACCAACTGGTATGTCTTTGGACTGTGGGAGGAAACCAGAACATTTGGAGGAAACCCACATGGTCACGGGGAGAATATACAAACTCCTTATAGGCAGCAGCTGGAAATGAACCCTGGTCGTCTGTACTGTAAAGCGTTGTGCTAACCACTACGCTACCATGCCACCCCAAATATCTATTAAATGAAGTCTTTAGTTCAAATTTCAATGTAAATTTACGATCAAAGTATGGATATGTCACCATATACTACCCTGAGATTCATTTTCTCACAGGCATTCACAGTAAAACAAAGAAATACAATAGACTCAATGAAAAAAACACACACAAAGACTAACAGGCAGCCAAGTGCAAAAGAAGACAATCTGTGCAAATATAAGATAAGTAAGTAAATAAATAAACAGACAAACAGACAAATAATACTGAGAACATAAGTTGTAGAGTCCTTGAAAGTGAATCCTTTGGTTCTGTTCAGTGATCAGTTCAGTGTTGTGGTGAGTGAAGTTATCCACTCTGGTTTAGGAGCCTGATGGATGAAGGGTAATAACCGTTCCTAATCCTGGTGGTGTGCGATCTGAGGCTCCTGTACTTTCTTCCTAATGGTAGCAGCAAAAGGAGCATGGCCTGGATGGTGGGAGTCTTTCAGAATGGATACTGCTTTTGTCTCGGTGCTCTCCGTAGAGGTTCTTAATGGTGGGGAGGGCTTTTACTGTGATGGAGTGGGATGTATCCATCACTTTTTGAAAGCCAACAATCCACGATAAATGTCAAAGTTTTGTTTGCGTCTGGAAGACAATTCTTTCAATTTTATATCATGCGGAATAAATGCTAATGGTATACATTAACATAAGAGGTTAAAAGTTAAGAGCATCAGGTGTAATAAACAGGAAAAATGTTCATTTCAAACTGAGCATATAAATGGCTGCTAAGACAAGGGATCATTTCTCTCCTGCATTAAACCCATTTTTCTATCACATAAAAAGGGCTTTGGGGAATTTGCGCAGATTGAAATTTTGTGCATTGAGATTTGAAATGTGTCCTAGATGTTTATACAATTACCTGAATGCTTCTTGACTGTAAATTAGCTGAAAAGATAGTCAATATTGTTTTCTGCATTCCCAGGAGGAGAGAACATAATTGTATGCCATGCTAGTTTATTTTTAAGTACTGATTTTTTTCCATCTTCCCCCTGGGTGATTTTCCAATACGGCTTTGGATTCCAAGTGAATTAAAAAGCTGAAAATCACTGTCTATTTAAAGAAAAAAAATCTCAAATGGTTGTTTTGAGAAGCAGGAATAAAGGTGCAGCAGGGAGCAAAAAGAAATGGAATCTGTTTTGTAATCAATTCTAAAATTTTGAAAGTGTAATCTGCGTGTTTGTCGGAACCCATCTGCCTGTTCATCTGCTTCAGGGAGCAGGAAAACACCGAGCATTCAGTTTTTGTTGGAGAAAAATGCTCATCGGTGCTCTTTGGGATGCGGATCTGATTCTCTGCTGCTGTTAAAGGATTCAGGCCTCTTAAAGTTGTTCCCAACCTTTTCAACTATCAAGTCTACACTATACGAGCTACAGTACTCACTGATCCCATGTACATTGGGGAGGCCAAACGCAGATGTGGTAACTACTTTATAGAATACTTTAGATCAGTTGAAAGGGTGATTCTGAGCTTCTAATCACTTATCACTTTAATGCTCCTTCTGACTCCCACACTGATCTCTGTCCTTGATTTCCTGCACTGTCCCATTGAAGCTTGATGTAAGCGTGAGGAACTGCATCTGATATTATGATTAGACAAATTATGCTCTTCTGGAACCAGTATGGAATTCAACAACCTTAGCCACATAATATCCCAAGTTTCCATGTCAGATATCCAGCGTCCAGATGCTAATTTCAGACAGTGATTTTGCTTCCTTCCTTCGCGTCTTTACAAAATCTCACCTTATTTTGTCAAATCGTCACGGGGATTCCTATTCGTTCTTCCTTCTCACATTTTGTGTCTTAAAACCTGCTGATCTATCAGTTTCCCCACTTTCACTGAGATGTCATTAATCTAAACTGTTAACTGATTTCTCTATCCATGGGGACAGCCTGACTTGATGAGTGTTTTGAGCATTGTCTGTTTCTGTATCAAGTCAGTGCAAGGAGATTAAATTGACATGGCTAGCTGGCTCATTGAAAAAAGTTGAGTGGACAGGCAGAAATAATTTCCACTTTCTGTGTGCTCGCTAACAATGAGGGATATATTAATGATGACTAGATATCTGGAAGAGAGTTAAGGAAACCGCCTTTTTAATGTCATTTCTGGTACACAAGTGGAAAGGAGACAAAATAATTGTTACTCCGAATCCGAACCAGCACAAAAAAAACACAGTAAGATAAAGAACACAATTATAAAAATCACAAAATATAAATGTAAGGTAGCTCATATACATTGATTGTATGTCCATGAAGTGATGCTTCGTACAGGAGTGTGTCTGTACATGAGGTGACTTTGACAGGAAATGATAATGTCATGGTTGTAGGGGTGTGGAGGGGTGGGTTAGTGGGTGGAGGTGTTGATCAGCCTTACTGCTCGGGGAAAGTAACCATTTTTGAGTCTGGTGGTCCTGTTGTGGAAACTACGTAACCTCCTCCCTGATGGGAGTGGGACGAGCACTCCATGAGCAGGGCGAGTGACGTTACTGGCCCTTTTCGGGCACCTTTCTGTATCTAGGTTTTTGACGGTGGGTAGGCTGGTGCCGGTGATGCGTTGGGCAGTTTGACTACCCATCCTGACCATCTTCCTGACTTAGTCAGCCTTCCTGACCACCGCAGTACAGTTTCCGTACGTACCATGCAGTGACGAAGCTTGTTAGGCTGCTCTCCACTGCACATCTGTAGAATGACGCGAGTGTAGATGCACAAAGTCCAGCTCTCTTCAGCCTCCTCAGAAAGTAGACGTATTGATGAGCTTTCCTGATTCATAGGATTTGTTCTGGGACCATGAGAGGTTGTGTGAGGTGTGCATTCCCAGGAGTTTGAAACTGCTCATAGTTTCCACTGCTGTGTCACTGATGCAAAAAGCTGGTGGTGGGGGAGGGTGGGGGGTGGGGGGGTGAATGGTGCGAGTTCTCCTGAAGTCGATAACAATCTCCTTTGTCAAACTGACATTGAGGAAGAGGTTATTTTCCTGGCGCCGGGCCTCGAGCTCTTATACCTCTGCTCTATAGGCCGTCTCATCATTGTTGGTGATGAGCCCCACCACTGTCGTGTCATCAGCAAACTTGGCAAGGTGATTGGCAAGGTTTTGACCGTGCGGTCATGTCTGAGCAGGGTGTACAGCAGTGGGTTCAGCACACAGCCCTGGGGAGCACCCCTGTTGAGGATGATGGGGAGAGTGGAGTGGTTGTGTATCCTGACTATCTGAGGTCTGTTGTGATATTAAGATTATTGAACCAGACCAGAAGTCCCTACAAAGAACATTGAGAATAGCTGAGAGGATTATAGGAATCTCCCTACCATCCTTTGGGGATATTTATCAGGAGCGCTGCATACTCTGGGACCTTGGTTTATCAAGGATGCCTCCCACCCATCCATCCAGCATCCTCTTTGACTTTCTACAATGCGGCAAGAGAGTCCGATGCATAAAAACAAGAATGGTCAGGATGGGAAACAATTTCTTCCCTCAGGCCATTTGGCTTCTGAACTCCCAGCCGCATTGCATTTGAAGTGTCACTGGTTAATCTGTTCTGTACCTTACAGTATTTAATTTATGCACTTTATTTTGTTTATTTACATGTAATCCATCTGTAGATTTCATCCTTACATAAGTTATTATGTTTTATGTGTACTACAGTGCTTTACACCTTTGGTCAGAGAAACATCTAGTTTGATGGTATATAGTTAAGTGACAATAAACTTGATTTGCTTTGTGCTGTTAAAATGATTGAAATTAATAAGGAATGTTGATGGATCCCATTCCCAAGCATTGCTCCTTCCCTCATATACAGTAAGCATCTGCCAGGAATTTTCCACAGCAAAATGGAAGCTTTGGGAATCATATCCACTTATTGGTTTTAATGTTTCTTTCTCTGTGCAACTCAAAAATGAAATGATCAAGGTTTTCAAATGAGCAAGAATAATCAAGTTTCCCCGAGTCAAAAGAAAATTTGATTTCCTAAACAATTTTGCTTATGTGTATATATTCATCAATATTTCTTATTAATTTCAATTTTAATATCACAAAACAAAATACATTCCTACATCTGAATGAAAATGACTCTATATATTGTTATCATCTGCTTATTGAGCCAGATATTCTGGTGAAAGGGTTTAATGTTTACAAAGTAATAACGTTGTCACATTAACTTTGTGCTCCAGTTTCCTCCCACATCCCAAAGACATACAAGTTAGAAAGTTGCAGGCATCCGTGCTGGGTTGAGCATCGAGCTAGTAACTCGACCTCGTAAAAAAAGAAATTGCCTGCTACAGAAACATCAACAGCAAAAAATTGATGGCCTATGCTCCCCGTGAGTTTAAAGGGCAATTTCCTTTTCCTTTCTCCTTGTAATCTCATTACACAGCACCTCTCGTACCCAAGACATAGACCTACAGCTTCCTGCAATGGCAGCACATCCAATGAAAGCCTTTTCAGCACATAGGTCCACATTGTCTCATAACCATTTTAACATTAATCACTTCTCCTATCCAAATACCTCACTTTTCCTCATTCTCCCATTTTTCTGCTTCTGTACCTGCCTGAGCATCGCAGCTCCAACTCTTTTACACTTGTATGGGAAAAGGATTGGGTTCTGTTAATATGATGAAGAGAAGTGATCCAAGTGACTGAGAGGAAATAGTACTCTTGCGATGTTGAGAGGGAGAGGAACATGTGCTTATGCAGGCTGGTTTGATACAGGTTAATGTGTTGGATGTGGAGGCAGGTGGAGCTGAAAGCAGAAAGGTGGTCCAATTATGAATGATCAAGCCATTAAACTGAGCCACTTTGTTTCCATCTCCATGGATGATGCCTAATCTCCTGAGAATCTCCAGCAGTTTCTGCTTTTATCTACATGGTAAAGTACCAAGTTTTATATTTTTCAGTTGGGTTGGGAAGATGCTGAATACTACTTGGGGAGAAGTAGATGTTCTCCCACTTTCTTGGTGAAAGTTATAAACTCAAGCAAGGCTGCCAAAGAATAGATCATTTGGTCAATTATCCTCATCACTGGTTGTAGAGCTTTGTTGTACTTCATTGTTGCATTTATCACAGCAGTGACTATTCCACCGAGATACAACACTGAGCGGCACGGGAGGTCGTTCCTGCCTGTGGCCATCGAGCTTGCAACTCCTCCCGTGGAGGGTCAGACACCCTGAGCCAATAGACTGGTCCTGGACTTATTTTCCATCTGGCATAGTTTTGCATTTTGTTGTTTGACTGTTGGGGTTTTTTGTATTGCTATACTTACGCTCTGTTCTTGGTTGGTGCGGCTGTAACGAAACCCAATTTCCCTCGAGATCAACAAAGTATATCTATCTATCTATCTACCTGATTAGCTGAGATATACTCTCAGGCACCTTGAGTTGGTATAGCAATGTAAGCATGTCAATTGTAAAACAATTACAGTATGTAAAGTGCTGAATGAACAGAATGACCTGGGACAGTTGGCATTAGTTAGCTTGGTTTGAAGTATCTCTTTGGTTTGTTGTCTGTTTAAAGGTAGGGAAGCCCAGTAAAAGCAAGCACAACATCCTTCCGAGCGGCAGCCTACAATTCAAAGCTCTCAGCAAAGAGGACCATGGACAATGGGAATGTGTCGCCACGAATGTGGTCACAAGCATCACTGCCAGCGCACATCTGACTGTAATCGGTGAGAACAAGAGCTTCTCTATGAACTACACATTTGTTTTACCTGTATCATGATAGCTATTTAATTTGATGTGTCGCAGTATTCTTGTATATATAATTAGTTGGAGCAAAAATAGTAATTAAATGTTGGTTCAAAGTCCAAATTGTACTAAGGTCTGCCAGTAAAATGAGTATATTCTTATTCATTGTTTTAGATGCTCCTTTCACGAAACTGCTTATTAAGTTTGCATTCTGGAAATCCAGACTGCTTTAACAATAAAATAAGATTCACTGATTCCTTTTTCAGAAATGGGGATACGTTTACATTGTAAAAGTTCTCTGAAGCTGAATATAACTGCAAATTGACTGTTTGATTTCCCTTTAATATTGCATTGACTTCTTTGTTGTAATTTCTTTGTACCCACGTACTATGCGTCTTTGTGAGCTTTGTTAGTCTCCTGTTTTGAATGTTTGTAATTTAACAATTACTTGCATAAATTGCTTCACAGAAGCTTAATCAAACCACGATGGAAGTATCAGAACCAGTGACCAAGAGCTTGATCAAAGAGGTAGATTTTTAAAAAAGAGAGAGATGGAGACAGTATGGCAAGGATTCAAAATTGTTTAATATCATCCTCCAGTACACGTGTTAAGAGGGATGAAATAACTGTTACTCTGGATCTGATGCAGCATAAAAAAAACACAATAATTTAAAAAACAAAAGAAAACACAATAAATATAATTACAAAAGCAATTCTATAAAATATAATGTATAGGTAACTGTTAAATACATAGACTAATTGTATGTACATGAAGTGGCACTAGGAGATGTATAATCAGTGGTGGAGGGGTGGGTTAGTGGACGGAGGTGTTGATCAAGCTGATGACTTGGGGGAAGTAACTGCTTTTGAGTCTAGTGGTCATGGCATGGAAGTGCATAGCCTCTTCCCTGCTGTGTTTGCTGTGCTTCCGATGTGAAGACAGGCATGAGTGATGCAGGTTCCCGAGTTGGCCAGGTGCCCTAAGATCCAATTGTTAATGACATCAAAAAAAAGAGAGTTTTATTTTATATAGGCATTACAACCAAAGGTTTACAAGGTGCAAAATCTGCTTAGTTAAAAGCAGCTTTGGACTGCAGGTGTGTATGTTCTGCAAGGTAGTCCAATGTTATTCCTCTCTGCAGAAAGATTCTGAATCAAATTCCATCCCAACTTCCAGCTGATATCAAAATGACTCGTATATCTTTACCTCCATGACTTGGTCAGAAACCATTAAACTCAAACAGGAGAAATTATACTAGGGAATAAGGAAATAGTATCTTCTGGTAAGATGGCAGCACACTCAGATGCACCCACCTCAACAAGGCCAACCAGAAGTGTTTTTTAAGCATCTTTTTTGTGATCGTAAGATGCTGCTGGACATTAGGAAGTTCAAGTACTGTAGGTCTGCTCCATCAGCGAGTTGCTCACTGGCGGAGGAGCTGGACTTGGTGTGGAACATATTGCTGCCTGCTACAGAGAGGCGCTGGAGTCGGTGTGTTAAGGCGGTACGGAGTCTAACAGCGAGTGATTGCCTTAGTCATTTTTCTTGTGATCACAAGAGCCTGTTGGACATTGGTAATGTGGAATGCTGCAAGTCAGGTTCACTGTTTATTGGCAGGACCGATGGCAGGGGGGCTGCATGGCCTTGGCTGTAGAGTGCACTGGGGCTCATGCTGCGGTATTGCCTCTTGCTGTGCCCAGGTTGTCTTCCACTGAGCGAACACTAGAGGGCAGCACTCCAGTGTTCGCTCAACGGAAGACAAGCTGGATTGCATTCATCTGCAGACTACTGCGAGCTGCTTCTTGCTGACAACATCCATGGACTCAGACCTGGGCCGCATTTGCTATCTTATATGTGCTCTATGTGCCTTGTGATGTGTATGACTGTTGGTACTGTGGTTTTGCACTTTGGCCCCAGAGGAACACTATTTCATTTGGCTGCATTCATGGGTATTCATATATCATTGAATGGCAATTAAACTTGAACATGAATTAAATAAATGTTTAATTGTCTGTACATTATAGAAGAAGACCGTGATCTCTTCTCAGAGATTGTGGACAGCTGTAAGTTTGGAGTGAATAAAGAGTTCAAAGTAATTAGTAGTAATTAGAAAGAACTTTGGAAAGGAGATAATTCTCTAACGTTTGATTTTTGAGTTACCAATCTTGGATAAATCTCTAAGATTTTTGAAAGAGATATTAATGGAGATAATTGACGCAGTGCTTGTCAACATACAAACTCCCATTGATTCTGAGTTAGAAGTAGCAATTTTAAAGAGAAGCACAATAAAACAAGGAACCACATGTCAGTTAGCCTGATATCAGTGGTAGGGAAAATATTGGAATCTATACTCGGTGGCCACTTTATGAGATACACCTGCTCATTAATGCAAATATCTGATCAGCCAGTCATGTGGCAGCAACTCAATACATAAAAACATGCTGACATGGTCAAGAGGTTCAGTTGTTGTTCAGCCCAAACACCAGAATGAGGAAGAAATGTGATCTGTGACTTTGACTGTGGAATGATTGTTGGTACCAGATGGGGTGGTTTGAGTATCTCAGAAACTGCTAATCTCCTGGGGTTTTCATACAAAACGTTCCCTGGTGTTTACAAAGAATGGTGTGAAAAGCAAAAGACATCCAGTGAGCAGCATTTCTGTGGGTGAAATGCCTTATTAATGAGGGAGGATGAGGAGAATGGCCAGACAGGTTCAGGCTGACAGGAAAGTAGCAGTAACTCAAATAACCACGCATTACAACAGTGGTATGCAGAACAGCATCTCGGAATGCACTACAAGTTGAACCTCGAAGTGGATGGACTGTAGCAGCAGAAGACAACAAACGTACACTCAGTGGCTACTTTATTAGGTATAGGAGGTACCTAATAAACTGGCCATTGGGTGTATCACAAAGGAAGTAGCAAATGAATGTCAGAAAATAGAAAAAAAATCTATTTTCTAAGTTCAAATTTCAAAGTAAGTTTATTGTCAAAGTACATATATGCCACCATATACTACCCTGAGATTCATTTCCTTGCAGGTATTCACTGTACAACAAAGAAATACGATAGGATCAATGGAAAAAACTACATACAAACAAAGACCGGCAAAAAATACAAATATGTTTGGTCTGAGTACATGTGAATTTGTGATAAGGAAATTACATTTAACAAATCTATTTGAGTTTTTTTTTTAAGATTAGTAACTAACCAAATAGAAAGGGTGAACCAATTGATATTGTGCGTTTGGACTTCTACAGTTCAAGACTTTTGAGAAGGTGTCATTCGAGAATTTTCAAAAGAATTAGAATTTGGCTAATTGAGGATTGGCTAATGGAAAGGAAACAAAAGCGTAGAAATACCGTACACCAGTCATTTAAAGGTGAGAATCTGAAATGTGCTTGTGTTCAGAGAGACCTGGGTATTCTTTTACACTGAATTTTGAAGTGGAATGACAGCAAGCTGTTAGGAAGGCAAATGGTATGTTGGCCTTTATTGCAAAAGGATTTGAGTACAAGAGTAGAGACATCATCACACAATTATTTAGTGCCCTGGTGAGACTACATATGAAATGTGTATATGTATCAGCTGTCCCTGTCAAAGGAAGGATATGCTTGCAATTGAGAGGGGAGTAAAGTTTTACCAGGCTGACTTGTCATACGAGAGATATTAAGCAGGCAAGATTTATATTCTAGTGAGCTGAGTAGAGTAAGAGGTGATCTCATTGAAATGCTTTAACCTAAATGAAATAGCTTCAGCACATCAACTACATTTATTCCAAGATAATGGCTAATTTTTGGATAAATTAGGCCTGGCAGTCCATATTTCTATACCAATCACAAGACTTGTTCTTCTAGCAACTCCTCATCTTCCATCAAGGTCGCCTCCAACCTGATGGCATGAACATCGATTTCTCTTTCCAGTATTTTTTTTCTTTTCCCCTCTCCCCTGGTGCCCCTTCTTCCCTTTCTCCCATAGTCTACTCTTGTCTCCAATTAGATTCTTTCTTCTCCAATCCTTTACCTTTCCCACTCACCTGGCTTCACCTATCACCTTCTAGCTTGTCCTTCTTCCCTTCCCCCACCCCACCGTTTTTATTCTGGCGTCTACCATCTTCCTTTCCAATCCTGATTAAGGGTCGCAGCCCAAAGTGTTGACTGTTTATTCATTTCCATAGATGCTGCCTGCCCTGCTGAGTTCCTCCAGCATTTTGTATGTGTTCTTCCTTATATGCCTATCTAGGTTTTCCTTAAATATATCTATTTCTAATTGTCTCGGCCACCTCTTGGTTAACTCGTCTATAGTTTCCTGTTTTCTTCTCCATCTTTTCTTAAGTAACGGGATTGAATTCTCACCGATTTTAAAGTATGAATTTCCCTTTTTGATTCCTTGGTGGCAAGCTTACATGAAGGCCTCTAATTTCGGTCTTCATGGGTGGAACTCTGATTCTGCTTTCTTTTGTTATTTCACAGTTCAAGTTCATTTTGCCCATCACCTTAAATGTCCAGACTGTTCAACCTTTGGCACTCTGTCCTGGGAAGAGCTTATTTAAATGAAGGTGAAGCACCAACATCCAAAAATTAAATATCATTTTCTCAAACAATAAAATATGGTTATCAACTGAAATGTCATCTGTTTCACTCTCCGTGATCTGTTGAGTATTTCCTGTTTGTGTTAGTATTTTAGTTAAAAAAGGGAAACTTAACCATAAAAAGGGACATAGTAAAAATGAGCTAGTGTAATCATTGTAAGAGGACGATACAAAATTGAAATTCAAGTAATTAGTTCTCAATCATAATGCTTCTTTTGTTAAACTTGAATGCCATAATTGTGCCAATGTATTTAAAATCATTCTTGAACAGGTAGGTAAGAGAAATTGTCACAGTCCTCCAACCACAGTATCTAAAATGAGACACTAACCTCAAAAAGAAAATGTTGATATTTACAGAGTTAAGTAAAAAGTATTGAAAGAACACTGCTACTGATGCATCAGATCTGACCATCATATTTTGTTAGGCGTAGTAAAACCATATTCTTCGTTTTTCACTTGAGATAGGTACAACTTTTGCAGAATTGGAACAGTAGTTTCTTTTTACATGGACAAACAGGTTAACCACGGCTGTCTCTTTGAAGTGTTCTTTTAGTCCATTCAATAGCAATCAGAAAATAGCAGAGGATATTTTAATTAACAAATTTAAAATTATGCAGTATCTAATTAACAAATTAAGTGTTTTACATTCTCCATTGAAGAGCAGTGGCGGATGTTAATTTTATAGAACACAAAGGTGCTAATTAATAGATTAAAAATGACAACTCGTTAGCTGATAACATGTAGAAAGAAGCAAGGTCTTTGGCGTGTGTAATGGAAGTTATTCACCCCATGAACTTAATGAGCTTTAAGCAGGATGAATTGTAAATCTATCTGCTTTTTAAATGCCACCATTCCACAAGGAAGCTTTCTGTAACATCTCATTAATACTGCCAACGTGTGGCATCATAACGTGTGACAGAGCAAATATGCCCCATTTATAAAGCAGCCCTGCTTCACTGAGTAACACTGCCTCAGGAAACAGACATAATGGTTTGGCTTTCTCCAAGGTCTGAGAAACTCATCCTACAAAGCAAACCATAACCACAGAGCTATTGTTTGACAATGAGTTCGCCATTTTTGTTCCAGTCAGCCCTGAGCTCTCCTTCACCCATGTGTACTGAACTTCACGTGGTTAATCTCTGTGAGCCCTATACTTACAAGGGAGGGGCCCCCCCAGTCAAAAGGGTAAGAAGGCAGAAGTTGCTTGGACTGATGGCAGTCATGGAAGTGCACAGTTCTGTGTGGTTTTGGCTATCCTTTTAATCCAGCCACACTAGAAACTCCACACAGATTTAACACAAAGGTACCTGAGCATACTGCAGAACTACTTTCAGTGCAGCACAGATAGACCATTAATGTTTCTGTATTGTATGTATGAGAGTTCAACTCTATGATTCTGATATCATACTGCTACTAGTCAATGTAAGGAAGGTACTTGCTAAGAGCTCTTAATATCCCCAACTGCCTCGAGATGATAAGGCAGGCTATTATGAGCATTTTGCAAGCCACTGTATTGACTTAAGCTTTCAGTTTGTTGCCTGAGAAACACAATTATATATTTGCTACACGGTTCAGTTTGCTGTTTTCCAGCAGAGTGCCCAGAGTCATTGAAGATACCCTTAGAGATCAAGCCAATCATATATTAATGATGCTAATTCCTCAAAGCTCAGCTACCCCGTATATCACTGGATACAAGAATTTAACTTGATTCTCATAACATTACCTACAGATACAGTAAACTATCGTTCACCTATAGCTGTATAATGGCTGATGTCATATCCGATTCCACTTTGTTGTAGTCACATTTTATTTATTCTTGAGGGTGCTTAGTACATTATTAAACTCACCTGAATAGAGAATGGAAAGTTTATAATCCAGTGATATGCGGGGTAGCTGAGCTTTTAAGAATTAGCACCATTAATATATGGTGGCTGAGTGAATATGATTGGCTTGGTCTCTAAGGGCACCTTGAATGATTCTGGGGATTTGCTGGAAAACAGCAACATAAACCGTGTAACAAATACATAATTCTGTTTCTCGGGTAACAAACTGAAAACTTAAGTCAATATGGTGGCTTGCAAAATGCCCAAAGTAGCTTGGGTTAAAGTTCATCTTTGAAATACTTCTCCAATATGCCATATGTTTCACATTGGGTAAGAAATTAATTAGTAATTGGTTTATTATTTTCATATGTACCAAGGTGCAGTGAAAAATTTTGTTTTGCATGCTATCCATACAGGTCATCTCACCTCATCAGTATATTGAGGTAGCACAAATGAAAAGTAATAACACAATGCAGAATACAGAGTTACAGTTACAGAAAAATTGTGGTGCTGGCAGACAATAAGTGTGGCGCGTGGCCAAGTGGTTAGGGCGTTGGACTAGCGATCTGAAGGTCATGGGTTTCGAGCCTCGGCCGAGGCAGCATCTGTGTCCTTCAGCAAGGCACAAGGCACTTAACCACACAATGCTCCAGTCTACCCAGCTGAGAATGGGTCCCGGCAAAAATGCTGGGGGTTAACCTCGCGATAGACTGGCGTCCTATTGGGGGGAGGGGGGGGAGTCTTGTACTCTCAGTCGCTTCACGCCACAGAAACCGGCATAAGCACCGGCCTGATGGGTCACAAGGCTCGGGACAGACTTTAATCTTTAATCAGACAATAAGGGCGTGGAACAAATATGCACATATCCACCAATGCTATAGAAGAAGGCCAAGTTGTGGGTATAGACAAATTATGTTTAAAGATTTACTTAAACAAATTGATGCAAAAAACGAAATACTGTAAATGTTGGAAACTCAAAATAAGAATAAACATATCTAAAAATTGGAGTTCACCTTGTGTATTTAGATTAGATTATGAAGACACGCAGTCCTCTTTTTATTGTCATTTAGTAATGCATGCATTAAGAAATGATACATTATTCCTCCGGTGTGATATCACAAAACACAGGACAGACCAAGACTGAAAAAACTAACAGAACCACATAATTATAACATATAGTTACAACAGTGCAACAATACCATAACTTGATGAAGAAACAGACTCTGAATCTGACACCCAACTGCAAATATTCAAGATATCAGTAAATATCTTCACTTTTAAAAATAAACATTACAATGATTTGATCTCCATACCACTTTCTGAAACTATTCTTGTATATTTCCCAGCTGTGGAGTTTCTAAATGCATAGCATAATGACTACTAGGAAACAAGTTGCATGCTCACCATGGCAGACACTCCTTATAGTTTGGAGTCTGGGGAGGATTGGGCACATGGACCTTCCATAGCACCCTAATCAGGCAGTTCTCTAGTCTCCTAAATAAAACTCCCATAGAAAACTGTGCTATGAAATGTAAGAACAATATCCCACTAAGAGCATTTTATATCATACATGAATCATGACTTTCAGAATGACGAAGAAATTTCTGTCACTACATAGTTAAAACTATCCCTGAATATTGGCAACTCATCACACACTGCAAATACAAGTGACAGCAAATACCATTAGCAAACATAACTTGTGTCATGGTGTATCACTACAGGCAGTGTCAGGTCCCACTTACCAGTGCACTGGTACTTCTGCTTCAAATGGGTACAAGCACCTTAAAAAAGAGTCATTTTGCTTTTGATTTACCCACAAAAGGAACAGGCATAAAAAGATACATTTGCTGTGTGAGTATATTTGTGAGACAAGTCAGGTTTGACTGCTGTTCAGAATTCAGCTACGCTTTCAGTCCAGATGCTGCTCTGTATCATCTGTTCAGGTGAAAGCATCAGGATGTATTATGTCGAATAACATCTGTGGGGTGCTCCACCACAGCTGAGATCTGGAACCCTGTAGTTTGGAGCTGACAGTTAAGTGAAGTTCAGGTGGGTAGAAAATGCAACTTTCACAAAAAGAAGTTGGATGTCAAGGGTTCAAAACGTTCAAAGCAACACAAACAAACTGCTGGATGAACTCAGTTAAACAGTCATGGGTCTCGGCCTGAAATGTCGACTGTTTACTCTTTTCCATAGATGCTGCCTGGCCTGCTGAGTTCCTCCAGCATTTTGTGTGTGTTACTTGGATTTCTAGCATCATCAGAAAAGGTTCAAAGGTTCATTTAATATCAGAGAATGTACACCGTACACAACCTGAAATTCGTACTCTTCACAGACATCCACGAAACAAGAAACCCCATAGAATGAAGAATACATTGAAGCCCCAAAGCCCCCATCGCACAAGCAGCAGCAGGAAAAGCATCAGTTTCTTCCCCTGACCCCCCCCCCACAAATGTCAGCAGGCACACTGACCACCCCCCCCCAATCACCATGAACCAAGGAGAAGCCCCAAAGAGTCCTTGATCCAGAGACCATCTAAACTACAGTCCACACACCAGCACATCGGTATCTCAGCGACAGAGAGAGAGGGTCGCTCCTGCAACAAGAGCGGAAACCAGCAACTCAATGTTCCAACATTATTAAGAATACATCTTTTTCACAAGAATTACTGTGGAGAAAGATCATGGGGGTTGGTCTAATTTGTCACCTGCTTAAAAGATACAGCACAATTAAAATGGGCCAAGTGGCCTCCTGTAGTGCTATGTCATTCCATGAAATAGTATCTCATCAATGCTTTGTTAGCAAGAGCAGATTCATCTCAGGCAACACAAATGTTAATTCCAAAAGTATCTTAAATGGAGGAAATCTGTATGACATTGAATTAGTATTTTTTGCATAATCAAAAGCATCAAGATAACCAATGTGGAGCTTATCAGTGAAAGGGTTTTATTTCCTCTGTGTACTTTTTATTTGTTAATTTGTTTGCATTAAATTCGCATCTGCACAAATTTAGCATAGTAATTATTGCATGTGGCAAATGACATGTATATTAACCAATGTGCTCAAAATAACTAAAAATAGCCATGAAGAAATTAAATCTTGCTATGTCTCGATTTCTCTAGTTCTGCAAGGCTGCTGTAATGAAATCCAACTGTAAGCATTTCAATTTAAGAATCTGTTGTTCTATATTAATATAAATCTGCCTTTCACTTGTCACCTAAAGTTAAACCCAACCATAATTTTCTTCAGTTGAAGATCATCGTTCCCATTTTAATTCTGTGTTTTTACGTTATTTTTAAATTAGCACACTTAATAAGATCTGCTGCTTCGAAAGCTGTTCCTTCACCATAGCCAACATGGGAGGGAGGATTTAAGTTCTACGCTATGTGCAATAAGACTTTTCTCACAAGCAGGTTTACAATTTTGTTGCACATATCACAGAGGAAATCACCTTCATCCTGTTTTGAACGTTGGTTGATGTCGCTACTAAAAGAACATCTTTAAAGGCAGGGGAATAATTTTGCAAGAAAATAATTCCAGATCCTATGTAGAGACAGCCTGCAATGTCTTTGAATTAGAAGCACTGAAGTATGTCAGTCATAGTGGAGTAAGATTCCTTCACACTCTCCTTGATCTAGCAGTGTCAGAGTTGCCTGAGCATAGGTTTCTTCATCTCTGTTGAAGTATTTGTGTTAACACTTGATTTATATTTACTGAATTTTTAAATAATAATGTTTCTATTCTCATTTCCTGTTTATGCTGAAATGAAAGTAGATATTTGCAGTTAGCTGAAATGGTGATGATAGCCAGGGAAGTGCTCGGTTACCTCCCGATAACAGCCTGTCCCATGTCAAAGAGAGTTTTCACTTTGGACCAATCATTATCTGTGAGGATTTTTACGAGAAGAGTCACTTCTATGGCAAAGACTCTCCGTTTAATTTCACACTTGACTGAATGCTGTCTGCACACTTCCTCTCATTTGTCAAGGTTATATTCTGTCACCATTTTTTCAGGTAGTTACTAGAATTTAGATGAGGGTTTCTGCTCATTATGAATTGTATTTTCTTCTTGCTCCTTTGGACTTAGAGCGTAGAGTGATTTAGAATGTTATTGAGATTGCTTTTTTTTGCATTGGTGGGTATGCTTGCCTAATTAATTTTCACACTGATCCATAATCATATCATCAGCAGCATTTTGTATTTAAAGCAAAACGACTACCCAATTGTAAGCCAATATCCCTAGGCATGAGCGTTTCAGTTTGGACTGAACAGTATAGATGCAACAATAATCCTTGATTGCATCACTTTACTGGATTTGGTTCTATACCATCGAGGAATATATATTTCTTTCTCCCAAGTCATTTTTAAATGCTAGACATTATCTGCCCACTTTCACGTCCTTCAAACCTTTGGTTAGGAATCTTACTCAAAGCTCAGTCACTACAGTGAGTATTTCTTCATTTACGTCTGGTGTTAGCTCCATAAATTAAGGGCAAATTTGTCAGCTGTGTGCCAATAGACCCTGTAAAGGAAGTTGCTTTACATCACTTCCAGTTTGGAAGCAGGTGAATTAAAATAGCAGATCTTTGCAGCTTAACTCTGACTGTATTTTCTTGCGTCCCTTTTTACTTGTTTCCCAAACCTACGCAAATCATTTTGGTTGAGGGAGACAAAGTGAAATTCACAAAGTGAATCAAATAATTATCACTATACCCTATCCTGCATAGATGTGATCATTTCATTATCACAATTAATGACTCCGTCTTCACCTTTGATGAAATGTATTTTCACTTTGTTCACTATGGACTCACTTTCAAGGGCTCTACAACTCACGTTGCCAGTATTACTTATTTACTGTTTATTTATTATTATTTGTATACTTTTGGCTTTGCACAGTTTGTCATTTTTTGCACATTTGTTGTTTGTCAGACCTAGTGTTTAGTTTCTCATTGATTCTATTGTATTTCTTTGTTCTACTGTGAATGCCTGCAAGAAAATGAATCTCAGGGAAGTATATGATGACATATACATACTTTGAACTTTGTATTACAAGAAGCTTTGTCTCAGCTTTGTGGCACAACAGCTAGAGTAACATTCTTTTCATTTTTCTATTCAATCATTCCCATTCATAATTGGTTGATGGATAAGTTATTATTGCACACCTTTCTTCCCATGATGTGACATCACATGTTGTGCAGTAGCATCATGATCCAAGGACCAACAAACACATGGCCTTTTTAGTGTTACAACCTCACCAACTTCTTTCCTTACCAAGCTCAGTTGGCTATTCAATTGACATATCAGACTTTAGTTTCATGAATTTGTGATAATGGTGCAGCCCCTTTCATGTAATATAAAAATAAATCAGTTTGAATTGTGCTGATTGCATGCAATCGACAATGGTTACTGCAAATGTCCTTGGAAACGCAGCTTGATCAGGCTAGCAGATTAATTTCATTACCTTGTGCAATAAGGTTATGTGGAAAGGAGGCTCACTTTAGCATTGCAATTAACATGAAAATACAGAGCCTAATCATTGTAATATTTAACGTACACAATTGCCAAGTTTCTATTGCAGGTACAGAATTAAACCACAATAGTGAATTGAGTACAGTTATCAAGTTTTCTCAGCCGAATCCTCAGTGAAAGCGTGTCATGGATTACAGTAGGTAGAAATAAATGGTCTGAAACTCATGGTTTCTCACATAGCTTTTGTCTGATTGGATCTTTTAAAAAATATTGGTGGACGAGAAACAAATTGCAATTCATCCTGGGCACTTCTCCTCTCCTCTTGTTGCCTGACACTAACAAGCAGATGACAGCAAGTTCCCGCTCCTAGAGTAATGATTGGAAAGAGAAAAACAGTCTGAAAACTACCTCGAGAAGAAGAAATGAACTGGCCAAGATGATAGGAGAAGACGGGGGTAGGGGGAGGGAGGGAGGGATGGAGCCAAGAACTGGACAGGTGATTGGCAAAAGGGGTATGAGAGAATCATGGGACAGGAGGCCTAGGGAGAAAGAAAAGGGGGAAGGGGGGAAACCCAGAGGATGGGCAAGGGGTATAGTGAGAGGAACAGAGGGAGAAAAAGGAGAGAGAAAAAAAATATATATATATATAAGAATGAGGTGATTACTAATCTTGTCCCCTTAGAAAGTATGACCAAAATATGATTGCATTTTACATTAAATTCCCTCATGAAACTAAAATTTTCAATTTAAACTATTGTAAGTAAACTATGAAGATTGGCTGGACAGTTGATAAAACTGCATTAAAGGATATGTCAGTGGCAGGCAATGTCCAGCATTTAAAAAACAATGACTTGGGAAGAAGGAATATGCACTGCTTTTTGGCGTAGAAATCTAACAAGTAAATTATAGAAAATATGTTGATGATAATTTTAAGTCTAATGAAAATGTTTATGAAGTTGCCAGAAAAATAACACTAGACCTGAGGATTAAAAGCATTTTAGAAGTCAGCAAAGAATGATGAAGAAATTGGTTAGGAGATTATTCTTCTCTCAGGATGTGTAGTAAATCGTTGGAATTCTCTACCTGGATTGCACTCAAAATATTGATTGATAATTTCTGGACATTGAAGGAATCAGAGGATAGGGAGGATCCATCCTGGGTCCAACACATTGATGCAATCATGAAGAAGGCACACCAGGAGCTCTATTTCATTAGGAGTCGAGGAGATTTGATGTGGCACCAAAGATTCTTGCAAGTGTCTGTAGATGTACAGTGAGGAGCAATGGTATGGTATGGATCCTTCAATGCACAGGATCACAAGTGGTTGCAGAGGGTTGTAAACTGAGCCGGCACCATCACAGGCACAACCCTCCCCACCACCAAGGCCATCTTCAAGAGGCAGTGCCTCAAAAAGGTGGCATCCATCACCAAGATACCTCACCATCTGGGAAATGCCCTCATCAGTGGTGAAATACGGAAGCTTGAAAACCAGTTGCTAACAATTTAGAAACAGCTTCCTCCCCTCCACTATCAGAATTCTGAATGGCCCATGAACACACTGTCTCATCATTCCTTTATTTTGCACTGTTCATTTATTTGGTCATATCTGGTAATCTTATATCTTGCTCAGTACTGCAGCCACAAAATAATAAGTTTTACATCATATAAAGCAGTGATAATAAGCGTGATTCTGATTGCAGATGCTTCTGAGATGGAAGATCAGCTTTAGTCTCGTTCAGTGGTAGGACAGACATCAGGATCTAAATGACCAACTCCTTCTCCTGTTTCTTATGTTCTTATGTACTGTGTTGGGGTTGCAGGCTGGTTAATGGATGGTCTGTTTATATTGCATCTCCACATCACACCTCCTTCAACAAGGCCTCGATAGAGTGGATGTGGAGAGGATGTTGCCTATAGTAGGGAAGTCTAGGACCAGAGGACACAGCCTCAGAATAGAGGGACATTCATTTGGAATGGAGATGAGGAGGACTATCTTTAGCCAGAGAGTGGTGAATCTGTGGAACTCATTGCCACATACAGCTGTGGAGGCCAGGTCATTGGGTGTATTTAAAGTGGAGGTTGATAGATTATTGATAAGTTCATGCATGAAAGGTTGCAGGGAGAAGTCAGGAGAATGGATTTGAGGGGGAAATGGATCAGCCATTATCAAGTGACAGAGCAGACTCGATGGGCCAAATGGCCTAATTCTGCTCCAATGTCTTATGGTCTTAACTCCAAAGCAATGTGAAACCTAAAAACAGGCAACTGAGGAACAGCAGACCATAGAGAAAGGCAGGAGAGGAGAGAAAAATAACCTTGCCAAGTCAACTTCAGAAGGACATAAAGGAAAACTTCAATCATTACTGGAGGAGCAAGGTATGGTCAGAAGCAGCAAGTAATCAGATTTGGAGTATGGGAGCTGATGGAAGGCTGAAGGATGTTACAGAGGCTCTGAAAGGATTTCAGAAAATGTAAAGTTTGAATCATTTTGGGAGTTTATGTGAGTCAGGGAGAATTCTGCATTAGAGGAGTAAAAGGCCATTTGCAAGGTACCAAATGAGGAAAAGACAACAGGTAAAGAGGAAGTGTTTGCTTGTTTTAAATGATGTAGATTCACACTGCATCAGGAATAGCTGCTGCAGAGATAGCGGCATGGTATTAATAAAATTGTGTTAACTGCTTTTTCTGACTTATATGTTCTGGAAAACAAAGAGAGCTATAAACTCAACAAGATTGTGAAGCCATGCCTGAATCCATGGGCACCTTGTTAATCTATGAAGAATGTGATGACCTGTTATATTTTACTATCGCTTTCAGCAAGTTTATTATTAAAGACTCCAAATTTGCAGAAATTGCTTTTGAGTAACATGAATATCTTTAAATTCTACATATTCAGAAGATGCGTTTTATTAACTGAACCGAAATAAATTAAAGTTACAATACAAACAAAGATCAAGATTGAAGCTACGGAGTTCCAGTCGAAGTGTAGCCTTGTCCTGATGGAGGGATGTTAATTGGCTTGGGAGTGCTCAGTACTGGTGTGGTTCAGACTCATCATATAGATTTATCACATTTGTCAAGCTGATTTAATACCAAAGTTCCTTCAAGCAATGTGGTTGCTAAGACACATCACTGGGCTGCAACTGCATGATTTAATCATGGCCACTCAAAGCACTCTGATGCAAAACTCACAGTATTTCAATGCCCGTTTATTGTGAAATCCAGACACCAAAAGCAAACACGATGACAGTGCTTGTAGAGGTGCTGCCAGACAGCACTAGTGACCTGCGTTCAATACTGTCCAAGTGAAGTTTGCATATTCTCCCTGTGAACAGAAGAGTTTCCTTTGGGACGTCTGGTGTCCTTCCACATGCCAAAGGTGTTTGGGTTAGCAGTTAATTGTGTACTGTATGTAGTCCCTGGTGCAAAGACAGACAGTAAAATCTGCGGACAGTTGATGGAAATTTATTTATTTATTGAGATACAGGGCAGAATAGGCCCTTCTGGCCCTTTGAGCCACGGCTCCCAGCAGTCCCCCAATTTAACCCAAGCCTAATCACGGGACAATTTACAATGACAAGTTAACCTACCGACTGGTACATCTTTGGACTGTGGGAGGAAACCAGAGCACCTGGAGCAAACCCACAGGGAGAACATACGTATAAACTCCTTACAGGCAGCGGAGGGAATCTGAGAAGAATAAAATAAAAAATTAGTGTAGGATAAGAGTAAAATGAATGTATGTTGGGCAGTGGAGATGCCATTGCCTGAAGAGCCTCCGTGGTAGATCAATCTCAGTAAAAACCACGTGTGCCTCCCAGTCGTACATGGAGTACTGCTACAAAAGAATACAATTGGTTAGAGAAGTACGCTACCAACTCTGGGATGAGGTAATTGAACTATAAGCAGCAATTGGACCAACATTCAGAAGATTGAGAGGTGATATCAGTGAAACATCAAGTTCCTTTGAGGAATTAACAGAATAACTGTTGAGAATCCACTTTCCTGAAACAGAGTGTGTAGAGTTGGTCTAGGGTACGGATACCTTCAGAAAGTGTTTGGGACATGGTGATTAAATAAGGTATTTCCACACAAAAGCTTTTATGTCCCACGAATTTTCTACCCTGGAATGTTCTACCAAATATACTCAAGACTGAGAGAAAACTTTTAGATGTAATTGGAAATGAGCCTAGAAACCAGACGTCACATTCCCAGAATAAGAAGCTGCTTGTAGAATAATAGGATGCTGACACTGGGAGATTATTTAACCTATTATGTCATACCAGCACTCTACCAGAGCAATTCCCAAATTTTCCCCCTTTGTAACTATAGTCCTTCATCTCAGAAACCATACTTGGAGATCTTTTCTGGACCCTCCCTAATATCTTCACATCTTTCCTATAATGAGGGAACAGGAATCAATCTGATACTCCAGCTGAGGCTGGACAAGTATTTAATAAAGATTCTGCTGTTACACACCAAATGTACACTGATAATCTCAGAACTGCATAAGCCTCATTAACCTTTTCCTCAACCCATCCAACCATTTTCAGTGGTTTATACACACATTAACCTGTGTGCCTCTTCTCTTCACCCCTTTTAGAACAAGATCCTGTATTCTATATGCCTCTCCGACCAAACTTCACACCTCACAGAACCGAGATGATGAGATTTTTTTTACATTCAAAGGCTGGAGAGAATTTTGTACATCAAGGACGTTGGCTGCTCAGTCACTGCCTCATCCAAAACAGGGATCCATAGATTTCAGAACTGGAGATAGTGCAGGAAAATGGAAATGAGGTAGACCAGCCATGATCTTGATAATATGTAGAGCAGGTCTGTTCTTATCTTCTTTGGATATGGCGATGGATAGAAGTAGATGAAATGGAAAATTAGCCAGGGTTTTATTAAAAAGCAGAGCAAATTTGAGGAGCAATTAGATTTTAATTCATTTTTGTCATGAACCATTGCTCTTCCTTTATTACTTGAAGGAAGATGCAACCTTCATGAACTGCTGCAACCTTACTGATTTTGCTATTCAGTAGGAGCTTGCCAAAGAGTTACACCCAGCCACAATAAAGGTACACTGAAATATGTATTTCCAAATATATGATGCATGACTTGAATGGTGTGTGATGATAATCCAACGTATCTGCTACCCTTCTTGATTGGTGGTATAGAATACAGGTTTTGTCTTGGAATAGCCTAATTAAGTAACTGCACATTTTAGTCACATTGTGATAGTGGTGTCTGAGAGAATGATTGTTTTGGATGGTAGTCTGATTATCAGTCCAGCAGGCTGCTTTGTCTAGCTGTCGGTAATCCTCTTCACTGCTACTGGAGCTACACTCTTCAAAACAAATGTGGGATATTCCATCATATTCCTGACTCTTTGCCTTTTAGGTGATCAAAAGGCTTTGGAGAATCAAGAATTAATTAGTCACTCACCACAGAATATGAAAGTCTGACTGGCAGTTGTAGCCAAAGTGTTAAAGTGGTTGGTCCCCTTGAGTCCCTGTTGCCTCAAAATTATTCAGGTCTCGTTACCAGCAGTTGATCTTCTTACAACACTAGTCTGTTGAAATTATCCATAGCTTCTATTTATTCTGGAATACTTTGATTACACAGTTTACCTAGCACCTATGATCATGAAATAGTGCTAATGGTAACACTGAATGTTGTTCAGGACTAGGTAAAGCAGTGCTAGGTAATATTCGCTTACAATGCCTGAAAAAAAAAACCCCATTAGAGCCAACAAGCTTATTCCAAATCTTGTGCATTTCATCAGAATCTTCTCTCCAGTTTGGAACTACTTATCTTCAGAACCCGGTACGGCTTCCTAAAATCATTTAACCATCCTTTTATGAACAGTTACTGCTTGATAATCTAGTATAAACAATGTAATACCACCTGTGAAAGATCTTGGATGCATTCTCTAATTATAGTGGTACCATGTGATATCATTTGCCTTGGCAGAGCACAGCCTTATGGGTACTGTCTGATTCAAAGGCATCTTAGTGTGGAATAGTTCACTGAACCTTGTCTTACATCTAATTTTTTTTAACTTTCTTATTATTTGAGGGAGTGCACATGTTGGGATTTTGAAAGCAGAAAATATCACAATGGAATCATGTTATCATGATAAGGGATTTTGTCGATATATTTTTTTGTAAATGCTGATGCCGTAGGATCTAAGTTTTCACTTTTCTACTTTGCAGGCACAAGTCCACACGCTCCAACCAATGTTCGAGTCACAGCCGCAATGACCTCTGCTAATGCCTCATGGGACCCAGGTTATGATGGTGGATATGAGCAGACATTCACAGTCTGGTATGGCCCTGTGTGAGTCATCCCAGCATGCTTTGCTTTCCACCTTTTCTTTCTCAGTTCTTCGCTTACAACAAATGTTCTTTATGCATTAGGCTTCCTATAATGATTTGCTCTTTGTCGTTATTGCTTGGCAGTTGCATAGCTGCAGGCTGCTGATTTCGAACAGGCTGTGCTGGCTCAATAGTTTTTGGGCTTACTAACTGCCTTGATATTCCATTTGTCCTTTATCATTCCTTTCTGGTTGAGCTGTCCTGCTATGCTTGCAGTAGAGTGCAGCTTCTTAACCCATGTGACTATGAAACTATCCAGACTTATTGCGACCTCCAATCAGTAGCTTTTACCCCTGTTGTCTCAACTAGATTCAAACCATGATCTTGGAGGTAAATTACTAATGCCTTGATTCAGTTTCCTAATCCTTTGATCCAGTACAAACAATGCACTGTGAAACATGTTAGGTGCATCCCCTGATTATAGTCATACCATTGTCTTGGCAGAGCACAGCTGAATGAGACAAAAAGTCAACATTCAGATGGAACAAGCGATTTACTCATTAATTAACGTGGGGGCTGTATTGTTGCTGTCACTGGCTAGAGATACCAATTATATATTCAATGCATTAAATATTTGGAGTCATAGACTGCCAAATTAGTACTGTAGATTTGCCTAAGAGCTATTTATGTTAGATGCTGTCAGACAGGGGTCATCTACTGCCAGCCTTTAGGGCACAATTTTATAATGCTGTCAATTGTGTTGTTCTGCATCGCATGCAGTGTTGTTATTAATCTAACACTAGTTGTACTCTTTGATCCTAAGTGCTATGCTCAGACTGACACTGAGTCCGTCTACGCAATAGCAAAATGCAAACCATCAATCTAGCCAGATATTAAGTAACAGAAAATACTGGTAAAAATCAGGTTAAGGTCTCTGTGGCAAATGGAGGTCAAGGTTAACATTTCATATCAAAGATTCAATTGTTAACTTTAACATGGGCTTATTTCAAAGTTCAAAGTAAAAATCATGATCTGAGAACATAAATGTCACCACATACAACCCTGAGATTCTTTTTCCTGTGGGCATAGTCAGCAAATCTATAGAATGGTAACTGTAAACAGGATCAATGAAAGAGCAAGAACATAGACCACCACAAACTGTACAAATGCAAATATAAATAAATAGCAATAAATAACGAGAGCATTAAATAACAAGTCCTTAAAGTGAGATCAGTGGTTGTGGGAATATCTCAATAGATGAGTGTAGTTATCATCTTTTGTTCAAGAGCCTGATGGTTGAGGGGTAGTAACTGTTTTTGCATCTGGCGGTGCAAGTCCTGAGGCACTTGTACCTTCTATCTGATGGCAGCAGTGAGAAAAGAGCATGGCCTGGGTGTAGGGTTGTGTTTCACACAATCATTCTCACTGTAATGTATAATGAAATCTACAAAGAGAGTGGAGACAGTCATTTAGCTGACAATTCAAGAAGTCTACTAAATATTCAGACAATTACAAGGTACTAATTAAAGACATGTAAACAGAATATAAAATACCTACTTGTTCTCCATCTCCCCAAAGAAAGAAATCTCAATGTAATTTACTATACTGTCAAATTATAGATAGTGTGTTGGCTGCCTTGTCAATTTCATATCTTCATTAATTCAATTTCACATGCACAGGATTTCTACATTCTTGTCATTAACCGCACCTGTGCTGTTTTCCCTGGTTTCTGTAACGCTTCTGCCAAAATGGATAAGCAGGGAAATTCAGCCCAGTGTGTTACATAATCACAAGAGGGTACTGATTTAGGATGGATGGCTCACAGACCAGATGGAAGATAGATGCTTTTGGCTTCTGAGGTTTAGTTCAAGGGTGCCCAGACTGCAAGATGAGAATTTCTTTCATCTGTTGGCTTCTGACATCCTATGTGAAATGATGCTGAACCATTACTTAATTGGCAATCTCTTCCTGAAAGGTTGCCTGACGTGTGGCTTGACTGAAATGTAAGTAGCTGATTTCTGAAGTTGAGATCGGAGCAGAGTGGAGAGGCATTAACTCTGCACCTGACGGGAAAGTCCATAATTCTAATCTTGAGTCGGCCATGCAGTAACAACCAAACATGAGTGGCTGCATTGCTCTCGAAGCCAAAGTCAAGGGCATTGTCATTCTCAGAAATCTAGCCTCAGGATTGTTGCAGGTTGCCCTTGCTAAAGCAAGTCACTTGCTGCTCAATGCTGCATTGCAGATGTAAGAATAGTTTTACAAGTAAAGCAAGGAGCATTATGTTTTTCACATATGTGTGGTTTGCTTTCATACCTAGAAGAGGCAAAGGTCCAAAGCACAACGTTCAGACAAATCCAGGAATTCACAGTGAACACAGATCCACGCGGATGCCCTCTGGCAGCCACCTGTCAGACACACACTTTGAAGAGCCAGGCTGTTTCCTATGTATATTGTTCTTCAGAAGCCTGTGCAGGTTCCCCTGTTCTCCAGAGGCCCCTACCCCTGCTCCCCCTACATCATCGTAGCATGTACATACTCATTGCCAGCATATCCCAACTTGTAGTGTGTTGGTTGTAGTCTGAGTCTTTAAGAGCTGCCTCCTAAGATCAAAAGTGTGAAAAAAGATGCTCTTAACAATGGAAATTTACCCACCCAATATTGACTGTTCATAATATTGTTCATTTCGAAGGACACTAGTGCTGCTTTAAACTGGTGTGAGCAAATTTTGTGATGCACTTAGGTCTTTATGAAATAAGCTTAGGAAAATTGTAATTCTGGAAAAAATGTCACTGATACATTTCAAGGCTTTTAATTCACCAGGTTGGACTGGGGGTTGAAGCCTATATTATCTTATGCTTGACACTAAAGATTAAAAATGGATTTTGTGCAAATGTGAATGGAGACTACTGTAAACTTGAGGTCAATGGATAAATTCTGAAGTGTTAACAATCCCGGGAGATCAAAAGATTCAATGAGTTTTTTTTAAATCATTTGGAAAAATAGACATTTTTTAGCAGCTAAGATTCTTAGTTGCTGAGTCAATATATTGGGACATTATATCAACAGCCCTGAGGTATGTCAGTCAAGGACAATTGGAGCACAGTGTGCTGACACAGCCAAACAACCAACACACAGACTATTGGAAAATTAATGCCAGTCCATCTTACATACCAGAACTTTACATATGTCGGTCCCATCATTACCATAATTTTAATCAGTGTAGTACCTTCATTTACAGATCAGGGCAGAGTCACGTTATGACACTCGGGTCAAGTGCAGGACATAAAGTTTACAGACCCAACAATTCAGTCATCTAATGCCACTGTTTTTAGCAATTGGATTTAAATTAAGTTAATAGTCTGGAGTTTTAGGGTTTTTTAATGCCCTCAAGACTGTTCAGTTGTTGTAAAACCCATTAATGTTCTTCAAGAAAGAAAATCTGCAATCCTTGAATAGTCTAGCCTTTATGTGACTCCAGGCCCACCAGTATGGTTTACTCTTAAATGGCCACTTAGGTCAAGTAGAATGAGGGATGGGTTGTAACTGTTGGCCTGGTCAGTGATGACCAGATCCTGAAATATGAATAAATAAAAATATTCCCCTACTTCCATCACAATATTGGCCTTATAACTGCCTATGTTGCGGGTGTTATATGAGCGTCACTAAGAGGTGGATATTACATTTGAGGCAGCCGAACGTTAATATTATTTACCTTGTGAGACAGATGGAGTGCAGAGTGCAGATTGCAGAGTAAAGCTTCTTCCTGGAGAGAAGTGGTAGTGAATTCAGCAAGTAAAGAAAACCAAAGAATCTGTAGATGCAGGAAATACTAAATGAGAACAGAAGATGGTGGAAATACCCAGCAGGTCCCAGTTTCTCGTCCCATAGTTGCAGCCTGACCTGCTGAGTACCTCCAGCATTTTCTGTATTTATTTTCAATTTCTAATGTCTGCAATTTTTTAACTTGTCTGTGGGGTTACCAAGTGAGAGACTCCACAGCTGAAACTCCTTGTTATCATCAAACTCATATTCATATGCATGAAGTTTAGTGACCTCGACAAATTAGATTGGCCACAAAATATCTTGAATCAATTTGGTGTTTCAGTTGGATGTCGGCATCATTGCTGCATATTTGCTGGATTGTGTTTAATTTAGAGACAATTCAGGAAGTAAGTGCGGTGAAATCTGGCCAACTTGACGAAGTTAGACTCATGGGAAATTACCTCCCTATACCCTCCTCCAACCCCACATTCCTCCAGTTCTGATCACTTTTAATCACCCCATTGCATTTATATCCAAGACATCCTGTTTAAGCTGACCGCTTCAGAGTGTGAGAGTCTGCCAAAGATGGATGCCTCACTGTTGATGTATTAATACGTTAACCATGTGTGAGGGTCAAATTGGTGAAAATTTGCAGTATCTTTGAGCAAATGATCTGAAAAATGTTTTACAGCGTCATCTTTCCTTTCAACTATCTCTGAGTCTTTGGGCTGCTTATATGACCCTGGCACTGAATGACACAGAATTCTAGCAACTAAGTATTGAGAAGTCCCATCACAAACTCCATTCCATAGCCTCTGGGTAGATCCCATTCCCTCCCCATAGTCTGGAGGACCCATTTACAAGCCAACAACGTTTCATCCTTCACAACATGGTATTAGCTCAGATCATCTGCTGCAGAAACTCTCAGCCAAACCTGGTTACCTCTAGAATTGACATAATGCATCCTTGATGGCCTTTCACTGCCACTATCCACATCTTAAAGTCCTCCAAACTTCTGGCATCTGTGCCCAAACCTACACTAACCCTCATTCAATCTATCTCCACAATTTGGCTCTCAATTAAGTAAGGTCTCAATTTTAAAATTCCTAACCTTGTTACCAAATCACTCCATTGCTTTTTTTTATCCCCCTTCATCTCTCTACTCTCCCGCATGTCTTCATTCCTCCGACTCTGGACACTTGAAAATATTTTTAAATCATTCCACCAGCAGTAGCTCTATCTTCAGCTTTCCCCTCTTCCTCTCCACCTCTCTTCTCCAACAAGAATTTTTTAAGACTTACTTTTTGCCAAAATTCCCCATTATCTTCTTTTATGAATTTTAATAATACCTTTGCATAGCACTCGGGAAATTTTCACTGTAGTTAATGTTGTAACAAATAGTTTGTGTTATATCTACAACATTCTGTTTAATCTGGGTGAATATAATCCATTGCATGAAGTGCTACTTTAAATATTGTTATTTTTCCTTTGATTTCTGAAACCAATATTCAGGCAAATAAGAAAAACCACAATATGTGCTTATGTATATTATTTAAATAGCTACAGGCAACTTAAGCAATCAGACTGCCATTTCAGATCATCACAGCCTTTTCTGCATTATAGCCTTATACAGGCTCTATATTGATAATGGGGGAAAAATCATGATTCCTGGTTCATGAAAAGATCCACTGCGACATTTCAGCTCCACATGCACAGTTACTGTGGTGGCATACTGGTGCATTGAACTTTCCCTTCCATTGTAGGTGGGAGATGTTTAGAGAGGGTTGCTGAACAGTAATAAAACAGACAAGTGCCAATTCAGTCTCCTAGGAACAAAGAATCACAACCACAGCAGTTGTGATTCACTAATCCTAAAATTAATGTCAAAAGTCAAGAGAAATAAACCTGCTATAGGCTTCCTGCAAGCATTACTTTATTCTGAGAAAGTGAGAATGCAGGATCCTTCCCTAAGCTTTCAAGTGTGTGACAATAATATCTACTAGGTAATTTTAACTGAACCCAACTGGGATAAGTTTGATTACCTTTCTCCATGGATGTGGAATTGATAGGTAACCAAACACTGTCAGATGCCACTGGTGGCGATGGGGGTAACAGGTTAATCTGCGGGTACATTCTTTGTAACAATAGTGACTGCACATTAGGAATTCCATTATATGCATCCTTGGAGCATCCTAGGGTTATAAAAGGAACAGAATGTAACTTTAGCTTTGATTGATGCAACCACAGTGGTGAAGACGCACTCCTGTGTAGCTACTAATTTTACACAATGACAGCAAATCATTTAGCATATTGTTCCTGCAGTAGTTCTTTCAATTGGCTGTACTATTGGTTCTTTTCCCCTGCAGTTTCCTCACAGCTCTGAACCTTCAAGTATATATCCAATTCCCTTTAGTGCTGTAAGCTTCAATCAGCTCACAATTTCTATCGACTGAAGTATAGTCATCCTAGATCAGAAACAACATGCCTCAGCTACTCTAACTTGCATTAATGGATGCCTCTGAATTTCTTAATCGACAGCTGAAGGAGGCTGCAAGAGGTAGAACACTTACGTACATGGAAGGGTAGCTGTAAATCGAAAGAGAAAGATGTTATTTGGAAACTCTGCAGATGCACCACAATTGTAGATTAGATCAAGTACTATTAAATAAGCACCTTCTACAAAACAGCATTGGTCTGTAAAGCCTGACATGGAATTCGAACCAATTTCAGCCTGGTGAAAAAATCTGATTAAGTATCACTTGGAGGTCACACAATGTTGCTGTTTTTTCATTTATCAGGAATCTTCCTCCAAGCTTCAGCTGTCGTGCTCCAGCATAACCAGCTATGGCATCGGTTAATGAATCCTTGTCATTCTGTGTGCCCCTGAACTAATGAAGTAATTTATCGGCAGAGGATTTGCTCGAAGGTTAAACTAACCTGCTACATCTTCTCTTTATCTAATTTAACTAAAATAGAAATCACGAAAGCCACCACTGATCAGGAGACTGCCACATAATAACTTTCATGCTGGTCAGTACAAAGGACAGAGTCTGTATATAGTAAGGATGATTTGAAAATCTGCTTTTTTCAGTTCAAACATTCTTGATCAGCAGGTGTGAAAGGGAGGCTTGGAGCTCTGAAGGAGCCCAGGGAGAAAGGTTATTCTGTTACAATTTCCAAAAAGTAAATATTATACTCTTAGAAACACACAGAAAATGCTGGAGGATCTCAGCAGGCCAGGAAAATGCTGGAAAAGAGTAAACAGTCGACATTTCGAGCTGAAACCCTTCATCAGAACTGGAAAGGAAGGGGAGAAGTCAGAATAAGAAGGTGGGGGGAGGGGAGGAAAAAGTACAAGGTGGTGGGTGATAGGTGAAACAGGGAGAGGAGGAGGGGGTGAAGCGAAGAGCTGGGAAGTTGTTTGCTGAAAGAGATAAAACATTGGAGAAGGGGGAATCTGATAGGAGAGGACAGAAGACCATGGAAGAAAGGGAAGGGGGAGGAGCACCAGAGGGTGGTGATGGGCAGGTAAGGAGACAAGGTGAGAGAGGGAAATGGGAATGATTTGGGGGGCGGGGGAGGGAGCATTACCAGAAGTTCGAGAAATTGATGTTCACGCCATCAGGTTGGAAGCTACCCAGATGGAATATAAGGTGCTGCTCCTCAAACCTGAGTGTGGCCTCATCGCAGCAATAGAGGAGGCCATGGACTGACATGTCGGAATGGGAAGTAGAATTGAAATGGGTGGCTACTGGGAAATCCGTCTTTTTGCGGCAGCTAGATTAAAGGTGCTCGGTGAAGTGGTCTCCCAATCTATGTCGGGTCTTACCAATATACAGGAGGCCACATGGGAGCACAAGATACAGTAGGTGACCCCAACAGACTCGCAGGTGAAGTGTCACCTCATCTGGAAGGACTACTTTTGTCCCTGAATGCTAGTGAGGGAGGCGGTGAAGGGACATGTGTGGCACTTGTTCAGCTTGCAAGTGTAAGTGCCAGGAAGGAGATCGGTGGGGAGGGACAAGTGGATAAGGGAGTCGCATAGGGGGTGATCCCTGCAGAAAGTGGAAAGGGGGTGGGGGGGGAAGAGGGAAATATGTGCTGCTTGGTGGGATCCCATTAGAGATGGTGGAAGTTACGGAGAATTATATGCTGGATGCGGAGGCTTGCGAGGTGGTAATTGAGGATGAGGAGCCCTATCCCTAGTGTGGTGGCGGGAAGATGGAGTGAGGGCAGACGTGCGTGAAATTGAAGAGATGCGGGTGAGGGCAGCATTGATGGTGAAGGAAGGGAAGCTCCTTTCTTTGAAGGAGGAGAACATCTCAGTTGTTCTGGAATGAAAAGCCTCATCCTGACAGCAGATACAGTGGAGATGGAGGAACTGAGAGAAGGGGATGACATTTTTACAAGTAACGGGGTGGGAAAAGGTATAGTCCAGGTAGCTGTGAGAGTCAGTGGGTTTATAAAAGATATCAGTAGATAAACTGTATCCGGTTTGATATTCGTGATTTATTTTCTGCACTTGATAAAGCATCTGAGTGCTGCATTTGCTTTCCACCATCCGTACGTCAACAGATTTGAAAAGTCTGTTCAGTCAAGCAAAGAAAGCAAAGTTTGAATTATGTTGAACCACAGAAGCATTACAGCTCAAAAGAGGCCATTTGGCCCATTCAACCCCTACCAGATCATTTTGAGCATTCCTGTCAGTCCCATTCCCTGCTCTTTCCTCTTCACCCTGTGACTTATTTTTTCCTGAAGGACCTTGGGAAAGCACCGTTCCACCATTCTTGCCAATCACCACCCTCATATAGAGGGATAAAGCAATACCATACAGATACAGGCCCTTCAACCCAATAATTCCATGATGAACTTTGTGTCCACCCATCTAGTCCTAACTTCCTGCATTTGGCTCAACCTTCTCGGCCCACTTCCCTAACTGATCAGGATCGCCCCGTAATATACAATAACCATCTTCCTTTTTAGAAATACTTCCTAATTTACTGATCGATGCTTGTACATCTGCATCTAAGTATAAATAACAAACAACAAGGGTCCCAATACTTACCCATATGGTATCAACCCCCTTCTGTGAGCAAAATTCCACACTCAGAGTGACTTTCTACTATGCATTTGTGTAATTAAATCCCACAGCTATTTATAATGAAAGGTGTGCTATGTTGTGACAATGATCAGAGAGAAGAAATCAGAGATCAGCCATCGTATAAGACCATAATATCTTAAGATAGAGCAGCAGAATTAGGCCATTTGGCCCATCGAGTCTGCTCCATCATTCCATCATGGCTGATCCAGTTCTCTTCTCAGCCCCAATCTCCTGCCTTCTCCCCATATCCCTTCATGCCCTGACCAATCAAGAAATTATCAACTCTTGCCTTAAATATATATAAAGACTTGGCCTCCACAGCTGCCTGTGGCAAGGAATTCCACAGATTCACCACTCTCTGGCTAAAGAAATTCCTCCTCATCTCCATTCTAAAAGTACACCCCTCTATCTGAGTCTGTGTCCTCTGATCTTAGACTCTCCCACCATAGCAAACATCCTCTCCACATCCACTCTATCAAGGTCTTTCACCATTTGATATGTTTCAATGAGGTCACCCATCATTCTTCTGAATTATAGTGAATACAGGCCCAGAGCCATCAAACGCTCTTCATATGACAAGCCATTCAATCCTGGAATCATTTTCATGAACTTCCTTTGAACCCTCTCCAGTTTCAGCACATCCTTTCTAAGATAAGTATGTTTGTGTTAAAGCACATTGAGAGAGTATTGCATAATAGTTACTTAAAGTCATAGAGTCATAGAACACTACAGCACAGAAACAAACCCTCTGCCCCACCTAATCTGTGCTGAACTATTAATCTGCCTCGTCTCATCAGCCTGCATCTGAACCATAACCCTCCACGTACCTACCCAAATTTCTCTTCAGTGTTGAAATCAACCCCATATCCACTACTTTGACTGGCAGCTCATTCCACATACTCACCATCCTTTGAGTGAAGATCCCCTTAAACATTTCACCTTTCACCCTTCACCCATGACCTCTAGTTCGAGTCTAGTTCAGTGGAAAAAGCCTGCTTCCATTTACCCTGTCTATATCCCCCACAATTTAGTATACACTATCAAATCTCCCCTTAGTCTTCTGCATTACAGGGACTTCAAATAAAGTCCAAACCTTTTCAACCTTTCCCCATAACTCAAGTCCTCAAATCGCAGCAACATCCTTGTAAATGTTCTCTGCGCTCTTTCAATCTTATTGACATCTTTCCTGTAGTTAGGTGACCAAAGCTGCACACAATACTCCAAATTAAGCCTCGCCAACGTCTTATATAACTTCAACATAACATTCCATCTTCTGACTTCAATACTTTGATTTATGAAAGCAAAAGCTTTCTTTTCAGTCCTATCTACCTGTGGCACCACTTTCAAGGAATTGTGGATCTGTATTCCCAGATCCCTCTGTTCTACTGCACTCTTCAGTGCCCTACCACTATCCATTTAAGACCTACCTTGGCTGGTCCTCCCAAAGTGCAGCAGCTCACAATTGTCTGCACTGAATTCCATCTGTGATTTTTCAGACCATTTATCCACCTGGTCTAGATCCCACTGCAAACTTTGATAGTCTTCCTCGCTGTCCACTATACCCCAATCTTGGTATCACCTGCAAATCTGCTGATCCAGTTAACCACAGTATCATCCAGATCATTGATATAGCTGGAAAACAACAATGGACCCAGCATCGTGTCCTGTGGCACTCCCAATAGCCACAGGCCTCCAGTCAAGAGAGGCAACCATCTACTACCACTCTTCGGCTTCTCCCACAAAGCCAATGTCTAATCAATTTTACCACCTCATCTTGAATGCCAAGCGACTGAACCTTCTTGACCAACCTTCACGATGCAGGACCTTGTCAAATTCCTTGCTAAAGTCCATGTAGACAACGTCCACTGCCTTGCCTTCATCAATTTTCCTGCTAACTTTCTCGAAAACCTGTATAAGATTGGTTAGATATGACTTAAAATGCACAAAGCCATGTTGACTATCCTTAATGAAGGAAGTCCCTGTCTATCCAAATACTTATATATCCGGCCCCTTAGAATACTTTACAATAACTTTCCCACTGCTAATGTCAGGCCCACTGGCCTATAATTTCCTGGCTTATTCTTAGAGCCTTTCTTAAACAATGGATCAACATTAGCTATCTGACAATGCTCTGACACCTGACCCTGGGCTAAGGATGACTTAAATATCTTTGCCAGGGACCCTGCAATTTCTGCACTGGCCTCCGACAAGGTCTGAGGAAACACATTTTCATCCCCTGGGGATTGATCCACCCTAATTTACCTCAAGACAGCAAGCACCTCCTCTTCTGTAATTGGTATAGGTTCCAAGCTGCTGCTTTACCTCACTTCTCTCGACTCTGTGTCTGTCTCTTGAGAAAATACAGATGCAAAAAATCTATTTAAGATTTTTCCCCCATCTTTTTCAGCTCCAGTGTAGATTACCATTCTGATCTTTCAGAGGACCAGTTCTATCCCTTGCAATCCTTTTGCTCTTAGTCTGTAGAAGCCTTTAGGATTTTCCTTCACATTATCTGCTAGAACAACTTCATGTCTTCTTTTAGCCCTCCTGATTTCTTTCTTAAGTGTTCCTTCATACAGGTTAAACTGTATAATCATCTTATTTCTGGCTTCACTAGCATGTGGCACAGGTAGCAATCCTGAGATTGCAACGCTGGAGGTCCTGGTCTTTTAACTTGGCACCTAACTTCCTAAACTCACTTTGCAGAACTTGTCACTCCTCCTACCCACGTCATAGATATCGGCATGGACCACGTCCTCTGGCTACTCACCCACCCACTTAAGAATGCTGTGGACTTGATCTGAAGTGTCCCTGGCCCTGGCACCTGGGAGGCAACAAATGATCCAGGAAACTTGTTCTTGTCTACAGAACCTCCTTTCTGTTTCCCTTACCAACGAATCCCCTATCACCACATCTTGCCTCTTGCCCCTTTCCCTTCTGAGACTCAGTGCTAGAGATCGGACCACTGTGGCTTTCCTCTGCAAGGTCATTCCCCTCAAGTGTATCCAAAGTGGTATACCTGTTGTCAAGGAGGACAGCCACAGGGCTATTGTGCACTGGCTGCCTATCTCCTTTCCCCTGACTGTCACTCAGCTACCTGTCTCCTGCAACTTGGGTGTAACAGTCTTCCTGTATGTCACGTCTGTCAATCTCTCAGCCTCTGGAATGATCTGGAGTTCATCCAGTTCCAGCTCCAAATCCTTAATACGGTTTGTTAGAAGCTGCAGCTGGATGCACTTCTGGTAGATGATGTCAACAAGGACACCGGAGATCTCCCTGCCTTCACACACCCTGCAAAAAGAGTGTTCTACTATCCTCCGTGGCAATGCACTGCTCTAATTTTGCAATAAAACAAGGATAAATAACGAAAAAATCTACCTACGGCCTACACCTTTCCTCACTGAAGCCTCCATGAGACAAAGCCTCAACTCCCCATTCTAACACTGGCCCACTCCCACAATGGCCATCCTGCTTAAATCTAACTTATTTTTATTGGACCATACCAAGTGCCTTATTGTCTACAATCCAATGTCTCCTCGGGAACTGAGGAGCACAAAATGTGCTGACTGCCCTCTCTTGCGCACCTCTGTTAAACTCTATCTCCCTCCACAATCTGATGTCTCCTTAGAAAATCTGGCACGCAAAATATGCCGACTACCCGCTTGCTTCTTTAAAATATTTCTCTCCCTCTACATAATCTCATATCAACTCAGACTGGCCGTGCAAAACTCAGCGACTGCCTCCGCTCGCTTCTTTTCAAACTCACTCTCCCTCTAAGCAACCCACTGCCCCGGTAAATGTGCCACGAAAAATGTGCCAACTGCCCTTGCCCAGTTCTTTTAAACTCGCCCTTCCTTTACGCAATCCAATTTCTTATGAACTGTGGTGCGCAAAATATGCCGACGGCCCTCGCTCGCTTCTTTTAAATTCGCTCCCCCTCCATGTAATCCAATGTCTCCTTGGGAACTGTGGCGTGCCAAATTTCCTGACTGCCCCGACTCACTTCTGTTAAACTCTCTCTCCGACTACGCAATCTAACATCTCCTCAAACCATAGCATGCAAAATGTGCTGACTGACCCTGCTCGATATTTTAAACACTCTCTCCCTCTGCGCAATCTAATGTCTCCTTGGGACCTCTGCTGCGCAAAATGCACCGACTCCCCCTGCTCGCTGCTTTTAAACTCGCTCTACATCCACGCAATCCGATGCGTCTTTGAGAACTGGGCCATGCCTCCGCTACTTTCTTTTAAACTCTCTCTCCCTTTATGCAATCCCGACGTTTCCTCGGGAAATGTGGCATGGAAAATGAGCCAACTAGTCCAGCTCTCTTGTTTGAAACTCTCTCTTCCTCTGCGCAATCCAACGCCTCCTCGGGAACTGTGGCGCAAAAAAAATGTATCAACTGGTTCCGCTCGCTTAATTTAAAATCTCTCTTCCTCTACGCAATTTAAAATGTATCCCCCTCCACACAATTCGCTATCTCCTCAAACTGTGGTGCCCAAAAGGTGCCGACTCCACCCTCTCATTTGTTTTAAACTTTCTCTCCACACAACCCAATGTCTCCTCGGGAAATGTGGTGGCCAAAGCGTGCGAACGGCCCCCACGCACTTCTTTTTAGCCTATTCATTGCTCCCACTGCGCAATCCACCATCTCCCCATGAACTGTGACGTACAAAATGTGCCGACTGACCATGCTCACTTTTTTAAGGTCTCTCTCAATTTACGCAATCCGAAGTCTCCTCAGGAAACGTAATGCGCAAAATGTGATAACTCCCCCCACCGCCTTGCTTCTTTTAAACGCTCTCTCCCTCTATGCAATCAAATATTTCCTCAAACTGTGACATGCAAAAGGTGCCGACTGACCCCGCTCGATATTTTAATCTCTCCCTCTGCGCTATCCAATGTCTCCTCGGAACCTCTGCTGCGCAAGATGTACCGACTTCCCCGCTCGCTGTTTTTAAACTCGCTTTATCCCCACGCAATCTGATGTGTCCTTGGGAACTGGGGCATGCAGAATGTGCTGACTGCCACCACTGTTTTCTTTTAAACTTTCTCTCCTTCTATGCAATCCAATGTCTCCTCAGAAAATGTGGCGTAGAAAATAGGCCAATAGCCTCAGCTCGCTTGTTTTAACTTTTCCCTCCATCTACGCAATCCACTATCTCCTCAGACTGTGGCATGGAAAATGTGTTAACTGGTCCAGCTCGCTTATTTGAAACTCTCTCCCTCTAAGGCAATCCAAAGTCACTAGGGAACTGTGGTGTGCAAAATCTGCCTACTGTTCCCCACTCTCATCTTTTAAACTCTCTCTCCCCCGTGCAATCTAATGTCTCCTCAGGAACTGTAGCGTGCAAAATGCGCTGACACTGCTCTCTGCATTTACACTTTCACACCCTCTGCGCAATCCAGTGTCTCCTTGGGAATTGTGGCGTGCAAAATGTGTCAACTGCACCCCCCCCCCCACCGCTGGCTTATTTTAAACTCTCTCTCCCTCTACGCAATCTGATACCTCCTCAAACTGTGGTGCAAAGAAGTTGCTGACTGACCCCGCTTTTTCTTTTAAACCCTTTCTGCCTTTAGGAAATCCATAGTCTCCTCAGGAACTGTGGTCGCAAAATGGGCTGACTGCCTAGGCTCACTTCCTTTCAACTCTCTCTCCCTCTACACGATCCAGTGTCTCTTGTGGCGGGCAAAATGCGCTGACTGCCCCCATTTGCTTATTTTAAATTCTCTCTCCCTCTATGCAATCTGATATCTCCTCAAAGCTGTGGCATGCAAAATATGCTGACTGCCTCGACTCTCTTTTAAGATTTCTCTCCCTCTATGCAGTTCAAGTTCTCCTCAGGAACTGTGGCGCAGAAAATGTGCTGACTGCCCCACCTACTTCTGTTAAACATTCTCTCCCTCTACGCAGAACAATATCTCCTCAAACTGCATTGTGTAAAAGCTGCTGACTGCCCCCACTCGTTTCTTTTAAACTCTCTCTCCCTCTGCGCAATCAGATATCTCCAAAAACTGTGGCACACAAAATATGCCATCTGCCCCCGCTCACTTCTTTTAAACTCTCCCTCTATGCAATCAAATGTTTCTTCAACAACTGTCACTCGCAAAATGTGCCATCAGCCTTGGTACACTTCCTTTCAGCTCTCTCTCTCTCTCTACAACTGTGCAATCCAAAATCTACTCACGAACTGTGGTGCGCAAAATGTGCTGACTGGCCCTGCTTGTTTCTTTTAAACTGTCTCTCCCAGTGCGCAATCCATGGCCTCCTCCGGAACGGAGGCAGGCAAAATTTGCCAACTGCCTCCCTCACTTCTTTTAAATTCTGTCTGTCTGTCTCTCTCTGTACTGTACACAATGCAAAGTCTCCTTAAGAACTGTGGAGTGCAAATTGTCCAAGTGCCTCCCTCGCTTCTTTTAAACTCGCTCTCCCTTTACATAAGCCAATCAATCCTCAGGAGCTGTGGCATGCAAACTGGCCAAATGCTGCCCATTGCCATCCAATGCTTCCTCATGAATTCTGGTGCGCAAAATGTACTGAATGCCCCGCTCACTTAATTTAAACTCTCTCCCTCTATGCAATCCAACATCTCCTCACGAAGTGTGGTGTGCAAACTGTGCCAACTGCTCCTGCTCATTTCTTTAAAACACATTCTCCCTCGACTCAATACAGTGCCTCCTCTGGAACAGCGGTGCGCAAAATGTGCCGAATGCCACCGCTCACTACTTTTAAACTCTCTCTCCCTCTGTGCAATCCACTGTCTCCTCAGTCACGAGGTATGCAAAATGCGCTGAATTGCCCCGTTCACTTCATTTAAATTCACTGTCCCTCAACGCAATCAGGTGTCTCCTTGGGAACTGCGGAGTGCAAGTTGTGTAAATGCGCCCCTTGCTTTATTAAACTCTTGCTCTCTCAACGCAATACAGTGTTGTGGCGTGTAAAATGTGCTGAGTGCCCTTGCTCGCTTCTTTTAGACTGTCTCTACCTCTGCACAATCCATTGTCTCTTTCAGAACTGTGGCACATGAAATTTGCTGATTGCAGCCCTCACTTCCTTTAAAATCTCTCTCTCTCTACGCAAGCCAAAGTCTCCTCGGGAACTGTGGAGTGCAAATTATCCAAATGCATCCCCCCCCCCGCTTCTTTCTCTCTCCCCCCCTCTCTCCCCCACCCCCCCCCCCCACTCACTACTTTTAAACTCTCTCTCCTTCTATGCAATGCGCAATCCACTGTTACTTGGGCCTATGATGCGCAAAATGTGTCAAGTTGCCTGGCTCACTTCTTTTAAACTCACATGCCCACTATGCCATCCAATGCTCCCTCCAGAACTGTGGTGCGTAAAATATGCCGACTGCCCCCGCTCTCTGCTTTTTAACTCTCTCTCCCTCTGCGCAATCCACTGTCTCCTCAGACCGGACCCGTTGTGCGCAAAATGCTCCGAATTGCACCGCTCGCTTCATTTAAACTCTCTCTTCCTCTAAGCAATCCAGTGTTTCCTTGGTAACCATGGCGCACAAAGGTGCCGACTGCCCCCCCGCTCGCTTCTTTTAAGCTCACTCTCCGTCTCTGCAATCCAATCTTTCCTTGGGAAACACATGTTATAATTATGTGGTTTTGTTAGTTTTTTCAGTCTTGGTTTGTCCTGTGTTTTGTGATATGACACCGGAGGAAATAATGTATCATTTCTTAATGCAAGCATTACTAAATGACAATAAAAGGGGACTACATATCTTCATAATCTAAACGTGACACATAAAATGTGCCACATGTCCCCACTCACTTCTTTTAAACTCTGCCCCTCTACACAATCCAGTGTCGTCTCGGTAAGTGTCCCTCACAAGATGTGCTGACCGACTGGGCTCACTTCCTTTCAGCTCTTTCTTTCCCCGTCTACACAACCAAATGTCTCCTCAGGTACTGTGGTGCACAAATAGTGCCGACACCACCCACTCGCCGCTTTTAAACTCTCCCTTGCGCTGCGCAATCCAATGTCTCCTCAGAACCTGTGGAGCACAAAACGTGCCAAATTGCCCTATTCAGTTCAATCCAATGCTTCCTTGAGAACTGAGGTGCGCAAGATGCGCTGACTGACCGCACTCACTTATAAACTCTCCCCCCCTCTTCGCAATCCAATAACTCCTCTGGAAATACACCCATTGCCCCTGCTTGCTTCTTTTAATCGCTCTCTCCATCTGCGCAATTCAATATGTCCTCGGGAACTGTGGTGCGTAAAATATGCCGACTCGTTAATTTTAAACTATGTCTCCCTATATGTAATCCAATGTCTGCTTGGTTGCTGACTGCCCCCACTCACTTCTTTTAAATTTGCTCTCCCTCCACACCACTGCAATGTAACCTCAGGAAAAATGTCACACAGAATGCGCTGGCTGGCCCTGCATTCATCTTTTACATAGTCTCTCTCTGCGCAATCAAATGTCTCCTCAGGATCTCTGGCACAGAAATTTTGTCGACTGCTCCCACTGGCTTCTTTTAAATTTTCTCACCCTCCGCATAATCCAATGTCACCTCGGTCCTGTTGTACGCAAAATGCGCCAGATTGCCCCGCTCGCTTTGTTGAAACTCTCTCTCTCTCCCTGTACGTAATAAGTGTCTCCTCAGGAAATGTGCCTACAACCCTTGCTCGCTATTTTAAATTCTCTCTCCCCCTATGCAACCTAATGTCTCCACAGGACCTGCGGTGCACAATTTAACTCCCTCTGCACAATGCAATATCTCCTCAGGGACCATGGAATCTGACCTCAGGAACAGTGGCACGCAGAATGTGCTGGCTGCCATGTTGCACTGTTTAAACTCCCACTCCCTCTACGCCATCCAGTGTCTAGTTGGGAAATGTGATGCGCAAAATGTGCCAACTGCCCCTGCTCACTTCTTTCAAACTCTCCCTCCTGCGCAATCCAGTGTCTGTTAGGAAAATGTGGTGCACAAATTGCCCGGCTCACTTCTTCTAAACTTGCTCCCCCTCAATGCAATCCAATGCTTTCTCGAGAACTGTGACGTGAAAAATGTGCCGACTGATGACGCTCGCTTCTTTTAAACTCTCTTTCCTTTTAAGCAATCCAATGGCTCCTCAGCTCCTGTTGCTCCTGAAATATGCCCACTGCCCCCACCTGCTTCTCTACAGCTACGCAATTCAATATGTCCTCAGGAACTGCGGCACGCAAAATGTGCCGACTCCCTCTGCTCGCTAATTTAGAACTATTTTCCTTCCATGTAATCCAGTGTATGCTTGGTATCCATGGCGCACAAAGGTGCCGACTGCCACTGCTCACTTCTTCCAAATTTGCTCTCAGGACCTCAGGAACAGTGATGCACAGAATGCACTGGCTGCCACGCTTGCATCTTTTAAACTTACCCTCCCTCGATGCAATCCATTGTCCTCCTGGGAACTATGACATGCAAAATGTGCCGACTGCCCCCACTTGCTTCTTTCAGACTCTCTCTCCCTCTACGCAATCCAATGACTGCTCGGGACCTGTGCCTCTCAAAATATGCCCAGTGACCAGCTCGTTTCTCTCTCTCTGCGTATTCCAATGTCTCATTAGAACCTGTGGTGCACAAAATGCGCTGACTGCCCTTGCTCGCTTCTTTTGAACTGTCTCTCTCCCTCAGCACAGTCCATTGTCTCCTTGGGAACTGTGGTGCACAAAAGTGCAGAACGCACCCATTCACTTCTTTTAAACTTTATCTCCCTCTACTCAATCCCAGTATCTCCTCAGAAAATGGGGTGCACGAAATGTGCTGACTGTGCCCCCAGCTTCTTTTAAACTCTCTCTCTCTCTCTCTGCGCAATCCAGTGTCTCCTCAGGAACTGTAGCGCACAAAATGTGCGAATGCTCCCCTTGCTTCTTTGAAACTCGCCCTTTCTCAGTGCAGTAACTGTGGATCACAAAATGTCCCCAGTACCCCTGCTTGCTACTGTTAAAATCTCTCTCCCTCTGCGCAATGCAATATCTCCTCAGGGACCATGGATCACAAAATGTCCCCACTACTCCTGCTTGCTACTATTAAAATCTCTCTCCCTCTGCGCAATGCAATATCTCCTCAGGGACCATGGATTACAAAATGTCCCGACTACTCCCGCTCGCTACAGTTAAAGTCTTTCTCTCTCTGTGCAATGCAATATCTCCTCAGGGACCATGGATCACAAAATGTCCCCACTACCCCTGCTTGCTACAGTTAAAATCTCTCTCCCTCTGCGCAATGCAATATCTCCTCAGGGACCATGGATCACAAAATGTCCCCACTACCCCTGCTTGCTACAGTTAAAATCTCTCTCCCTCTGCGCAATGCAATATCTCCTCAGGGACCATGGATCACAAAATGTCCCGACTACTCCCGCTCGCTACAGTTAAAATCTTTTTCTCTCTGTGCAATGCAATATCTCCTCAGGGACCATGGATCACAAAATGTCCCCACTACCCCTGCTTGCTACAGTTAAAATCTCTCTCCCTCTGCGCAATGCAATATCTCCTCAGAGATCATGGATCACAAAATGTCCCGACTACCCCCGCTCGCTACTGTTAAAATCTCTCTCGCTCTGTGCAATGCAATATCTCCTCAGGACCTGTGGTGTACAAAATACTCTGAATGCCCTTGCTAGCTTCTTTTAAATTCATTCTCCCTTCACACCATCTAATGGCTCCTCAGGAACTGAGGTACGCATAATGTACCAACTGCACCACTCACTTCTTTTAAACTCTATGTCTTTCTGTGCAATCCAATGTCTCCCCGGGACCTGTGGCGCACAAAAGTGCCAATTGGCCCCACTGGCTTCTTTTAAACTCTCTCTCCCTCTGCACAATGTAATGTCTCCTCGGGAACTGTGGAGCACAAAATGCACCAACCTGCCCTGCTTGCTTCATTTAAACTCTCTCACTCTCTATGCAATCCAACGTCTCCTTGAGAACTGTGGAGCACAAATTGTCCAAATGCCCCCACTTGCTTATTTTAAACTCTCTCTCTCCCTCTATGCAATCCAATGTCTCATTGGTAACTGCGGCACACAAAATGTGTCTACTGCCAAGGCTCGCTCCTGTTAGACTCCTTCTCCCTCTATGCAATCGAAGGTTGCATAGGTAGCTGAGTCACGCTGATGTGCCGACTACCCCCACTCGCTTCTTTTAAATTTGCTCTTCCTCCACACCATCTGATGTGTCCTCATGAACAGTGGTTCATAGAAGGTGCTGACTGCCCCCGCTTGCTTCTTTTAAACTCTCCCACCCTCTACGAAATCCGATGTCTCCTTGGGAACAATGGTGCGCAAAATACGCTGACTGCTCCCGCCCACTTCCTTTAAACTCCTTATTCCACTTTGCAATCCACGACCTCCCTGAGACCTATGGGGTGAAAAATGTGCTGACTGCCCACATTCGCTTTTCTCTCCTTCTACGCAATCCAACGTCTCCTCAGGAATTATGACGCTCAAAGTGTGCCGACTACCCTAGTTCACTGCTTTTAACATCTCTCTCCCTCTACGCAATCCAATGCCTCCTCAGGAACCGCAGCATGCAAATGTGCCAACTGCCCCTACTCACTTCTTTTCTACTCGCTCTCCCTCAACGTAACCTGATGTCGCCTTGGAAACTGTGGAGCGCAAATTGTCCAAACACCCATTTTGCTTGTTTTAAGCTCAGTCTCCCTCTACGCAGTCCATTCTCTGCTCAGGACTTGCAGCGCATTGAAGTGCCAAATGCCCCCGCTTTCTTCTTTTAAGATCTCCCTTCCTCTATGCAGTCAGGAACTGTGGAGCACAAAATGTCTGACTGCCACCTCTCGCTACTGTTAAATTCTCTCTCTCTATGCAGTCTAATATCTCCCCAGGAACTGTGGCGTGTCAACTGTGCTGACTGACCAGGCTGGTTTCTTTTAAACTCACTCTCTGTCTCTACACAATCCAGTGTCAACTTACTGGCAGTAAACAAAACTACTAATTACTGTATTAATCACACTTCTTCTGGAAATCAATCACTGAAATCAATAGCCTGTAACTTCCCTTTCAGAGCTGAGCTTTTGAACCACCTGTACAAGCTGGCATCTTTTTTGAAGTCTCAAAGGTGCAGGACCGAAGCAAGGGAAAGTCGAGGCGGCAGGGCCCGGGCCCGAGAAGGAGTGCAAGGAAAAAGCCAACGTTTGATCGATTTAAGCGTCAGGCCAGATTGGAAAGGTCGGGTACAGGCCGAATTGAGGTGGCGGGTCCCAGGCCCGCGAGCGAGGAACACCCTGCTATTTGGCCGATTTAATCTCTGGGCCAGATTGAAAATTTCAGGGTGTCAGGGCTGGAAGAGAAGGACGGGCTGGTGTTCAGTTCTTTGCTCGGCGAGGTTTATTTGTCTCTGTGCTGAGCTGAGTCTGTGGCCTACAACAAACAGGCTTCTGGAATCAGTTATGACTGGCTTTGTGGCTGTGGACTTACTTTTGCGAACTTCAGTTCTGAACGTTATTTGCTTACTTTTATTGTTTGCACGATTTGTTTTTTTTTCTCTGCACATTGTTTGTTTGACAGTCTCCTTTTTTTAACGCATTCTTGTGGTGTGCAAGATGTGCCGACTACCCCCGCTCGCTTTGTTTAGGCTCTTTCTTCCTCTACGCGATCCAATGTCTCCTCAAGAACTCTGGCACATAAAATGAGGTTCCAAGAATGATTCCAGAAAATGGAGCAAAGAATTTGAGGCTCAGGCTTCTGGAACGTGGGAGCAAGCTTACAGAATGTAACATTAACAGCAAAAAAACTTCAGACCAAGCAAATATGTTGCTGTCGGAGGTGCCACCTTTCCATATCCAAAGTTCTGTCTGCTAACTTCAGTGGGCATAAAATATCCCAGTGCATTATTTCAAAGAAGTGAAACAGGTTCATCTTCCGTTTTCTCCACAATACTTACCTTCCAATTAAACCAATGACGACAGATCATTAACACATACATTTTTGGGAACATATTGTGTGACAATTATTGGTTGTCTTCCTATTCATCATATTCAGATGTACTGAACTGGTAGTGAAAGGCAATACACAAATAGAAATCCTTTTGTAAAGAAACGGTTTATGTACAGATTTGCATAGTCCATTATGATTCAAAGTGTGCTCTCTGTTGGTTGAATATATGCACCCAACCCAGGTTACAGATGTTGGGATTGTTCACACCTCTCAGAAAGGGGGAGGAATAAAAATCTTGAGAATGTGTTGTCCCCTTCCCCTCACACTATTTCTCCATTCATCATTCTAACGGAGTATGGGGTTAAATTAACTTATGCTATACCAAAGGTACATACTCCATTGAATGTAATAGAGTGTCAAGTCAAGTTTACTGTAATTTAACTATATATGTGTATACCGTCAAATGAGGCGTTTTTCCAAACCAGGGTGTAAAGCACAATAATATACATAACACACATAACAAATAATAACTTATGAAAGCAAGGATGACATCTACAGATGGATTACACATAAACAAACTTAAGTGCATAAGTTAAATATTGTAAGGTACAGAACCCATTAACCGGTGATACTTTGAATGTGATGCGGCAGGGAGTTCAGAAGCCTAATGGCCCCAGGGAAGAAACTGTTTTCCCACCATGACCATTGGAGTCTCCTGCCTGATGGCAGAAAGTCAATGGATGCTGGTGGAGGGGTGGGATCCTTGATAATACTAAAGGCCCTGCGTACACAGCGCTCCTGATAAATGTCCCCGATGGATGGTAGGGAGACCCCTATGATCCTCTCAGTCATTCTCACGGTCCTTTGTAGGACCTTCTGATCCGATGCTTTGCTGCTTCCATACCAGATGGAGATGCAGCTTGTCAGGATACTCGCAGTAGTGAACTCCAGCCAACCATTGCTTGGTGCAGTGTATTGACATTACATATCTGAACCTGAAGAAATGGTTTAAAGCAAATTCGTATTATGGTCCTTCAAGCAGGAGATAAACTTGTACAGTAAATCACTTGTCCTCTTGTCCTCTGGAAATCCTAAAGACAATCAAATTTTTTAAGGGTAATCACTGCCAAGCCACATTGATGTACAACAGGCACAACTGGTGCTGAGGATGCATTTTAGCAGATCAATTCTCCTTAAAGTGCTCTGTAAGATTCCTTCTTGAGAATTGAGTAAATAGGCAAGGGACCAGTTTAAAAGACCAACAGAAGGCAACCCTTTTAAATAATCGTGTGACACGCTTGATGACATCGGTGGGTTCAAATCTCAATTTCCTAAATGCAGAATATGAGAAATCTAATTGAAAATCAGAAAAACTTTGAAGGTTTTAACTTAAGTAAGAGCAGTAAATATTAGAACACTTGCGTGAAAATATAAAACATTGCAGATGTTGGAAATCTGAAATAAGAAATAGAAAATACTGGATATATTTAACAGGTTAAGCCGCATTCATCAGCGGAGAAACAGTTAACATTTCAAGTTGAAGAACCAGGTCTCCTTTTAGTGGGAGGATGATTACCAATTTGTGTACAGCATGTTTCCCAGATTTCAAAAGTAGTTCATTATCTGTGAAGCACTAGGGATATCCTGAGGCTAAGAAAAGTGCCATGGAAATCATTGGAGTAAGTCTTATATTTGACATCCATGTCTCTCGGAACGGGGCTCAAGCCACGTAGCCTGCCCTGCCTCTGATCCAAGGATGACACGGCAGCAGATTGGAAGGTATGTTGTGAGATTTTTCAAGCAATCTCTTGTTTTCAAATAACTTGCTTTGAAAGCCCAGTTTCTATCAAGGCTATGCTGACCATCGACCAGCTCTACAGTAAGAAGTGCATATCAATAGTCCATCACCACCCTCTGGTCTCCTCCCCCTTCCCTTTCTTCCATGGTCTTCTGTCCCCTCCTATCAGATTTCCCTTCTATCTCTTTCACCAATCATTTTCCCAGCTCTTTACTTCACCCCTCTCCCTCTCCCAGTTTCACCTATCACCTTCTTCCTCCCCTCCCTCCCCAACTTCTCTTCCTTCTCAGTCCTGATGAAGAGTTTTGGCCTGAAACATCGACTGCTTACTCCTTTCCATTGATGCTGCCTGACTTGCTGAGTTGTGTCTGTTGTTCAATAGTGAGGAGAAGCTATCATGCAAATACCCCTCAGATTCTGTCAGAGAAAAAAGTGTTTAGTGAAAATGGCTCCAGGTCTGATGAAGGCTCCTTGGCCGGTAACCATCTATGCTGAATCAGATTAATTGATTTATTGATATACTGGCCTTGTCTTTCTAATTTGAACCAAGTGTCAAACCAACATATTCTAATATATTGAAGCCCAGTACACTTCAAGGGATACTCACAGCTCATCACCACACCCTAGCCCAGTGTTTTCAATTTTTCCTGCATTTCTGCATTGCATGTAGATTTAAATTGCTTTACTAACTTGCATCATTGCTCCTTAGTGTACACTGTGTAAAAATCAGCACTGATTTGGAGATTCTACATGAAACCAACCGATCTACTGTCAAACTGGTTCGGTGTTTCTTGCTCTCAGATAGAGATCGTTCTACACTTGTGGATATGAGCAGTCTCAGTGTGGATAGTGAGGAATACGTGGAGTCAGCTGTATACTTTTACCCAGTGTGTACTGTACATTGCAACTTGAAACAAACACTGTCACATGAGTATTAGTCAGAATGCCAGATCTATACTGGTACCTCCTCTGTAATCAATGATTCCCTGCATTCCTACAGAATTATAGATAGGGTAAATGCAACTATGTGATTTCCACTGAGGTTGGGCAGGACTCCAACTAGAAGTCATGGGTTAAGGGTGAAAGGTGAAAAGTTTAAGGGCAATATGAGGAGAATCTTCTTCACTCGAAGGACCGTGAGGGTGTGGAACAACCTGACAGCGCAAGTGGTGCATGCGCTCAATTTCAACAGTTACGAGAGTTTGGATCGGTACATGGATGGTAGGGGTATGGAAGGCTATGGTCTCAGTGCAGGTCAATGAGAGTAGGCGCTTTCAGTGGTTCAGCACAGACTAGATGGGCTGAAGGGTTTGTTTCTGTTCCCATGACACTAATTATGTCATTGCGAGTGTAAACAAATAGGCTTATTAAATTGTTATCAGCCGAGAACATAGGCTGACTGATAAATCATCAAATTGCTTTCTCTTTGCAACCTCCATTCACAAAATCCATAAATCACAACTTCCAAGTTAAAAATAATCAAAAAGGGACAATAAAGTAACCTTGAGTCCTGAATCATAAATCAGATATTAGTATGTAAAGACAAACATAACAAACAGGCTATCTGTTCCATTAAAGTCAGATACTCATGTAAACATTACATTACAGATTTAGGCTCCAACCTCACCAGTTGCTGATTTCTCTATGGACAGCATTGCTATTCCAGTCATCTCAGTACTTACAGGTTCCCAGAATCTTCCAGTACAGATAACGGCTCTTAGGTCTACTTTACCAGTCCTGCTATAGGATACCAAAGAGCCTTTTTTCCCCTGTAGGTCTCACAAACTAGACCAAAGAGGGGCACTTTAGTCCACATCAGTACAATGGGCTGAAGAGCCCCTGCTCCCCTGTGAGTTTTTATCAAAAGCAATGAGCTCCCATTTGAGAAGATCCATTCAGGTTGATCTGTGTGAGTGAATCGTTCTGGGTGCACTGTAAGCACGTTTACAAAGGAGAAGTTTACGGTGTTTGGAAATACTCTGCTCCAGAGCAGCCCTCTCCCTGTTTTTAAAGAGTTACTTTCAACAATAACCTGCACACGTATTAATAAGATTTTGGTGTTTTCACCTTGATGTCCGAAGGTGAATTGATTTACCCAAAATGATGTTCATTTATTGTTAGGAAATAATATTCCATCCACAAACAGCAAAATTGGTCACTACAATCAAAAGCCTGGTTTAGTGGATCCAGCAGGATTGTTTGTCTGTGAAGTGACATAGAGGAGACATAATGCCCAGAGCTGGAATGGGGGTTGAAAGTGAGTGGAACAGAGGGATCCAGGATTGTTGATGATATTCCATTCCTGCTGGAAGATTGTGGAGTTAATATTAGGTACCAAGTAAAAATGCTTTACTGCATCTCAGTGATGGTGGGGGTGAGGAGACAGTTAAAGGAGAACACTTGTACTAATAAAATTAGATTATGAAAGGTTCGACCTTTTACCTTTGCCGCAATAGAGTCTGTGATTTCAGTGCTGTTTCATTCCACAACACGTTTTCCATTCTCCAAATGCAAGCTGGCCTGAATACGTGCCTCACCTAAAAGCAGATGCTAACTGTCTAGTTCTGCATTTACTACAGGGTAAAGAGGGCTATGCTGGGACCCCATGACTGGATTTCGTTGCCTGTATCCACGGGCCTTACCTGGTTATTGGTGGAGGGCCTGGAGGCTGAGACTGCATATCAGTTCAGTGTGCTAGCACAGAATAAACTTGGCACAGGGCCCTTCAGTGAAGTCGTCACTGTGAACACACTGGGTGAGTAAAGTTATATTTAGTTGTCTTGTATACTAACACAAAACGCTGGGGGAGCGCAGCACGTCAGATAGCATCGATGGAGGAGGATAAACAGTCGACGTTTCAGGTCAAGGACTTTCATCAGGATGAATGGTCTCGATGAACATTCTCGGCCTGAAATATCGACTGTTTATTCTCCTCCATAGATGCTACCTGACCTGCTGAGTTCCCCCAGCATTTTGTGTGTGCTGCTGTAGAGTTCTAGCATCTGAGAATCTCTTGTGTTTATGACTTGGGTATTTATTTCTTTAGTGATACAGAGTGTGGTAGGCCTTTCCAGCCCTTCAAGCCACGGTTCCCCAGCAACCCACAACACCAATTAACCCTAATCTAATCACGGGACAAACTTACAATGACCAATTAATCTACCTGGTACATCTTTGGACTGTGGGAGGAAACCAGAGCACCCTGGGAAAACCCATGCACTCCACAGAGAGGACATACAGAGACGCCTTACAGAGCAGCGCTGGAATTGAACTCCAAACACCATAACGTCCCGAGCTGTAATAGCGTGGCACTAACCTCTACGCTACCGTGGCACCCACATACTAATCCTTTCTGCTCTGTGACGTTCCTTTATCTACATGACACAAAAACATAATTTGGATTTTATTGATTTATGAGCCTTTAATTTGTCAATTTTTAAGCCACTATAGAAAGCCATTCTGTCTTTTTTTGGAACATGATTTACAGGCTACTGCATTCAATTTAAACTTTATCGTTAGTGTACCAGTCTCTCCTTGAGAATCTTGCAGCCATGGATTTTAACAAGAAGTCACCACTAAAAGAAGAAATATTGTAGCCTCAAAGAAAAGCAAAGGCTGGATACTAGCGTGACGTAGCAACAAGTGGTGGAAAAAGAAGAACCATTTGTGTCTGCACAAATCCAAGAGGGTCCACCTATTTTCACAAGGAACTACTGTTGACAGTGTTTTTAGTGGTTGTTGGAAAGAAGCTGATTTTCACAAAATGAAGCTTCCCTTCTGATCCTTATTTGCTTGATTAGGATATCGAGAGATTGCACCCTTACTTGGAGCACAAAATGCCCGCTGTGTGTCGCACTAATTGTTGTGTTAGTGAAAAGCATGATTAGAAACAACAATGGTGGTTTTCATTCCGACTCCTGGATTAAAATGTGTTCTGTGCCATTCCTGATTGAAACTCTCTACAGATTGCAATCGAGGTAAAAACTTCTAAAAGGGAACTCAAGAAAGAAAAGCGACTTTGGAGGCAGGGAAGTGGAATCAATGTATGTATCTGCACGGGAGCAATGGCTTCCTTCAATGCTGCAATCCCTATGGTTAAGGCACACCTCCGGTCTTTTCAATGGAGATTGAATTACCTAAACCCCCAGGTCCATAGCGTTATAGTGTAATACAACATGCACACAGTTCTTTCAGCCCAACGTATCCATGCCAATCATGGTGCACATGAAGATAGTCCTGTTTGCCCTTGTTTGGCCTAACCCCTTCTATCCATGTATCTATTCAAATGTCTTTAAAATGTTGTTATGTTATCTGCCTCAACCAGTCGTTCTGGCAGCTCATCCCACATATGGTACCACCCTCCGCCTGAATATGTTGCCCCTTGATTCCCTTTTAAATCATTCACAGCCAGTTTTAAATTGTGTAATCAAAAGTTATTATGGATCTCACCTCTGGTGCACCATAGAACGGCTGTGGAAGATTCTGCCATGGAAGTGAGGAAAGAAATGCAGGGGGCGGGGAACCCTCTCTCCCACGACTCCACATAATTATGTACACTGGTTCGATTGCCATCCTGAAAGTGGCTTTGCACAGGCTGATCACTGCATTGATCTTGACTGCAAATTCATTAAAATGACTGCTGGGAACAGTAGAGACACCCAACAATGGTGTATCCAAACACAATTAACAGCTAAGGCTGAGAGACAGGATTAGTGCATGTATTGGCACAGAACAAGTGACCTTCAGTGCTGCAAGTCATATGATTTAGGCTTGCTGCCAGGTTTTTCAATAGAGAATGAATTATCTAAACCCCAGTTCTAAATCAACCAATGAAAAATTCTGTTAGGAAATGATATATCAAAACTACTGAGATGTGCAGAGAACCATTTTCTTGGCAGCCTGTCACAAGGTTTGCTCTTTCTTTTACTGTCAGTTAAAAGTGATCCAATTTCTGTCAGTAAGACAGAGGTGAGTATTGCACACAGTTACGATATCATTACGAGCTTCAGTGATCCCAGAAGTACATCAATTGTGTTAAGATAAATGGCACCTGAAAGTGCCTAGTCCAATTTCCTGATATTCAGGCCCTCCACTGGAAATGTACTGTATATCATTGCATTAAAACATGAGGTGAGTCGCTTTATTGCCTCATTTGTGCATAAGGAAGGATGGTACTAGTTCTAGATACTCTGTAAAAAAAAAAATTGGGAAGTTGAGGCTGTAATTTTCTTGTTTGCACAAAAGTCCTTTAAATACTTCCCAAGCATTTCAAAACTGTGATAACTGCCCGCAACAGTACATTATTCATCGTTTATCATCTCCGCTCTCCTCTCCATTTTTACTCAGTCATAAATAGTGGTCAGACCAATGCTGATTTGCCTAGATTTACATTTGGGATAGTTACTAATGCCCACATGAAACCTGGCTTCTATCACATTACTCAGATAATCGGCAACTTCAGACATTGTGGTGAAATTCCTGTACGTAAGCTTATATTGAAATGTGACAAGGAGAAAAGAAGGCAGATTGCTTTTCTTGGTAGTGTCAGTAGCAAGATTGAATCTGATGGTTATCACCACTACAGGAAGGAGGGTTTGTGCTCACTGGGGATTATGAGAATATGGAAAGCTTCATTGCAAATGACAATTGAGATAGAAATATTCAAAAGGAGACTGAGTAAGGAAAACCTATGCATATGTATTCTGAGTCATCCAGTATAAAATTTCTGATCTAAAAGCCATAAATTAATATCAAATAAACCACAGAATAATAACTTTAAAGTACATATCTTAAAATCATTTATTATGTTTTGTAACTCTTAAAATATTAAACTAATTCAAAGAAAAAGAGTCCAATGGTTTTTTACTGCAAGACGTGCACGTATCACATGATAGCATCATGACCTATGTAATTCACATATTTTTACATATAACCCATAATGAATTATATAGACAACCAAGAATGCTTATTCAAACAATATATTTACAATTTATTCAAATGTTATTGAAATACACAACATCATGCGCCAGCACATGTTAACATTTTTATCAAATCTAGAGGTGGATACTGTTAGTGTGTAAAATATATAATGATGGATACAGGATTAAATCTCAGATTATGGTAAATTACATCACAGATTATGGTAAATATAAAAACGGTTAGTTACTTGTGTTTAATATGAGATGTAATAAATTGAGTGCTCATTATGATAAGGAATAATGTAGCCTGGATGGTATTGGTAGTCTTCAGCTGACTGAACAGCTTCGTCTTAAATGTATGAGGTCTCTGAATACTAAACACATTGAAGTATATTTTACATCATGAAAATGGGTTTGTGATGCACTAGGTAGTTACATGTTCAACACGGTTTACTATTCGAGGTCACTGGATGACATAGTCATAGTTATAGTCATACTTTATTGATCCAGGGGGAAATTGGTTTTCATTACAGTTGCACCATAAATAGTAATAAAACCATAAATAATTAAATAGTAATATGTAAATTATGCCAGGAAATAAGTCCAGGACCAGCCTATTGGCTCAGGGTGTCTGACCCTCCAAGGGAGGAGTTGTAAAGTTTGATGGCCACAGGCAGGAATGAACTTTGAAGGCAATAACATGTCTGCATTATGCAACAAACAAGTCTTGTTATACTGTATAGCTCTGAAAATTTTAAACTATCAAAGTTTCAGGAAAGATTAAATGAAAAAAATTCTAAAAACATTAAAACTGTTTTCTGGTGACTGTAACGTTGTCTGTTCCTGATCTAATAATTACTTACTTTCTCTGCCACCTTTGGGACTGTCACTCAAAGCTAAAAAGTGGGACTCATTGAAGTTCACAGCCACACCACCAGGTGGCAGAACTTACTGTAGAATTATACATCAATTGAACTTGAAGATCAGCCTAGAAATTCATCAGAGCTTGAGTATCATGTTAATTCATTATTGCACAGCACAGTGACCATTTTGGGCATGAGCCTACCATTTAAAAATTTATTGACACCAAGGCCAACTCAGCAATTTCTTGGTTTGGCAATCAACCACCGAAAGCACTACTCCCCCGCCAACTCAGTAACCCAACTCCCTCATAACTTTAAAGCTGGCTTATGTTTGATGCAGATATTTTTTGCTGGTCAAATAGAAACCAGAATCCTTTTGTCTGATTAGTTGATTAGTCTGACCTCTGCTTGACCTATTACTTGATGCCACAGAACCATCTGAACATACAAAAATAAAAAAAATAAACTGCAAGAAATATGAAATAAAAGCAGAAAATGCCGTAAAATTTTATCACATCATGTCAAATCTGTGGAAAGGGAAGCAGTCAACATTTCAGGACTGTAACCCTTTGTCAGATCTGGGAAAAAAGAGAGAGATGCATGTAGGTATTCAGAAGGAGAGAAGCTTGGGGAGGGGTGTGTAGAACAGAGGGAATTCTCATGAAGCCATTTCAACACATCCTATCACAAACATTACCTTTGTTCCGCACATCCCTCTCCCACCTTCCTTCCTCCTGAAAATCTATGCACATCTGTCTCTTTCCCAGTTTTGACAAAAGGTTACAGACCCGAAACATTGACTGTGTCTCTTTCCACAGATGCTGCCTGACTTGAGATTTTCCAGCACTTTCTGTTTTGTTATATACAATCATACATATGAACATATGAATTAAGAGCAAGAGTTACCCACTTGGCCCAGCTCCACCATTTGCTAATCTGACTGTAACCTCAACTCCACAATCCTGTTTTACCATGATAACCTTTCAATCCATTGCTTCTCCCCCTTCAGTTTTCAACAATGACCCTTCGTTCTGGATTATATACAGCAAGTATCATAATCTCCACATCTTCCCAATCAAGTACCCACAGGATCTCAAATGTTTTAACCATTACCTTCCATTCTTTCAACTCCAGTGGATGTAGATCTACTTGTCCAACCCTTGCTTTTCAGAAACTCTGCCAATTCCAGGTGGTGAACATTAGTCCAGTGAATCCTCTCTGAATGGTTTTCTATGCATTAACTTCCTTCCTTAAGACCAATAACATACAAAGCATTCCAGATTTGATCTCACTATTGCCCTATGTATTATCCATAGAAAGGCCACCATAGAAATTCTATAGCCTGGAGGCCACCAAATCTGTCTGGGTCTTTTTCTCTCAGGTCAATGGTCATTAACTTTTGTTCTCCATCTTCTAGCTAGAAATGTAATTGGAATACAGTCAAATGCCTTACCATGACTCATAAAACCCCAAACTGGGCAAACATTTGGATAAGGGCAAGATTCTCAAAATGGCACCAACATGTCTGCTTAGCAGCAGCACTTGGAGTTTGTCTTGCTATTTGTCTGAAGAAGGTGAATCTTATTGTTTATCCAGGGAGATGAGGATAATGAGGTTTGGAAGATTTTTTGGTCATTTCATGGGGTAACGAAACAGTGCCAACTTCTTTCCTCGCCCAAGGCCTCATATTTTTAATTATTGGCTAAATGTGGATACTTCACACTCATCAGACCAGTCTTAATATCAATGTAATGGATTCATTAGGAACCTCGAAGTTCAAAGATTCAAAGTACATTTATTATCAAAGTATATATGCAGTGTAAAACCATGAGATTCGTCGTCCCACAGACAACCACAAAGCAAAGAAACAATATCGAACCTATTCAAAGAAAACTTCAAGCACACAACGCGCAAAGGACAAATCGCGCAAATGGCAAAAAATGAGCAAAAAGCACAGAATATAAACATCAAACCACAAAATCATTGAAACAGTCCAAGAATGCTCAGTTTAGTTCAGTTTAGTTTCACCGGGCTTCAGATTTTCTCATATTTAAATGAAGGCTTTCTGAGAGAAACGTAATCATAGCTGCTTCAGATTTCATGCATAGGTGATATTTGTAGAAATAAAATTGAGTTGAAGGGTTAGTCACATTCTTCATGTCAGTAAAATGCTGAGATATACATTCGAGTTAAGGTCTTTTCAGTATGAAGCTTTGTATGGTGACTGTTCAAATGCTTAGCCAATTACTTTCTGACGTAGGATGGAAGTTTCGGTTTCTACAACATAAAGCAGTGAGTCTCAGAGCCTTTGCGACTCTGGTGAAGGAGTGTTCACTCTCGTCTTTAATTACTTCAAATCTAGGTCTCCTCATAGTTAACCAAGCTGCCAAGGGAACTAGGTTCTTGCTTTTCTCCTTTCTACAATTTTACCCAATAGTGCTACATTACCAGACTACACTTGTAGCAAAGAAAATTGGGAATGAGTCTGGGATACATTATATCCTGGCCTGTAGATTTATTACCAGCAATATAGAAATGCAAGAAGTAGGGGAGTAATAACTGATTTCTAAATACTAAAGTGGGATTAGCATTATGTGGCAGAGGCTCTACATTTGCATTGAGATTGAGGAGGTAGTTAATGGTGCTCTTGCTTTGGCAGGATACATTCAACAGCAGAGTCTAAAACCTTGCTCACTCTTTCAGCTTTCCCTGTTACCACCCGAGAACCACTGGTGCTGCTTTCTCCACCAAGGTGCCTAACAGCCAATCGAACACACCAAGGAGTATTGCTGTCTTGGCTTTCACCAGCCAACCATAGCTATCCAATCAGCCATTATATCATGGAGTTCCGCCTGGGAGAGAGGTGGGAGATCTTAGATGAAGCAATACCAGGGACTGAAACCGAACTGCTGACCAAGGAGTTATCTCTGGTAAGGCATTACCCGGCAGCTACTGAAGAAATTCATAATGGATATAAGAACAGATATATTGACATGAAGGTTAAAGCATGATATTCACGAGTTTTCAGTGAGTGTCGGCAGAGTTACTACTGCGCAAGCTATCTGTAATATATTCACCTGAACCAATAATACCACAGAGCAGGATTCCTTGCACCCAAGAATAGGTCTCAAGTTAACTACCCAGTAACCTTGTGGAGAAGCCATAATGTCTTTCAGTTCTATTTAGTCAGTGTGTTCACAACCAAGGTGCACTGCCTGGTCTCTGGTCCAGAAGAAAGTAATTGTAGGACAGAGAGCCTGAGTGGCAGTGGGCCAGGCATGGTATTTGTATAGCCTGGAGAAGCACTCAGGTACTCTGTAGAGTAAACAGAATCCAAACAAACAGACCTTCTCCAACTCCATGTTCCACTGTGGACTGCCCTAATATGGTAAAGAGATGCATGGATTAAACTGCACCCAGCAACCATCGCAGGGGAAGATGGTGGTATATACTCCAGTGTCTTATCCCAAGCAAGAACCCAACTGACTTTCTCTCCACTAAATTGAACAGAATGAGCATTGGGCTGGTGAGTGATGCCTTCTTCACCATTACCACCAAGGCATCAAAGAGAAACATATACCTTAACTCCTCCTCCTTGGAGGGCCCAGTCTTTGCAACTTGGACAATGCAATGGTTAACACCACAAGATCATAAGACATAGGTGCAGAGTTAAGCCATTCGGCCCATTGAGCCTGCTCCAATATTCAATCATGTCTAATTAATTATCCTTCTCAACCCTGTTCTCTGCCTGCTCACTGTAACCTTTAATGCCCTCACTAATGAAGCACACATCAATCTCCGCTTTAAATATATCCAATGATTTGGCCTCCACAGCCATCTTTCAATATTCAGTAGGTTTCAATGACAGACCCCCCCCCCCCATTCTTCTAAACTCCAGTAAATACAGGCCTAGAGCCATCAAACACTCCTTCTACGTTAACCCATTCATTCCCCATGTAATGTATGGATCTATTTCTTTTGGACCAATGAACCACCCCCCTCCCCAGCCTTAGCACTACGCATTGATCTGTTGTCTGTGCATCCGCTATTGTCTACACGTGCATTGTTCTCTCTTTTGCTGCAATGTGAATACACCAGTTAAAGCCATCTCCCATGTGTGTGCTTTTATTTAATATATAAGTAGTTGTGCACAGACACAACAAATTGGCGGTGAGGATGGGATCCAGTATAGACGTCTTGTCTTTGGCGTCGCATCAGCTCCAGCAATTTGGCAAAGAGCAATGGACCGAGTGCTCCCAGATATCCCAGGAACACAATGTTACCTTGATGACATCATCGCGACTGCCACCTCCAGAACCTTGGTAAAGTGCTTACCAGGCTGAGTGTGTGTGGTCTGCGTGCAAAAGGAGACAAATGTCAGTTTTTCAAGAATGAAATCTCATATTGTGTTTATGTCATTGACAAGCATGGCTCATATACATCACAAGAGAAGATTGAAGCAGTGCTACAGGCACCCAAACTGGAAAATGTGCCATCACTCAGGTCATACTTGGGCCTTGTGAACTACGACCACCGGTTTCTCCCAAACATTGCCACAGTGCTGCATCATTGAACACACTGTTACAGACAAGAGTAAAGTGGGAGTGATCAAAAAGATGTGAAAGAACATTCAAGGAAAAAAAGAGACTAATACTGTCCAATGAACTGCTCACACATTATGACCCATCCCTGCCCATCTGACTGGCGTGCAATACATCCCCTTGTGGCATTGGAGCCATTTTGTCACACATTATGAAAGATGGATCTGAACACCTAGCACTTTTCCTAGAAGCCCACATGACCTTGACGGATAAAAGTTTACTCTAGTGACAGATCACCATCCCTTTGTGTCCATTTTCAGTCCCAGGAAAGGAATCCCAGTGATGTCTGCTACCTGGTTGCAACGTTGGGCACTTTTCCTAAGAGCTCACTCTTATGACATAGATTTCAAGGGTACAAAACAACACAGCAACACTGATAACTTGTCACGTCTTCTACTATTAGCACCTGAAGAAGTTAAGTCTTCATACTGTAACCCAGCAGAAGTGTTGCACACCGCATTGGCGGACCAGCTGCCAGTGACAAATTCCGTAACACAAAGGGAAACAAGGAATGACCCAACATTGTCAAAAGTCTATGACATCACCATGCAAGGATGGCCAGCTCATGGTAATCCTGTGTTCCAGAGTTCTCAGCGAGACAAGACCACCTGTTGGTATGTCAAAGAACGCTGATGTGTTGATCTGGTGTCATGGTTCTCTCTAAACTGCACACCCCAGTGTTAGAAAATCAGCATGAAGGACACCTGGGTACAGTCAAGATGACTATCTTCACCAGAAGTGGCTTACCTGAACGAATTGAGAGGAACAACGGACCAGAATACAGTTCAGAAGAATTCCTACTGTTCATGAAGAAAATTGGCATCAGACATTTCAAGTCAGCTCTCACCACCCAGCAAAGAATGGGTTAGCTGAAAGGTTTATCCAAACCTTCAAGGAATCCATTAAAGCGATGGACAAGGAGGACATTTCTTAGCAGCACAAAGTGGACAACTTGCTTTTTGTGTCTCGGAACTCTGTTTATGCAACAACAAATCAAACAGCTGCAATGCTGTCGATGAGCAGGAATCTGAGATCTTGCTTAGTACTCCTGAAACCAGATCTCTGGAAGAAAGCACAGAACAAACAGTTCAGCCAGTTGCCAAGTAAATCAGCAACGAGCTTTGAGATTGGACAGGAAGTCCTAGCGCATGATTACTGAGAAGCCAAGTGGGCACCCAGTAGCATAGCTACAAGAACTGGACTGCTGATGTACACAGTGGATGTTGGAGATCAGACGTGGAGGCATCATGTGGACGAGATACCAGATGCTCAACCAAAGAACACACTTGAGTTGACTGCATCCAACAAGATGGACATATTATAGTCAACGGACTTGTCTCTCAGTAATGATGTCTCTGACAGCAATGTGATAATGGAAACTGAGAACGTAGTCCTAGGCAAGATACCTACCAAACCTGATGCCTCTCCACAGGCCCGGAGATGCAACGAGAACGTTATCATTGATAGGACCCCTGCCAAACCTGATGCCACTGCAAAGGTCTAGAGGCGCTATCCTGAAAGAAACAGAGCGTCACCCAATAGACTAAATCTTTAGAACTGTGAAGTTAGTTATGGACTGTTCTTGTGAAAACATGTTTATTTGGAATATGGGTTTATGAAAGGGAAATTAAATGTTTTGTACATATACAGTTTTATGTTGCATTAATCTAAAGGGGGATGAAGTGTAATGGGGATCTATTTCTTTTAGAGCAATGACCCCCCCCCACCAGCACTACATATTGATCTGCTGTCTGCACATGCATATTGCTCCCTCTTGCTCTCGCTGCAATGTGAATACACCAGTTAAAGCCATCTTCTGCGTGCGTGCTTTTATTTAACATAATTGAACATATATGTAGTTGTGCACAGACACAATACTCCAGATCATTCCTGTAAACCTATTACGGTGGGATCAAATCCACGGTATATGAATGAGAGTCCTCTCCTGCTATGCTGAAGAGCTTCCTGTAAAGGCACACAGAGGTGATGGATTTTGGATCAGGCAGGGGTCATCTCCACAGGAACAATTCCAATTTGGTCGATACACTCCACTGGGTCAAAATCAAGGCAAATTCTGAAGACTGAACAGGCAGATGCTGCAGGTGGGGCCCTTGCTTGATCACAACAAGCAACCCAACTCGAAACGTTAAATTAAATGTCCTTTCATGCTTGCAGTGGGAATTCAAATCTTAAGTGGCAAAGGGAAGTTATCCTTGTAGAAAGTGATGGTTCTCTTTAAAGAATGATTAAGGGGTAAATGGGTATCAGGCGTTACAGAGATAACCGAATAAAATGCAGCTGTTTTATTTTCTTCCCTTGTCAGGACTCCTGGTATGAATTCCGTGCAATGGCTGTCATGCAGGACCTGATCAGTGAGCCAAGTAATATCGTCGGGGTTTCTAGTTCAGGTAAGTTGAATGTATATTCTCAATGATGAAATCACAATTGTATAAGAACATAAAACATTGCATCTCAAGGACAGGCCCTTTAGCCAGAATATTGTGCAAAACTAATTAATCTACTAACCCTTTCTGCCTCTAAACCCCTCCATTCTCTGTAAATTCATGTGCCTATCTAAAAGCCTCTACTTCCACCTCCATCACCCCTGGTAGAGTATTCCAGTAACTCACCATTCACTGTAAAGAACCTCTCCTTTGAACCTTCCCCACCTCACCTTAAGTGCATGCCTTCTGGAATTAGACATTTCAACCCAGGGAAAAAGATATCTGCTGTCTTCTGAAAAGGATGGGGGGGGGGGGTTGTTCAAATGTATGCCCATTGTTGTTTCCTTGAACAAGTTCTCTGTGCTTTTAGACATCTTTTCACCACCTGACGTGCCGGAGGAAGGCCTAGCCCGTCCTGTCGTGGCTGGGATTGTTGCCACCATCTGCTTCCTGGCAGCAGCCATTTTGTTCAGCACTCTGGCTGCTTGCTTTGTGAATAGGCAGCGGAAGCGGAAAAATAAGAGGAGGAGGGGTGAGTAGGAGACCGCCTTTCATTTGGGGAGGGGCACGTTGCTATTGAATTGGCAAATTTCCAGAAACTGTTTGCAGTCATATCCCAGTGGAGTGAAGAGTTCAAAAGTTTGCCTTAACAACAAATCAAAAGAATTCAAATTAAAACAGTATTGCTTTAAGAAACTTACATACTTAAAAAAAAAAACGCCTGACCTTTGTATTTCACAGACATCTGCTTCCCATTGGAAAAGGGTCAGGGCTGTTAAAGGGGTCATACCTTGGCAAATGTCTCTCTCTTCCCGAGCTCCCAGAGCATGCAGTGAGTCAGTTATACCCTGTGGGGTGTTCCTTTCCGCGCCTTGTGGCACATCGGATGGCATTTTTGCCATTTCCGTAGCATTTGACTGCTTTGTACGAGGCTGAGTTGCTAGCTTGATGCTCAACCCAGCGCGAATGGAAAGCATGCAAGGAGCTGGCCAGATTCGAACTCAGGACCATTTGCCTTGAAATCCGGTACTGATGCCACTACACCACCGGCCGGCTACCCTGTGGCATGGATGGTTCAAAACTCCGTCATCTGTGCGTACAGGTCAATGTGAGCTCCAGTTGTCAGTCACAGAAGCTCTGATCTGTGTTTGGGGATGCTTACGCTTTGGATGATAGTCAGAAAAAAAATGATATCCAGCATATAAAACAATATCCTGGGTGGTACAGTAAGTCACCCAAGTTTCAATAACTTCACAATGAAGTACTCCTTGTTAAAATATATGTTAATAACTCAAGTCCCAGGCTGTGATCTATTGATCTAACCCCTACTGTTAAGTAAATGATACACTCTGTACATGTTGATAAAGTCAATACACATGCAAATACATAGTGTCATTGCACATGGTTTGGCTGCCTCACAGTGCCAGCAACACTAGTTTGATTATGACCTCCGATGCTGCTGGATTGCACTTCACAAGAAAAGAGGCACATATACTGCAAAATTGCAGGTTATGTGCTATCTACGCATAAAATATGGATGAAATTAGATATTCCCTCATCCAGCTTCTAGGTTTCTGTCACCCAGTACAAACTGGGACTGCAGTTGTTGAGTGTGCTTGTATCATGGTTAAGTTCTTGACAACTATGGAGAAGAATGGACCATTGGTTTGAAGACATGACTTTGAATCCCAGCATGGCAGCTGTGAGATTTAAATTCAGGTAAATAAAGAAATATGGAATGAAAAGTTGGTCTCAATAATGTTAGCATGGTTTGTCATAACATCCAGCCCGGTTCAACAATGTATATTGCAAGAAAATCTGTCTTCCTTTCCAACTCTGGTTTAACTGCAGTTCCAGACCCACCAATATTGTTGACTGTTAGCTTCCTTCTCCCTTAAGGGACATTTACAGACAGACCATAAATGACAGTTTTGCCTATGATGTCCCTAATGGAATGCATTTTTAAGAATGTAAAATAAGTAAAGCCAGTCAGGTGATGCTAAGCTGTTGTACATTTCCAGAAGAGAGGATGCTATGGGCTCATTAGCTCATTCAATAGAGCTTCTGTTGTCAGCCATGCTGCCTAAGGCTCTTACTAGGTACGGTATCTATTGTCAGACCAGAAGGAAGGGAAAGACATCTCCCCATTGCTCAGTCCTCTGAAACTCCTGGATCATATTGGCCATGTTCTGGGAAATGTTTTTAGAAAATTTGTTTGGACTACCTATGATTTTTCCAGTTGAAAGACATTTAGCAGGCAGCACTATAAAACCCTGGTTAGGCCACACTTGGAGTACTGTGTCCAGTTCTGGTCACTTCACTATAGGAAGGATGTGGAAGCATTGGAAAGGGTACAGAGGAGATTTACCAGGATGCTGCCTGGTTTAGAAGGTATGCATTATGATCAGAGATTAAGGGAGCTAGGGCTTTACTCTTTGGAGAGAAGGAGGATGAGAGGAGACATGATAGAGGTGTACAAGATAATAAGAGAAATAGATAGAGTGGATAGCCAGCGCCTCTTCCCTAGGGCACCACTGCTCAATACAAGAGGACGTGGCTTTAAGGTAAGGGGTGGGAAGTTCAAGGGGGATATTAAAGGAAGATTTTTTACTGAGAGAGTGGTTGGTGCGTGGAATGCACTGCCTGAGTCAGTGGTGGAGGCAGATACACTAGTGAAGTTTAAGAGACTACTAGACAGGTATATGGAGGAATTTAAGGTGGGGGCTTATATGGGAGGCAGGGTTTGAGGGTCAGCACAACATTGTGGGCCGAAGAGCCTGTACTGTACTGTGCTGTGCTATTCTATGTTCTATGTTCACTCAGCATATGCCTCCAAGCGGATGCAAAGTTTTCCATGAACGCCCATGGTTTCTGCCCAGTTCTGCAGTTTTGGCCTGTCTCATGAAGTTTACTAGACTTCCTTCTTCTCAGGACAGAATTTATCAGTTGATATAATGAAACGGTTGAATGTTAATTGTGAATGATGTATGGTTGAGAGTTGTGCCCAATCGACTGCTTGTCCTACATCCATTTCAATAAGACACTTGTTAAGTTAAAACAAAGCTGGAGTCAGACTAATCCACCAATGTCTTTGGAAGCACCACCAGCCCCAAGTTTCCAATGGTTGGCTTGACTTCTGTTTCAACTGTCCTTTTGTTTTTTGGAACTGGGGAAAACACATGAACAAAACCTGGAAAGAGGATTATGAGAAGAGGATTAAAAATCATAACCTCTGTGACAAGTAATTCCTTGGTTGTACTTAGCTTCCAGAATTTTGAGGTTGCGAAGGCTTTATTTAAATCTTTTTTACTTGACAGCTTGTGAAAGTGCTCCCTGATAGAAAAAGTTCTATCATATTTATCAACGAACATCTGAAGAATTGAGTCCATGCATACCCAGCATAAATAGCAGAAGGAATTCAAAATCACCCAAACAAGCCACCCACCCTGGCAAATGTTCCTGATGCAAAGGTGAAAGAGTCTGCATTTCCCTAAATGACTTTGTCAGTCACCTCAGAACCTGCAGAACCAGAGAGGAAAGAAATTATTCTCAGGCGTGAGGGAAACAGGAAGAAGAAGTGGAAGCGAAAGAGAAAGAGGACAATTAATCTGAGATTTGCAGTATCTTAACAAACTGCTTTAGTCTTTTACTCTGGCAAGACGTTTGTAACTGAAACAGGCTGGGCATATCTGATCCTATTTACTTTCAGAGTTTATGCACTGTCTTCTAACATTTTATCAAATATCCCCCAAAGTTTGATTGCTGACTAAAAGTGTAAGCAGCAAATAAATCTTGCTTTATGCCACAATCAACATTCAATTATGTAGCAAACAGTAGAAAGAGAGATTATTTATTTTGCATTACATTCCTAATGTTAGCGATGAAGGATTTGTTGAAGAGAGACTAAAATCTTAACAGATGTTGGAAAATGCAAAATAAATTAAACTTTTTATTGAAGACTTTAATATTGAGGAAAAGAATTATATTTTACAAAACTTGGACATGTACGTATATTTAAACCATTAGCCCAAGATCACATTATACATCAATGTGCTTTCTATTCCTTATTTCTTTTGAGATCTGAGCATTTCTGATAGGGTCACATTCGCTCTGTGAAAGATGAGCTGGATTGCGTTCACCTGTAGACTGCTGTGGGCTTGTTCTTGCCGACAAATTCCATGCGCCATCAATCTATAGGTTATGATACTCAGGGACTTGGGCTATATTATATTTATTGTGTGACTGTACGCTACTGTTATCTTATATGCAATATATGTGCTTTGTGCTGTGTATGACTGTTGGTACTGGCTTGCATTTGACCCCGGAGGAGCACTTGCATTTGGCTGTATTTATGTATGGTTGAATGACAATAAACTTGAACTTGAAGGTGGTGGTGAACCCCCCCTCCCTTGAATCGTTCTGTTTTTGGTTGCTCAATAACAATATTATTGAAGAAATTCCAGAACTATGGTCCAGTGCTGGAAAAAGAAAGGGAATGCAGACTGAGACCAGGTCATCTTCATTTTGAAGAAGAATTGAAGGTCATAGAACATTACAGCATAGAACAGTTTGTCGCAACACAGGAACAAATCCTTTGGCCCACAATAACTGAGATGACCATGATGCCAATTTAAATTAATCCAAATGTCTGAATATCCTTCCCTTGCCTTCCTGTTTATGTGCTTGTCTAAATTTCTTTTAAATATTGCAATCATATGTGCTTCAACCACTTCACTTGGCAGAGTCTTCTAGGCACCTACCACTTTCTAGGTTAAAGATCTTGCCTCCCACATCTCCTCTAAACTTTCTCATTTTCACCTTAAAGCTCTGCCCACTGGTATGAAAAGACTCTTCCCTACCTATGAAAAGAATCTACCCTTTCTTAGCCTCTCATAATTTTATGAACTTCTGTCGGTTCACTTGGCTTCTGATGCTCCAGAGAAAATAGCCCGAGTTTGTCTAGCCTCTCCTTATAGCTAAGACTCTCTAATCCAGGCAATACCCTCACGAATGTCTTCTGCATCCTCTCCAAAGCCCCGACATCATTCCTGTAATATGGTGACCAGAACCAAACACAATACTCCAAATGAACACTCACTAAGTTTTATGCAGCTGCAAAATTGTACTCTTTCTTGATGGTTGTGGCTGAGAGTCTGAGAAATTACCTCACAAGTATCTGACAAATTGCATCACGAGGCAAGCATTGAATTTAAATGACAGAAGATGTGTTTGTCTAGTACTGTGGCAAGGATGATGAACAGGCACTTAGCTCTGTCCTGGATGACATGGAAGTTCCCAAGTGATGTTGTGGCTACAACTTTCAAGTAATTCCTGAGTTTCCATTACAAACTTCAAAGATTCAAGAAAAGAACCACTGGCCGTGGATTTTCCTGCCTTTACTCTGGCTTCAAGGTGAAAACTGTAGAGTCGTCACTAAGCAGGACCACCCTCAGGTTACGATGGACAGAAGGCTGATTGATGATGTTTCAGTTGATGAGTTAACTGCTGCACTTATAGCTTGGCCTCCAACAACTACAAGTATTTTGTTTCTGTTGCGTGCAATTATAGCCTCCACTGAATGACACCCTTAGCTTCTTATTAACTTCACTTTTAAACTATTATTTTTGCGGAAAAATGCATTTTGCCAACATTGCACTGAATATGTTATAACTAATCAACCTAATTGGAAAAAATTCCATATTCAAATAGATAGTTCCTAATCAACCAGTATGGCTGCAGAGTTTAATGTTGCTGTGTTCACCAAGCAGTTAGCTTGCAGATGTTTCACCACCAGTCGAGGTGACATCCTCAGTGTGCAGTTGTTGGTGTTTCTCTCTGGGAGTGCTCGCGTTTATATAGGCCCCTGCTCGCTTGCCTCAGTTCTGATTGGCTACCCCTTCAGTTGACTTTTGAATTCTATTGGCTCACTTTTTAGAAATGTGGTTCTCTTCCGATAACTCCATAAACAAATATATCAAAATAGACAGCATCTACAAACCCCCTTAGAGCTAAAGAAACGTGAGTCATTAGAATTCAAAGGTCAACTGAAGGAATAGCCAACTAGGACTGTGACAAGCGAACGGGGGCCTATATAAACTTGAGCACTCCCAAAGAGAAACACCTACAACACACTGAGGATGTCACCTCAAGTGGTGATGAAACACCTGCAAGTTAACTGCCAAGCTCTGTGAGCACCGCGACACCAAACGCATCAACCGAGCTACCAATATTTACCACCATCTTAAATGGCTACAGAGTGTCCAATCTGTTGCCTTAATGCAGCTGTCCGGTGAAATAATATCGTATTTGTAAGTAGGATGCTGTGCACAATTCTGATTTGATGGAGACAGACGTGAGAAGGCACAGAGGAACATCTGGAGAAATTTCTGAAATGTCCGGTTTGCTGCCGCTGCTACTGTGCGATCGAGAATCTCCGGAGGGAAGGCCCCAAAATCCCCGGCTTTGCCTGCTGCTGGCAACCGAGGCTGGGGTCGAAGCGTTCAGCAGAGATGGTGCTCGGTACTCAGTGTCGGAGTTCGAAGTTTTCGGACGACTCAGAGTCGGACTGTGGTCGGGCATGGCAGGGAGAGTTTTCTTCCTTCTCCCGTCTGCGTGAGATGTGGGACTTTCGAGAGACTTTGAACTTTTTTACTGTGCCCATGGCCTGTTCTTCATCAAGTTATGGTATTGTTGCACTGTTGTAACTATACATTATAATTATGTGGTTTTTGTTAGTTTTTCAGTCTTGGTCTGTCCTGTCTTTCTGTGATATCACACCAGAGGAATATTGTATCATTTCTTAATGCATGCATTACTAAATGACAATAAAAGAGGACTGCGTGTCCTCATAATCTAATCTAAAAAAACTGATGTTTACTTCAGCTGCACCTGCAGTATTGGAAAAATGGAACATTGGATTCACTAGTCCTTAAAGAGCCTTTTGTAGATAAGGATTCGCAGGAATAAGAAGTTTTTTTTTAGGTTGAGGTCAAATGCTACTTAAATGCAATGCAACAGGTCAGACACAGGCACCAGAGAACAGAACAAAAGGATGATACTTCACATCGAGACCTTGCACAGAAGAACATCTGCTCAATGGCGACAACATTCAATGATCACTGCAAAGCTAAATCAATGGTGACTTCCATATTTATAATATGTTGCTGCTTGGTCACAGAGGGACACCAACAATAAGTGCAGTAAAGAGATTGTAAGCACTATGTGGCCTAAAATGTTGATTGTTTATTTCTCTCCGTAGGTGATTCCTGACCTGTTGAGTTCCTCCAGCATTCTGTGTTCAAGATTTCCAGCTTCTGCAGAATGTCTTCTGCTGATTATTGTGAAACATTTTGCTTGAGCAATTGCAGCAAAGCAAAAGAGCAACACAGTTCTGCATTTCTCCTGTCTCACTCAGATTACAATCACGTATTCCTCAGTAACATTCTCCCCTTCCCCTCCACAGCATTACTTTCGTTTGAACCCTGCTGTGACGGCGTTATCACCTCAGCAATCCACTAACGGACCTGCTGTGTCAGCGTTGCAGTTATCACTGGTTTAAAAATGCTCCGCAGCTCCCAGTGCCTACCAAGAGCAGTTGACAGGTTAAGCTTGGAATAGGAATGCAGGTGATTGTAAGGATAAAAAGTGGAGTTGAACAGTATCAAGGTGGAATCAGAATCGGGTTTATAGCTGTGTCGATTTACAGTACCTATAAAAAATATTCACTCCCCTTGGAAGTTTTCATGTTTTATTGTCTTATGACATTGAAACACAGTGGATTTAACTTGGCTTTTTTTGACACCGATTAACAGAAAAAGTCTCTTCAATGTGAAAGTGAAAACAGATCTCTACAAAGTGATCTAAATTAATTACAAATAGATAGGTAGATACTTTATCGATCACAAAGGGAATTACAGTGTCACAGTAGCATTACAAGTGCACAGATATACAAATATTAGAAGAGAAGTAAGAAAGAATAAAAAATAAGTTGCCTGAAACAGGCTAACAGGTCATCACTTCTCCAACAAGAGGTTGACTCATTATAGAGCCTAATGGTTGAGGGTAAGAATAACCTCATATAGTGCTTTTTGGAGCAGCACAGTTGTCTTAGCCTCTGTTCAGCCAAGGTGCCATGCAGAGGGTGAGAAACATTATCCAGGATTGCCAGGATTTTCTGCAGGGTCCTTTGTTCTACCACAGCCTCCAGTGTGTCCAGTTTGACTCCTATAACAGAGCCAGCATTTTCAATCAGTTTATTGAGCCTGTTGGCATCACCAATGTTGATGCCATTGCCCCAGCACACCACCACATAAAAGATTGTACTGGTGACAACAGACTAGTAGAACAGTCTGGAAAGGAAAGGCCTGCATGCTCCAAAGAACCTCAGTCTCCTTGGGAAGTAGAGGTTGACTCTGGCCCTTCTTGTACACAGCCTCTGTGTTGGTGCTCCACTTGAGTCTGTCATCCAGGTGCACCCCCAGGTACTTGTAGGTTCTCACCATCAATAGCAACAGGGAGCAGTGCAGGCTTGGTCTTTCTAAATCCATCACCATCTCCTTTGTCTTACTGATGTTGAGCTGCACTATTTAACAAAGTCCTCCACCAAGACAAGACCCTGTATTCATCCTCCCGTCCTCCCTTTATACACTTAACTATTGCCGAGTCATCAGAGAATTTCTGCAAATGACATGACTCAGTGTTGTATCTAAAGTCCAAGGTGTACAGGGTAAATAGGAAGGGAGCCAATACAGTCCCAATTGGAGCCCCAATGCTGGTTATAACCATGTCTGACACACAACTCTGAAGCTGCACATACTGTGGTCTGCCAGTCAGGTAGTCCATTATCCAGGACACAATGGAAGTGCCAACCTGCATTGAATGGAGCTTTCCCCCCAGCAATGAGGGCTGTATGGTATTGAAGGCACTTGAGAAATCACAAAACAGGATTCTCACAGTGCTGCCCTGCTTATCCAAATTGTGGGTATGTTCAGTAGGTAGATGACAGCATCGTCGACTCCAATGTGCTCTGGTAGGCAAACTGCTAGGACACAATTATAAACAGATATAAAACACAAAATAATTGATTGCATAAGTATTCACCCCCTTCAAGTCAGTATTTAGTAGATGCAGGTTTGGCAGCAATTACAGCCTTGAGTCTGTGTGGATAGGTCTCTATCAGCTTTGCACGTTTGGACACTGCAATTTTCCCCAATTCTTCTTTACAAAACTGCTCAGACTCTTGTCAGATTGCATGGGGATCGTGAATGAACAGTCCTTTTCAAGTCCAGCCACAAATTCTCAATTGGATTGCGGTCTGGACTCTGACTTGGCCTCTCCAGGACATTAACTTTGTTGTTTTTAAGCAATTCCTGTGTAGCTTTGGCTTTATGCTTGGGTTCATTGTCTTGCTGGAAAACAAATCTCCCAAGTCGCAGTTCTCTTGCAGACTGCATCAGGTTTTCCTCCAGGATTTCCTAGTATTTGTTGCATTCATTTTACTCTCTACCTTCACAAGCCTTCCAGGGCCTGCTGCAGTGAATCATCCCCACAGCATGATGCAGGGATGATCTGTTTTTGATGATGTGCAGTGTTTGGCTTACACCAAACATAGTGTTTAGTCTAATGGGCAAAAAGCTCAATTTTGGTTTCATCAGACCATAGAACCTGCTTCCAGCTGTCTCTCCCATCTCAGCCACTGAAGCTTGTAACTCCTCCAGAGTTGTCATAGGTCTCTTGGTGGCCTCCCTCACTAGTCCCCTTCTTGCATGCTCACTCAGTTTTTGAGGACAGCCTGCTCTAGGCAGATTCACAGCTGTGCCATATTCTTTCCATTTCTTGATGATTGACTTAACTGTACTCCAAGGAATATTCAGTGACTTGGAAATTTTCTTACATCCATCTCCTGACTTGTGTTTTTTGATAACCTTTTCGTGGAGTTGCTTGGAGTGTTCTTTTGTCTTCATGGTGTAACTTTTGCCAGGATACTGACTCACCAGCAGTTGGACCTTCCAGATACAGGTGTATTTTTACTACAATCAAGTGAAACACCTTGACTGTGCACAGGTCTCCAAAAATAGATTTCCATTTAACTAATTATGTGACTTCTAAAACTAATTGGCTGCACTAGTGATAATTTGGTGTGTCACATTAAAGGAGTTAATACTTATGCAGTCAATTATCTTGTGTTTTATATTTATAATCAATTTAGATTGCTTTGTAGAGATCTGTCTTTACTTTAACACAAAAGAATCTTTTTCTGTTGATGCATGTCAAAAAAGCCAAATTAAATCCACTGTGATGCATGTCAAAAAAGCCAAATTAAATCCACAATGTCTTAAAACAATAAAACATGAAAACTTCCAAGGGAGGTGAATAATTTTTATAGGCGCTGTGTGTCATGAAATTTGTTGTTTTGCAGCAGCAGTGCAGTGCAATATATTAAAATACTATAAATTACAATAATACATTTTAAAATTAAATGAAATGAGTGCAAAGGGAGAACAAAACAGTGAGGTAGTGTCATGGTTCAGTTCGTTATCTGTTCAGAAACCTGATGGTGGATGGGAATATGCTGTTCCTAAAATGCTCAGTGTGTGTCTTCAGGCTCCTGTACCTCCTTCCTGATGTTAGTAGTGAGAAAAGTGCATGTCCTATGCAGTGTGGGTTGTTAATGTTGGATGCTGCCTTTCTGAGGCGTTGTCTTTTGAAGATATCCTTGATGCTGGGGAAGGATGATAAAATCTGAATGTAAGAGGAGAGCATTCTGTGAACTCCCATCGAAGGCTCAGTGGTATATCAAAGCGTCTGCAACATTGTTTTATTCGGAGTCTCAGTCAAGATGGTGAGTGGTACCATAGGCGTTCTGCAGACTTATCGGGTTTGAAATGGAATCAGGAAAGAATCAGAAATTGGCATTGGTTTATTATTGTCACATGAACCAAAATACAGTGAAAAGCTTGTCTTGTATGTTGTTCATACGGTTCGAAATCATTACACATTGCGTTATGATAGAACAAGGTAAAACAATAACAATGCCAAATAAAGTGTAACAGTTGGAGAAAAAATGCAGAGCAAGTAAACAATAAAGTGTAAGATCATAATGGAGATTGTGAGGACCAGAGTCCGTCTTATCATATAAGAGTTCCACTCAATTGTATGATAGCAGTAGATTAGAAGCTGTCCTTGGGGTTCTGTTCCATTGCAAGAAATGGAAGGGTTAAATTTCATTGTGCATAATGATGTTAAATTACTTTTCCTTCTATTAATATAACTTTCCAACAATGAATGCATGAAACTCTGGATGACAATTCAATTAGTGGAAGGATATTCTCCATGAACTGCATTCTCGCAAGAGTTAGAGAGAAGGGCTGACAGTAAGCTGAATTGTGAGTCACATACTGTGCTCTGAGGAGCCAGAGATGGCAATGTTTACCTCCTATCCGCCTCAGGCCTCCAGTCCCTGAGGATTAATTTCCCACCCTCCCCAATCTCTTTCTCTGGGGTGGGGGAGCTCTAGAAGGCTGAGAGATACAGTCTTGTGGGATGTTATTCTGAACATGAGGTGAAGCGCTTGATTAACATCATACAAATGAAGTCCACATTAAGCCTGCTCATTGCTAGGACTGTGAGGTTCAATAAGCAGAGACTGATACAGAAGGATAAAATAAATTGTATCTTCATGTATCTGAAACCTTGATTCCATGCTGTACATTTATTTAATATGGGTGATGTGTGTATTCCATGTGAACAAGGCTAGCTTCATAACTTATAATATTGGAATTAAGTTGCATTCCACTAAGTACACTGATTAAATATTTTGCAAGCCATACCAAAACTCGTGGATTCTGCTTACCTCTTGCTACCTGCAAAACCTTGTATTTGATCCACCATTACTAAATGATGTGTATTAGTAGTTACGAGCTGATTATTCTGTATTTGAATGCCAAAAATGAAATTGAGGAGAAATCTAAGTTTAATTCCCTGTTTGGTGATGAATTGTGCTTAATACAATGAGGAATGTTTGACCTGTGAAATGGAACTCTGCCATTTCAGGAATTTCCATTGCTCTTCCCATTGGCTATTTTGTCTTGATGTTAACCCACTCATGTTCAAAGGCATTATGTATTGTGGGAATCTCTGCTATGCAGTTAGCATTAATAACTTTGAGACGGGCAAGGTACACAATTGTGTTTAATGTAATTTACCTACCACCATAGAGACCCCCCATGGGGGTGAGAAATTTTCTTTTCCTGGCTTCATGCAGTCAAACTAGAATACCTGGATGAAATCAAAAATAGGAACCATTCTGCATTGTGCCTTATTCCCCTGAGGAATGGGACTGTCCAACCTATTTTACATGGAAATACGACTGTCAGCTGATTAAATCCAATCTGAGCTGCACTTAACTGCAAAAACTAGGGGGGCATAGTAAGTGTGTGGCTCTGGTGCAAGAAACACTGTGCCCCATATATTTAATTTTCCAGATACTGGGAGAGTGGACCAGAAAAGTGTTGAGCCCGAGATAGCATTGACACAACAATCTATGTAACAGAGGGTAACATACCTCAAATTATTCATTTTTGAAAGGACCATTATATATATAAAACCTTATGGCACAAGAGCATCTCATTTCATCCCTGTGGAAGTCAAATCCTGCAGAGGTGAACTGTCAACTTGGCCGTCACTCATTTCTGCTATCACTTTCGATCAACCCCTTTGTATTGCATCATGTGAGCTTCTTTTAGTTCGATAAAATTGCTGTGCCTAAGCTGTGGCCACACTATTGTGGGAGAAGTATTTCTAATATTAAATGATTTGATTCCCTTCTAGCTGTTTAATGCACATGCTTGTTCTTCTCCAGATCCTCCTCTCTCAATAACACACTGCCGAAAGAGTGTGGAATCCCCGTAAGTAACCAGCCCCTTTTATAATTTTGTCCGTGTTTGTTTGTCTATGCTAAAACAATTGTGGTTGATTTGATTCATTCGCTTAGAGATGATAGCCAAACTTTGGTGTAAGATCCATGTCAGATTAACACTAGACTTTTGTTTTACAATCAATAAAAGAGGGCAATGAAATGGTTGTTCTAAAATGCCTCTGATCGTGCTGATTGCAAGTGAACTGAAGTCTGGCAACCTTAGTTGCATATATCTTATATAATTTTAAAACAGAACGTAAATCCATATGTAATTTACAGATTTCCTGCAGGATACGGGAGGATTTGTTCTTTAATCTCTAATCTGCGGTAACTTGGACTGTTATATTTCCATAAAGAGTGTAGTTTTTTATGAACCATACACTGCACTAAAGTGCCATTAATTCTTCACCAAATGGTTCTGGTATCCTATTGCTGTAAAAACACGCATCAGTTGGCAGTATTAATTAACTTATAAATTCCCTCATTACTTTAAAATGCATTATATTCATAATATTGTTGCATAACTAATAAAATGATCCCCAAATGAGAGCTAAGTATTTTCCTGAAATGTATTCTAACTGCCACAGCTTCATAACTGATGACTCATTAAATTAATAGACAAAAGGGCTTGTTATTAATGAATAATGGCAGTGAAAGCAATAAAATAATGCTTTACTTCACTGGACAATAACAAAATTGTAAACATGAAAGTATACAGGATTACTGTTGCCTCTGATTTTGGTCTCTCAGATCCTCCTCAGGAAAGGTGAGTCCTGAAAGCGTCAGGACACTCCGAGCTCCATCAGACTCCTCGGAAGATGCTCAAGCCATACATGCCAAGATGAGTCCTGGCAGGGAAAGGGAAATGTCTCTGTACAAAAAGACAAAGCGGGCAATAACCAGCAAGAAGTACAGTGTCTCCAAGCATGAGGCTGAGGCTGATGTCACTACCCCTATCGAACTCATCAGCAGAGGCCCTGACGGACGCTTCATTATGGATCCCACAGAGATGGAAACATCGTTGAAGACGAGGAGGATTGAGGGCTTTCCCTTTGCAGAAGAGACGGAAACTTATCCTGAATTCCGGCAGTCCGACGAGGAAAACAATGAGACGCTTACTCCTACTGCCATTATGGGCTTGAAGTCTCAGCTTTCACCTCTTTCATCCAGTCAAGAGTCATACTTACAGCCACCAGCATACAGTCCATCGTTCCAGAAAGGAGACGAAAGCATGGGAGGCTTAGATGCCAGACTACAGGCCACCGGCCAGGCCAGGCGACCTGCTAAACGTTACTCTCAGAGCCAGTTTTATGGCTATCTCAGCAGTAGCTCAGCAGACCAAGATGGTCAGCCATTTTACATGCCAGATATCAGTCCCCTCAGTTCAGTGATGTCTTCACCTCTATTACTTGCTGAAGGAGCGTATGGTCACCCCACCCTCCCCACAGATCACGGAGATTCTGAAGGACAGCAGTTGGTCACTTCCAGTAGCACCCTGCCTTTGACTCACACTCCAACCACTATGCGGTCTCCAGAGCCATGGAGAAGGAAGAAGTTGTCGATAAGCAGCATTGAAAGCTCTCCGGTCATGTTCTCGCACCATCAAGAAACCCCCGAGAGTACACTGCCAAAGGCTGGTCTTCCAAGGGGTGGCCCCCCTTCCTCACTCCAGGTCTCAGCACCCTACCACAGCGTGCTGCAACTGGAGGCACCAAAGAGTCAGACTGGCAAAGCTCCCAGCAAAAGTAAAGGATCTGCCTCTCTCTCTCAAAAATATCCACATCAACCTATGCAACAGACCAGCCACGGGCAGCTAAAGCATACCAGCCATGGTATAAGTGCACCCACATTGCCTTACACTGAATCAGCCAAACAGGCTGGTCCCAGTGGCACAAGCACATTCAGTCTGGACACCAGGTGGTACGAACCAAGACCCAGGCCCAGACCCAGCCCTAAGCAAGGCAGAAGGACTGAGGCCAGTTTACACCAGGTGGTTCTGCAGCCTTCCCGGCTCTCCCCTTTGAGTCAGAGTCCTCTGAGTTCCCGTCACGCATCCCCAGAGATCTCATCCCGTCCACGGCCTCGACCCAGTGTAATGCAGCCCTCCCGCAACATCTTCCCTGCAGGTATCTCTGTGGAGATGTCTGAAATTACCCTTCAGCCTCCTGCTGTCGTTAGCTTATCCAGAAGGTCCTCTCCGTCCTCCTCACCAGCACAAAGCAGCACTGCTGGCCAGGGCAGCAGACGAGGAAGCCCCAGTTATAGACCTCAAATGGCACTGACACCTTCGACAGGCAGCTACACAGGATCCCTTTCTCCTGCAACAGGGCACAGCGAGTTTTATAGTCAGATTCCTTCCCAAAGGAGGAGAGGTGAAGACAGTCCTCCTTTTGAACACCCATCTTCACACTTATCTACTTCAGGGTAGGTATTTGAAAAAAAATGTTGATCAGTTGGAAAGCCAGATTGATTTCTTCCACTAAGTATTATTGATGTATTGTGGAGTTCCTATGGTCCAGGATAGTTGCCTCTATCTATCAAGTGTGTATAAATCTCGTCAGTGCTGCACATTCATAACATCGAGCTGGGGAGGGAAAAGACCTTTAAAAATAGACTAGATGTCACAACTACATAAAGCTCTAAATATGGATAAAGATCTAATACAACTGTAAATCATCAGAATGCTAATTGTGGTCAAATTCTTGGGCAAAGGTCACATGTGATATATGTCAGAATTTGAAATGATTAGTGAAAGAAATTGTTATACGGATATTATAATTGACAACCTGAAACAGCGTCTGGTGTTTACATTATTAACAGACAAGATATTGCCATCACTGATGAGGTAACAGGGCTTGCCACTGGTTTCAAAGAAACCTGAACACAGCTATACAGGAATCTCTGTGGCATGTATCACACCAATGCTGGCATCAGTCGCTGTTGGACATCACCTCTGGGGAAGCTGGGGTGTCTATCAATAGTGATGACATCACTGAACAGTCAATCACATTATTGAAGCCTCATACAACAAACTAGAAAATGGATAAAACATATGCCAAGAAATTCAGCCCTGGAGATTAGCCCCAAATGCACCATATAGTAATATATGATGCACTGCACCCTGCCTCAAAATTTATTTGATTGAATCAATGTAATCGAACTTCAGAGGCAGGGTGCACCACATAACCTCTACTATATGGTATATTTCACTATGCAGATTGTGGATGGGTTTCTCGGCAATAACATCAGATTAACCTTTAACCTCCCGTGCAACATTCCAGATTTTATCTTACACTCTACCAAAGGTTAAGGTAAAAGCTAAAACATCATAAACTCCTTTAAAGTTTTTGTTATAATTTTAAATAGGTTTGCAATTTTACTTGAGTAAGTGACGTGCCATACAAAATGATAGTTTTTTTTCCCCTGTGGGTGTATTGAACAGCAGTTACAGAATTAAAACTCAGTTCCATCTCATGCAGCAAGGCACATCATTTTCAGCATTTTTCACAATGGAAATAGGAAATATCATCAAAATAATGCAGGATGAGGGGGAGCAGGGAATCAGTTAAAGCTGTTTCAGATTGTCTCCAGTGCTGTCATATTTCTTCCATTCAAGTATTCTGGCCTGTTAAGATTGCCCAGATATTGTAGCATTAATTGCACGTAGGCCCTATGCAATTACATCTTCACCAAAAATATCACAAGCGGTAGGTCACCATTGACATATTTGGATTATAGTCTGTTTTTGCCTTCTCACAAATGTTAGCAATCCTGAAAATTATTGTTTGCCATATTGACTCAAGAACATCATATATCCTCAACTGACTTCCACCATTTGCCATTTTAACAGAGGCAATAATCCATTTCTTTTAAATCATTTGGCAACAGTGGACATACAAATCTCATGTAAAGACCTTGAGCATTTGTACACCAATGTGCAAAGAGACATTCCTAATCTGCTGATAATTTCAGCGTACCTGAATCAACTATGCCTAATCTATGTACAATATGATATGGCTTCTTGTAGGAGGTTAAGTTATTCATGAATCTTGTTTTGTAAATGGATATATATTTGCAAGGTAATCAATGACTAAATTGTATCCAGAAGCTAATGCAACACCTTCTCACAAAATAATTGGAAATAAAGCAAATTTTCTCCTCATGCTATCCTAAGCAATTAGAGCTATCCTTTTAGAGTGAAACTTGACATTTTTGTTCTTCAATGAATCTTAAGGTATCCTTATGTGTAATTAAAAATGTAGATCCAAATTCCTTCTGTTCCCATTTCTAGCACTGTAAGAATATTCAGAACTGAACTTATAGAGGTGCAGTTGGAGGCTTTGGTAACACATCCCAGTGTTACCATCCAATCAGATGGTCCATGTTTCATTTGGAACCCATTGTTCACATCTATCTGGCCTGTTGGAGCAGTTGTAAATTTCAACCAAGCATTTTCATCAAGAGAGAAAATAAATGATATGATCAGAATTGCTTCACTGCCCATCGATTACTTGTTGGTTGCCTAGAAAGTACAATTCTTGTGTTCATAGTATTATAAGAGCTGAGATAATCTAAAGAAGATTTAGAAAAGGAGAAGTGAGTGCCAAGATAGCCGAAGGCTGTCTGTCTTGACCACGTGCCAGAATACCAACTAGTCACTTGGGTTTCCAAATATATATTTATGGGAGGAATTCATTTGTGCAGCCAGCATTCTGATGTTCTAATGGCTGCAGGAGACCTTGTTGCAATATCTGAGCTAAGTACTCAGATGATCACTTCTTAGAAACCTTCCTCTATTCTACAACTTTCTGCTTTATCCCTCAGTCTGGACCATTAACCCTGGTCCTGCATGTGCTTGCAAACTTTGCTCAATATTTCAATAGAAGGTGAGGTAGTCATGGTTTTCACTCAGTTATGTGTACGTTAGGCTTATCACAAAGCAGAAAATGTCAGAATACATCTAGAGGCCAGGTAAAAGAAAAACTCTCCTTGTATGGCAGATCTATTGATCAGAAGGACAGAACTAAAAAACTGTCTTGTTACTCTACCTTCTACCAGCACGAAAGGCTGTTATGAATCTGAGTTGATTCAGACAATTTCCTGTAAGTTGTACCCATCTCCTTCAAAATGGAGTGGTTAACTAACATAGATTCCCTGATGTAATTTTCTAAACAATGCTGTGAAAATTTGAATAAAATATAGTGCTGCAAATCTACAACTGTATGTGCTGTGCTATCTCACACTAGCATGAACCTAGTCCTGATATAGTTATGTGTTTATATGGAGATGTATATATGTACCTTTTTCTATTTTAAAATTTCAAAAAGTTTCTTGCAACTGGAAAATGCACATGCAAGATATCATCTGATTTCTCAATGATTTCGTATCGAAAGAAAGAAAGCAAAATGCAGTTTAGTACCAGAGCTTTTCATGGGCTGGCTTGATTTTCAATCTAGACGTGCAGAAATTGAATAAGTAAGACTAAGATGGCATGTGTACCAAGGAAAAGAGTAGAGGATTATCTAAATGGCCAGATTAACTATTCTGTTAAATGTTTACAATATGTAGATTTAGTGTCAAGATTTCTTCAATTTCATATCAATTTGTGCATTTGCTGTGCAGGTTCCAATGATAAGGTCAATTCATAACTTCCACCCTGCTTATTGTTCACTTTTCCTTAAAGAAATCAAAAATATACTGTATTTCTATATCACAGAATCAGTCAATAAACTTTACTTATGATCTGTTTTATATATTTTTTATATTTTGATTTATCAGCTGAATTATTCATTATTAATATTTACATCATTTGACAATACATACCAGGACTGAGCTAAAACACAGGATTCAGTTAGTATATTGATTTTTTTTTTGTCGGGCTGGTCATGAGCACAGACCATAAATTTGATACAAGCAAACAATATTCCTCCTGCAAAAATAGTGAACTTAGATTCAGTGACTTGGAATTTAGATTCCTGCCCCAGGTTTTAATCATGGGAATGCTGAATGATCTTTAATGTGTATTGATATCTTACAAATAGCTACCCATTTGCCATTGAACTTGCATATTTATTTTCATGTCACCTGCTTTCAGTAAAATGTTGCTCACCTTTGTTCAATTTTTTTTCATCTTGAGTGGAATTGATACAACTAAATAATCTAGTTATAATAATTGAAAACTGAATATTTTGGTGAAATGACAATACCTTTGCTATTCAAGTTTTCATTCATTCTCATGGAACTGATAATTATAATCTTTGCTCATCAAATAAAAGAGAATAAAAATACAAGTTCTGCAAAATCAAATGTGATAAAGGTGGTTTTGGAAATGAGTTCAAGGAACTTCTTAAAGACAGGTTCCTAGAGCAATACATTGTATATGCAACAGGAAACAGACTATCTAATATATGGCTGTGTGTAATGAAACAGGATTGATCAGTAACCTTGCAGCAACAGTTGCAACGGAAGAAGAGCAATTGTAATATTGTTGGCTTTTCATTCAGTTTGAGTAACAAATATAAGTCCGAAACTGGAGCCTCCAACTTAAACCAGGTATGAGGAATGATTTGAAAACTAGATTAAAGGTATGACATAGAAAAGCAGTGGCAGACTGTTAAAGAAGTATTTCATAATTTTCATTGAATTCACTAAGAAATAATTGCCTAGAGAATGGATTGGTCTGCTCCAATTGTTTCATCCATAATTCAGATGAAAATCAATTTAACCTGCAGGAGATTGCATTACCAATTATTTCTTTGTTAAGTCGTGCCCATCACCAAATTAGACCAGGCGAGTCTGGGCACTGTTCACACTCGGTCATTGGAGGCTTCACCTGCGTTGGGTGGGCAAACGTTTTATGTGAAGCCCTTGTCTACTTTGCTGAGATAAATTGAAGTTCCAGATGCCACCAACAGCCATCGTGGAACAGTCACATGGAGCACATTGCACTACGGTGTTCCTTTTACGGTTATTTAATGGGAGAATTTGCTGAAATGGGAAGCTTCAGAGCTCATTGCAAACTATTCAAAATACCTTCCAAAGTCCTCAGAAAGCACTGAAGCTAATGGGGAATATTTTGTCCAGCATTTGGCTACAGTGGCACTCATTCAATAACTGCATCTGTGCAAGCAGTGCTCCATAAGCAACCTTTCGAGGTGAGGCATGCCTGAGCCAGCAGCTACTACAGCAAGGTCACTTGTCTTTGCATTAATGAAGGATGTGATTTGCCCTAAATGAGGATATGTTTGACTTGTGCTATATGTTCAGAATCATTTATATAAAAAGAGACCAAATTATGCAACATTCAAAAGTCATAGCCTTTGGATTTGAACTTTAACACCCTTGTAGCTTTCCTATTTTACAGCACTGTGTAAGTTTTGATGTCCTAGCAGCACATCACAATGTCCTCTGAAAGGTCCTTCCTTGTCATAATTCAAGAAGCCTCATTGGCTGTCATCACACTGCCGTCCACAGATGGTGGAAGGAGCCGTATGGGAATGGGTGAGTGTGCTCACAGGGAGGCTACGGGGAAGGATGATTTTCCAAATGTGTGAGAGGGGAGCATCTGTGTCCTGAATCTGCACACCAGGTGACCTCTCAGGAGACTGCAGGCAATTCACGACGCTGAAGATGGCTATTCAGCATATTGTGTCTGTGGTGATTGAGAAGGTGTTCGCCAACCTAACCGTAATCCCCAGCACCAGATCTGCTGCTCTTCATATGTACATCCAAATATTGGTCAAATGTGTTGAGGTGTTTTGTTCCTCCTATCTTTCAGTGGACAAGTTCTGAACCTCTACCACACTGGGAGTGAGAAGCAATTTCTCATTTCCCTGTAATTACCAATTAGTTTAAATCTATGCCCCTTGGCCTTTGATTCCTCTGCAAAGAAAAATTGTTTTTTCCTGTTCATTCTATCTAGGATGTTTAAAATAGTTTCCTTTATTCCACCCTCTCCAGTCCTTCCACACAGTTTGTTTTTGTGTCTGGAAATATTTTTTGAATCTCTGTATCAGATCTGTCCTGCAGTTAGTCTACAGCAGTGTATAGTTCTTTCCAGCATCTACCAGTCTGTGGAGATGTGTTGTGCAACATTGTTTGGAGAATCACGAGATAGGAATACTGCTGGTAGTGTTCCTAACTCCACCAACAGCAACAACCTGCCACCTCACTGCTCAATGGGTGCATCAAGCTACTGTCTAGTGCCAGAGACCTGGATCAGTCACAGTCTATTGGAGCCACTAAGACTTTGTGTGGCCTCCATCTGTGTCTCCATGCCAATTGCCATCTGATCCATTTGTCACTCTGCGACAGGATTGTACCCAATTTCCAGGGTGGCGATATGTCTTGTGGCTCTTTACAACCACCTGCAAGACCTTGGAGATAAACTCCTCCATACTCCTCATCATCTTGTGCATCCATAGAGGTAGAGCTTACAGTAATATCATTAGGTCATCCACATCAACATTATGGTTCTCATCTGAGCCTCCAAGGGAAGCACAGTTGTATGGAATCCCCTCCTGTGACCCTTGTACTAGATACTGTAGAGTTTGTGCCAGCCTGCAATACCTATTGTAAGTCCCTTTGGCTACATCACTCTGGCATGCTCTCTGCCCCCACTGTGTCATTCCCTCAGGTGATACTGTAGAACAGGGGTTCCCAACCTGGTGGTCCATGGACCCCTCAGCTAACGGCAAGGTTCATTGGCATAAGAAAAGGTTGGAAACCCCTACTGTGACTGTCAGATGCAATCACGACTATCTTCTCATCTCTCTCTGCGATTTTCTTTTACTTATTCTGCACCTCCAGCTATTTTGTGTCTTTTCTTCTGGGGAAGAGACAACAGGTGGCCTCTCATGATGCCCTGCAAAGACCGAGGACACTTCCAACAGCGCACCTGGGAATGGGGATGTTTAGACTTGATCAAAGCAAGGGGGAGGGGTGTACTACTCACAGGAAATTTAGGATTTTGGCATTCATCCTAGTAATCATGAGAAGTGTTTGGACAGTTGGTCACGCCCTCTCTGGAAAGAGGTTGGGTCCTACTTGTGATGAGTGTTTTTATTTCTAAAAGGCATTTTCAAAATGTACTACTTAAAATTATACTGCAAAGAACTTCATAAGCTTGAGGTAATATGTTAAAATGGAAGTGTAACTGATTAACAACAGACAACAGCGTAAGATTGAAAGGGCCATTTTCAGGTTGGCAAGTTGTAACTAGTAAGCTACCTCAGGGATCAATGCTTTCCTAGCTACTTACAATCAATTGACAGCAAAGAAAATTGAGTATCAACTCCTATCATGCTATTTGCCTGGGCTTTAAGCAAGTTATAAACAGTAGTGCATTTCCAGGCTATGATAATGTATTAATTTGACAAAATGTGGTGGGGCCACTTGTGCCTTCTGTCATTCTGGCTGACAGGATCATGAGGTTGATGTTGGCGTTGAAGAAGCATTGAACGGTGTTGACAAAGTTACTGCTGCACATTTTGTGGCTGTCACAAATTGCAGATGCTAGATGCCAATGGTAGGGTGAGTGAATTAGGGTGGTGGCTGGAATGCATGTCAAATCGACTGGTTTCTCCTCTAGTCCTCTAAGATTGGAGAGCGCGTCATCTCATACTTATTGTTTGTAAGGCTTTTGGAAATATGGAATTTGGCCACTTGCAGTAGGAGCCCCATTGCATTGAGCTACTCTTATTTTTTGTCAGAATATTTTGCCCATGAGAGTCTGGGGTTGAAGATTCAGTGGTGCTAATGTCATTGAAGTTGAGTAGTGCTGCTTTCCTCACGTTTTGGAGATTGCCTTTGCCATTGCCTATAAGCTGGGGAGCTCAAAGGTTAGGCCCAAGCCTAAGTATTTTCCAGATCTTCTTGTGAGTGATTGTGAACTACCTCATTGCCTTATGATTAAGAGTTACAAATGGGAGTGAACACTGTGCAATCATCAGCAATTATCTCCAGTGTTTCCATGATGAAGGGCAGGTGATGCAGGAAAAGGAGCTGAAGATGATTGGTCAAGCCATGATAAAATACAGCAACAACCACATACTGTTTTTGAGCTAGATATGATACCAGTAAAATAAGAATTTTTTCCCCCAATTCTCAAACGAGTTAAATACTTGTAGGGCCCACTGTCAAATGTTACTAAAATATCAAGGGCATAAATATCACGACATTTGGAATTCAGCTCTTTTGACCATGTTTGGACCATAGCAATGGAATCCAAACTGAGTACAGGTAAGCAGGCAGTTTCTGGGTATGGTCAATAATTCAGTCCATCTCTTTACTGGTGGCTGCTGGTGATTTAACAAGGCAGCAATTAACTATGTTGTATTGATCCTGCTTTCTGACTCAAGGCATATCTATGCAATGTTCTACATTGTTGGAGGGTGTCTATATTGTAGCTGTACTGTAGTAACCTGGCTAAGGACACAGTAGTTCTGAACTACTGCTGCCAACATGTCAATGAGTCACATATGCTTTGCTGTATCTAGTGCTCTCAGCCATTCCTTGAAATAATAGATAGTGAGTCAAAGTACCTGAAGACAAACATCTATCTCTTCAGGGTAAGCCCAAGATGAATCCTTTGTTTGAAAGTTCTGTCAAAAGATAATTGAAGATGCTTCAATTCCTGGTCATCTAGAATTTATGGGACAATTCAATGAGCTTCAACTACCAAGAGGCCCAGACCATTACTTCAATAAGTTTCTATTTTATTTGGTGTGTAAATTGCTGAGAGTAATAAAGTGTCCTTTGCAGTATCAGATTAATACCTGTCACTACATGAATGATGTAAATCAGGATTTACTTTGTGTGGCAACTGAGAGTTTACTATGAAGATTCAAATGTTTATTGGAATAAATACCAAATGTTTAAAGGTTAGATGTTAAGGTTTTGTTCTTTATCTAGGTACACATGGCAACCCATCAGTATAATAAAACCAAGTATGAGTATGCCTACAAGTTCATTCCTGGTCAGTGAGGCTAAATGCACTTTATAGTTACAGCACCATGATCTCACTCTAAGTTTGAAATGTAGTTCCACTGAAGACTCAGAAATGTTTGGACCATAGAACCCGTAATCCTAGCTACAAAGCAAGCTGAACGTTAGGCTGGCTTTTATTATGGAATTATGTACTGCTTTACCTTTGGCACATTGGTATTTGTAGCAGCTACTTGTAAACAAACCTAAACCACTCAGGGACCAAGCATGGCAGGGATTGACACTGTCTGATGTGCTATCCACAATAGCGAAGTTCTAAGTCGAAGAAAGTGTATTAGGTCCTTTATTAAGAAACTAGCAAAACAATCTTGTAAAGATAAAAAACAAATGAAACTGAAACTAAAGATATAACAAAATAAGCAGTCTAAGCATATTTAAATGTTATTTAAGCCAAGCATTCCTAAATGTATTCAATAGTGTTCAAGCAGTCAACAAAAGATATCACCCGTGCCCCCCACCCCTCCCCAGCCCACTCCTTGGCTCTCTCCATACTAGACTGAACTAAAGACAAAGCATGAGTGCAGAACGAAACTCTGCACTTCTACCACCCAACCTAGGTGAAAAATTACCCATAATAAACGTGCAAAACAAAATGCACATGGACAGAAAATAGATACGTGGCTCCTACAGCATCATGAAATTCGTAGGCCTTCATTCTTTGGAGTTTAGAAGAATGAGGTGCGATTTTATTGAAATATTAAGGATCCTGAGGGGGGTGGGGGCTTGGCTAGGTAGATACGGACTTATTTCGACCAGTGGGAGATTCCTAAACTAGTTCCAAGTGAGGGGTTATTTAAAACTGAGGTTAATAGGAATTCCTTCTCTCAGAGGATGGTGAATCTGTAACTCTCTGCTCCAGAGAGTAGTGAAGGTTAGATCGCTAGCAGGATTTAAAGAAGAGGTTGATTCTTGAACAATGGGGGAAATTGAGGGACATATAGAACTGGCACAAAAGAGGAGTTGAGATATGGGACAGATCAGCCATGATCAAAATGATTGGTGGAACAGGCAAGAGACTACGTTGCCAACTCCTGCTCCTTTATTCATGTGTTCTTGTATCACTTTTCAAAAGCAAAGACACAAGAATCCCCTCCCTTTGTCTGTTGAAGGTTAGGTGAAGCTGTGAAGCCTAACGATATAAACCTTAATTTTCAAATTCCATTGTTGCCAAGCTTTCTTAGACCATTGGCTTGGAGGTTTAAATGTGTGAGATGACTGCAGTCCCAGTAAAACCGATTGAATTTTCCATCTGAACCATATTGACATGTGAATAAGCAGCTGCATAAAATGTAACAAACCTGATTAGACCATCACATTACAAAATCTAGAAGGTTCTTGGTTACAGTGTCCCATCACAGATGTAATTTTGAAAGCATCCTCACCATTCAGAAATCCTTGATGAACTTCCTCAGGAAGATTATTTCTTAACCAAATATTTGAGTTTTGTCTTGATGGTATAAATCTGGAGAATCTTCACATTTTTTGATCTTGAGATTCCTCCCTTTTATTTGTCACCTGAAACGAGTTTACTGAAAATGGAGTTATTATTTGAAACCAGCTTCGTGCATTAATTTTAGAGACGATTAACACATGCTAATCAACAATGAGCCCAGTCATTTTGGTGGAAGTGTGAAAATATTAGCAGAGTGAGCTTTGCTCACTAGGATATTTATTCTGCTTCTTTACCATGTAATAGCACAGACAGACACTGTGCACTAGGATTTACTGTTCTGGATTTTAAAGGATAGTAACAATCTTCCGAACTAAGCACTGCCAAAATCCACAACAGCCTGTTGTTTTCATATATTCTTTAGCCAGGAAAGATCAGACATTGCCACCTTATATTGCATTTAACTAGATATCAGAATTTGAGACACCTTGATGAAGGACTGAGGGGAGTACTCTCCCTGCATTGCATTGAATTTAGACTATATGTGTCGTGCGTTTAGCAGTATTCACACAGCATCTACAGCTAGCAAATTTATCAGCAAGATCAGGCTTGTTGGTTGGGGACTTGTTCTAATGCTGTGTATAGTTCAATTGATATGTATCTTCTGTGTGAGTATTTACTGTTTTCTTTACCCCTATGTTATATGCTTATGAAAGTGTGATCCTTCATGAATCAGGAAGCAAGAAAAGATAATGCACTGTGACAATCACATAATTTTTGTTCGTTTCAAAAGGTGGCTAAAATATTTTTTTAAATCCCCTCATCAGTAAAAGTGCTAGAGATTTAATTTTGAATCAGTTACTGTTGTATTTATTAAGGTGTCAGAGAGGAGACAAAATTCACTTATGTTTAGATACACCACATGCACAGTCAGAAAGCCTGAACACTTAGCATAAAGCTTAAAGGTTCCCTGCAGAGAGCTGGGAAATTTTTACTTTTGAGTCTGGTAATTGGCTTTCACTTGGTAATAGTGGGTCTCTTGGGCACAGTATCCAATGCACACTGGTAAGCTACAGAAATAGTCGTGACTTATGTGCCTTGTGGGCATTTCTTTTTGCTTAAATAGACAGATTGATAGTTGCCTTGTACTCTTAAAATGCTGACATAAATGTTGCAATAACTGATGTCAGATTAACTTGACCTAAACACTTATATAGTCACTTAGTATTTATCTTTGGCTATATGTTTCAAAACAGCTGTTCCATCTCAAAGGATGTTATACCAGCTGTGTTGATTCTTTACACTTGGGGAAGATATTTACATTTATTTTCCATCTACTGCTTACATAATTGTCTTTGTAACGGCCCTTGCCATTAAGTGTGTGCAACAGTTCAGATGATAAAATATCGGGAAAATAATCATCAATATGGAAATTTAAGCTTTGGCGTCTAAGGACAAAATACTTGCAGAGAATTCTTGAGATATACCAACCGGCATTAAAATATATTCTGTTAAATGTGTACTGCAAGATCTTTAGCTCAGAGTGACATGTTATTCAGAATTGTTGGAATAACTGTAATTCAGCCCTGGGCTGTATTTCAACTTGGGGCAAACAGCAACACCAGGCATGAAAAGGCTGTCTTCCATTCCTTGCATACTAATAGCAGCAAATACAGTGAATTTTGAAGTCTTTTGTTCAATTCTGAGTGATCTTGAACACAGAGAAACACAATTCCCCCCCCAATATATTTTTTATTGCCATTGATCTCCTCACTCCTGGCAATAACAAAGACAGTGTGAAAAAAGTGAACCTCACACTGATTGTCATTTTGGTTAGAAGTAAAACGATGAACTAACAGCATTTTTGGACCTGTGTGGGAGGCAGTATAATAATTGTGTCAACTTGATTTAGGATTGGTTCTTTGAATCCTCACAAGTGCAAAGAAAATTATTTTTCATTTTATTGATAGACTCAGTAGGAAATATATTGAATTTCTGCAAGTATAAATTAATTAAGGATCCTAGCAAATAAAGAATGAATCAGAGCCATAAAGGATATTAACAGGATTTTGTTTTATGAAAGACCATTGAATTGGAAATGACAATGTGTTGTATTGAGGAACTACAGAAGGATGCCGCTCCCTTACGTTTGTGACCCTATGCCCTGTGATACACCCTTCTCTTCTACTTTGAAGGAAGGATTGTCAGGGAAAATGCTTTGATATAGCGTTGCTTATTTGAATTAAACTTTTTCTGCAATTTGAACTCCTGGAATCATGGCTTAGTTCTCATCCTATCATTCAGGTTGTGATAACATGGGCTGGAAGCATGATGTTAATCAATCTTGGTAACCCAAGGCTGCTTGAAGTTCTCAGACACTGTAAATGTATTCCTCTTTTCCCTTTTCTCAATTAACTCTTTCCTGAGCGAGCTGCAGGTAAAGCTATCATGTCTCGTCGTTGTGCGTGAAAACTCTGCAATAGTTAAAATGACTGTCTTTTCATTTGTTCAGGCTCCTGTTCCATTTTCATTGATGCCAGATGCTGTGTATGTGGAACCCACTGACATTATTGAACATTCTTCTCATGTATCTGAATGTCGTCATTCGTTTAATGAATTTTCTTCAAATTAAATGGATCATTCAGAGTCTTAACTGCTTTGTTTTTGATTAATCTCAGCTATCACGGCAGTGTTGTTGTGACCAGGTCCTCAACACCTCAATAGGTAAGGGTTGAATCCATGTCTGAAAGGGGGGCAGCAGGTGGGGCTTTTATTCTCATTTTCCTTTAAAGGGGAATACAATACTTGGATGCTTCATTACCTTCCATCACTCCTTTCATACTCAGTGTGCTCATGTTTATGTTATTTCCTGTTCAGTCTCAACTGTGGAACACTCTCTCGACTCAATTTCTGGTTAGATGAGCATGAGTTTCATCACAGCCTCACTTGCTGCAGGCTCGGCCTGCTTCAGGTGGGTTGCAACCTGGTCAGAGTTTTGTTCTTTTTAGCCACTCCGCCTGTCCTCCTGTCCTTGTCAACAGGTGGGAATATTCTTTCCTGAGTACCATGAAAACAAACAAAACTCCGCGGTAAAGGCGGTTATTTCCTGACTGATCACTGTTCAGGGCATTCACAACGGAATTGCAGTGTTACCTGTTGGCCTCCTAAGTGACACCACATTGTCCATTTGTTTCAGACTTTGTAACAGAGAATGGGACTAATTGCTCAGTTTATCAAGTAGTCAGTACAGAGCTGTTGGATCGAATGCCTTCATTCTTTCCTGTATGATTTTGTCACGTCCAATGGACTCTGCTCTCATACTGCAGCAGAGCAATGGCACAGCTAGTAGAGATGCTGCCTCTCAGCCCCAGCGGCCCAGGTTCAGTCCTGACCCCCAGTGCAATCTGTGTGCAGTTTACATGTTCTCTCTGGGACTGCATGTGTCCCCCCCACCGGCACTCAAATGTCCCCGCACATCCCAAATCTGTGTGGGTTGATAGATAACTGACCATTGTAAATTGGCCCTGCTGTGCAGTTGAGTGGGAGGTTCTGGAGGATATTGATGGGGTTGTGGGAAGAATAAAAGAGGATTAATGTAGGAATAGTGTAATTGGGCGCTTGATGGTCGGCATTGATTTGAGGGGCCAAAGGACCTGTTTCTTCTAAATCTAATTATGAATAATATTTGAAAAACATTGCAATGACTTATAAAAGCACACTGCTAAACTTCCAGGTAACCAAGTGGTAAGATTTCCCCAATTACAAATATATATGTGTTTCAAAATAATTTTTTCCTCAACATTACACGATGCAGTCTGAAGTCTTATGTCCTTTGTCTGAGGTTCAATATGACATTTTCAGTGAAAATGTAATTGAGGAAGCAAAAATTCATTAAAATTCCTAATCTACTGAAATTGTAAAAAATAACGAATGAGAATTTTTTGATGTGATATTTACACAATTCATTCTTCAGTTCCTGTAGGCATGCAGGGTTGACAGTATCTCCTCAAACTTGTTACAACCCACCACTCTTTTGCCCAACTTACTACCAGGCAAGTCATTCAGAAACTCCTTGCTGTGCTTTGCTTTCTAGTTTGACATATTTCAGGTGTAACCAATAATCATCAGCATCTTTACCTCAATTTCAATTGCTGCTCTGAAATACCTCCCGTTTCTCATGGCATAGCTCACTTTCCATCCACTTGGACTGTCGTCTTTTCTGTTATTCCAACACAGAAAAAAATGACTCAAGAAACAAAACTCTTCTGTTAATCAAAGTTGAAGTATTCCCCTTTAAAGTCACATCTGCTAAAGCAATGCATGCTTTCGCTATTTAAACATCGTTGCATTTGTCTTCTGAGTGACGCAATGTGATTGTTCCTAAGCATTTTCCCTAATCCTGCCATTCCTCCCCCCTGTCAGCATGGTGAAGCCCATTATAGATGAATATTTAAGTTGTTAGATACATACAGGTGATGCTCTGTTGCATAGCAGTGTAACCATTTACTAACCATCATTAATTTCATATTGCAGCAAATTTAGGGAGTCAAAGAAATTCAGTGGAATTATTTTGAACAAATGAGATGTTATTGTATAAACTAAACAAAAGTATTATTAGTTTTCTGTGATTAATGGGTCTGTTGAAAGTTGGAAGGATTTGCTTTTCTGTGTCAGGTATTCTACTTTATGGAAGAGGTGTAGATTTTGCATAAGCAAAGAATTGCTTCTGAAAGTATCCTCAGGCCCAATTGTTAATTCAGCCTACACCGCAGTATATTATTATCCTATTTCACTTGAGATGAGAGCTATTTTTCTGTACTGCCAAAAGGCTACAATCTTGTGAAAGCAAAACCAACCCATTCTTCAAGTTAAAAAAATAAATCCCCCATATTATGTAATGAAATCAAAGAAGGGGGACTGGATGTTGTCATTTCACCTCTGAAGTAGGCTTTGAATCAAAGCCAAACTGATAACTGATCACTACTCCTGTAGTTATGACAGGAGTCAAAATAATGACCAAAATCTTTTTGAAGTTTGCCTCCTACAATGAAAATGGCTTGTTGCTAGCACGGATTTTTTTTAATTGCATGTGTAGCAATTGATAATTGCATGCTTTGTCTTTATATTTCACTTGTTTAATTGTACATCTTTACTGCAGACAATATAGATGTACTATGCATCTGAAAGCTTTGTAAAGAAGAATGAACAGTACAAACAAAATGTACACACACTATTCACTCGTTTGCCAGCTAACACATGAATGAGTGCTACTGGTTGGAATCCAGCCAACTGCCCTTTCATCACCAAACAATACCAGCAGATTTAATTTCTGGATTTTGTCAACACTTTGCCCTTCCCTGTTGGCAATTAATGGGTGGATTGTAAGCATGTTGTTTGATCGCAAACTCAGTAGTAAAAAGTAATGTGTAAATAGATAAATTTTCTTGAGATTTTCAGAAGTTTTAAAATAACAGAAGTGTGGATCATTGGTAGATAGATAGATAGATACTTTATTGATCCCAAAGGAAATTACAGTGTCACAGCAGCATTACAAGTGCACAGATGTACAAATATTAGAACAGAAGTAAGAAAGAATTTTTAAAATATTACCTCAAACAGGCTAACAGGGGGGAGTCATCACTTCCCTGGCTAAATGTTGACTCATTATAGAGCCTAATGGCCAAGGGTAAGAATTACCTCATATAGCGCTCTTTGGAGCAGTGCAGTTGCCTTAGTCTATTACTAAAAGTGCTCCTCTGTTCAACCAAACATTGCCCAGAATTGCCAGGATTTTCCATAGGGTCCTTTGTTCTCCCACAGCCTCTAGTGTGTCCAGTTTGACTCCAATAACAGAGCCAGCCTTTCTAATCAGTTTATTGATTAGTAAGTCTGATGCTATGTATTTGATGTATGACTTTTCTACTCCCAATGCCTTTCTTCTCTCTTTGGAAAGCATTACCTGTTGTTGAGGTATGGGTATGGTTTGAAAGGTGGCAGCTGCTATTTAGAGTATTGGCAGAGTGACTTATCTTCACATATAAGCCAGTTATCTTCTGGACTACAGAGCATCACAGCTAAATCTGTTTGGATATTTACATATGGGAGTCAATATTGGTAGTCTATACCTTGTATTAATGGAGCAGGAGAAGCCTCAAAATAGCATTGGTAGACTTACCATTCTATTGTGATGAGAAATTGAGGCCACCCAATGTTTGAAATGGACACATATCTAAACATCCTCCTTGTTTCACAGGATGGGCCTCTTTTAAGAGGGATGTGAGGGCCCTTAGCTGATCACATTGAGCCAATACTACTTAGTAGTATTCTATCAGCTGCATCACAGTCCTCTTAACCAGTTGCTTACCTTCTGATCCATACCCTGAAATATAAGTATTAGTTAGGCTTCTGTGTTCAGACCCTTCTAGCCAATCCTGGAATCCATGTAAAGGGTGCCTGGTGATGTGTCTACACTGGCACTGTCCTCTTCCAGCTCTTTGCCTTACAGAAGGGCTTTGTATCCTGCATGGAAACAGAAAGATGAACAAGTGTTGACATTTAATGTTGAGGAGACGCATTGGCTGCTGTGAGCTGTTCAGACTGCGTGAGTGCAAGGCCTCAATAAGAAAGGGAAGAGGCAGCCAAGGCTGTGTTCCCCCAGTGTCTCAGGTTTAATCCACCATCTCTGTGACCCATTCCTGATTCGCAAGGAGCAGTCAGATTGAGCTATTCATATCCCTATCTCCTGCTAATTCAAAAGAATAAAGAGGGGCATAGGATAATGATTCATCCCAAAATAGATTCATGCTTTTAGTGTGAGGATGGGAAGACAGATAACAATACACACTCCACCAATACTTCCATTGATATATGTAGTCCTGTTTTCCCAGACCTGGGCAACCTGAGGCATTCAGCTTCTTCACCATTCTCTAAGGGAATATGGTGAGAGACATAGAGGTACACATTCAAATTTTAATCAATATGTAAAGAGAATATTATTGTAGTTCCCCAACAAACTGGGATTAAGAGAATTTACAGTATATTAGGAAATATACTGGACCAGAAAATGTAAGCAACTACTTCGTGTACGCCTTCATGAAAGAAAACAAAAAACCTCCTGGAAATAGTGAATAACAACAGAAAATTAAAAAATAATAATGATACTGAAAGCTGATAAATTCCCAAGACCTGATGGCTTGTATCCCAAACTTTTGAAAAAGGTGACGATGGAGATAATGAAAGCAGTGGTTATCATCTTCCAAAATTCAACAGTTTCCAGAACTGTTCCCACAGAATAGAAGGTATCAACTGTAATTCATAAAAGTAAGATATCATAAATGGGAGTCAACATTGGCCATTTTTACTTTGTATTAATGGAGAGGAACAGTCTCAAAATAGCATTGGTAGATTTAGCATCACATTGACATGTGAAATTGATAACATCTAGAGGTTCGAATATCTCATATCCAAATGTCTCCCTTATCAACTTCATCAGTTTCAGTCTCATTTTCCCAAAGGTTCAATGAAAGCTCCACCCCACATATTGTTGTATATCAGTGTTCCATTAGATAGGTAAATACTTTTTTGATCCCAAAGGAAATTACAGTGTCACAATAGCATTGCAAGTGCACAGATATACAAATATTAGAAGAGAAGTAAGAAAGAATAACAAATAAGTTGCCTCAAACAGGCTTACAGGAGGGGGGGTGTCATCACTTCTCCAACAAGAGGTTGGCTCATTATAGAGCCTAATGGCCAAGGGAAGAATGACCTTATATAGCACTTTTTGGAGCAGCGCAGTTGTCTATTACTAAAAGTGCTCCTCTGTTCAGCCAAGGTGGCATGCAGAGGGTGAGAAACATTGTCCAGAATTGCCAGAATTTTCCGTAGGGTCCTTTGTTCTAACACAGCCTCCAGTGTGTCCAGTTTGACTCTTATAACAGAACCAGCCTTTCTAACCAGTTTATTGGGCCTAGTTAATAATAAATAGTTACTATATTTACCACAATAAAAGATTGCCTTTCTATGATTTTCTATGAAAAGCTGCTGTGATTTTGTAGCCTGTAGTCACGTTATCATAAGTGCAAATTTCTGTGCTGAATAAGACAATAAACAAAACTTTGATCAAATCAAATATCTGATAGCCTTTATTAAGGGACCATTTATTTTGCACTTCAGCAGCGAAAAGTTAAATGTTTTACAACAGTTTGGCCTAGAAATTAGAGGGAGCAGTAGGATTGAAAGGGTTAATGTATGAGAAGCATTTGATGATTCTGGACCGGTACTCACTGGAGTTTAGAAGAAGGGGGCGAGGGTGGGGGTTCTCATTAAAACCTATCGAATATTGAAAGGACTCGATAGAGTGTGTGTGTGGAAAGAACGTTTGCTATAGTAGGAGAGTCCAGAGGCAGAGGGTACAGCTTCAGAACAGAAGGATGTCCAGTTAGAATGGAGATGATGAGGGATTTCTTTAGTTGTAGGGTGGTGAATCTGTGGAATTCATTGCTACAGTTGACTGTGGAGGCCAGATCATTGGGTATATTTAGAGCAGAGGTTGATTAGAGGTTCTTGATTATTAAGAGTGTCAAAGGTTATGGGGAGAAGGCAAGAGAATGGGATTGAGGGGGAAAATAAATCAGCCACAATGGAATGGCAGAGCAAATTTATTGGGCTGAATTAGCCTTATTCTGCTCCTATACCTCATGGAGTAGATTCTTTCAGCAAGCTGACAGATACTTTGTTCATGGACCTGCCACTGGGAAACTCAGCAGTCAAGGACCAAAGCAACACCTTGGGAGAGTCAAGGAAAAAAGGATGCAATATTGTAGATACAATATAAGTGGGCAGTATCTTAACAATAAGGTGCATGAAATTTTCTCCTCTCAGAGGGTGGTGTATCTCTGAAATTCTCTGTCCCTGAGGATAGTTATCAGAAATATTCAAGGTGCAGATAGGTTAAGTATTTGAAAGACAGGAATTGAAGGCTAAAGAGAACTGGCACAGAAGAAGGATTGAGGGCAGCAAAGATCAGGCATGATCATTTTGAATGGTAGAGCAGGTTTGAGATGTTTTTGTGCGACTGATCAGATCTTTCACAAGGAATTCGGCAAAGTTTGGAATTAGGGTCAGGTAACAGGATTGGTGTCATAAAGAGGGCCAGGAATGGTGGAAGAGTGTGGAGGATCACGATAGAAAGGGTAGGTTTAGTTCCAGTTCGTTGGTGGAGGGGTTGGCATTTCCAACCAGGAATCATGAAGTAAAGGGTAGGTTTTGGCAATCTAATCAGTCACCCTGGTTGAAGGGAAAAGCTCAGTGCAATATGTGGGAGATCAGTAGTCAGAGAGTGATTGGTAGAACAGATGGGATATTGTTACTCAAGAGGGGCATATTATTCTAATTGGTTCAGTGTGCTCAAGGGAAGGTCTATAGTTGTAGTTTGTGCATCAGCAGAGGAAGTTCAGATGAGGATTGCAAGATTAGATGGGATTAGTTGTTGTTCTTGGGACAACTGGACATTGAAGTGTCCAAGGAGGATCTAGGTTTCCAAGCTGGTCTAAAATCTACTCAGACATACTCCCCATTAAAAAGTGCTGAAAGGAACAATCATTGCCAAGACTTGCTACTGTAAGGTTAGCCCACCAACTATACTCACCAACAAAAAATTCGAATGTAATGTCTAGGTATGTCATTGGATGCCACTGCACCTGTTTAAGCTCCTTCATACAATGAGCCATCAGGTGCCCAAAGGATTTGGAGAGAAATTTGTGGGTTTAATGATCAATGTATAAATTAAGTCGTCCACATGATTAAATCCATGATTTTTCATTGTGTTTTGCTTTACCTTAAAACTGAACTGTGGTGTGCAAAAATATTACAGTCCACAGACAGTGCTAAGGGAAATCCATTTATTCATTCTGAATTAAATGACAGGAAACTCATTAGTCTGTGTGAAAAAAAAATATAAGAAGATGTCCAGCATGTGGAAAATGCTGGAAAGTGGAATATCTTAAACCAGGGGTCCCCAACCTTTTTTATGCCATGGTCCCCTACCATTAACCGAGGGGTCGGTGGACCCCAGGTTGGGAACCCCTGACTTAGACAATCGTAATCATTCTCACTAAAATTTCAAAAGTTCTCGTACTTTCATTTTGTATTCCCATTTTGAAGTTTTCTTTATTATTATCCAATGAGAAATTGAAAGAGGACCTCCTCTTTACTCAGTTGCAAGGAATGATAAAGTGAAGTGTTTTGCTTTCTATAGATGTAGCTATCTGCCACATTGATATATAGCCCCATCTAAACATAGGCTAGTGTGCTATAAAGTTGTTTTGTACTCACCCACTTTAGCATTCACAGGTTTGGGCTGGAGTTAACTTGTGCAGAGTCGGCTGTGGAAAATTACTTCAGTGTGAAGTCGGCGAGAGAGTACACAGTATACCATTTTCCTTGACAGATTTGTGCTGGAGGATTGAAAGAGCAGGTTGTGGAGGTACCATTAATATCAAAAAACAGGTGCTAACCGGAGGCTTGTTTCTCCTGACAGAGTAGAAACTACTCTGCATTGCCTCTAAATGGTGAAGCATGAATTTGTCAGCTCAGTTGCTGAATGATTACTTGCCCTCAGCACTGTCTTTCCTCACCTTGAAAAGGACACTCAAGAAAGATAAAAGAATAATCCTCCTTTAGGCAATTCTGTTGCTAATCACACAAAAGTTAAAAAGAAGTTTAATTTACAATGTTTCTGGAATGCCAATATCTCTTGGAAATGATAAGGAAATTACCAAGCCACCAAAAGCTCTGTTCACAGCTTCTGATAAATAATGAAGACAGGGATGTGCACAAGAGATGAAACTGACTGCTATCGTAGGGACATGCTAAATGCATGCACAGCACAGATTTTGGGGTCATATACTGTTTGCCTCTCCACCCCTTACCCCTGCTTAGCACACTGCAAGTGGGGAACTTTTACTCACACTTCTCACTTTTAAAATCACTTTTTCTAGTTGGTGGTTAATTCTTAAATTTCACGACTATCTTCTGAGTGAAAGCTAAAGAAACAATGTTAACCAGGTTATTTTTCCCACAGACTGAAGTTTTCAAGGCAACATTTGGTCCAGAATGTTGTCTAAGCATTGGAAGACATTCATAGTACATTTTGAATAAATTATCCATTGGGTACAATTCGTTCCACACAAGGTTTTACATGAAAATAGTATACTTAAGAAGAAGCTACTTGTGGCATATATTGAATGGATTAAGGTTCCATTGAATACTCAGTATAGCATGTATCTAACGCTATGATTCTGATGCTGATGAGCTCCTACTTGAATGCCTCATCTAAGAAACATAAATGCCATTTTGTGTGTAAATGAAAAAGGAGTGAGGAAATCAACTTTTATGTGTTATTTGTATTGTATTTTAATTGTTGGTGTTTGGAAGAATCCATAAAATTCTCAGCCAATCCCATGCAAGAGTTGCATACTCCTTTGCCTTAATCTAACCACCTTTGATCATAGTTTGATGCTATCACACAAAGAAATAGTTTGCGGTCCTATAAACTTTTTTCTTAAGGTCCTTTAGCCATAAATATACAACAATGAATAGTGATCAACATTAATCAAAATCAGTGGAATTATTCACATAACTTTATGCTTGCATATTCATATTAATGCTTCTAGCAGTTTTAAAGAGGAACTATTCACCTCATTATTCTTAATCATGTTGAGTCCTGTGGGGCAAAGAGAACAACTGGCTACCTTCACCAGCAGATAAATCCAATTAAATGCAATTCGTAAATGATAAATTGACTATATTTTTCGAGGCACAATTTTCTGGTACTTAAGTATCTCTGTACCCTTTAGTTACAGACTGCATTTTTCCTTCATTGCCTTCACCCTGGTGGCATAAAAAGTGATATGATAGGCCTACTCACAAAATGCATGTGATCATTTTCAACTTAAAATAATGGTCTTAAATGAGAAGTGTTCCCACTTGTGGTTTGTGCAAGAATTAGTGTCTTTAACTGTGTGCTAACAAATGACAAGCAAAATCTAATAAATATATTCTATGAAGGATATTGCAGTGTATAACTATTTGAATGTGTTGCACAGAAAATACTTAATATACTGTAGGTGAGTTTAAAGTCAGATTCCTGACTTTATATATTTTAATAATTAATCTTTTTTATACTGTGTCTAATACTTATAATGCAGCTGAACATTTGTATACCATAATTATCTTGTTTATTAATAGATCTACTTTTCAAGATGCCTATTTGAGGTACTTGCATTTTTATATACTAATAAAAGGGAAGAACACTCTACATTGATAGAATAGGAAATCAGTGAGATTGTCAACAGGATTTGAACTACATAAAGTTAAGTGTAATCACTAAGATTCAAACTAAAAAAGTAATATGCATGACCAACATTACTCATCGATGTTGTGCTTCATGCTCTTAACTAATATGTACACCACTGGGAAATTATTACTGGAGGCTCATATCATAAAAGCCTTACCAAACTATATCAAGGTTCTAACTCTAAATTTTGGAAATACCAAAATTAGAGTTTTAAGTTTGATATTTAGAATCATCAAGCTTACACATAAACAGAATTGGTGTCTGGGCTGAAGCACTTCTGAGCTGCACAATGTCTGGGCAATATTAGTATGTTCCAACAATATATCAATTTACTTGCCCTGCCCCGTTTCATTTCTCTCTCTTTGAACAGTGCTGGATGATCCTTTGATCTGCCACATCAAGTTAATTCGATTAAAATTGCTCCCAAACAACCAAACTAGCATTTATTCCACATAGCAGCTTATATGCTTCATTTTCCGAGCCTTGTTTCTATTGAAGTCAATGGAAGTGAATTTTAAAAATGGATTGTATTGTGGCGACACTACTGTACTAGGCAGTTGATACAAGTGACCAAGGATGGATTTATATTTTAATTGTTTTGGAATGGCTTCACTTCAACCACAATTACAACGTCCCATATACCCAACCACTGTACCTTCATGTCTGCATGCATCCACATCCAAAACATTCAGCTTTAATTGTGGTACATACAATAATTTACTCAGGTTATAATGTTAAATTTAAACTATAATAAAACAGAATATTCCAAACAAAATAATTTTTTTAATATAAAATCAGAAAATGCTGGAAATACTCAATAGGTCAGACAGCAAGTGTCATTGACCTGAAACAATGTCTCTTTTTCTCTCTCCACAGATGCTGCCTGATCTGCTGAATATTTCCAGCACTTTCCCTTTCACTGTATATTGTAGGTTACCAGCATCTGTTTTTTGGCTTTATGAGTTTTTGTTATGTATAAGGCAGAGTACAGTGGTTTAGAAAAAGGTAACCCCCTTAAACTACCCGAAAGGAAGTTTTATTTAAAAATAAGTCATATTTCTAATTGACAAATATATAATTTAACTTTAATTAAAAATAATAACATCATAACAGATTGCCATGACATTAGCACTGGAGCAGAACATTAAGCAGAGAATTGCCTAAGATTTGTAACGTAGTTTATGTTAGCTTGCTAACAGAATTTGTTTTAATTATAAAATTTGTGCTCAGTAATGTGCATTTCGACTTTGATTAATTTTGAGGCTATCCCATGATATATGAGATAGACCAAAATGTCAGCAAAGACCCAATGAGTCTTGTAGTGAAGATGTCCCATCTAATTTCGCAATCTATCAATTTTGAATGCAAAACATAGAGCAGTACAACACAGGAACAAACCCTTCGGCCCACAATGTCTGTGCCGAAAGCATGTCGAATAAAACTTGTAAGTGAAAATTCCATTATGAACAGCTGATGAGGACATGATCTGGTCAGAATTCAGGAAACACAGGGTTATGTGCACCACAGCCTGGAGGCGAGCCCAAAATTAAGCAATGAATATCAGGCAAGCTGGAAGCCCCTCCCCAGAGAGCTTATCCATTTAAAGAACTTCAGATCAGCCAGGCAGCAAAGCTAGTGGGCCAGATCCTGCTCATATGTCGCCAGCAATTCGCAAGAGAAGACGTGGCTACAGCAGGTGTGCACATCAGCATGTTCTGGACTACCACACCATGCAGTGCAGTCTGGAAGAACACTGAGGTCACAGGTCATCACAGGTCACTGAGAATAGGGACAGTCCATAGTATCTTGAGCTGAAGGGTCAGACACACATCATCTGAACAAGGTCACCAGCCTTCACTAAAACGAGTAAGTTTACCCAAGGTTTTTTTTTGCTTTTATCACTACATGCTTTAATTAATTAACAACAACTTCATGCTTTTATAACTAATGTTTTAATACATTTTAATTTTTAATTATTTAAGTACATTTCAACATGTAAAACACTGAAAGTGGGAGAAGGGTGCTGAGGGCAGTCCCTTGGGGTGTGCTGCCCGGAGACCTGCTTGTCATGGCTGTGGAGCTGTTGCCTCATGGTCATTGACTTTCTAGTTGCGACAGGTAAGGCTACCTGCGGGGCTGGCGCAAAGGTCGAGGGCAGGAAGCAGGTCAGATCGAGTATGATCCAGCCCAGTATTTCATGAAATGTCTGTTGTGAGTGCACTTCTCCATTTACTTACATTTATTGCTTCACAGAATTTCTTTTCCTCCTCTTTAGGTTCCTCCACAGCACTTGGCATTCTTTGCTGAGAGGCAGGGTTGGCAAACTCCATTCAGGTATCTGCCCATGCTCCTCTGTAACTTCCCTGTAGGTGAGGTGCTCACAGTTGGCTGGTGGTGACACCCAACCTATCACTTCACTGATGCCCCACTTACCTGTGTCCTCTCCCTCCCACCACCACCTCCCCTTGTCCCACCCACTAACTGCCCTATCGAGTTTGTGAGGATGTGTAGATTGGAGCTTTACTGGCTCCAATAAATAAGTTCAAAGATGATCGAAATAAACTTGAAAAATCCATCTCATTTTCTTGTAATGTCTTGAAATGTATGCCATAACATTGGAAACATGACGTAAGGGTCAGTAATCTTTAACTGGACAAAAGCTCTCAATTTCTCCATTTTAACTTCTATGCAATCGGTTTAAAAAGTTTGAATTAAAAAAGAGTTCTAAAAGGTGCAGTTGACCTTCTCAAGCGATACAGAATGGACTCATAATCGATCAGCAGCTTTTTTCCACCATATCTGATTTTTCTACTAAATCAGTCATGGTAAAAATGCATTGTAAAATTAGCTGATTCTTCACCATGAGTGCCTTCTGTGTTTCTAGCAAATGGCCAATTTCACTTTTGTTCCAGCAATCAATGATTTCATTACATTCAGAGAGAGCTGGCACCTTGGGGATTAGTGTAGAGACATTGAGGTAAGTTTTAATCCAAAATTTCAGGCAGGAAACGTGGCTGGAAAGTATGTTCCAATCAATACTACCCCAAATCCACTTCAGTTCTGTGGCCTGCATCCAACACTACAAAATAACACACTCAAATTACAAATATTCAGTGCAGAAATATCAAGTTTTTTTAATGTGCGTATTCAGAATTTATTTTTTTTAAGTGTGTATCTCCCTTTTTCTTGATCGTTTTTCCAATCCCTTTCTTGTCATGTGCTATCCTTCAACAAAGAGGGGAACTGGATAACTTATTCTCTGACTTCCACCAGAACTATTCAATAATGATCATTCTTCCTTTGATTGTAGAACCATCTCTGATCTTCACTCCAAATGGTTGTTCTTAATTGCCTTCTGATCATTAAAGGACCATAATGCCCTCAAAGTTGGGTCAGTAGCTTTACTATCTGATCAACAACTATAGTCTTTTATCAAAAGTATCTCCCTGTTACAAGCAGCAATTTCCTTTTAAAATAAAATTCAAAGTTGTGGTGGCTACCAATGCAGAACCCCCAACCTCCATAATTGCACCTCTCCCCTGCCCTCTGAGCCCTTGCTCTTGCAGTCCATTTGCTTAATTCTTTGCAGCATCTCTGTCATATTTATATGAGCTTGTGGCCCAAAAAGACATAGGGCAAATCAAACCAGTCAGTCAGAGCGGACTGCTCAATCTGTCATCCAAAAGTCAAAATTGACCTCAGTTTCTCACCACTACTTGAGCCATGGTTGGGAGGCAGTGACTGATAAATCTACTATGGGAGAAATTAATGTACTCAGAGTGTTTTAAAAATATGGAGTTGAGTATGTGGAATATGACAACTGTTTTTAAGAGAAAGCCAAATGCATGTGATGGAGAAGTAACTAACTGCTGATATATTTAGGTGAAGGCAGGTTGAAGGAGGATTGTGTGGAGAAAAGTCTTGTGAGCGTGATCCCACACATTGTCATTTAACACACAGTTGGTTTAAAACCACTGAGAGTATGTTGCACTTTGTCATTAATTATAAATTCATATGATGGCCTTAATGATGATGCTGTAGTTAAGCAGGAAACATATTCAGTTACAGTTCCAAGCCAAACCTCACAGTGCTGTAGGTGACATGGGAAATGATAAAAATGTCTCAGATGTCAGTCGCTGATGGTACTCAGCTCACTACATATGGTTCAATATATAATATTTGTGTGATAGTGAGTATAGCGAGCAGCAATACTCTTACCAAGGGCCAGACAAACTTCTCCCCATGATAGATAGTACCATGCTGTATTCAGATTGATTAAGGCTGAATAGATAAGAGGCAATTGAAAGAGACAAGGGAGGGGAGGGAGCTTAAGGGTGGGGTAAGTGAGGAAGTTAGAAAGAGAATGCAGAATTCAAGCCAATAAGAGATGTCATTCAAAATGGCAGTCAGAGTTGTGTGATTAGAAGCTAGCATTGAATGTTAGAAAGTACACTGCTGCAGATTCATATCAGGTAAATACTGGTCAGCAAAGGAGGCTGTCAGATCTCTGAAATGATGCTCTGTTGTTGGGGACAGTGAAGGGTTGAGAGAATATTATAAATGCCCCATCACTTGAAATCTTTCTGCATCATACTGTAGTTTGTGAAATGTTAATATTAATGCAGTGGTTTTGGCTGCAAAGCTTAAGTTAGATTACCACTCAAAGTGCCTTACCATCACTGCTTTAATAGTGGGCACTTTGTAAGGAACACAATAGCAGTCTATTGAAGCAAACTGTTGTAATCCACCTATCATTTTTGATTTTTACTTAATTGAAGATTATTAAATAAATAAAATCTCCTTTTGAGAATAAAATCAATTTTAAGGGAAGTGAATCACCATGATGAAATGGTGGAACAGACTTGATGGGCCAAATTGCCTAATTGTGCTCCTGTATCTTATGGTCTTATTCTAACATAATAATGTCATTGTGACACTTTAGCTTACATTGTCTTTCAATAATTTCCACTGCTTTCTTTGATCCAACCCACGTTAGTTACTTATAATATACATACTCAGTTAATAACTTCTCAAATGCTATAGGATTATACATCTATTTGCTACATATTAAGCTCTGTAATCTTGGGCAGAAGACAGGGAGGAGACAATAAGAAGAGAGAACTCAACCCAGATACCAAACCACCAAGAATAAGGCTTGAAACAACACATTATCCTTTCTTTTTTGAAAATACTTTGTATAATTGGAAACAGCAAATGAATAGAGGAACATTTTATTTTCAGAAAGAAGTGGACTTAGAATTTATACTAGCAGTCTATCATCATAATTCTGCTTCAACTGTTTTTATCCAGTGGAAATTGGAAATTTTTGGAATAAAAAGATATAGAAAAATTATATCTCTTTTGGCACATTTAAGGGAAATTGGGCCTGGTTGCTATAGATTATGAATCACCGATTGACCTCTAACCAGTTTTTTTTCTCTCAGTGCCCCTCGGAACCACCTAAAGCAAACTGTTCATTGCACATGTAAATATGGACCAAGTGAAGGAAGAGTGGACCTTTCCCATTTTAGGTGGCATGTTCTTCCCATTCTTTAGCAGTTAACCTGCGATTTATTACTGATGTTCCCCCAGTCTCTGATTTGAACAACTACAGGATATTTCTGTGGAGGCAAAGAAGGCAAATTAAATGTGGTGGTATGAAAGGCATGGCACGCTTGCCCAAGTTAAACAGGCAAGACCGGAAGTATAACTTGAGGTGAGCCTCAGGCTTTGCGGTTGGGATACGTGCTCCACGTGCCAGAAAATGGGCCACGATCATTTTCCACCCTCATGCTCCTTCCTCTTTACAGAGAACCAGCATCTGACAGAGTGCACAGTGATCTGGACTTCAGTTTGTCAGGTAGAGTTCGAGATTTAATGTTTCAGTTCCCTTCATAGTGACTTTTGATCTCTTTTTTTTTTAGTTAGGCCAAAACACCCATAGGTAAACAGGCTCCTCACATGAGGATAAGCAAGAATCCTTTTATTTTACAAAAATATTTTATTTTATAGACAGAGTCTGTACAAAGAAATGAGTGGGATTTGAATCCAGGTGTTCAGAGAACAGTGGAATCGTAGTCCATTGCTTTAACCCTTCTTCTCCATAACATTTATCCAGTCATTCCTCTGCAATACCATATGACTTGTTACAATCAGACAAAGCCCAAGTACTGGGAGTGTATCAACTCATTGTTCTTTTTTGGATAAGATGATCAACCTGGCCCAAGGGAATGAAGGGACTAGGAAATATAAAATAATAACATGTAAAAAAAAACAACTTAAATGCATTCAGGCAATGTGAGTCTAATACAAAACTATTTAGAATATCTTCGATCTGGTCTATCTAAACAAATGGTTGAATTTTGGTTCAGGCACTACAGTTAACATTATAACAAGTAGATGTTTTACTACAGCAAGTTGTTGTTCAGTAATGAGGAATAATTGCAACTCAGACTAACTGCTAAGGTTGAACTTTCCCCCATCCCCTTTTCTGTTTCTCTTGGTCTTGCAGGAGGCCTTCAGATACACATGGTGCGGCTGCTGTACCTGAGAGCTTCGAAAGACTGAGATATCAACGTGTGAGAAAGCCCAAAAAGGCAACCCAGCCCCCTTCGAAACCACGCCGAAAAAACAGTGAGTGATGTGACAAACAGAACTAGAACTGAACATTAAATAACTTTGATTAGGAATGAAACCCTTTCATATTTTCCAAAAGTTTTTCTTCAGAGATACGTTAAATGTGTACTTTATATTGGAGCATTTTGACCATTTATATAGCAATCTTTCACCTGACATTATAACCCAATAACAACATCAATTAATGCTTTAATGTTTAATGCTTAAATCTGCATTTTAAAGAGAAAGCTGATAAATGCCTTGCAAATATTTCAGCTGTACATATCATCACTAAAACTGTCTTTCATAGATTTTAGTGGGTCTTATATGAATTACCATGGCAACCTTAAATTTAGTGGCAAATTGAAATTAATGAAAAAAGAATAAATTTAATGGCAAGAACTGAAAGTAACAGCTGTGGTTTCCCAACAATTAGTTGCAGGATATTTCTATTGATCCAGCCAGGAATTAAAAATGAGATAGTAAACAGTCAGGAGAGGTGATGATTATGTTGTCAACAAGCATATGGTAAGTGATATGGAATTTTTGGATAACTTATCCAGTAGATGAGAGATAAGGGATGCCCATGAATTCCTGGGAACAACTGAGGTAATGAAGCGAGGAAATGTCATTCCTGGAGATCCTCTGGCTCAGCTGGTTCGATACAAATTGAGTCAGATCCTCACCCAATGGACATACTGGAGAGGTCTCATCAATCTAGTCAAAGGATGCAGGTAGCTCGAACAGAATGGGAAGCCAGTATTAATTTTTGTCACAGCACTTAGGTTCCAATATCATAATAAGATGAGAAATTTGCAACTGACGTTTAAAAAAGGATGGACACAGATTTGGGAAAGACTACTACATTCAAGTGCTTTGGAAAGGATTGACAGTTAACCCATGGTTGTTATTTTTTTAACATCTATAGGATGGCCAGGCGATTTCAAAACTTTGATGCTTGGCACAGAGCAAAAGGGGCCACTGCAGTGTGCTTAGGAAAACATGTTACTGATTTTTGTAAGGTCAGGAGGAGCCTTAATGTCCTCTAGTTTCTTTCAAATAAATAACTCCTTGATGTGGTCTTCCTAGGAAACATTGCTCTTTCAAATTCTATTAATTTACCTGATCCTGGTGGGTTCTACCCTGTTTTGAACTCTTGCATGATGAAACGATAGTAGGTATCAACCATAAATTATCTCCCTTTTGCTGTGACTTTGGACAGAGCTGATATCCATCAAAGCAGCAACTCCCATATCTCAGAAAATGTTTTATTACATATATGAAACATTTTTGCTGAATGCTTTTTCTTGTTCTCTTTCTGCTCTCTTTGCTAAAGATCTTGGTAAGACCATTAGTGGCCCATAAAAAATATGTGTTGAAAGAAAATAAGTGAATATAAAAAAGGATTTAGTACTTTCCCAGCGCATATACTTTATACTTTATTGTCGCCAAACAATTAGTACTAGAACGTACAATCATCACAGCGATATTTGAATCTGTGCTTCACACTCCCTGGATTACAAATATTAAATATTAAAAATAGTTAAAATTAGTAAATATTAAAAATTTAAATTATAAATCATAAATAGAAAATTTAAAAAAATGGGAAGTAAGGTAGTGCAAAAAAACTGAGAGGCAGGTCCAGATATTTGGAGGGTACGGCCCAGATCCAGGTCAGGATCCGTTCAGTAGTCTTATCACAGTTGGAAAGAAGCTGTTCCCAAATCTGGCCGAACGAGTCTTCAAGCTCCTGAGCCTTCTCCTGGAGGGAAGAGGGACGAAAAGTGTGTTGGCTGGGTGGGTCGTGTCCTTGATTATCCTGGCAGCACTGCTCCGACAGCGTGCGGTGTAAGGTGAGTCCACAGACGGAAGATTGGTTTGTGTGATGTGCTGGGCTGTGTTCACGATCTTCTGCAGCTTCTTTCGGTCTTGGACAGGACAACTTCCATACCAGGTTGTGATGCACCCTAGAAGAATGCTTTCTACGGTGCATCTATAAAAATTAGTGAGGGTTTTAGGGGACAGGCCAAATTTCTTTAGTTTTCTCAGGAAGTAAACGCGCTGGTGGGCCTTCTTGGCAGTGAACTCTGCTTGGTTGGACCAAGTCAGGTCATTTGTGATATTAACGTATATGACGAATGAACTCTTCTCAGGCTTCCAGCCAGGTACAGGTATCAATCTTAACCAACATGTCGATGACAAACTCTGTATCCTTGTCAGGAATAACACCTGGGCATGTCTACTTCAGTGGTATTTATACTCCCGTCGTCTGTCCCTTGTGATTGGTTAGTCCTCATCCAATCAAGTTTCCGCTGACGCACCTTGTTTACAATCGAATTCCAGTTCTTACTTAGAGCAAGACCTTCATCTTTGTTAAAATTCTTTTCCTCCAGTTTTATTTCAATGGCTTTCTTCATTAGGCAGTCCCAAAAACCATTGGCGCGGCACAGTTGGTTTGTGCCATCGAAGTCAATCCTATGGCCACAGCTTCCTTATGGGTTTGTGGATGGTATTAATCCGGTATTTAAGTTTGCTGATGACACCACAATTGTAGGCCATATCTCAGGTAATGATGAGTTTGAGTACAGAGAGGAAATTAAGAACCTGGTGGCATGGTGCGAAGACAATAACCTATCCCTCAATGTCAGCAAGGTGAAGGAATTGGTTGTTGACTTCAGAAGGAGTAGCGGACTGCACGACCCAATTTACATCGGTGGTGCGCAAGTGGAACAGGTCAAAAGCTTCAAGTTCCTCGGGGTCAATATCACAAAAGACCTCACTTGGTCCAACCAAGCAGAGTTCACTGCCAAGAAGGCCCACCAGCCCCTTTACTTCCTGAGAAAACTAAGGAAATTTGGCCTGTCCCCTAAAACCCTCACTCATTTTTATAAATGCGCTGTAGAAAGCATTCTTCTAGGGTGTATCGCAACCTGGCATGGAGGTTGTCCTGTCCAAGACCGAAAGAAGCTGCAGAAGATTGTGAACACGGCACAGCACATCACAGAAACCAATCTTCTGTCCTTGGACTCACTTTACACCGCACGCTGTCGGAGCAGTGCTGCCAGGATAATCAAGGACATGACCCACCCAGCCAACACACTTTTCGTCCCTCTTCCCTCCGGGAGAAGGCTCAGGAGCTTGAAGACTCGTACGGCCAGATTTGGGAACAGCTTCTTTCCAACTGTGATAAGACTGCTGAACGGATCCTGACCCGGATCTGGGCCGTACCCTCCAAATATCCGGACCTGCCTCTTGGTTTTTTTGCACTACCTTACTTTCCATTTTTCTATTTTCTATTTATGATTAATAATTTAATTTTTTTTAAATTTACTATCTTTTTACTATTTTTAATATTTAATATTTGTAATCCAGGGAGCGGGAAGCGCAGAATCAAATATTGCTGTGATGATTGTACGTTCTAGTATCAATTGTTTGGCGACAATAAAGTATTTCTCCAAGATCCTGGCGATCCTTCCAGAAACCTTGGAAATATAGGGAGGGCAGGCAGTAGCAACGGATTTCTCCTCATTGTTAGGTTTCCTGGTTTTTCCATCGGCTCTTTTAAGGGCCCGATTGATTTCCTTCACTTTGTAGCCATTCTGTAGTAACATCATGCATAATCATCTATTTCCTTGGGGAGTCTCTCTGAGTCTGAAATAGTTTTCGCACAGTTAATCAAAGTAGAAAGAACCGCTCTATGTTGGGAGGCACGATGGTGGCTGTTATTGCTGAGGCGTGAATGGGTTTCCAATTAATACTGTGTCCGAGGCTGCCGTCCAGTTTCCATCATATTAGAAAATCCAGGAATAGGAGGCAACCATTCTTCTCCATCACCATCATAAAACAGATGGTTGGATATATGCTGTTCAGATGGCCATGGAACTGTTGGAAAACCTGGAATCCATGAGGCCACACTACGAAGATGTCATCACTGTATCTGAAGAAGCATTTGGGGCGTAAGAGCGATGAACTCAGAGCCCTCTCCTCAAAGTTGTCCACATAGAAATTAGCAATAGCCAGCAACAAGGGCAATCCCATAGCCATTCCATCTGTTCGTTCATAGTTGTTCCCCTTATAGAGGGAGTACCTGATTGGATGAGGACTAACCAATCAGGAGGGATGGACTACAGAGATATAAAAGCTACCAGACTAGACATGCCCAGGCATCATCCATGATGAAGGTGGCAGAGTTTGTCATTGAAACGTCAGTTGAAATTGATACCTGTGCCCAGATGAAAGCCTGAGAAAGGTTTATTTGTAATAAGTGAATATGTCCACTTTAATTATAGATCATTTCCTACAATTAACAACATGTGGCTCAGCTAAGACTTTAGTCTCAGACTGTACTACAAATTTTGTGTCAATTCAAAGAGCTTTTTACTTGCATGTGAAATTTGCAATATTGAAATTAGAATTAGTTTCTTATTGTCACATAACTGAGATACAGTGAAAAGCTTGGCTTGCACTGTTTATACAGATCAAATCATTACACTGTGCATTGAGGAAGAACAAGGCAAACCAATAACGCAAAGCAGAATAAAGTATAACAGCTACAGAGAAAGTGCAGTGCAGGTAAACAATAAGGTACAAGAACATACTGAGGTACACTGTGAGGTGAAGAAGCCATTGTATCGTACTAGGGAACCATTTAGCATTCTTGTAACAAAGGGGTAGAAATTGTCCTTTTGTGTCTTCTTGGAGAAGGGGGAAGAGAGAATGTCTAGGGTGGGTGCACAAGTATGAATGCTGAGGGCAGACACTTGGCCAATAGTCTAACTCTGAACGAGTAAGCATGCATCACAGTTTAGTGGTAGGACTGAGAGTGGAGTTCCATCACGTCTGTTTATCCTTTGTAAAACACGTTCAATATCTAATGTGTTGCAGCACGGTATGAGCAAGTATTTTCTGGATTTTAAGTAATCAATACCTTCAGGTTGATTTTGGTTTCAGTCTTGTCAGATGGAAGCAATTCACTTACTTTAAGCAGAGATGCTACTTAACATACAAATAGTTAACTGGATTAAAAGAGACAGAATAGCTGGAAGTGCCTTCACTTTTTATTTTCTCTAATGAGTAGCTTCTTGTCTGGTATCTGCTGATAGGTGAGTAGTTCAGTGTGGTGCATCAGCCCTGCTTCTCCTCAGGTCAGTGAAAGCTGTCCAGCTCAAAACCCTGCCTAAAGTCCACTTCCCCGATCTGTCCCAGTCATACGTCAGCCCAGAATGATCTATCTGTTCTTTCTCGTTTAATTATACTGCTGTGGATTTGGGTTCTGAGAACCGCGAGGTCTTTCAGTTAACACTTGACTGAATAACAAATTGTTATCAACTTGTCTGGACACAGAAAGTCAAAAAGTGATCCATCCTTCCCTCTGCCAATAAACTACCTCCTGAACTGATATACATGCTGCAATCATCTGTTCGTTTAGAAAACAAACTTTCCCTCTGCTTTCAAACTCCTAGTTATCTGTCTGTCTGAATCAGGCTTTAAAAATGTGCAACTTCCCCGTTAGTCTGGTATAAGGAGCATGTTTAATAAAGCACATTACATCCTGGCCAATACAGGCTGCTCCCAGAAAATGAATAGAACAATACAGGACAAGCAACAATAACAATACAACAGTAACAAAACAAAACAACAGCAAAACAAGCCCCCTTTCTCCCTCCCATCCACCCACTCCCACACACTGGCCTCCAATCCCAGGACAGGCCACCTCCAGGCCTCCGGCCTCCAGACTCTAGCCCAGACTTGTAGACTCACAGACACCGGCCCTCCAACTTCCAGACACACTGACCCAGAGGCCATCAGGCTTTGACTTCCAGACCTGCCAACTTCAACCTTCGACCTTCAGTATCGACCCTAGGACTCGGCAAAAATGGGGCTTGTTTTGCTGTTGTTTTGTTTTGTTACTGTTGTATTGCTATTGTTGCTTGTCCTGTATTGTTCTATTGATGGGCATGCTATGCTGGCATCGGAATGTGTGGCAACACTTGTGGACTACCCCCAGCACATACTTAGGTTGTGTTCGTATGTTTTGAAACACATATAATAAAATTGACTCTGACTTCTGGATGTCTATTCATTTTCTGGGAGCAGCCTGTATTGACCAGGATGTAATATTGCCCATCACGAAGGCCGTAAAGTTTTCTGCTTCTTATTCAATAAAAGAACCAACCAGTCCCCCTCTATCACCACCCTCCTCCACCTGGCAGAACTGGTCCTCACCCTCAACAATTTCTCCTTCATCTCCTTCCACTTTCTCCAGTCATGAGGTGTAGCCATGGGCATCCTCAAGGGGCCCAGCTCTGCCTGCCTTTCCATTGGCTATATAGAACAGTCCATCTTCTGATCCTTTCCCAGCAACACTCCCCAACTCTTCCTCCACTACATTAATGACTGCATTGGTGCTGCTTCATTCAGTCATGCCTGAGCTTGTTAATTTCATTAACTTTGCCTTCAACTTCCACCCTGCCCTTAAATTCACTTGGTCCATTTCTGACACCTCCCTCCCCTTTCTCAATCTCACTCCCTCCATCTCTGGAGGCAAACTGTTGACTGACATCTTTTATAAACCTACTGATTCTCACGGTTATCTTGACTATACCTCTTCCCTCCCTGTCCCGTGCAAAAATGCTATTCCCTTTTCTCAGTTCCTTCATCTGCACCACATTTCTTCCCAGGATGAGGCTTTCCTTTCCAAGACATCAGAAATGTCCTCCTCCTTCAAAGAACAAGTTTTCCTCCTTCCACCAACCATTGATGCTGCTCTCATTAACATTTCCTCCACTTTCAGGACATCTGCATTCACCCCATCTTCCCGCCGCCTTAACAGTGATAGAGGTCTTCTTGTTCTCACCTACCACCCCATGAGCCTCCGCATCCAACACATCATCCTCCACAAATTCCAGCATCTCCAAAGGGATCCAACTAGCAAACACATCTTTACCTCCCCCCATCAGTCTTTGCTTTCCATAGGATCGCTCCCTCCATGATTCCCTCATTCATTCATCCCTCCTCACTAATCTCCCTCCTGGCACTTATCCCTACAAGTAGCCTAAGTGATACATCTGCCTATTCACCTCCTCCCTCACCTCCATTCAGGGCCCCGAGCAGTCTTTCCAGGTGAGGCAACACTTCACCTGCTGAGGTCATCTATTGTATCTGGTGCTCCGACATGGCCTCCTCAACATTGGTGAGACCCGTCGTAAGTTGGGGGACTGCTTCGTCAAGCATCTCTGCTCTATTCCCATTGGCCAAGCATCTTAATTCTGATTCCCATTCCCATTCTGACAAGTAAGTCCATGGCCACCTCTTGTGCCAAGATGAGGCCACCCTCAGGGTGGAGGAGCAACATCTTATATTCCATGTGGGTAGCCTCCAACATGATGGCATGAAAATAAATTTCCCTCCCCCTCCCTTTTTCTTCTATTCCCCACTCTGGCCTCTTACCTCTTCTCACCTGCTTATCACCTCCCCCAGTTCCCCTCCTCCTTCCCTTTTTCCTATGGTCCACTCTCCTCTCCTATCAGATTCCTTCCTCTCCAGCCCTTTACCTTTTCTAGTCACCTGGTTTCACCTATCACCTTCAAGCTCTCCTCCTTCTCCTCTCTCAACCTTTTTAATCTGGTGTCTACCCTGTCCCTTTCCAGTCCTGAGGAAGGGTCGCAGCCCAAAACATCAACTGTTTTTTCATTTCCAAAGATGCTGCCTGATCTGCTGAGTTTCTCCAGCATTTTGTATGTATTGCTTAAAATCAATAACCAATCTTTACTCATCCCCAGAAAGTAAAGGTAGTCTTCCCTTCTACAATTGCTAATAATTTGACAACTATCAATTTAATTTATACTTAGATTCTTCTGGTCCAATAGAAATACTCTTAGTCTCTCTTTTATAAACCTCCATGTTGTTATTCTGGTGAATTTAATATGATCTGACAGCAATGGGTGCTGGCTTCCAGTAAAGTCGCTGGATATTGGCCATCAAGAAAACTCTAAACGTCCTAAATCCAAAGCCTATATCAGTTGTATCCTGGATGGAGATTAGAACAGACTTCAAGCTAAGTACCTTTTTGTTGTAGAAATCTCAGAACCGTGTAATGACCCATCAACTTCTCAGGTTGACAAGTAACAGTGATCCTTGAGTGGATTCCAAAAAAACAAAGTCAGAGTATCTTTATATAAAAGGAAAAATGACAAAATATGGTTTACAAAACTGCTCTCAAACCATTGTAAATGTTGGCTTTGACTTTTTTTCCTTTAAACCTATTATGTGACTGGATTAACGGGATTAATTTCAAGATGGATTTGGCATGGTCAACTGGCAGTGCAACAAAATGCAATGGAAAGAAACATATTTCATATTGCAGATCTGTGCAATGTGGAATACTGTGCAGGTTTGGTTTTGAACTTATTATATATGCTTCTGCCTATCAGTGTCTTCACAAGGCTAACATGCCATGAAATTGCATCTTGCTGACATGTGTTGTGTCCAAAGTCAACTACTCTGACATAGTTGTTAAAAACTGTGTAGAACTCATCTGTTGTCCCTGAAATAGATTCTAGTGTTCCTACACTACCAGGATAGTTCATCTTTGTGTATTTGCCACACTTCTTACTGAGTATATGCAACTGATACAGAGCTCCAAGTCACCTTGTCCCATGGATCAGTGAGAATCTACTTGGGATACTGCAAATCTGTGAGCCGTAAGCACCATTAAAAAGAAATTTCAATCCCCCTATCGAGGCTAACTTGACTGATTCTCGTCAGAACATCTATAAACGTCATGCTTTTATATTCAGAATTCTCTGAACCTTTTCTAGAGGCATTTCAAACCTTCATTCGTAACAAGTCACGGAACTGGTTCCACTAAAAGTTTATGTAACTTTAGTAATCATAAAAAGTGTAATTAATTGGTCCCAGAATACAAGTTAGAAATTATTTAGTTAATTATGTATCCTTCTAACATCTTTGGCTAAGTTGCTTATTTGCAGATAATGATAATTAGATTTGTGGATGGTTCAGCAGAAAAAAATAAATTCATGTTACCATGGAATGATACCTATCTGAGGAAAGGTTAAGCCAGTGATTCCAAAGGGGGTGGTTACATGTCCTAAGGGGGCGTGAGGTGAAATAGAAGTTGTTGGGGGACGTTCAAGATTCTTGGGGGGGGGGGGTAATTGGCACTCTAACTTGAGGCGTGAGACCTGATCAACCATGTCAACTCGCTGCCGTTGTCAACATCCGATGGGTGTTCCCAGTTTGTGTTTTTTTTAATTTAATTTAGCCATATTAATGATGGATAACGACATAGGTCGCGATCTCTAGGAGTCTGAAGATGGCGAAGCCTTGAATTCTAATCCTGCTAAGGAACAGAAACTACAGAAATTGCATCAATACAACGTTCCATACCTGGAGTATGATTTTATTCCGTTCCTGTCAGATCAGCGATGCCCCGTGTGTCTTATTTGTAATACTGTACTGTCTAATGAAGCTATGAAACAATCAAGATTGCAGGAACACTTCTGTAAAAGACACCCTGAAAAGGCTACTTACAGCATTACTCAATTCCAGAAGATGAAAAAAGCATTTGAAAAGTATTGCACACCTGAGTCATTTGCCAAGAAGGCTAAAATGACCTTGATCGTGGTCTCATTGCTTCTTATAACATTTCCAAAATGATAGCAAAGTGTGGAAAATCTCATACAATTGGTGAAAGATTGGTAACGCCTGCTGTATCAGAAGTGCTCACCACTGTTCTCAAAATTTATTTTAAAATCAATTCCTCTGAGTAATAACTCAGTAGCTCGTCGTATTGACGAAATGAGTGAAGACATTGAGTATCAACTATGCACAGAGCTACAGAAAACAGAATTTGGGATATAATTGAATGAGTCAACTGTGTGAGACAATGAGGCATTGCTATTGCTCTATGTACTGTTTATCAAAAATGGAAACGTTTATGAAGAGATTCTCTTTCGTAGAAAGTTAAAAACAAATATCAACAGAGAATCAATCTATGCCAAGCTCAAAATGTGCAGTGCCTACAAAAAGTATTCACCCCCCCCTTTTGAAGTTTTCATGTTTTATGGGTTTACAACATTGAATCACAGTGGATTTAATTTAGCTTTTTTGACACTGATCAACAGAAAAAGACTCTTGCATGTCAAAGTGATAACAGATCACTACAATGTGATTTAAATTAATTACAAATACAAAACATGAAATAATTGATTGCATAAGTATTCACTCCCCTTTAATATGACACACCAAATCATCACTGGTGCAGCCAATTGGTTTTAGAAGTCACATAATTAGTTAAATGAAGATTATCATGTGCAGTCAGGGTGTTTCAATTGACTGTAGTAAAAATACACCTGTATCTGGAAGGTCCAACTGCTGATGAGTCAGTATCCTGGCAAAAACTACACCATGAAGACAAAAGAACACTCCAAGCAACTCCACGAAAAGGTTATTGAAAAGCACGTCAGGAGATGGATACAAGAAAATTTCCAAGTCACTGAATATCCCTTGGAGTACAGTTAGGTCAATTATCAAGACATAGAAAGAATATGGCACAGCTGTGAATCTGCCTAGAGCAGGCCATCCTCAAAAACTGAGTGACCGTGCAAGTAGGGGACTAGTGAGGGAGGCCACCAAGAGACTTATGACAACTCTGGAGGAGTTACGAGCTTCAGTGGCTGAGATGGGAGAGACTATGAATACAACAACTGTTGCCCGGGTGCTTCACCAGTTCCAGCTTTATGGGAGAGTGGCAAAGAGAAAGCCACTGTAGAAAAAAACTCACATGAAATCTCAGCTAGAGTTTGCCAGAAGGTACGTGGGAGACTCTGAAGTCAGCTGCAAGATGGTCTTTTTCTGTTGATCAGTGTCAAAAAAAGCCAAATTAAATCCACTGTGATTCAATGCTGTAAAACAATAAAACATGAAAACTTCCGGGGGGGGGGGGTGGAATAATACTTTTAATAGACATTGTATATTGAGGATTAGGAACATATTGAGTATTCCGATTAGGAACATGATTTCTTGTGCAACAGATGGAGCATGACAGGTCGCCATGCTGGTTTAGTGGCATTTATGAAAAAAGAAATTCACAATCTGTTTGCAATCCATTGTGTAATTCATCATTAATACCTCACAGCCAAAAACCTCAGCCAGTGACTCTTTTCAAGCATGACTCTTGTAATATTTGCTATCAACAAATTTAAAGCACATCCATTAAAAAGCAGAATATTTCATCAGTTATGCCAAGATAACAATGAAGAGTTTGAACACTTGCTTTTTCACACTTCAACAAGTGCGTTAGCTGTCAAAAGGCTCCTGCTTAAAATATTTCTTTGATCTTTTTGACACTGTGGTTGAATTTTTGCTCAACATCGACAAGAGCTAGGGAAACATGATTGAACTTCTATGTGGAGATGTGGCATACCTAGCCAATCTGTATGACAAAGTGAACATTCTAAATATGAAATTGCAGGGTGAGAATTTCAATTTAATCCAGGCAAAAAGTGCAACGTCCATTTTCATCAGAAAATTGGAAATATATAAGCAAAATATTTGGAGAAGAATGTTCTCACAGTTTCCCTGCATGGAAAGTATGGCACTCTCTTTCACAGATGGTGATTTGCAAGAGTGCTGCTTAAACCTGTAGTCACTGAAGAAGGATTTTCAGAATTGATTCAAGGATTTGTACAATCTGGAAATTCCAGACTGGGTAAGTAACCCATTTCTTTACAAGATGGAAGAACAGGAAGAGAGCTTGCAAGAAGAAATTATTGAAACTTAGAATGATGAAGAACCAAAATGCTTTTCAAAATTGTCGGCTTTTGTGGTATGTGGCTATACTGTCATATGAAGTTCCCCGGTCTTTGGAGAAGAACCAAACTGCTCCTCATTATGTTACCTTGCTCCTACCTTGTTGAAAGAGGCTTCAGTGCAGTGAACCACATACTCACAAAAAACAGAAACTGCTTGGACGTTGTTACACGGGGGGACTTAAGGTTTTTGCTGTCACAACTTGAACTGATATTTCAACTTTTGTTAAAAGCCATCAAGCTTAAGAATCACATTTATATCGAAGCTGCTGTACAGCAGAATAAAACAGAATAATTTTTCTCATGTTAGTATATGGTAGACATGTTTTTACACTATGGGGGTGCCAGAAAGCATATTGTGCCTAAGAGGAGCGTTGGCAAGTATGAAGGTGCTTTAGAGGGGCGTTGAGTTAAAAAAGGTTGGGAAACACTGGCTTAAGCGATAATATTTTGCAGGCCAAGATCATAACATATATATCACTGCTTTTTCTGCAATTTGTGATGCAACTCGTCTAGAAAATAAGGTAAGTGCAATAATCATGAGATTATTTCATCCTTGCATATTTGTTGAAACTCTCTTTCAGAAACAAAATTTCCATATTTCCAGATTTAAGAAATTGCAAATGCAAAACAGCTCACTTCAAACTCAGGATTCAGATTTCAAATCACAACACAGGTTGTTAATCAAACACCGTGGCTGCAAATAAACAATTTCAATCTATTAACTTGATTATCATTTAGGTAGATTGAAACTTGTGATCTATTTCCATTTAAAATTCCATTTGCACTGTTCTTTAATTTTCATGAGATTTTCATTAAACTGTTTGATTTGAACTAAATTGCCAAAGCTTGACAAATGAATTGTCTTTTCTTAATTCTTATCTCCTCCAATTGAATTTTGCACTTTCATCAACCAATGACTTAATTTGGTGCTTAGTGATCTGGGCAACTTATTCATTACAAACAAACTTGTAAAAAGTGACTTTTCTGTATCATTCTATAGTGTGGAAAAGTAACTAGGAGTATTCTAAGCAAAGAAAATGTATCTACCTAACTATACATTCAGTGGCCACTGAATACAAGTACCCTTTTCACCTGCGTGTTAATGCAAATATCTAATCAGCAAATTTAGAGAATTGTATCTGGAACCTTAGTCAGTATGTAGTATTCAGAAGAAGTCTGAGATACCAGTAAATTCATCAATTGGTATCTGTACTTCCTGATATGGCATTACTATAGTTGGTTATCTGTCATCACTGAGCACTGTGGCAGAAAGTCAATAGTACTCAATGTATCTGGGCGAGATTGTCAATTCATAGATTAGCATTTATAATGGTAGATATTGGAAATTCAACGATGTTGCAGGATATAATGTGGATAGGCAGAGCGATTGAAAACCACCAACCTTCCCCTCTCCTCAGATGCCAGCTCATCACCTTGCGCTGAACTCAAATGGAAGCTGGAATGTCTAGGTCTTTTGGGTTGGCAGACAGCCGCTTGTCCTGGCAATCCAGCCAGCATTAACAGTGGTTCTGCTGGACAACTGAATGATGGGAGGCCTCCAGCTTAGTGAGACACAGTCTCTGGTTCAGTTTAGCACTGAGAAATGGTTGTGTTGATGCTGAGTTATCTGAGCAGTGCAGCCAAGTGTTAACACAGACTGATAAATGGAGCATATAATTATCATATTATTAACATCTTTAAATCTGTGTTAATGCTGCCAAGCTTTCTTGCACCTTGGGCTGGGTTCCCCTCATCCTGAAGCAACTAAAAACTAAGCCTGACTCACTACAGCAGGACTAAATTAACACAAACCACTGAGTCCAAGGCACTCTTAGTTCTGCAGAACAAATTAAAAGAAAAGGAAGGTGTTATGTTTGTTTTTAATAAAGACAAACTTGGTGTGGGTAAACATTTTATTACTGAACCATTGTCTAACGTTGAGCGCGTGCGACCAGTTCACCATCGAAGCTTCCAGTTCCGGGTGAACCGCCAGCGTTGCCCACTGTGAAATGAGAACTGAAGTTCTTCATTATGCACACACATAATAACACAGAAGGAAACTGAGTGCCTGTGGATTACTAGAAACCATGCGTGAAACTGGACCAATGAAAGGCAAATGGTCTCTGCTCAGGACTGGTTTGTGGGAAGCAGTAGGTGACAGCAAAAGCCAGAGAATGGGTTAGGATCTCTTTCTCTCCACATCTGCCTCAAGCCCAGTCCCCTTAGCTGTGAAAAAAACCTGACTGTGTTTCAGGCTATTGATGGGATCGTCCCTACTAAAGGCAGACTTGATTTGATAAGGGTAATGAAGAAAGAGTTCAACACCAGATAGTTGGGTGAGTTCCCAAATGTCAATGAAGATTTTGACTGAAGGTACAACTAAGTCCTTCATGGGTAAATATTTGGTGTCATTTAGGAGGGGTATAACCCTCTCATCCCATAAAAGAATCCCAAATTCTTTCACTGTCACTCTCCAAAGCCTCTGAATCACTGTCCTCCAAATCTATATTTTTTTTTTCCCTCAGTCTTTCAGGATTGAAGAAGAATCGATTCCATTCCAGTTCAATGGTTTCTGAGGAGATTGATTGGTTCTATACAAGATCCATGAACCTTCCCAAAGGTGGAGTAGATTATGTTTGATGGGTTGGATGGTAGGCAGTGTAAGGACATAGTGCACCCCTTCTGCTGTACGTGCATGGTCTCCATATTCACTCGTCCTGGAGACTTCAGCTGCTCAATGCCTTTCCATTTCTTACCCACTCTGACTGGTCACAGGTCTGAAGTGGTTACTCTTTCTAAAGGATATTTTTGGAGGATGTCCTTGTGCAGCAGATTCTCTGTTCTCCTGGAAGCCTCTTGCAGTGATGGTGCTTGGTTAAAATGCTTGCTTTGGGAGTCTGGTGTCAGACATACATGGAACATTGCAACACATGAACGTGCTCTTTGGCGCACAGTGTTATGCCAAAATAATTAAACTAATGTTCTCTACTTACACTAATCCCTTCTCTCTATATCCCTCCATTCTCTGCATATTCACAAGCCCATGTAACAGCCTCTTAAGTGACTCTATCATATGTCATTACCACTGCCCCTGGCAGCAGATTCCTGGTGCCCACTACCCTTTATATATAAATAACTCACTCTTCACATCTCCTTTGAACTTCCCTCCTCTCATTTTAAATTCATGTCATCAAGTATTAAACATTTCAATCCTGGGAAAAGAAGAGATTTGTGTATTCTATCTATTTCTCTTGTAATTTTATAAATTTCGAGCAGGTCTCCCCTCAGCCTCTGCCACTGCAGAAAAAGCAACCCTAGTTTGTCTAACTTCTGCCTGCCTTCTAATCTAGGTAGCATCCCAATAAACTATTCTGCACCCTCTACAAACTCTCGACATTCTTCCTATTAATGGGGTGATGAGAAATGAATGCAGCTGTGGCCTAAACAGTGTTTTATAAAGCTGCAACATAACTTGCTGCCTCTTGAACTTGATGCCTCGAATAATAAAGATAAGCATGCCGTTTGCCTTCTTCATCAACCTGTTGACTTTCAAGGAGCTATGGGCTTGGACCCCTATATCTTTCTGTACATCAATGCTGTTAACGGACCTGCACTCCCTTTACATTTGATATCCCAAAGGTCAACACCTCAGACTTGCTCAGATTAAGCTGCAGCTACCATTTATCTTTCTTTATCTACAATCAATATCTCACAATCTATAATGATCTATCGATCTAGTGATCTTGCAATCCCTCGACCACACGGGCAAGGTAACCCACCCATCAGAACTGTTTGAGCATGATCAAAGCTTTGATGGTGGGATGATAGTCTGGGAGATGTCATCCAATGTCAGTGTCAAGGCATGTAGATTTCAGGATATTGCAGAGACAGTTGGTGGCACTTTTCCAATGCTTTGAGGAGCTCAGTGTTGGTTGGAAATTCAGTATGCAGGAAGGTGAAGGTGATGTGTTCTGAGATACATGAGCTTGGTGCCCAACTTGAAACTTTGGTTATCAAACACACTTAATCTCAGTCCATGGAAAGCTGAGAGGGCACACTGGAAGTTCTTGAGATTTCCCAATGCCTGCTTTCTCTTAGAGGTAACTCCTGAAATATGGAAAGTGGTTCACATATTCCAGGATCTCACTGTGAATCGTTATCATCAGGGCCCAGTATTATGCAGCAGAGGAACATTGTCTTCCTGATGCTCATACAGTATATGGATGAGATTGAGATGAAGAAAAATATTTCTAGCAAGTAGATGATGAATATGTGGAATTCATTGCCACAGACAATGAATTGGGTATATTTAAGGCAGAGGTTAATAGGTTCTTGATTAATCAGACGTCAAAGGGAGAAAGCAGGAGAATGGGGTTGAGAGGGATAATAAATCAGCCATGATGGAATGGTGGAGCAGTCTTGATGGGCTGAATGGCTTAATTCTGCTCTTATGTCTTATGGTCTTATGGAATGAGTGCATCCAGTGCCCTCGTGCTGTAAAGTTATTCTCAAAAATAGTTATGAGGCAGGTGTTTATGTATTAAATAAAACAGAATCAGGTTTGTATGCAAAGATCAATTTTGCTCTGGTCGTCTTGTAATATTGATTCCCCATCCTCAGTCTTGCCACCTGCTAGATCTTTAAAATGTCACAGGCGATTTGACTAATCCACTGTCATAATATGCTGGAGAGTTCTCTCTGCTCCCAGGCTGCTATAGGGAACTGCTAAATAGCGGATCAGTGTTTCTCTCTAGTGGTTTTAGACGAGAGTGCTGTGGAGCAAGTTGAAAATATGATACATTGAACAATTGTCATACCTTCCTAGTGGGCAATACAGAATTATATTTGCCCAAGGTTAAAAACAGACATAGCTTCTGGGCTGAAATAAAATGTGTAGGAAAGCTAAACTAATAACAACAAATGCTGAAAGACAAGATTAAGGTATCTTACCGGAGCAACCTTGTCAAGTTACCTCGCCAAAACTTGACTTCTCTTTTTACCAATGTAAAGTGTTAACTCATACCTTTGTCAAACCCCAAAGATACTGAATGGTTATTGGTGTTTCTAAAACTTAATTCTTGTTTTCCATTTTTTTAATAGCAGTAGGCCAGCATTTATGTTTTTATTTGTATTTCTAATATTATCTTGCAAAAGTGTTTAGCCTTCATAATGAGCACAATAGGGTCGATAACTGGTTTCTTTTTTCATCAAAAGCTAGAGATGAAGGCTAAGAATTGCAAAGGAGATTTGCAGACAGATTTCTTTTCACAGAATGATTAATATGGAGAACATATTACCTGAGGAATGAGGGGGAATTAATATTTTTACTTAGGGACTTATTTTGGCAAAGCATGGAAGGATGTAGGCCTAGTACAAGCAGAATAGTGTAGATGGGCAGAAAGATCGGAGTGAATATGGTGCTCTAGAAGTCTGTGACTCTTATGAGATGAAATTCATTAACTAAAATTTGTAATGAGGCAGCTGAACATGATTTTGACCAGTTTTTGCACTGGGTATGGGTAATGGAATTGTGTTTTCAACAAATAATATATTGTGCAGCAGATATACTTTTTAAAATCTGTCCCTATGTAGTTATGAATAATACTCTGCAAAGAGATCAAATGTTAATCCCTTTCCTTCAATAGTTAAGGCTAATCAAAACCCAAGAGCAATGATTAGTTATAGTTAGCACTAATTAAATGCTTTCTCTTTTTGGTCAGGTTTTCCAATCTCACAGGTCCAGCAGCCCGGTGAATCTCAGGATCTCCAGCCCCAAGGCATTCTCTACCTCCAAAAGAAGAAGAGACACTCCCGTCAGGACCCTTATGCTTATTTTTCTGCCATGAAGGAAGAGTTTCACAAGTACAGACACCAGCCTGAGGATGAAGTGGCCATTCTGGGGAAGGTGGATCATGAAGAACACCAAGGGCAGACAACCCTGCTTAAGTAATAGTTATTAGTTTAACAAAATATTTGACAAGATTTGTGAATCAATGTACAAAATGTGTTTCTCTGGTCAGAGAAGTTAAGTACAGACCCCGTGGTAGAAGTTAGCCTTATGGAAACAGCAGCATTATAGTGCTATTTTCTTAGCTACCTATGCCACAGTTCAAAGTTTCAGCACCATATTCATATATATATACCTATCCCTTCAAAGGTCTATGTAAAGGGTGGCAATATTTTTATTTACCAACCTACTTAGTTTAAGTGCTTGAAGAAATTGCTGTGAAGAAACATGTAGTTTGTAATAATTTTATGACAAGAATATAAATACACATCTAAATGGAGAACATTTATCTGCCCACCAATATCCCATCCCCTCCAAGATGACTTCATAGTATCAGTGTAACAAGTCAGTCATTGATGGCATGATGTCATAAAGTCAATCATTGATGTGAAATGGTATGTATGTTTCTCCAGATCTTGCTGCTTTACGATGTCATAGTTTCTAATAGATGCATATGTTCCATCTCAATCCATCACTTAAGATGGCATCGTTCAGGTGCTGAACTTATGTACAGCACATCCAAACAGTAAAGTTACTTCAGCAAGGAAAATCTATGATGGAAATTTAATGCTGAATGGTACAAGCCTGCTGTCACTTGTTAATATTCTGGTAATACTATTGGAAGGCCCTAATATTCATTTCATGAAGGTATATTTTAAAAATGCAGAGGACATCAAAAAAGTTAAAGGCTGCATAAGGTGGCTTTTTTTAAGTTTTAAGGTTTTCTCTTTAGCTCAACATCACAATCTTCATAATTGTATATTCAGTGAGTGAGACAAACTGGATTTAAGAAGTATATAACAATTATGAGAAATTCACCTGTCAATGCTATAGAACTGCATTCTACTAAATGCACATAAGCAAGAGAAGGAAATAATGTATTCACCTTGCTCAAGATTATTTTAAAACTGTTGCAACACTGATAGGATTGACAATCATTGTCTTTAATTCTTCCTTTGAGTTTTCAAATTGAAAGCCTGCATTTAGTCGTGAATTAACCCATTATGTTTTCAATGCTGAAATCAGTATCTTTAACATGATGTTTGAGGGTTCGCCAGGTGTTCGTTGCCCACGTCAAATAATCATCAGTGGATTAATTCATTCCTTCAACTCCTCCTGTACTTCCAATGTCCTGTAACAATTTTTACATTATAAAAATGGCAATAAAGCAGGTTTCTACCCATGAAGTTCAACGCTGTTACTGGGACAGAAAATTCCTTCATTAATCCTGTGACCTATATTGCTATATATGGAGATCACTCTTGGCATTCTTTGGTATGATGTCCAACTACAAAGAACTGGTAACAAATGTGATTACTTACGTTCAGTTTTTATTAAATCAGCTAACATCCTGTTGTTATCAGTGCCTGTTTATATGAGAACCATAATCTAATTGTGTGTTTGGATTACCTGGCTTTTAAGAGGATCAAGTGGATTTTGTATCAAGAAAGTTGATTGAAAATTCCAAAATCAAAATTGTCAGGGTGAACCTCTGAATATTGCAGATTCAAAACTAATTAAATATTACATTTTTGATAACCAGTGGATATTGCAAAAGTAATCTTACCCTAGTATTCTGATATGAATTAAACTGTCAATAGAATATTCTCATTGTCACAATAAATCTGGCATTTAATAAACTAGCAATCAAAAAGTAAATTTTCAGATTTAGCTTTTTTTTAGGAAAAGCGAAGAGAGGAGGAGTGATTGATATGAAATAATATTGCAACAGCTAGAATTGATTTCTTCCATTCTTTCTATCAGATTCTATTAATGTGCAAGACTTATTAACAGTACACTGGACTAGTTCCCCCATTCCCCCCCCCCCCATGGCTGCAACCTGTCCTTCTTTGTAATTCGATTTTTTTTCTTTCCAGATTGCAGTATTTCTTTGTGTGGACAAACTGTGCAGTAAACCAATAAAATGTGAAATCATTTAGGTGAAATCCAGAAACAACAGTCAATAATTGACAGAAGAAAAAAAATAATCCTACCTGCAATTTAATATATCAAAACCCTTACATTGGCCAATAAAATGCTGCTCGGGTGTTCAATATAATAATTCTCTGTTAACAATTGAGTTCAAATCTTACAAAAACACATTAATAATGGAAAAACTGTCCTAATAATTCTGCAGGAAGCATTGGCATCCATTCATATGACCATAAATTGAAAGTTTATGAGTTTATTGAATTGGGCCATGATGTCAAAGGTCTGCTGGAATGCAATGTCTCAGGTGGGATATCCATTAATCAGCCTGCAATGATTTATATTTGTGTGGAGTATGACTTCCATCTTCCCATTGGTTCACACTGCCATTGCACTAAAAATATTTTAATCTAAGATTTCTTTAACATCAATGTGTATGGTATGAGTGAAATACTTGTTAATGAATGCTGGCTTGTGAGATTATCCCACATATGACATTCTGCAGTATTTTTTTAAGAAATCATTGAATAATTTTAACTAAGCAACAAGAGCTTTCTCTCTTAACTTTCAGATGTAACAAATGTGAAAGTTAAGGGCAAATGTACTTGAATAATGACATCCTCCTCTGAATTTAAATTCTTTTTGGCTTGCTATGAAAACATTTTTAAGAAAAAAAATGTTTATTCAGAAAAAGTACTGAAGTTATAAATATGAGAGATATATTTATAGTTCTATGTAATTAATGTGACATCTGCCTCAAAAAATATTGGATAGTAACATTATCCCTTTGTAGCAGAAATCTTTATGTACAGAGACATTTTTACAGTTGCTTTATTAATGATGCATGCAGCTTGAAAGTCAAATATACAGTGCTTTGAAGAAATGTAGAGGAAAATGAAAGTGAAATTAGTCAGGAAAATATATAAAGAAACTAAACAGTAGGATATTAAAGTAGTTGTTTAGCGGAGCAAATCTGCTGCATGGTAGAGCTTTGGGATGTATTTGTTGATGTGAGATGTAGGGAATGAAATTTGGGGAATTTTTTTTCAAAGTAGCTTGGCATTTCTCATTCAACATGCCAATGGCATGTTTGCATAAATGGGGGAGTTCTGAAAAGAAAAAAATATTTATCATGTACACGTACTGAGTAAAGTTGTAGTGATAAGCACTGCTCATACCTGGATCAGATTAACTCTCAGCTTTATGCATCCTCTTCTGATAATGTCATCCTTAAAGCCTTGGTATCATTATGTGTTATACCATTTCAAAGTCAACAAATCAGTCTAATCAAAGTCATTAACAAGGTTAAGGGATTCAGTAAAGTAGCTGTGGGGAAATTACTTCCTTGCATGGGAATATTAGAATTATAGATCATTTTGGATTGAAAGAACAATGCACTTTCCCTTACAAAGAGCAGTAGAAATATGGAACTCACTTCCAAAGAGGTTGTAGATGGTCAATTGGAATTTCCTTTTACCCAAGTTTGTTCTTATCTTATTAACATAAGTTTTTTTGCTCATAAGGAAAGAGCAGCCCTGGGTAAAATGAAGTGAGATAGGTCTAACTGAACAGTCAGTAGGCTACAGGAGCTAGATAGCTTATACCTGTTCCCCTATTAATGTCAGATGACTCTGATGATATTTTGATATCTGATATTAAAGTGTGTCGGTCTGTGCTGTTCCTTTGGATTCATCAGCTGCGTGGAGAGGGGAGCCTGCTGCATGGGTGACAGCTTGCTCTCCATGTCCTACTGCCCTGGCTTGCCTCCTTTTCATCATTTACACAGGACATCGTGTATTATCGGACAGAATAGGCTTTATCTCATCAGATTCGCACAATGACTTGTTAGACAGTTACAAGGCTATAGAATGCTACATATAAAGGCAACAGAATAGGATGGGCTAATACAAAACTGATAAGTTGGTTTATTGTAGAGGCACAGCAATAAAACTGTTCTGTACACCATCCATACAGATTATTTCATCACATCAATACATCAAGGTCGCACAGAGGAAAAGCAATAACAGGATACAGAATAAAGTGTTACAATTACAGAGAAAGTGCCAGCACGGGCAGACAAAATGCAAGGCCATGACTCGGTCGAGGTCAAGTGTCAACCTTATCAAGAGGACCATTCAATAGTCTTGCAATAGTGGGATAGAAGCTGCCCTTGAGCCTGGTGGTGCATACTTTCAGGTTTTTCTGTCTCCTGCCCAGAAGAGAGAACGTCCAAGGTGCAAAGGGTCCTTAATGTTGGCTATTAGGTTGTTATGCATGTTATGTTAAATAATAACATTCCCAGAATAAAATGAGGAGTTAATAGTAATACCTGAGAAATATGAAAAGTAGCGTGGATAATGAGAAATTCAAATAGTGTTGGTGTGACAGCACTGGTTATGAGTTCTGTGCATTAAGCGATCCCACCATTGTTTTCACAGGAAGGATTTTTCCAAAAACAAATTGAACACTAAATTCACCTCTTTTAATCACTGCTTCAGTCAATTCTGTCTCCAGCCAAATGGTTCCTTTTCCTAGCATCTCTTCTCCTGTCCATTTTCATGGGCTTTTCTTTTGCTAATTTCAGAACTCCAATTTTCCTATGATAAATGGTTCCATCAGACTTTCCTCCTTTCTTCACCAGACCAAGTGTACAGAGGTGGCCATTACTCATGGCATATATAGCATTAGCAACAAGTGACAAATTCTCGATCAAAATTCTCCATTTGGGAGTATGTTTTAGGTTTAAATTAACCAGGAGGGGGAAAATAAACAGGAGCAGAAGCTAGGATTAATAGAAAGTGAAAAAAAGAAAACAAATAATCATTTTCTTAATCTCCAACACTAACTACTCTGAAGGAATAAAACTCTGCGTGTAAAATTAAACTTTCAGAATAATGATTGTAGTTAAAAATTCACTTACACCTGAATGCATCACCAGTAATGTTGTCCGACATATGTGGTTGGTAATTATGGAAAGTACCACCAAGTCATAATTTTATCACTAAGCCTGCCATTAAAGTATTGATAGACAACTTAGACCAGAGCTTCCAGCTTTCTATTTTAGCTGTGATTATGACAAGTATCATATTTGCTCTATAGGAAGACTGAGTGTGGTTAGAATCATGATTATTCTCAGTGCACAATTGTCCTTTTCTGTTTGAGTATCCGCACCAGCATTTTAGTTCAAATGAGATAACCGCCTTCAGGTCACTTACACTGCCCCAGTCGTCTTGCACTGCATGCCACTGGACCCGGTCCCCAATCTGTCAAGACTGTGTGGTGGCTGCCCATGCATCAGCCTCCCATGTTAAACAGAGTCACACACAAGTCTTCGCCAGTAAGGGGATAACTTCTCAAGAGAACATCATACTCGCCTTGAGTAATTGCACTACTACTGCCTTTCACCTTGAGTGCCGTATCTGTATCAATACATTTGGCTGATTTTGTTTTATACATGCACTTGGAACTGAATGTCGCTGGCAAGAACGGTATTGATTACCCATCCCTAACTCCCCTCAAGGAGGCAACAGTCTGCTAGCTTTTAAAATCATTGTAGTCTTTTAGTTACTGCCAAATGCTCTTTCTAGCCCTGAAATTTCCAGCCCACACTTTACAGGTGGATTTCCATTTCTTTAGAATGCGATTAGCTTTGGATAGTTAACAAGTGAAAGGATACCTTTAATTTTTTTCTGTCTCTCTCCCACAGAATTGTTGAGGAGGGAGTTTCAGGACTTAGATTAAGTGAGGGTGAAGGATCAGCAATATACAGTATCTCCAAATCAGGACAGTGCGTAATTTCAAAGGGAGCGTGCAAGTGGAAAGTTTTCTACTCTTCCAAAAGCCTGAATGACCCCTTAACAATTCTTCAGTTTCTCAGTAAATAAATGCTGTGTTAGACAACAATATCCATATCCTGTCAATGTATTTTGAAGAATAATATCATGATATCACACGTTCTGATCCTTTTATAGATCTTTAGGATTTGTAGAACATTACTTGTTTGGAGCACTCTTCCTTTCAAGAGAATCTTTAAAAATAATGCTTTCACCATCTTCAACCTCAACTTATGTTGATACCACATCATCTGTTAAGACGTGTTTAAGCAGAACCTCTAACCATTACTTATTTATCACACCGCTGCATTGTTCTCCAGTGCCCTGGACTGCATGATTTCCTCAATAATTTCACCACACACACTCAAAAAATCCTTGCCTAATCCACAAGTTAAAGTATATCCAGACTAGAAATCCAAGAAAGCATTCTGTAGAATATTATTTGAACTATGGTCTTTGATTTTATTGGATCTCTTCTTACTGTTCTTAATTTTATATTTTCAATTTATGCAATTTTGTGCCATTTTGCTAGGAGGAATATCAAAAAAGAAAAATTCATAACTCATGACAAGTTTTTTCATAATAAGCATTTTAAAAGCATTTGATCCCCATGTTTTTATCAGTGAGCAATCACGAGGAAGACAAAAAATATATTTTTCTTTAAAAGAGAAGTATTAGAGTGTGATATCATGTAGGTTTTCAACACCAACTGAAAGTAAAAGTGTCATTGTGGATTGGATCTTCTTAAGGTTATTGCCCAAAGCTTTCTCCTATTAAACAAAAACGAGAACTCTAAAGTTTTTTTTTGTTACTAGCCAACCACTTAGATCTAACCACCTTCATACAGGATAGCATGACATTTCAGAGGTCATTTTACCCTTTACTGGATGCTTCAACTACAAGATTAATTACACAGGATATAATCATATAATCGTCAAATTACTATACGAAAAAGAAAGCAATTGAATTTTGTTTGTTAAAATACTTCAGTACCCCTTTTGTTTTAACATGAATTGTGACATTGAATAATCAGTACTCTTTGCTTTCCATTATTAAAAGAAAGTTATTGAAGAAAATAAAACAAAAGCAAAGCTTGTGTTGAAAGTTTCTCACTTGGTTCCTTCTGCAAGTAACCCTTCGTGTCTTCCATCTCATCTCTTATATCAAACAAGTCCTTTGTCAAAGTGTTGTAAATATACACATGGCTTTCCTTGTAGGACAATCACTAGCAGAATATAGGGAATGTTGCCATGACAACATCATGCTGAAGCTAATGAGATGTTGCTTACCGGAGACAGCACTTAGTAGTATTTCATGTGCATTGTTCCCAGACTCTGATTGTTACCGATTATAAATCTGAAAAGGCAGCAGAGGACCAAAGATTAGTAATGGGTAAGGAAAGCTATGGTCACTTCTTTCTCTGGTCAGCATTGTTATGCATGTCATGAGTGTTTGGTAGAGGATTGGGGTGTGTAAAGTTGCGTCATTGTCTAATTTTGAGAATCAACTATCCTGAAACCGATGCAAGTGTTTAAGTGAATAATTTTAAAGGAAGAAATATCATGTAAAATCTCTACAAAGTTCAGCAGAAAATACAATGGACATCCATATAAACATGGGGTTATTTATATTCATAGTTCTATTTATTCAAGATAATGATAGATAAGCTGGACAGGATCATAATACTGCCTAATTTATAATGAGTAAAAAAGGGGAGTGTTGTATATTTTGGATGTTGATGATAGACACAGAATTATAATCGACAAACCACGTCTGCAACTGTTTATGAAGGATACACCATCTCGCCACCATTACCCTGCAAAGTGACTCATGAACATTGATTTTTCATGTTTGAAAGAAAAATTATACTTGTGTTCCATTTTAATTTAGAAATGTAATTTTTTAACCGTTCAGTTCCTAATAGGATCATATTTCTTTTGAAGCAGTCATCATATCAATTTATTATCTTATTCTCTTGAAAACGGTCATCTATGAGATCCTACGGAGCACTGTCAGCTTTTTTGGGAACAATTGCACTTTGAGACATGTTTGGGTTTCTAAAGTAGGTGTTCATGAAGTTATTTCAAAGCATGCTTAGCTTCTTTTTCTCAGAGCTGGAGTGAAATAATTAATTAAAGAAGACTATTCAGGGAGAATGTGGAAGGCAATAATATTCTGATGAATAAGCAGCTACGTGAATGGAATGGCTTATTTCATACAATGATGTTTCCACAATTTTATCTTCCCAAATTTTAGCTAGCTAACATCTACATGCCTCAACTTTGGTCAGTTTATGTCATGGTTGCCATCCTCGGAGAGGGTTTTGTTTCATTTCACCGGCTATTTTTGTAGGTTGAGTTTAGCTTACTGTCCTTTCCTTTGATCTTTAGAATTCCATAATCAATTAAGTGACAAATGAAAGAGAGCCCCAGAGTAAAATCTTAATCTCCTGAGTCTAATATGCAGTGGATATAATCATACTTTTATTCCCATGTGGTAGAAATTTCTAATGCAATTTCAACAGTGATTTCAACAGCAAATGCAATATGGCTGAGGTACAAAATATCCTCCTTATCCACTGTACTGGTGAAATGAGAATGGTACCTTTCATTCTTTGACTCCTTATTCAGTGAAACCTGCACAGTTGTTCAAATCTCCATACAAAATTTATTAAAGTGAAGTATTTAAGGAGTTTGACATAGCAGTAGAAACTAATAAGACCTTTTTACATCAGCAAAAAATACTCAAAATGTACCAAACACCCTACAAGGTAACTCTGATCTGTGCAAGAAACCTTGTACATAACTAACTAATCCATCCAAAAATAACAAGAAGCAAGAACTAAAATATTGAATTCAGTGTCAAATCATGAACTAAAAGCAAATTAAAGATTGGATTAACAAAAATAAAAGAATAGTTTCAAAAAACTATACTTTTTAAATCTTTAACAAAAAGTAAAATCTTATGGAATGAGACTGCACATTAAAGTCAGTGCTTAGTGGTTTCTTTTGAATAAAATTTAAGCTAGAGCACTGTAACAAAAAGGTACTTGCACTGAAATAAGACATTTTAATATACTTTACGGAGCTTAGTTTGTATGTATCAGGTGCATATTTCCAATTCGTAGCAAGTACTAATGTAATTAGTTTTCTGCATGAGTAGACTACTTTAGACAGCACCTACCTAATTTGTACAGTACATCTAACTATGCTTGAGGATTACCAAAGGCCCCTCTCTGACTCCACATAAGTAATCTTGAGCACAAATAAACTAAGTTCATTTTTACTCCTTCCACAAAATTCAGCCCCAAGTTTTACTTTGATTTTGCTGCATCCCCAACTCGTAACCTTTGCTTATATTGCTGTGATCTATGCTTCTCGTCATACGGTAAATCACACAGGTTATGACAGTGAGCTAAGTAAATTGCATCATTAGTTATTGTCTACAGGGCTTTGTTCGTTGTACAGAGTAACTAAAGTGTAGATACATTTTATTCATAGTTTATAAGACTATAAGTCAATCATCATTGTGTGCATATTGTATGACGTGGGTGATCATGGTCTATCACCATGATTGTTCTTGACAATTTTTTCTGCAGAAGTGGTTTACCATTGCCTTCTTCTGGGCTGTGTCTTTACAAGACGGGTGACCCCAGCCATTATTAATACTCTTCAGAGTTTGTCTGCCTGGCGTCAGTGATCACATAACCAGGACTTGTGATGTGCACCAGCTGCTCATATGACCATCCATCACCTGCTCCCATGGCTTCACATGTCCTCAACCTGGGGGTTAAGTAGGTGCTACACCTTGCTCAAGGGTGACCTGCAGACTAGCGGAGGGAAGGAGCGCCTTACACCTCCTTTAGTAGAGACTTATCTCCACCCTACCTCCCACAGAAGTTAACAGGAGCAGAATTAGGCCATGCGTCCCATTGAGTCTGCTCCACCAGTCAATCAAGGCTAATTTATTTCCCCCCTCAACTCCATTCTCCAATACTTTGATGTCCTTCCTAATCAAGAACTAATCAACCTCCTCTTTAAATATACTCAATGACTAGGCTTCCATAAGCATCTCTGGCAATGAATTCCACAGATCCATCACTGTCTGGCTGAAGAAATTATAAAATTAAGTTTAAAAAAGTAAGTGTCTTTTTCTGGTGACACAAGAGATCACAGGTGCTGGAATCTGGAGCAACACACAAAGTGCCATAGGAACTCAGCAAGTCCAGCAGGACCAGGAGGGAAATGAACAGTTGATGTTTTGGGTTGAGACACCTCATCTGGATTGTGCCCGAAAAACATCAATTGTCCATTTCCCTTCATAGATACTCCTTGACCCACTGACTTCTTCTGGCACTTGGTGTGCATCTTTTTTTTAAAAAAAAATTCATTGTTGCTGTGTAGAGCAGTCCTTTGTCTGCTCTTGAATTTTGAATGGACTGAAGCAGTGCTGTGCACCTTATCCCACCACGTTACTGGGAAAGAGCCAACCTCCAGTCAGGGCTTTTCTTTCTGAAAATTCACTTAAGAAAAATTACTCTGTTTTTGGCCCTTTGCCCCTTTTCTTCAGTTACGAGGAACAACTTCTCATGTTTGCATCATTACAAGGAATAGGTGATGAGGTTGGTGTAGGGTGGGCAGCACAGATGAGTTTTTAGGGATGGGTATAGAGTGGGAAATCATGCGACTTGTTTTTAAGAGGAACACTTGTAAAGAGAGGTAAAGAAGCAGTTAGGTGTAAATAAGCCTTCTTTGCTAAACTATTCCCTTAACCTTTAGGGACTATAATGTATATATTTTGAGATGTGATTACTGTATTCTCACTGTTTTAAATCAGTATTGAAGAAAGCTGATTTTGATCTTGGTAGTGTTTAGGCTCCTGTCAATTAGAAACCCTACAGTTAGATGAGGGTGTGTTTATTGAATCCGCTTTTCTCCTTGCTTATGGTAACCCTGCTGATGATGTTTGTGCAGGATAATGCTTCATTGCTTGAGCTGGAAACTCATGTATATGCCTCTTCACTTTGTGAGTCTAGAGAGATACCACTGGTGACTGATGTAAATGTGGGGTATCACGCCTAATGAATATCCTGATGTCTGACTTATGCTCATCTAGATCCATTTCCAGTAAGAATAGAAAACAGACTTCACAAATGGCCAACTGATTTCTCTCTTCCTGCATGCCACAAGTGAGACCAATTACATTGCCCTTCCTCATCCACTGCCAGTCTGGCTGACATTACCAACTGATTAGCACAGACCAAAAGTTAAACTTGACTTCTTCGGTCTGAGTGTCTTACTGTCTGCCCAGGGGTACGATAACATATCTGGATAGCCCTGTCAGCCATTGCTGTTATATATTTTTCTCAACTGTTAGAGAAACAAGTCACTGACAAAACTGTGGTGAAAAGGTAAGGATGATCTGTTAGCAATAGTTTCAAACAAATTCACTTCCACAACTTCTACCATCTACACCAATTAAACATTACATATTAAGTGTTAAAACTGGGTTTAATTATGCATATGGCTTTCAAATGAAGTTAGTTTACTAATTAATCTACTTGGTGCTTGTTGGTATTCTAATAAGTCTAAAGAAAGAAATTACACCTTTTCTGAGTCATCAAAGTTGTGTTTCATTATTTTTTTACAAAACCTATAGAATTTTATGCGTACTTTAAGAAAAACTACATTTTTTTCAATTACCTGAGATCTTTTTATCAATGTATATGGCCTTAGCTCAAAAAGTGTTTCACATCAGATTGCAATCAACCATCGTGCAAATGTTCCAGTATTTGCCATTTGTTAGGAGTACGTAGTGAAGGAAGACCTTTGTACGGTAACTGGATAACTGTCTTTATAAATGTTTAGCAGAAAAGACAGTGATGTACTTCTACAATACAACAAACAGGATTTAAGTATCTGAATCTCATAGGGATTGGTGGCATTGATTAAATATGACCAATCCTGATTTTAATAGTTTTAATTGTCTCTTTAAAAGACTGAAAATTTTGAAGAATAAATATGCCACCTGTCACTAACTCCGTTCATTTGTTATAAACACAATGCCAATAATAATCATTACTGGGATACATTTTACAATATGTAATTGTTTCAATATTTGTGCCATATACAATTCTGAGGAACTTAGATAGATGGTATATTTAATCTTTGGAATCAAAAGATGGAATTTGGTGTAAAACAATAGCTATCGACATCAGAATTTTCAAAAACTCAGTCTGTATAAGGCTGGGAATATCCAGTTAAAAATATTCTGTATTTAATTGAACATAATTATTGTTCTAACCATTTCTAATGAATGTTTAAAATGCTGTTATAAAAATAATTGTATGATTTTTGCAGAAAGATTACTTTTTATTTGAAAATTTACTTAGTGTTATTAATGCCTTTGTGTTTTGATACACAGTCTACATAAACCAGAAAAGTGTGTACTGTCTTTTTAATGTAATTGTGGAATTAATTTTAATACAAGTGATATTGAGTATTATAATTGTCTCTTTAAGAATCCACAGGACAAGCCGTTAAGTTACTGTGTAGGTTTTGCATTTTGATCATAGGGAGAGATATCTTTGGTTACAATAACATTATATGAATATAGACCACATTTTACAGTATGTTTTTGGAATAAAAAAATAAGGTGGTTCTAAAGTTAATGTGCACGTTGATGCTCATTTTTGCTGCATCCTATCACAACTGACCCTGTTTCAAGTCTTAAATACACAGAATTTCTCTGTTCCTCTAACTAAATGAGAAATTCGCTCTATTTTAATCTAAGAGTAAATCTTCTAGAAATCGAATTGACTACGATTCTATTAAAATAGCAACACACGCATACTGAGCCAATATGTGAAGTGTAATTTCAAGACTTCTTTTGTGATGGTGACTTGTTCAGATTACCACTTTCCCATTGCTAATGCTCACAAATTTCATCTCAGTGCTTCAGCTGAGGTGTCATAGTATTCGCCTTCTCCAAGATATGTGGTTCATGAGCTTTATTTATCAACGCCTCACTTAGAATATCATCGCCTTGTATATTATAATAGCAAACATTTGGAGAAGTAATTGTAAGCACAGTTTTGCTGAGACATTAACCCTCTTGATGCTGATACTTCTGCCCAACATTTAGCAAAATATATCATTGCTGAATATGTACAAACAAGTCCATCAGTCATATTTTCTAAATTCTTTTTTCAGGGGAGAGGATAACTGGTTAATGAAAAAAAAAGCAAATAAATTGATTTGAAATAATTTTGTAGTTTTCTCTCTGGTTTATAAACTTAAGCAATGTGATGCATCATTTTTTTTATTTTTAAAGGCAGGAGTATGCACTGCCTATGGCATCACTGCATGTGCTAAGTGACCAGGAGTGTTTCACAATGATGATAAAGGGGAAATCCTGTTCCTGGTTTCCCAAACCAGGCATTATGCAGTTAACATTTGAAGACATTTGCTACAGATAGCAACCAGAGGGTTAATTGAATCAACTTCAGGTATTACTGCTGTGATTTTTTTTCCCATAAAGGCAAAATACTTGAGTGTGTGATCATAACAGAATGGTGCTGTACCAAAGCCTTATCTGTAGAATATTTACTACTATATATCCTACATAGGCTCTTAGCCTCCTTCTACTTCCCCCAACCATGTAATACTAAAATCTTTATGGGAATGATTCAGCTGACTGCCGGATTACCTGGATGAGGTGCAGGATAGACAGGGAGTGACAAAAATAAAAATTGAATTATTTTGAGATTTTACAAGCTGTATTACAAAGTGGCTAATGATTGAAATATGGACTTGAGTAGAAGAAAATGTACTGTATGTGAAGTGCAAAGATGAGTTGGGCGAAATGAACTGCTTCTCAGCTGTAGAAACTGTAACAGAAGGACTAATTTTTGATGAAAAACTGGATACAAAAATAGCCCAGATTTAAGAATAGCAATGAACATTATTCTTTGAACTCAAGTCATACTGTACAATTGAAGGAAGCGATGTCATTACCATTTAGTTTAAAGAAAAGATGGCCACGGTCTTTGCAACAGCCTGAAGCTCTCTGTCAATTGATACAATGTTTCAATGGTCTTTTGTTGACTTTGTTTGTCCTTCAGTTCTTAAGTTATTTAACTTAGAATGGGGTGGAGTGTGATTCTGTGATGAAGGTATCAGTAGTTTCCTTTGTCATCAAAGGCAGTGAATCCAACCATGTCTCTTTCTCCTGAGTTTCTCCTTTTGCTTCATTTGCCAACCAATGATAGTAAGATACTGGATTCTTTCGAATGATGCTGAGATACATCCTAGGATACGCTGGGGCACATCATCAGTGATGTAACCTGGGGTCATGGTTGTTTTGGGTCTTTCAAATCAGACGCTCTCCCCCAGGTGGCCCAGCCAGGGTTGATCCGCCCCTGGCTTGTGTCCCAGCAGCATTGGTCCACAGGTCACACCTCTTGATCTATAACCATCCGGAGACTCAATCAGCAGCCTTTGTGATGGTTCTTTTCTTTGCAGCCTCCATAGGTTCTGCAAAGTGAGCAGCCAGGAAAAACCTCTACACCCCACCTCTATAGGCTCGCATCACACCATCCACCCCCCCGTCTCTGGCACTGTTCTACCAGCTCCTGGTATTGGACTTTCTTACACTCAAATGCCTCCTCAATCCAGTCTTCCCAGGGAACTGCCAGTTCTACCATGACCACCTGCTTTGAGGTTTCTGACAGAGTGGCCATGTCAGGCCTCGGGGATGATGATGCGATGAACAACTGATGCTAAATAATTGAAACCCCAAGATTTATGAATAGATAATTACTTCATTCCAAATTTGTGTTAATTCTCCCCTAAATTTCACCTACCTCTAACATATTTCCACCTCTAGGATCATTTTGTAATAAACTTACATATTAATTTGAAGTTTACTCTTCATGTTATTCTTCCCTTTATTTCTGAACACTTGACGCTTTTATCTTTCTACAACATATTCTTGCCACAACAGATTGGCACAATAGTTAGAGTTTTTCTTCACTGCTTTTGTGACCTAGATTCAATCCTTATATTTACCCATCCTTCCTGTAAATGTGTGGATTTCCTTAGGTGCTCCAGTTTTTTCCCACATTTCAAAGGGGAACTGGTAGGTTAACTAGCTGCTGTAAGCAGGTGGTAATTGGCAATATATTCGAGGCGAATTGATGAACATGTCAGAGTGAATAGTTTACAGGAGAATAAATGTAGAAATAGGACTGATGGGAATGCTCTGGGAGATACTTAACAGGCCAAATGGCTTCCTACATAATGAAAAATTAGCACGATTATATTCTCAAGACTACATTACTCCAACCCATACACAATAAACAATATAAAAATAATCTGATTTGGACACTTTTATGTAGAACAAAGGCAAACAAAAATCAAATAATGATCTATGTAGAGAACCAGAAGAAGTGAATATGGTTTGAAATATATTTAAGTATTCAGGACTCTGTGGCACCTAGTTGCTAAAATAAATGTTGACTGTAATTGTCGTATTTACATCTTCACATTTCAGTTTTGATCTATTTAATTCAAAAGGTTTATAACCTTTTTCGACTGTATGTTGAACCCTTTGATAAGTTTTATGACTTTAGTTTTCAATCACATTCATGAATCGTTATTTTAAAATGAATGCATAGTTGGCTAGCTGAATGAACATATTCATCAAATGCAGATGAAAACAATGAAATTCTGTAAGAGAAAAGAACCAAGAGCAGCAGGTGAAGATTTACTGTCCTGGCATTATGCAGTTTATGTAGTTCAGATAACTAAAAATAAATTAGTTGATTTCTGCCTCTGTTGAAACACTTTGAGAACGTTTATCTGACAGATTATCCATAGTCCACTTTTTATACATCTGTTGTATCATTTTTATTAATTTAAATGTTTTGTGACAGTTTTAGGATCGTTTTAGCAAAGCCCAGGAGTTTTTCTTTATTATGGTTTTAATAGTTTCATTCTTAATGCATACATTCCAATCTACTGATCTCGGGTGTTTAAACGTAGGTTCATGTTTAGAGTAATAAATGGCAGAGTTTGGAGTGTAGCAGTTGCTCACTATTTCAAGCCATTCATAAATATATAATTTAAACACTTACAGCAAGGAGAAATTCAATGTTGACTAAAACTGACTAAGTTGGCAGACTTCTCAAACAACATCCCATTCAGTATAAACAGCAAATACAGTATATAGCATTTAGACCTATATTATATGCTGTAATTTATATAAATATGCATTTACAAGATACAGACAACATTGGCAAGGCCAGTATTTACTTCCCATCTCTAATTCCCTGAATGGTGGTTGTAAGCAACTATTTGAAATATTTTTGGATCACAGTTCCAGGACAATGAAGGAGCAGCAGTATATTTCCAAGTTAGGATGATTTACATATTAGAGGCCAATTTCTGAGTGCTAGTATTCCCTTGCACTTCCTGCCGTTCACAGATTTGGAACATGCTGACACAGAGATATTTAAATAAATTATCTCTCAAGTCCTTTACACACCCACAATATGATACTGCTCTGGCAGAGCATAATCAAGAGGTAACGTGACTGGTTAGCATTCACAGTGAGAAAAACGCATCACCTTATAATAGCTAAGGCTACATATTTCATAATGTGAACATTTCTCACTGCCAGCGGACTCAATGTGCCCAAATGTAGATTTCTTACACCTGTATGGATTTTTAATACCCTTTTTTTTTATAAATGAGTTCTGAATGTTTTACTCAGTTAAGAATTGTATCTTCTGACAGGGAAATCAGGCTTACACTGACAGGTGATACGGTAGTCCAGCTAACACTAATTTTCAAAAACATTATTTAATATACTCTGTAAGGATGGGAGGAGTCCTGGTAATCAACCATTTCTAAACATTTCAAAATTATGTAATCAGAGTAAAAACATTGCATGCTCATGAAGAAATATATGTGCTCGGCAAAGAGCATGTGACAATTTGTTTATTGTCAAAAAAACAGAGGACGTTTAACTGCAACGTGGCGTAGAAATTACTGTGTGAAAAATTTCAGCTGCTTAATGCCCATGTTACATTGTCCTGCTTCAAAAATGTTTTGTATTTTGATATAATAAATCTTTGCAAAAAAACTTATCCTGAAAGTTGCTTTATTCTGGTAAATTATGATTGCTGTAAGATAAATAGGTTACGCTAAGAAACTGCATACTTACCAGTGACTTGAAGAGGCAGATTTCAGGCATTTAAAATGTTTTTGTTTGACACAAAGGATATCACTTGATGCCAGAGGAAGCCAACTGATTGTAAAGTTGAATCAGTTCAGCAGATTCATGCATTCATTCAACATTCCAAATCAACATGGCTCTAGACTTGCAAACACCCAACTGCTGACCCCCTCATGCTCAACCAACTACTGATCTTCCAACAGCAAAACAACACCCTCCTAAACTCCCCAGCCCCATCCAACTGCCACTGAGGATCCCTTGAACTTCTCAGTGGAGACACCAATCTCATGCAACATCAACAAGGCGATAATCAATGGCCAATTGGACTTCATGCTGGCCAGATTAAACCCTGATCTTAATCAGGCATCTGGCACAGAATTCCAGCCCCCCCCCCCCCAGGTCTCCAGGTACAGATATTACAGGTACAGATACAGAAACTTAAATAAAATAAACAGATGAGAAATTCCTGACAATATTTTACCTCAGTCAAAATATTGATATAAGTACAGCTTGTTGTAGTTACTTAAAATGAGGCAAAGCAGAAATAAAACTAAAACCTTTCCGTTCTCATGCAAAGTTATTTTAATCTACACCAGTAGATCTATGGATCTCCAATTCTCATCACCTGTTGCTTTTTATTTCCCAGTCTTCTGGGCCTGTTGCCAAGTTCCTTGCTTTCTTGAAACACATTTTCCTGCATTCATAGTTGTCTCTGTGAAATAAGTTGTTAAAATGAGGACTGAGATCAGGATTCTGACAGAAATGGATTTTCAATATACAAAAAAAAATTATCAGAACAATTATCAACTGAAAACAAAAATCAAAAACTACAGATGATGGGAATCTGAAATTTTATAAAAACAGAAAATACTGGAAATGCTCAACAGTCAGGCAGCATCTGTAAAAAGGTTCTGGCAAAGAGATACCAAGTGAAACATTAATTTTTCTCCACAGATGCTGTCGAAACTAATGGCTGCTCATAATATATTCTATTTATAAGTTAGATATTAGATTGCAATTTACATCCCCATTGTTCTCAAAAGAAATACATTGTTCATAGTGCCCAGAATTGTAACCAATTCACACACTTCTATGGGCACATAACTTGCTTGTGCATGTTAGATAACACTAGTGGTCATTGCCAGGTAGGAAGTATAAGGAAGTAGGTGGGGGCAGCACTATGAATGTGAGATGCTCCCCCATCATCAGACTTGCATCTAAGACTGTCTGTGTTTACTAACAGATATTAGCTGTTAAATCAGCACATGCTACAACAAAGGGAGAATTCTGAATGATTTAAAAGAGACCCATTGCTCCATTAATTGCTATCTTGCAAATACCATTCTCAATTTCTATCACTCAGGGTATTTTGAACACAATGACTGGAGTGCAATTAATTTTTGCAGTCTTTCTACATAACAACACACTGCAAGCTCCATCAATATGCAGAACCTGCCTGTAACATGGCATATATGTGGCACAGAACTAGCATTCTGTAGATGATCTTGGGCGGGGGGGGGGGGGGGAGGGGAAGAGGGTTGTAGCATTCTTGATCTCCAATGTACCTGTGACCTTCCGTCCCTGACCACTTCACCAAGAGGAACAGCATTCAATTTTCCTGTCTTGTTTCAGCACCTCATCATTTTATAAATCTTTTTACAAATCTCCCCACAGCTTTCTCTCCTCCAAAGACTGTCTCACTCATCTATTCCCATAACTGTAGTCCCTTTCCCCAAGCCTTCTGTGGATCCTCTTGATTACTTTCACATTTTCCCTCTCGTGTGGCAATCAGAATTGAAAACAAATGCAGCAACAGAGGGTGGACAGAAAGAATTTAAAGGTCAGTATGATTTCCCTGTGTGTCTGTATCGATAATGCTCAAAATTGTTCTTGTCTTATTTACCTCAATCTGTCACTTTCAGTTACTTGTGCACACATACCACTTGGCCTCTCTGAAAACTGAATGCTGTTTAAATGTCTCCATTTTTATGAAGACAAACTTTATTTGGCACATGGACATTGAACCACGTAGTGAAATGCAGTGTTTTCATCAAATCAAATCGGCGATATCATGCTGGGCAGCCCCAGGTCTCCCTGCTCCAGCAGCACTTTTTAATTGTGCTCTTTATTGCATATTTTCCCTCTTTATTCTTTTTACTAAAACACAGCACCTCATATTTACCTGTCCATCACATCAGCATTCTATTGCTATCCTCTTCACAGTTCATTAAACTGCCAAGTTTTTGGTCATCCAGAAATCTAAAAGTTGTGACTTACACTCAGAAGACTACATAATTAATATATAATAGGGAAAAACAATGGTCCCATTCCTGGGAGTGACCCTCTTGCCTGGTACTTAGAGACCTTTAAGTACAACTTGGCTGGCACGCTGGGATTTCCAAATTTCTTGGCACTTGTGGATCTAAATGCTGGCAGTACAGAAAGTCTCCCTCAGTGCAGAAAGGAATTATGGAAAAAGTGGAACAGACAACAGTCTATTGATTCAGCTGCAGCCAATAAAATTCAGCAGAAGATGTGCACGTGTGCTGGAGAACTCTAAAAAGCTAGGAGCAATGAAGTTTGAAAGAAGGTCTCAATAGTGTATAAGTTGTCTAGGATGAATAATATATGGAGCCATTAATTCACATTTGGGTTGAAAGGGCTGATGCAAGTAAAATGCCTGAAACCAAAGCAGTGGCCAGAGATGGTGGTGAAATTAATTGTAAATCTTTGGAATTTATTGCAATGCAGACAGCAATTAATATATCCTCCTCAATCACCTGTGAAATATTACATTTATCTGGGATATTTAGAAAATAGATATAACCTTTGTGACCTCATCAATCCCGTTATTAACATTGTTATCATTTGTCTTCAGACTATGGAATGAAGTAAACTTCTTGCTTCTCACCAACTTTATTAGTCTTCAGTCTTTAGCCATAACTCTCAGAGCTGGTATTCAACCATTGTCGCCACAGAGTTGATAGACTGCTGAGGAGAAAGAGATAAACTTATTCTTGAATCAACCTCCACTTGTCCTCATAAACTTCCCAAACGCTCCCATTTTCACAGGATCATAAGGATTTAAAACTGGAGATACTCTGCCAACCACTAGATTGTTTTTCCAGAATAACAACACCAATATCTCCCTTTATAGTACTTATTATTTATACAGGGGTTGCAGGGCCATTATCAGTCAACCTTTCTGACAATTCATTTAAACCTTTGGATGTCTTGATGCAAATAAGCACCCCCAAAGTCTTTGCTAAATTTCCTTTTCAGAATCTTAAAGTATGTTTCTTTCCACTGCCATATACCCCTCTCGAATGTTTATAGGTCACAGTTTCAAAACACATGTAAATTTTAAGCTGGCCAAATTATATATTTTTTCTTTTGCTCTGTTCAGCATTTCCATACAATTTCCTATAACAGTCAAGGTTGACTAATACCTAACATATTTTCATTTGGGTCTAATATACAAACTAGATTAAACTCTAACTGGACAGTTACATGTTGAAACAAGGGTATTTTCAGTACTCCTGAATGTCAATAATTATACTTGTCAGCTCTGTTCCTGATTAGATTTCCAGCATTTTTAAGAGAGGACATGTCAGGGTTGATTCAAGTTCACAGCATTGCAGATTTTTTTTCAGTTTTACACATCAGGTAACAGCACTTTATCGGGAGAAAACTATTCTGCTGTCACCAGAGCTCAATCCAACCTGAATTATGTGGCAGGTAGACACAATTCAGTTTACTCTCCATAACCAGCCAGTTACAACTTGCCAAGTACATAATGTTCACTGATGGCTTGGAAAGGCCAACAATTGGTATTGTTTTGTTGGCTGATAAATTGTGAAAAGAGGACATCAAGTTCTTGGGATTTATATAAAGTAATAGGCACTTGGATTGAAACTTAACTGCTACTGAAGCTCCATGGTCTGTTGAAAACCATTGTCAAAGACATACACCTCAGACAACCATGCTTTACAGGGCTACAGTTCCAGATGCAAATCATTGCACAATTGAATAGTTTGGAAATTGCAATAGATCCATTATTTCTGCATTTGCTCTCTGTCAAATTCAGTTCTTGCCCAGAAAACAATAAAACATCAATACTTGTTTAGCAGCATTAGTATTGCAGAGGGGAGATGGGAATGATTGATCCGTATAACCATATAACAATTACAGCCCGGAAACAGGCCATCTTGTCCCTTCTAGTCCATGCCGAACTCTTACTCTCACCTAGTCCCTCCAACCTGCACTCAGTACATAACCCTCCATTCCTTTCCTGTCCATATAGCTATCCAATTTTACTTTAAATGACAATATTGAACCAGCCTCAACCACTTCTGCTGGAAGCTCATTCCACACAGCTACCACTCTCTGAGTAAAGAAGTTCCCCCTCATGTTACCCCTAAACTTTTGCCCCCTACCTCTCAACTCATGTCCTCTTGTTTGAATCTCCCCTACTCTCAATGGAAAAAGCCTATTCATGTCAACTCTATCTATCCCCCTCATAATTTGAAATACCTCTATCAAGTCCCCCTCAACCTTTTACGTTCCAAAGAATAAAGACCCAACTTTCTCTGTAACTTAGGTGCTGAAACCCAGGTACCATTCTAGTAAATCTTCTCTGTACTCTCTCTATTTTGTTGACATCTTTCCTATAATTCAGTGACCAGAACTGTACACAATACTCCAAATTTGGCCTTACCAATGCCTTGTATAATTTTAACATTACATCCCATCTCCTATACTCAATGCTCTGATTTATAAAGGCCAGCATACCAAAAGCTTTCTTCACCACCCTATCCACATGAGATTCTACCTTCAGGGAACTATGCACCATTATTCCTAGATCCCTCTGTTCTACTGCATTCTTCAATGTCCTACCATTTACCATGTACGTCCTATTTTGATTAGTCCTACCAAAAAGTAGCACCTCACATTTATCAGCATTAAACTCCATCTGCCATCTTTCAGCCCACTCTTCTAACTGGCCTAAATCTCTCTGCAAGCTTTGAAAACCTACTTCATCATCCACAATGCCACCTATCTTAGTATCATCTGCATACTTACTCATCCAATTTACCACCCCATCATCCAGATCATTAATGTATATGACAAACAACATTGGACCCAGTACAGATCCCTGAGGCACACCACTAGTCACCAGCCTCCAATCTGACGAACAGTTATCTACCACTACTCTCTGGCGTCTCCCATCCAGCCACTGCTGAATCCATTTTACTACTTCAATATTAATACCTAACGATTGAACCTTCCTAACTAACCTTCCATGTGGAAACTTGTCAAAGGCCTTACTGAAGTCCATATAGACAACATCCACCACCTTACCCTCGTCAACTTTCCTAGTAACCTCTTCAAAAAAATTCAATAAGATTTGTCAAACACGACCTTTCACACACAAATCCATGTTGACTGTTCTTAATTAGACTCTGTCTATCCAAATAATTATATATACCATCTCTAAGAGTACGTTCCACCAATTTACCCACCACTGATGTCAAATTCACAGGCCAATAATTGCTAGGTTTACTCTTAGAACGCTTTTAAACAATGGAACAACATGAGCAATACGCCAGTCCTCCGGCACCATCTTCATTTCTAATGACATTTGAAATATTTCTGTCAGAGCCCCTGCTATTTCCACGCTAACTTCCCTCAAGGTCCTAGGGAATATCCTGTCAGGACCCGAAGACTTATTCACTTTTATATTCCTTAAAAGCGCCAGCACTTCCTCTTCTTTAATCATCATAGTTTCCATAACTTCCCTACCTGTTTCCCTTACTTAACACCATTCAATATCCTTGTCCTTAGCGAATACTAAGAAAAGAAATTGTTCAAGATCTCCCCCATCTCTTTTGGTTCCACATATAGTTGTCCACTCTGATTCTCTAAGGGACCAATTTTATCCCTCACTATCCTTTTGCTATTAATATAACTGTAGAAACCCTTTGGATTTATTTTCACCTTACTTGCCAAAGCAGCCTCGTATATTCTTTTAGCTTTTCTAATTTCTTTCTTAAGATTCTTTTTACATTCTTTATATTCCTTGAGCACCTCATGTACTCCATACTTCCTATATTTATTGTAGATATCTCTCTTTTTCCAAACTAAGTTTCTAATATCCCTTGAAAACCATGGCTCTCTCAAACTTTTAACCTTTCCTTTCAACCTAACAGGAACATAAAGATTCTGCACCCTCAAAATTTCACCTTTAAATGACCTCCATTTCTCTATTACATCCTTCCCATAAAACAAATTGTCCCAATCCACTCCTTCTAAATCCTCTCGCATCTCCTCAAAGTTAGCCTTTCTCCAATCAAAAATCTCAACCCTGGGTCCAGACCTATCCTTCTCCATAATTATATTGAAACTAATGGCATTGTGATTACTGGACCCGAAGTGCTCCCCAACACATACCTCCATCACATGACCTATCTCATTCCCTAACAGGAGATCCAACACTGCCCCTTCTCTAGTTGGTACCTCTATGTATTGCTTCAAAAAACTATCCTGCACACATTTTACAAACTCCAAGCCATCCAGCCCTTTTACAGTATGGGTTATTAAAATCTCCCACAATCACAACCTCGTGCTTACTACAAATATCTGCTATCTCCTTACAAATATCTGCTATCTCCTTACAAATTTGCTCCTCCAATTCTCACTCCCCATTAGGTGGTCCTATAAGTATACACTTATACACCCCGAGAAGTGTTACTACACCTTTCCCTTTCCTCAATTCCACCCAAATAGCCTCCCTAGACGAGCCCTCTAATCTATCCTGCCAGAGCACCGCTGTAATATTTTCTCTGACAAGCAATGCAACACCTCCCCCTCTTGTCCCTCCGATTCTATCACACCTGAAGCAACAAAATCCAGGAATATTTAGTTGCCAATCACACCCCTCCTGCAACTATATTTCATTAATAGCTACCACATCATACTTCCAGGTATCAATCTATGCTTTAAGCTCATCCACCTTTCTTGTAATGCTCTTAGCATTAAAATAAATGCACTTAAGAAATTTTCCACCTCTTACTCTCTGTTTATCCCTAATGGTGCAAACAACTTTATTATTTTCTTTTTCTTCCTTCTCCCCTACATTTGTTCCTACACTCTAATACTACCTGACTACTATTGAGATTCTCATTCACAACAGATGCAAGTAATTGCCATCTACAGTTCTACAGGCACTAATGGGCATGCAAGATGAGTGAACAGGGTAGCAACCATTCTGACTATTTGTATCAATGCAGTAAGGTGACCAGACCAAGAATGGGAGGTGGGTTGAAGTTGAAGACATCTGAGCTTTGCAATTTAGATACCAGCTGTGAAGAGTGGCCAAGGCCAGGAACATTTTGATTACTGGAAGAGAGAGATATGAGACTAACAGAGGGTGGTTGGAAGAGCACTGGGAACATCAGTGAGAGAAAACGTACCAGACTGGGGAAGCACCAGATCAAGAAACCAGAACCTGGCTAAGACCATGTTGGGGCAGGGAATAGAAGACTGAGATTTCAGGACCCTTAGGCATTTGCAGGGTTTGTGAGACAGGCTAGTGCTCAGGGTGTAATAAAAGATTGAACAAAAGAGCAAGCATATGCATTTCAGTTACATGAGAATCATCTTCATCTGGCAATAGACTGGGAAGACCACATTATTCAAGATGGTCACCTAAGGAAAAACATAGTCCAAAAAGAGAATAGCACAGTGAATAATGACTTCACACAAGGTTATGAGAGAGCTTCAAACACAAAAGTTCACAGTTGAATATCTGGAATGATGCAAAATTATCAGGAAGTGATCATTTCAATTCAACTCATTCTGAAAGCAAAAAAAAATGTTTATTTGCTAATGCTGAAGAAATAGTATTGTGGAGATAAATTTCAAGACATTTTTTACTGACATTCCCCTTCTCAAGACTAAAATAATGGAAGCTGATATTCAACTTAGTTGAGAAACTAACAGACAACAGTGCTTTTGAACTTCTGCAAGTCCCATGTTGATGTCCATACACTTTAACTCAATAGAACAGAATATCAAGCACAGGTAAGTTGAAAAAAGCCTCCTTTTTAAGCAGAATTTCTACTTTTTTTATGTCCTCTCAAAAGGTTACAGCCTACTGGAATGCTTCCACTATATAAAACATTGCTCAGGGATTGTTACATAAATTAAAATGTGCTCCAGCCCTGTCAGAGGCTAAGAGACTTTGCAAAAACATTTCTGCAACAGAGCTCCTGCGAGCATTTTAAATGTCATTTTTCACTAATCAGAATTGCTAAGCAGTGCCCATTTGTCACATGAGGAGCTGAAAAACAAGCCAGAGATAACACTAGTGACATGCTGAGTCTATAATTATCTAGTCTTGTCCTTTCTGCAGAGATGTCTGATTTGAATATCGTGTCTTCACTGACATTTTAATGGGATAATATCACTACAGGCTTGACTTCTCTAAGTGAGTTCACAATCCATCAGAATTCTTCAAGTGGCTAACTTCTGTACAAAGTTCATCAATGGGAGAATTAATTTAGGCTCCTGAAAACTGAATGTTTGACCTTCAAAGAAATGCATCATTACGGTTCTCCGCTGTTGCAGTGGAAGATGCAGATATTTTAACGCAGTATGGTTAAAAGGGGTGGATTTTACCAGATTTTTACCTCAGCTCCTTCCTCCAGAAATTGCTGATTCCGTCTGAAGTTGAATCAGATGTGATTTAAGAAAGCAACTGATCAGCCATCAAGGTAAGAATATGAATGAATCACTGTGACAATTCTTTGTATAATTTATTCATTCATGGAACTTAAATGTTACTAGTAATCCCAACATTTATTCTCCATCCCAATTTGCCTGCATTATGAGGAGGCAGCTAAGAGTCAACAAGATCAATAAGACACATAAAGGTCAGACCAGGTAAGAACAGTAGCTCTCTTTCACTGAAAGGCATTTAGTTTTTTTATATATATAACAAACTGGTAACATCATTGTTACTGATGCTGAAATGAGCTTCTTGTAATTCATGACTTTATTGAATTATTTTAATTTAAATACCATAGCTGCCATAGTAGCATTTGAATTTTTCTTTCTGAGTCAGTACCTGGGAACCCTGCTCCAAGCCCAGCAGCAACCACTAAAGCAATATACCCATGCATAACATAACTGGAATAAACTCCATCCTCCTCAGATGACATTGCAATCAGAAGTATCATTCTGTGCACCCCTGATGATGGGTCTCAGGCCAAAATGTCAATTGTTTACTCTTTTCCATAGATGCTGCCTGGCCTGCTGAGTTCCTCCAGCATTTTGTGTGCGTTGCTTGGATTTCCAGCATCTGCAGATTTTCTCATGTCTGTGACCCCAGAATGATTAATTGGAGTTCAAGCTCCTTTGTCTATCAATTTATTCCAGAATATGCAAGGACGTTACCCAGATACAGAGCTCTCAAGCATCACAAGTTATACATAATATAACCTGAATTAATCAATTCTGGGTTTACAAATCATAGCTGAGCATTTTCTTGTCTAATCCCTAGATATTTGACTATTATCTTTTAACCAACTAGGGATGAGACCTCTGAGCCTGATCAATGTCTAATCAAATATTATTCCTCTAATTCAACCAATCAATCAGTGTCAGCCTACCTCAGCGGTCAGAGATTTAAATAGAAAGCTGAAAAGTAGGATCTCCACAGTAGTAATCTCTGGAATGCTGCCTGTCCCACATGACAGTGAAGGTAAGAACGGGATGATTTAGCAGATGAATGCATGCCTGAGGAATTGGTGCAGGGGGCAAGGTTTAAGATTTCTGGATCATTGGGATCTCTTCTGGGGAAGGTATGACCAGAACAAAAAGGAGGGTTACACCTGAACCCGAGTGGCACCAATATCTTTGTGAGCAGGTTTGCTAGAACTGTTGGGGAAGGTTGAAACTAATTTGGCAGGGGAATGGGAACTGAAGTGATAGAGCTGAGGATAGGACAGTTGGTGTATGTAGTAGATACAGTGTGTCGTGAGACTGTGAGGAAGGACAAATGATAGGGCAAATTGCTGTGACTGGGATGACTTGAAGCATACCACGAGGGCAAAATCAAAAAGGGTGATGAATGCAGGACTGAAGGTGTCATATTTGAATGCACGTAGTATTCAGAATAAGGTAGATGATCTTATCGTGCAGTTAAAGATTGGCAGGTACAATGTTGTGGGTATCACATGGCTGAAAACAGATAATAGTTGGGAGTTAAACATCCAGGACTACACCTTCTATCAAAAGGACAGGCAGGTAGGAGGAGGGGTTGGAGTGGCTCTGTTGCTATAAAAATAAAATGGAATCCTAAGAAGAGGTGACATAGGATCAAAAGGTATAGAATCCTTGTGGGTAGAGTTAAGAAACTGCAAGGTTAAAAAGACCCTGATGGGAGTTATCTACAGGCCTCCAAAAAGCAGCCAGGATGAAGGATACAAACTACAATTGGAAATAGAAAAGGCATGTAAAAAGGGCAATGTTAAGATAGTGGTGGGGGATTTCAATATGCAGGTAACTTGAGAAAATCAGGTTGGTGCTGGATCCAAGAGAGGAGATTTGTTGAATGCCTGTGAGAAGGCTTTTTAGCTCAGCTTGTAGATAAAGGCAATTTTGGATTGTGCATTGTGTAATGAACCAGGTTTGATTAGGGAGTTTAAGGTTAAGGGATCCTTAAGAGGCAGTGATCATAATATGAAAGAATTCACCCTGAAGTTTGAGAGGGAGAAGATAAATCAAATGTATCCATATTACAGTGGAGTAAATGGAATTACAGGGGCATGAGAGAATTGCTGGCCAAAGTTGATTGAAAGGGTATATGAGCAGGGATAACAGCAGAACAGTATTAGATGGAGTTTCTGGAGGGGTAATTTGGAAAGCACAGGATAAATACATCCCAACGTCGAAGAAATATTCTAAAGGGAGGATGAGGCAACTATGGCTGCCAAGGGAAGTCAAAGGCAGCAGAAAGAGAAAAGAGAGGGCATATAATAGAGCAAACATTGGTGGGAAGCTAGAGGATTAGGGAGCTTTTAGAAACTAACAGAAGGTAAATAAAAAAAGCCATAAGAATAGAAAAGATGAAATATGAAAGTAAACTAGCCAATAATATCAAAGAGAATACCAAGTGTGTTTTTTCAAATATATGAAGAGTAAAAGAGAGGCAAGAGCAGATATTAGAACACTGGGAAGTGACACTGGGGAAGTAGTATTGGGGGACAAAGTGATGGTGGACAAACTTATTGAGTATTTTGTGTCAGTCTTCATTATGGAAGGCACTAGCAGTATATCAGAAATTTGAAAGTGTCAGGAGGCAGAAGTGAGTGTCATTTCTATTTGTACGGAAAGTTTCTTCGGAAGCTGAAAGCTCACCTGGATCAGATGAATTACACTCCAGGATTCTGAAAGAGGTAGCTGAAGAGATTGTGAAGGCATTAGTAATGATCTTTCAAGAATTCAGGAATGAGAGGTGCAAAGGGACTTGGTAGTCCTTGTGCAGAATTTCCTAAAAGCTAACTTGCAGTTTGAGTTGGTGGTAAGGAAGGCAAATTCAATGTTGCCATTCATTTCAATTGGACCAGAATATAGAAGCAAGTATGTAATGCTGAGGTTTATAAGGCATTTGTTAACTGCACTTGGAGTATTGCGAGCAGATTTGGGTCCCTTATCTAAGAAAAGATGTACTGACATTAGCGAGGGTCCAGAGGAGGTCTACGAGAATGATTCCAGGAACATAAGGGTTAACATATGAGAAGCATTTGATGGCTCAGTGCCTGTACTTACCAGAGTTTAGAAGATTGAATGGGATCGCATTGAAACATATCGAACGTTGAAAGGTCTGGATAGAGTGAATGTGGGGAGGATGTTTCCTATAGTGGGTGAGCAGAGGGCTCAGAACAGAGGGACATCCATTTAGAACAGAGAGGTAGAGGAATTTCTTCAGCCAGAGGTTAGTGAATCTATGGAATTTATTGGCACAGCAGCTATGGAGGCCAAGTAACTGAGTACATTTAAAGCGGAGGTTGACAGGTTCTTGATTAGCCAGGGCATCAAAAGTTACAGGGAGAAGACAAATAGCAATTCTGCAGCCAGAATTAAAGATAACTTCTGGTGTAATATCGGACTGAGTTAACAATGTTTATAATCTGTAAAAGGCATTTAAAATGCGAAATTTAAATATATGTATCGTGCACAGATAAAAGTTTAGAAAGCTTCGTCTTTAAAAGACGTCTTTGGCTCTTCAAGGTTGAATGGAAATAACAGCAATGAAGAGACCAAAATTGATGCATATTTGCATGTGACAGTGTAGTCCAGCAACCGGCCTCATATTTGACACAGAGAGGAAGGTACATAAATTATGGAGAAGGTTGCTCTCTCTTCACTAACCCACAAATCTTCACAGGTACATTTAATGTCAGAGAAATGTATACAATATACATCCTGAAATGCTTTCTCTTTGCAACCATCCACAAAAACAGAAGAGTGCCCCCAAAGAATGAATGAACGTTAAATGTTAGAACCCCAAAGTCCACCCCCCCAGCTCCCCTTCCTCCCATGTGTAAGCAGCAGCAAGCAACAATCCCCCATCCCCCCACCAGCAAAAATAAAACATCGGCACCTACCACCGAGTACTCAAGTATGCAGCAAAGCAACAGCAAAGACACAGACTTGCAGTACTCCAAAGACTACTCGTTCACCTGGTATTTGACATACCACAGGCTCTCTCTCTCTTCCAAATAAGAAAGAAAGAGATGCCTCCATTTCATAGCGAGAGGGGAGACAGAATAACAAACAATTCACTGGTTTATGATGTTAAAAGTCCATTGCATTATTTTTTTCCAAGCTCTGTGCCCAAAGATCTCAGGTCTCTGGGCACACAGCCAGAGATCTTCTGACTTCCATGACACACCAATCTCCTGCTGGGACACTGACCTTCAATCTGCATTTCTCCAGAGTCACGAGATCTCAGACCTCCGAAGGTGAGCTAAGCTCTTAGGCCGCGTCCTTGGCATGTCGAGTAATGGCCAGTCATGAAACCCCAGGAGCGGGTCCCATTCCCGCAAAGAACAGAAGTCAGGATGGAAATAGAGCTGTTCCTGAAGATGCAAGCAAAGAAGTCACCGTTTAGTGCCATCATGACTAAGCTCCGCCCTCTTTATCCATTACTTACAAGAAAGTGCAACATAACAGCTGCCTTGCACTTGATGGCGCTGTTAAATCACCACAGATCTTTTTCCAACATATGGAACAACCATACACATGTCATTCTATTAGTCCATCTGTTGATCACCTTCTGTTGAGAAGATGGGCACCTATATCCATCCATGTGAATGTGCCAACACCTCCAGAGATAGTCTCAACCCAAAACGTCAACCTTGCCCTTGCAGTCATAATGTTACTTGAACTGCTGAGTTTCTTCAGTATTTTATTTTTTGCTCAAGATTGCAGCTTCTCTTGTGTCTCCAGAGATACTTAGTGGAATCCTGAAAGGTACAAAAAAAGCAGGCAAGACCTGTTCCTATTCAGTTTGGTCAAGAATAATCCCTCCCTGTTAATTATTGTTGGTTTGGAATTTTCTACTAACAATTAAGAAGCTAAATTTCTATCCCCTGTCTTTAAACTTACTCTTTTTTTTATTAGTAGACACAATAGAAGTTTCTATAAGAACAACAAGAAGACATTATGCAAAGTGGAACCACTAACAAATGTTCCTTGCCAATTACTTCCAAACATGCTAGGGAAAATTTTCAACATCCCATACTTCCTGTGGCACTAAATTCAGAAAGTAATTTCTGGATAATTACTGAAATCCATTAATAAAGTAACTTAGCTTCAACAGACTAAGTGTAGAATTAAAGGTAAACAAACTGATTCAGCTTCTGAAAATAATTATGCAACAATGCTATTCTCTGTGCATTTGTGAATATAAATTATTCCTGCAGCCATGGAGGACCTCGGACAAGTTGGTTATCACAGCACTGCAATAGCAAGACTGTCTGGTTTCCCACTTTAGCAACTAAAGAAGAACTTGTGTTTTACACCAGGTTTTTGTAACAACTCCAAGCTAAATGAGTGAACAAAGAATCAAAACATTGCTTCAGCAGAGAAGAAGGCAATTTGGCCCATCAAGCCAACCTATTCAGCTCCATCTCCTTCCAGTACCCTACAAAGTGTTTCTCCTCAGAGTAAGACTCTGACAACCCAGCACTCTTGGTGGTGCCAGATTTTCTGGACACAGGATGAAGTTTCCATTAATACTCCAACACACACTTAATTCACAAGTTTTTAGATATTACACGGTAATATAATAGTTTTCTCTCAATGAACCTGGTGAGTTTGAATGGAGTACTGGAAACAGCACTCTGTGGATTAAAATGGAGTGTGGGAAATGTCACCCTCTGAACCAAGTGATGAACCATCCGGCTGGTATGACCAAGTTGGGCCAAATGATTCCACAATTCGCAAACAATAGAATAACAGATTTATTGTCATATTCAGACTGTTAATGTACTTCCCCAACATTTTATGCCATAGGCCTCCACCATCAACGGAGGGGTCCATGTACCCCAAGTTGGGAACCCCTGCTCTAAACAGAGCCCAGAATTTGAATCATATTGCGCTCCTTTTTTCAGCATCATGTAATTCAAAATATACTTTTCTTGAAATAAATCACATTTGTGATCACTTCCAAATAATTCAAGTTCCTCATGAAATTGGTCTGGTGATTTCTAGGTGTGATGAGCAAAGAAGTGGCAGATGGAATACAGTGTAGGGAAATGTATGGTGTAAAATACACTTTGATAGAAGGAATAAAGACTAGACTATGGAGAAAAAATTCAAAAGTCAGAGGTGCAAAGGGACTCGGGAGCCTTGTGCAGGATTCCCTAGAGGTTAACTTGCAGTTAGGTTGGTGGTAAGAAAGAGCATCGAAGGTTACGAGGAGAAGGCAGGAGTATGTGGCTGAGAGGGATAATAAATCAGCCATGATAGAATGGGAAAGTAGACTCGATGGGCCAAATGGCCAAATTATGTTCCTATGTCTTATGGTCTTAAAATGCTGAAGGAACTCTGCAGGTCAGGCAATATCTATGGAAATGAATAAACAGTTGATGTTTCAGGCTGAGATCCGTCATCGGGACTGGAAAGGAAGTGGGGGGAAGATGCCAGATTTAAAATGTGGGGGGACGGGAAGGAGGCTGGCTGCAAGATGATAGGTGAAGCCAGCTGGGTGGGAAGAGTAAAAGGGTGAAGAAGAAGAAGGAATCCGATAGGAGAAGAGGGTGAGAGAAAGGGAAGAAGGTGGGATTCTGGGGGAGGTGATAGGTAGGTGAGGGGAATTGGCAAGAGGCCAGAGAGGGGAATAGAAGTGGGAAGTAGGAGGGGAAGAGAAAGAATGGTGTTTGCTGCACCATTTAGCTACTGAGATATTCACTCAATACTCATTACTGAGGCTTTGAATTAAATGTAATTGAGCATCAGGGAGGCAAGGGAACCCTGGGGCAAGCAATATCGACAACCCACTGCATCACAAGCTTGACATTGAAGAACCTTGTGAAACACACAGAGCAGGAAGAGGAGCGAGGAGAAGAGAGCCTGAGGGCTGTGGGGCAGATGACAGGGGCAAGAAGAGCAGGGGCGAATGAAGGTCCAGAGGGATGTGCTAACCAAACTTCATCAGACCTGCTGGACAGAGGAGAATGTGGTTGTCTGGACAGGCAGTAAGAGGCTCCCTGATAAAGAGCAACACACACAAAATCCAGGAGGAACTCAGCAGGCCAGGCAACATCTCTGGAGGGAAATGAAAAATAAACATTTCCAGCTGAAACTGGAAAGGAAGAGGGCAGTAAAGGTCTCAGCCTGAAATGAGGATTGTCAGTTTCCCTCCATAGATGCTGCCTGACTTGTTGATTTCCTCCAGCATGTTGGATGTATTGCATCAGACTTGCAGCATTTGCTGAGTCTCCTGTAACCTAAAAGTACACTTCCCATTACTAATTAAATTGTTATTTTTACATTCCAATCATTCACTCATCAATATTCAGCACAGACAGCCCAAATGGTACACATAATATTCTCTCAGATTTGCTTTGGAGTCCACTGTACTGATTAGAACATACAGTATCAACAAGTTAAGCCACAATTCAATTACTTAAATGGATAGGCAGACATTTGCAGTAAACTAACTCTTGGTTATCTGCGATAGAGTCATAGAGTTGAATGGCAAAGAAACAGGCACTTTTATCTGCATCAACCATCAAGCCAATCTACAGCAATCCCGCTTAATTGCATCAATTCCATATCCTCTTTTGCCTTTCTCACTCAAGTACCTATCCAGATGTCTCCGAGATGTTTTTTTGTTTCCTGTCCTCACCACCAGCTCTGGATGCTCAATCCAGATACCAAAGATGATTTGTGTTAAGAAGTTTACCCCTTGAATCCCCTTTAACCCTCCCCATCCTCACCTTAAAACTATGCCCCAGCAACACACACAGAATGCTGGAGGAACTCAGCAGGCCAGGCAATATCTATGGAAAAGAGTAAGGAGTCAGCATTTCGGCCGAGACCCTTCATCAAGACCAGAGGAAAAAAATGAGAAGTCAGAGTAAGAAGGTGGGGGAGGGGAGGAAGTAATACAAGGTAGTAGGTGATAGGTGTAACCAGGAGGGGGGGGGGTGAACTAAAGAGCTGGGAAGTTGATTGGTGAAAGAGTTACAGGGCTGGAGAAGGGGGAATCTGATAGGAGAGGACAGAAGGCCATGGAAGGAAGGGAAGGGGGAGGAGCACCAGAGGGAGGTGATAAGGTGAGAGAGGGAAATGGGAATAGGGAATGGTGAAGGAAAGAGGCGGGGAATTACCGAAGGTTCGAGAAGTCAATGTTCATGCCATCAGGTTGGAGGCTGCCCAGACGGAAAATAAGGTGTTGCCCCTCCAACCTGAGTGTGGCCTCATCACAACAGTAGAGGAGGCCATGGACTGACATGTCAAAATGGGATGGAAAATAGAACTAAAATGGGTGGCCACTGGGAGATATAGCTTTTTCTGGCGGATGAAGCACAGGTGCTTGGCAAAGCACCTTCTTACTCTGACTTCTCAGGGTCATGTGAAGCTGTGGGAGCAGGTGATAGATAGTCGTATGAGCAGCTGGTGCATATCATAGATATGCGACCACAGATGCCAGGCAGGCAATCTCTGAAGAGTATTGATAATGGCTGAGGTCACCCATCTTGTCAAGACACTGCCCAGAAGAAGGCAAAGGCAAGCCACTTCTGTAGAAAAATTTCCCAGAACAATCATAGTCAAAGACCATGATCACCTATGTCATACGACACAGCACATAATGGTGACAATGAATAAAGTGCAACAGTAAAGTGCAAAATCATAATGAGGTAGATTGTGAGATCAAGAGTCCATCTTATCAACCTGTGGAACCATTCAATAGTCTTAATACAGCAGACAATAGACAATAGGTGCAGGAGTAGGCCATTCGGCCCTTCGAGCCAGCACCACGATTCACTGTGATCATGGCTGATCATCCACAATTAGTATCCAGTTCCTGCCTTATCCCCATAACCTTTGATTCCGCTATCTTTAAGAACTCTATCCATCTCTTTCTTGAAAATATCCAGAGACTTGGACTCCACTGCCTTCTGGGGCAGAGCATTCCACATATCCACCACTCTCTGGGTGAAAACGTTTTTCCTCAACTCCGTTCTAAATGGCCTACCCCTTATTCTTAAACTGTGGCCTCTGGTTCTGGACTCACCCATCAGCGGGAACATGCTTTCTGCCTCCAGCGTCTCCAATCCCTTAATAATCTTGTATGTTTCAATCAGATTCCCTCTCATCCTTCTAAATTCCAGTGTTTACAAGCCCAGTCACTCCAATCTTTCAAAATATGACAGTCCTGCCATCCTGGGAATTAACCTTGAGAACCTACGCTGCACTCCCTCAATAGCAAGAATGCCAATAGCAGGGTAGAAGCTGTCCTTAGGCCTGGAGGTACTTGCTTTCAGACTTTTGTATCTTCTGCCCAATGGAAGAGTGAATGTCCGGGGTGTGAGGGGTCTTTGATAATGCTGGCTGCCTTATGCAGGCAGTGAGAAGTATAGGCAGAGTCTATGGATGAGTTTGGTTTCCATGATGTGCTGAGCTACATCGAGAACTCTGCAGCTTCTTGCAGTCACAAGCAGAGCAGCTGCCTTATCCAAGGTATGATGCATCTGTAAGGGAGTTTCGACTTTTATGTTACTGCGGAGGCTAATTAAAATGGTGTCTTTGTTATGTTAATCTGGGGAATGCGGCTTTGTTGTGTTAAACGCTGAGAAAGTTTGCGCTAACAGTTTGTTTTTGTTTTAGTGTGTGATAAGAGAGTGCTATTAACCAATTGGGATAGTTGTTATGGTTTTGGTGTATTTGAAGATACTGTATACGCGGGGTTTTGGGGAGAAGGCGGGAGAGCGAGGCAGAGGATGGACAAGGTGCTGTGAGTCCGCTAACGGGGTCGGACCCCGAGCGGGACATTCGGCGAGGAAACGGAGACGGACTCATGTGGAGCGTCTGGTCGACCACCGTTGTTGGTCCCAGGCGGCCGGTCGAGGTGGTCCGAGGGGGTCGCAGGGTGAAGAAGGTCCTTGAGCGCCAACGGTTTTTGTGCACGAAGAGATTGAACTTTGATAAGTGTGGCGCCTTTTATTTTCCGTTTATATTTTATTCTCTTTTAAATATATAGTTCCAGTAATATCTATAAACTGTACATCATTTAATTGCATCTGGTGTATTGTCTGTTATTTGGGCGGGGTGGGGTACCTCACACAGCATCCACACAAACAAATTATCCAGTTTGCCGGGGCCGAGGCTGTTTCCCTAGACGACAGCGAGCCGAGCGACCCTGAGGGTGGTCAGAGGGGGCTACACATCCAAATAGGATGGTTTCTATGGTGCCTCTCCTTTAATTCAAGCCTTCAAACTAAAACCTTTTCTAGCTTAATCATACCTTTCCTCCATAATGGCAACCAGAACTACGCACAATCTCCAAGTGAAGCTTAACCAACAATTCATACCATTGTAACATGATTTCCCAACTCTTAAACCTGTTGATTTAATATCCACGGATTGAAATAGACCTTTCCGAAGGTAAGGTTTGAACCTGGGTCCCTGGAGTTGTGAAGCTGCAGCAGTAACTGTTGAAGCACTATGTTGCTCTTTGTTGTATTAAACACATTTATAGATCTAGGGACAATGTAGAACCAACTTCTACTTCCATGAATGACTCAGCTGATGAATACAATGAGTATCTTAAGCAAAATCACAAACTTTGTAACAGTGGGCTGGGCATAGAGGTCAATTATAGTCCAGACTCTCGTGGGAAGTTTGACCGTCACACCGTAACACAGGCATTTGTCGGGAGATTAGAAATCTCACATGGAGTAAAGGGGCAAAAGTTTAATATCATAACAATATCCTTAAAACTTTGAGGTCTGAATTCCTATTCACAAGAGACAGCGATAGAGTTTACATTTGGCATCGGGCCGAAAATGGAGAGAATGTTTCCTCTGGTGGGGGAGTCCAGGGCCAGAGGGCACAAGCTCAGAATACAATGACATCCCTTTAGAACGGAGATGAGGAGGAATTTCTTTAGCTAGAGGGTGGTGAATCTGCGGAATTCGTTGCTACCGACGGCTGTAGAGGCCAGGTCAGTGGGTATATTTAAAGCGGAGGTTTTTAGGTTCTTGATTGTAAGGTTCTCAAAGGTTATGGGGAGAAGGCAGGGAATTGGGTTGAGAGGGAAAATAAATGATGGAATGGCAGAGCAGACGTGATAGGCTGAATGGTCTAATTCTGCTCCTTTCTGATGGCCTTCTGGTCATTTCATCTCAGAGCAGGCACCGATCATAAACCAGGAAAGCAAGCAGGAAGTGGCTGAACATCACATCCCATGCAGTGGTCTGCAACTGCTGAAGAAATGCAGGGAGGAAGGAAAGGGTGAAAAGATTAAAGTATGCAGATTGCCATAGGAATTCTCCAGATACACTTAAAGCACTCAGCCAAAATTAATTATGTATGAGTAAAGGACGCCAATGATTGAAGGATAGTTGATGCTTGAAGAACACACTGCTATTTCTCTTGCCTTACTCAGTTAACTCTGAGGTCTGGCCCATCGGACTGGTATACCTCTCCCAAGTCTCCTGATAGCTATAGTCACAGAAATGCTTCACGTAAAAGCTCTGTGTTAGTCAGACTGAATGGAATTCTAACACAATAATTTAACCATATTCTTCCAACCTAAAGCCAATCACCTGATGCATCAATTCAGTTTTTCTCCCAACAAATGCTGCCTGACTTGCTAAACTTTTCCAACATTTTCTGTTATTTTAATTTCCAGCAGACACATTATTTTCTTGTTTCTGAACAATTCCATCACTACAATATAACATTAGAATTTAAGCATATTTATGACTTTGGCATTGACTTCCACAAGGAGGCCTAACGACCCATGAAATCGAAGCGTTTAAGGTTGGTTAGATTAACACTGCAGCGAATAGCCCGAATAGAGCCTGCCCTTTACAGCAAATTACCAGTTAATCCCATGAGGCAGAAATGCAGAACAACCAAGATTTTATTCGAACTGTAACCTCAGCAGAGTAGGTTGTTAGTCCCCCATATTCGCATGAAGCTGGCAAGGTTGGGGAGGGAAGCAGAAGGGATGGTAGGAGATAACTACCTACGCAGAGCAGGCGAACTGCAGCATTGCAGACAATTAGGATGCTAATGCAAAGGCAATGGATCCTTCTGTAAATATGTAGATTTGGCCCTCTATAGCCTGAGTGAAGTGATAGTCATCTCTTCCCCACTTATCCCAGCTGCTGGGATGAAACCAACAATTATGAAGAACCTTCACCATCCAGGACATGCCTTCTTCTCATTCTTCCCATAAAGAAGGAGGTACAGGAGCCTGAAGCCTCAATGTTTTAGGAACAGTTTCTTTGCCATCAGATTTCTGAACGGTCCGTGAACCAAGTGATTTCGCTCGCTTTTCACATTATTTATTTATTTTTTCTAATATATTCTTATTGTAACTTGTAGTATTTTTTATGTACTGCACTGTACTGCTGCCGCAAAACAACAAATTGTATGACATATATCAGTGATAATAAACCTGATTCTGATTTATCAACTGGAGCCTCTTTCACAGGTCACAAACTCTGACCCACCAGGCTTTCATTAACCAGGTAGTGCGCCTTTTGAACTCCATTCATTCTGTTGTAAAGTCACCAAAAAGATGGGTTGGTCGCCAAGCTAAGTCATATTGCTGACTGAAAATAAGCTCACTGATTTTGTTTTTAATATCAGGTGCAAAATAGTAAGTGTTTTTTTTCCATTCCAGAGCATTATTTTCTTGTCAGTATAAATATTCAAAATATTGCATGTTCCAAAATTCCCTGAGGCCTTGTAATCGCTTTGTGTGATATTTGTGTGATATTAACTTAGCATATTTGCACAAGGCTCTTTTGTCTGTTTTGACAGGATATATGTTATATATTTGTAGGTCTCACTGGCATTGTATATTTTCAAGAACCTTAAATTTTATTTCAGCAGGAGTGTACATTCCTATATTTGCAGTGTAGATGCCTCTTTCATGGTCAGCGCAGGTAAGAATAAATGAAGGTTATTAAGACAAAGGATGACAGGTCATCAATCAGTACTGACAAGACACACACGGAATAGGAGCAATCTCCAGTAATCATTTAATGTTTCATTTTATGCATGACTTTGCTGTGTAACATAATTTGTCTCAAATAAACAAGTCTGTTTCACAGAAACATTTACATTATATAACGGAAGCTGCAAATTATTTAAGCTGGCAACAGCGCATAACTTTAGTTATTAACATAATTTTTGAGGAAGATTCTGAGAAGTCAACAGGGCTGAACACGTGCCTAGAAATTGTATTGCACCAATTTTGGTTGCTCTAAAATGTCATTGCATTTATCACTGGTGCTCCATTTGGCACCCTGCAAAGAAATGGTCAGAAAGTGGTTTCTACCCAGTAATCTGTGCTGAAGCAGGATCCACGTAGTTACTGATGGGATCAGCAGGAATTGAATACAACTGCTGACACTCTGCTCTGTAGCAATGTGGAGTTCAACTACCTGAATGCAAGATGGATGTAATTTTCACGACATGAGACAATTCAAGAGGAATACAGAGAGCAATACTGTTGTAGGAGCAAGAGTAGTGAGGGCTAATAACTAATTTTAAAAAAGGGTGTGAATTGTGCTAATGTAGTAACAGGAAACCGCAGACAAGAGACATGGAATGAAGCAGTGACACCACCCAAGTTTCAGGAATGCCACTAGTTATGTTATATCATGCACCCATTGTTGTTATAGAAAATTGGATTTACTTTTAGCCCCATGAATAATCATTTTATTCTCTAAAAAGGACCTGGTCTGTTATTTAGCCAAGTGTTCCCATAGCCACTATTCTGTTCTCAAAATGTAGTTTTACTGGTAGTCTCATCAACTGAGAATGTAAAAACTGTACCAAATTTATGCTCAGGTAAATGAGTTTTCGCTGGTCTCCTGGTGCGCACCAGTTTTTAATGAATCTTTCATTATTTTGAACACCAACTCTGTGCGATCTTTCAGTTTGATCCTACAAATACCAACCACTATACATGGCCCTTTCCAGCCTCACTAAAGACTTGGGTTCTGTTATTTGGAAGAGATTGTAAGACATCCTTCTCAATTTCATCTCCCTCTTGCTTTACGATGGCATGGAACCATGGGTCTACAACAGTGCTGATCTTAGTGCAGGCAGTGTCAATGTCTTAAAACTTGTTTAATCTTTCTCACTGCTCACCAAATAAACCTCCCACTGGAGTAGAACTAATGTACAGAACTACTGGGAAACTTTTCAACCTACATTAGCTTCGCTTCAGAACTAAGGTCACCCAAACCTTGGAAGTCAAGCAGCAGTGCGTAGGCAATGTTTGCATGTCTGCACACTTGGAGGTCGAACTCCAAGCCATCATCAACTCATTCTCTGAAGCATAAAAAAGAATATTCCTCATACTCAACATTGATAAAACAAATGGCTATCAAAAAATGGAGTGTTATGAGATACATAAGAGTGAAAAGTTAGATTGATTGTGGAGTAGGTCAGCAAAACATCATGGGCCCAAGAGCCTGTACTGTGCTGTACCCTTCTCTGTTCTACATTTCAAAAAATTGCAGATGCTGGAAATCCGAAATAAAAACAGGAAACTCGGAGCAGGTTAGAGTAGGTGTCTATGGAAAGAGAAAAGGTGTTAATTTTTCAAGTCAGAGAACCTTTGCTAGAACTGGGAAAGAGAAAGCAAATTAGGATGGTGAAGATATAGGTATTACAAGGGAAATATCTTTGATAGGACGAGGTAGTGTTATCCTGAGAATAAGCTGCAGACAATGAAGATAACCGCTATGAAATGAGGGTAGTTAGAGAACAAGAGTACAAAGGAATGCAAAAGCTGCAAAACACAGAGCTGGAGGAAGTGTTCGGCAAACCAGACCGTGCTAATGGAGAGAGAAGAACTAAGCAAATATCACGGATGGATGATCTGCAGCGTAACTGAACAGTTCTGAAGCAAACAGGGGAAATGATAGACTTCACTACTGAGCCCAGAAGACTGTTAGTATCCAGGTAGAAGATGCTGTTCCTCACACTTGCATTAAAGAACAATACAGGAGGCCACAGGCAAATCAGTCAGATAGAAATAAAATGGAAAGCAGCAGGAAACTTGAAGTCACCCTGCAGACTGAATGCAGGCACTCTGCAAAGCTGTCATCCAATCTGCGTTTAGCATTTCCAGTATAGAGGAGATCACAATGTGAGTATCCAATGCAGTGCACTAATTGGAAATTTCTCCCACTGTCAATGAGATTCCAGCACTTTCTTCACAACATCCCCATCAAAAACAAAGAGCGCACACGCACACACACACATTCCAACGATATTATTCCTTGCCCAATTCCTTTATCTGCTCTTCTGTCTCTAACAACCACTCTCCTTCGTATGACATCTGTATAACTAGGGTCATAAAAAAAAGCTTTTGGCACATTGGCCTTCATAAATCAATCTATTGAGTACAGGAGATGTTAAAGTTATATAAGACGCTGATGAGGCGTAATTTGGAGTATTGTGTGCAGTTTTGGTCACCTACCTACAAGAAAGATGTCAATAAGATTGAAGGAGTGCAGAGAAAATTTACAAAGATGTTGCCAGGACTTGAGGACCCGAGTTATAGGGAAAGGTTGAACAGGTTACGACTTTATTCTCTGGAGCGTAGGAGAATGAGGGGAGATTTGATAGAAGTATACGAAATTATGTGGGGTATAGATACGGCAAATGCTAGCAGGGCTTTTCTACTGAGGTTGGTGAGACTAGAACTAGAGGTCATGAGTTAAGGTGAAAGGTGAAATGTTTAAGGGGAACATGAGGGGGAACTGCTTCACTCAGAGGGTGGTGAACTTCTTGCTTGAAGTTGTGTGGACCTAGAAGACACCATCCTCCGTTCTTGAAGCCATGCACATTTCTTGGAAGAATTGGGTGGCAATCCCATCATTGGATCAGATCGAGCATGTGGGTAGATTGTCTGCCTGCTGATTGACACATGGTGGACATTTACTGCGGGAGCAGAGACACACGCCACTTTCTTGCACACCTCTTCACCCTGAACCAATCCAAGCTAAGTGCAAAAGTCATGATTGTTGTAGCCACCCATGATGAAAACTAGAGAATTTGTATTGCCACATACTGTACATAACAGGATGAGGATTTATTTAAAATTGAGTTTATTGTAATATGCACATCCACATTTGCACAGGTGCAATGAAAATTTTACTTGCAGCAGCATCACAGGGACACAGCATACACACACCAATCACAAGAAAAGCATGAGTTAGACACAAATTTTACAAGAACACAAAAATATCAATTGAAGTGCAGAGTGCTCAAAGTGGGCATAGTGTTGTTATACTGAGGTGTGTTTAGAGTTGAGGTGCAAGTTGGTTCGGGAACCAAATGGTTGAAATAATCTAAGTTTTCTTGAAAGTGTTGTTTACAGCAAGGGTGGACTGTATCTCCACAGACAAATCCATTAGAGTCCTAAAGTTTCTGGATAACACGACTGACATTGGTCTCATCTCTAATAAAGATGTGACCTGCTATAAAAGTGAGGTAGACAATCATGCAGCAAGGCGTACTTGTAAAATCTTGGAGCTCAATGCTATCAAGACAGTGGAAATGAGGATTAACTTATAGAACATAAAACATAGAATAGTACAGCACAGCACAGGCCCTTCAGCCCACAATGTTGTGCCGACCCTCAAACCCTGCCTCCCATATAAGCCCCCACCTTAAATTCCTCCATATACCTGTCTAGTAGCCTCTTAACCTTCACTAGTGTATCTGCCTCCACCACTGACTCAGGCAGTGCATTCCACGCACCAACCACTCTCTGAGTAAAAAACCTTCCTCTAATATCCCCCTTGAACTTCCCACCCCTTACCTTAAAGCCATGTCCTCTTGTATTTGAGCAGTGGTGCCCTGGGGAAGAGGCGCTGGCTATCCACTCTATCTATTCCTCTTATTATCTTGTACACCTCTATCATGTCTCCTCTCATCCTCCTTCTCTCCAAAGAGTAAAGCCCTAGCTCCCTTAATCTCTGATCATAATTCATACTCTGTAAACCAGGCAGCATCCTGGTAAATTTCCTCTGTACCCTTTCCAATGCTTCCACATCTTTCCTATAGTGAGGTGACCAGAACTAGACACAGTACTCCAAGTGTGGCCGAATCAGAGTTTTATAGAGCTGCATCATTACATCGTGACTCTTAAACTCTATCCCTCGACTTATGAAAGCTAACACCCCATAAGCTTTCTTAACTACCCTATCCACCTGTGAGGCAACTTTCAGGTATCTGTGGACATGTATCCCTCTGCTCCTCCACACTACCAAGTATCCTGCTATTTACTTTGTACTCTGCCTTGGAGTTTGTCCTTCCAAAGTGTACCACCTCACACTTCTCCGGGTTGAACTCCATCTGCCACTTCTCAGCCCACTTCTGCATCCTATCAATGTCTCTCTGCAATCTTTGACAATCCTCTACACTATCTACAACACCACCAACCTTTGTGTCGTCTGCAAACTTGCCAACCCACCCTTCTACCCCCACATCCAGGTCATTAATAAAAATCACGAAAAGTAGAGGTCCCAGAACAGATCCTTGTGGGACACCACTAGTCACAATCCTCCAATCTGAATGTACTCCCTCCACCACCACCCTCTGCCTTCTGCAGGCAAGCCAATTCTGAATTCACCTGGCCAAACTTCCCTGGATCCCATGCCTTCTGACTTTCTGAATAAGCCTACCGTGTGGAACCTTGTCAAATGCCTTACTAAAATCCATATAGATCACATCCACTGCACTACCCTCATCTATATGCCTGGTCACCTCCTCAAAGAACTCTATCAGGCTTGCTAGACACGATCTGCCCTTCACAAAGCCATGCTGACTGTCCCTGATCAGACCATGATTCTCTAAATGCCCATAGATCCTATCTCTAAGAATCATTTCCAACAGCTTTCCCACCACAGACGTAAGGCTCACTAGTCTATAATTACCCAGACTATCCCTACTACCTTTTTTGAACAAGGGGACAACATTCGCCTCCCTCCAATCCTCTGGTACCATTCCCGTGGATAATGAGAACATAAAGATCCTAGCCAGAGGCTCAGCAATCTCTTCCCTCACCTCGTGGAGCAGCCTGTGGAATATTCCGTCAGGCCCCGGGGACTTATCCGTCCTGATGTATTTTAACAATTCCAACACCTCCTCTTCTTTAATATCAACATGCTCCAGAACATCAACCTCACTCATATTGTCCTCACCATCATCAAGTTCCCTCTCATTGGTGAATACCAAAGAGAAGTATTCATTGAGGACCTCGCTCACTTCCACAGCCTCCAGACACATCTTCCCACCTTTATCTCTAATCGGTCCTACCTTCACTCCTGTCATCCTTTTGTTCTTCACATAATTGAAGAATGCCTTGGGGTTTTCCTTTACCCTACTTGTCAAGGCCTTCTCATGCCCCCCTCTTGCTCTTCTCAGCCCCTTCTTAAGCTCCTTTCTTGCTTCCCTATATTCCTCAATAGAACCATCTGATCCTTGCTTCCTAAACCTCATGTATGCTGCTTTCTTCCACCTTACTAGATTTTCCACCTCACTTGTCACCCATGGTTCCTTCACCCTACCATTCTTTATCTTCCTCACTGGGACAAATTTATCCCTAACATCCTGCAAGAGATCTCTAAACATCGACCACATGTCCATAGTACATTTCCCTGCAAAAACATCATCCCAATTCACACCCGCAAGTTCTAGCCTTATAGCCTCATAATTTGCCCTTCCCCAATTAAAAATTTTCCTGTCCTCTCCGATTCTATCCTTTTCCATGATAATGCTAAAGGCCAGGGAGCGGTGGTCACTGTCCCCCAGGTTCTCACCCACTGAGAAATCTGTGACCTGACCCGGTTCATTACCTAGTACTAGATCTAGTATGGCATTCCCCCTAGTCGGCCTGTCCACATACTGTGACAGGAATCCGTCCTAGACACACTTAACAAACTCTGCCCCATCTAAACCCTTGGGACTAATCAGGTGCCAATCAATATTAGGGAAGTTAAAGTCACCCATGATAACAGCCCTGTTATTTTTGCAGCTTTCCAAAATCTGCCTCCCAATCTGCTCCTCTGTATCTCTGCTGCTGCCAGGGGGCCTATAGAATACCCCCAGTAGAGTAACTGCTCCCTTCCTGTTTCTGACTTCCACCCATACTGACTCAAAAGAGGATCCTGCTACATTACCCACTCTTTCTGTAGCTGTAATAGTATCCTTGACCAGTAATGCCACCCCTCCTCCCCTTTTTCCGCCATCTCTATCCCTTTTAACGCACTGAAATCCAGGAACATTGAGAGTCCATTCCTGCCCTGGTGCCAGCCAAGTCTCTGTAATGGCCACTACATCATAATTCCATATATGTATCCAAGCTCTCAGTTCATCACCTTTGTTCCTGATGCTTCTTGCATTGAAGTACACACATTTCAGCCCTTCTATCTTACCGTCTTTACACCATTTATTCTGCTTCTCTTTCCTCAAAGCCTCTCTGTATGTTAGATCTGGCTTTACTCCATGCGCTTCTTTCACTGCTCTATCGCTCTGGGTCCCATCCCCCTTGCAAATTAGTTTAACCCCTCCCAAACCATGCTAGCAAACCTACCTGCAAGGATATTGCTCCCCCTCGAGTTCAGGTGCAACCCATCCAATCTGCACAGATCTGTACAATATGCCGACAACCTTCTACCTTCCCCCCTGGAAATTAATGGTCAGGCTGCGTCTGTGGTCAAGTCATTCAAAATGCTGGGGACTACCATTACCAATACGTTGAAGAATGTTACACAGCCCAGCAGATTGCTCTTCCTATGCCAGCTGAGGAAACTTAACATCTCAGAGTGTATCCTGATGAATTTTCACTCAGCCATCATTGAGAGTGTTGTGAACACCTCAATCATTGTTTGGTTTCCAATTGCCTCCTCCCTCTCCAAATTCAGGTTGCAGCAACTGAACCACCCAGCAGAGAAAATCATAGGCTGTCAGTTACAGACATGAAAAGATCTGTCCATCGCCAGAGAAAAGAGTTGAAAAAAAATTACTGCTGACCCCACCCACCCTATTCACCAAATTACCATAAGGCAGACAATGCAATTCCATCACCACCAGGACTACATGTCATCTCTGAACCTTCTTTCCTGTAGCAATCCAAATTCTCAACAAAACTCACTCAGGTGTAATACCTTAACTGTCCCTACAGAACATCCGTTAAATGGTCCTTCCTGCTCACTTTGTTCTGTTAATAATTATTGAGTCTGTTCGTATGTTCACATTAATTTAAGTTTGATTGTTGCGCATATGACCATTCTGCTAATTGTTGATTGCTCATGGTTGTTTGCACTATAGCCTTGTAAATTGTTGGTTGCTATTGTATTGTCCGCTACAGTATTGACTTTAAGCTCAGCACCAAACCATAATAGTGGAATGTTTCACATACTGGCAATAAAGTGATTCTGATCTGAGAGGATTTTATAAGTCAGCTAGCCTCTCCTGGCAGGCTATTTTTGTGCAATGTTGGCAGTAAAGGTAGAAATGTGGAATAGGTGAGACCTGGAAAATTTTACTTCATGGACTCTTATGAAAATCCTTTCTAGATTGGGAGTCCCAATCGTTACCTTCTCTGCTCGTCAGGGAGTTAAATAACGTTTCCCTGGTAAACATCTTCCTCCTACTGCTCCCCAGACTTCACCTCATGCCCATCCATTTCCATATCTCCTTGTTACACAGTCGTAAAGTCACAGAGCATAGAAACAGGGCCTTCAACCCAACTGGTCCATGCCAACGAAGATACCCATCCAAGCCATTTCTATTTTCCCAAATTTAGCCCACATCAGTTCAATGCTTTCCTTCACAACTTCACAACTGTCTTTTAAAGGTCATTATTGTACTTGCCTCAACCATTTCCTATGACAGCTCATTTAACTCCCCTCTGTGTAAAAAAAAGTTGTCCCACAAGTTCAAATCTTTCCCCTCTTACTATAAACCCATGGCCTCTAGTTCGTGATTTCCCACCCTGGAAAAAAGACTGAATGCATTCGCCCTGTTAGGGTGTATTCTGGAATTAGCGTATATAGCACATATTAACTCCAGCAACCAATCTTTAGACCTGAATGTGGATTGTAGATTAAATTTAAAATGTAGCCCTGGACTTTTGTTTCCTGGAGCTGTGGACATCAGTTAATTGAAAACTAGACAATGCTGATTAGCATTCATTTTGGGTGTCTGGAGTGTGGGTGCAACGAAGGTGGTGTGAAAATTATATGTAATTCAAAAGAAGCATAGTAGATACGTTGTAACTATAGAATTGTCCAACTGTTGCCTTTCATCTTCAGCATATAAAATGTCATGTAATATTGGATCGAATAGACCTCTTCCTCCAAGAGTGTCTCATTTTGTTGAATAAAACATTCTGTATCCACTAGCTTCAGTGTCTCTCCGGCGATATCGTTCACATTATTCACAGTTTTTGGATGACTCTGCCATAGTTGGATGCATCAGCAAGGGAGATAAGGCTGAGTACAGGGCTACGGTAGGAAACTTTGTCACATGGTGTGAGCAGAATTATCTGCAGCTTAATGTGAAAAAGACTAAGGAGCTGGTGGCAGACCTGAGGAGAGCTAAGGTACCGGTGACCGCTGTTTCCATCCAGGGGGTCAGTGTGGACATGGTGGATACAAATACTTGGGGATACGAATTGACAATAAACTGGAATGGTCAAAGAACACTGAGGCTGTCTACAAGAAGGGTCAGAGCCGTCTCTATTTCCTGAGGAGACTGAGGTCCTTTAACATCTGCCGGACGGTGCTGAGGATGTTCTACGAGTCTGTGGTGGCCAGTGCTATCATGTTTGCTGTTGTGTGCTGGGGCAGCAGGCTGAGGGTGGCAGACACCAACAGAATCAACAAACTCATTCGTAAGGCCAGTGATGTTGTGGGGATGGAACTGGACTCTCTCACGGTGGTGTCTGAAAAGAGGATGCTGTCTAAGTTGTATGCCATCTTGGTCAATGTCTCCCATCCACTACATAATGTACTGGGTGGGCACAGGAGTACATTCAGCCAGAGACTCATTCCACCGAGATGCAGCACTGAGCGTCATAGGAAGTCATTCCTGCCTGTGGCCATCAAACTTTACAACTCCTCCCTTGGAGGGGCAGACACCTTGAGTCAATAGGCTGGTCCTGGACTTATTTCATAATTTACATATTGCTATTTAACTATTTATGGTTCTATTACTATTTATTATTTATGGAGCAACTGTAACGAAAACTAATTTCACCCGGGACTAATAAAGTATGACTATGACTATGACATTACAACACACCCTATCTATGCCCCAGATGATTTTATATACCTCTATAAAATCATCTCACAGTCTCCTATGCTCTTTTCACAACACTCGCAGTCTCTGATGGTCAAATTGTACAGAAAATGTGAAAATGCCTTGTGTTGCAAGGTGCCGGTAATCCTCGGGACAACAATCTCTCATCTTCAGGAGCCTTTGGTGGTTTCTATTCACTCTTGATACTTCTGTGGCCTTTATCGTATCTACACTCGTCTGCTACCACTGGGGAATAACAGTGTGGCCTTTACAGCAGCCAAAAAACCCCTTTGTGTAGTGTTTTAAATTGTGAATATTCTGCAGTGTACATTCCTTCGAGATTTAGGAGTCATATGTGGCACTTGGAAATTCTTCTTGTCATCCACATTGACCTGCACACTAAGGGAGTAGAAATCTTACTTATTCATGCAAGGTGCAGGTTATTAGAGGGAGAAGTAATTAGCAGAGGCAATCCCTTACAGAACCCTATGTCCAAAAGATGATCACGTCTCACTGAAAAGATGAAGGATGGTAAACCTGATGAGAGACATGACCAAAATCCGCTGCAGCCACTTAGGAAAATCTTAGAGGAACCTGAACAAGAGTCAGCATTATTTTCACCTCCCTGGAGAAGGCAGGCCATGGCTGAATGTTGTTCTGCAAAATACCTCAAAAAAAAACCTGAAGCTGCAAACAGAGCAGGCCAGATATGTGTTGTCTCTGAGGACTCTTCAATGTAGGGTCTATCTATGTACTACGTTGAAATCCTCAATCCATGTAGATTGGCCATTTATGCCATCTTAAACGCCATCTGTAAATTTAATGATGACACAGCTATTGTTGGCAGAATTTCACATGGTGACGAGGGGGCATTCAGGAGCAAGATATATCAGCTAGCTGAGTGCTGTTGCAACAACAACCTTGCACTGAACATCAGTAAGACCAAAGAACTGATAGGACTTCAGAAAGGGTAAGATGAGAAAACACACACTGGTCCTCATACAAGGCCCAGAAGTGGGAAGAGTGAGCAATTTCAAGTTCCTTGGTGTCAGTATCACACTTTGAAAGGGAGAACACAACTACAGCTGTGAAGATTCTTGCTGCGCCTGATGACCCTGTGATCTCCATCTCAGAGGCCGATGTTAGACTGTCTTTAAAGGCTGAACCCTCGCAAAGCAGAAGGTCCCGATAGAGTACCTCGTAAGGCTCTGAAGACTTGTGCCAACCAACTGGTGGGAGTTATCAAGGACATCTTCAATCTCTCACTGCTACGGGCAAAAGTTCCCACTTGCTTCAAAAAGGACAACAATTATACCAGTGCCTAAGAAGGATAATGTGAGCTGCCTTAATGACTATTGCCTGGTAGCACTCACATCTACTTTGAGAGGTTGGTCATGACTAGACTGAACTCCTGCCTCAGCAAGGACCTGAACCCTTTGCAATTTGCCTATCGCCACAATAGGTCAACAGCTGATGCATTCTCAATGGCTCTCCACACAGCTTTAGACCACCTGGACAACACAAGCACCTATGTCAGGATGCTGTTCATCGACTATAGCTCAGTATTTAATACTATCATTCCCATAATCCTGATTGAGAAGTTGCAGTACCTGGGCCTCTGTACCTCCCTCTGCAATTGGATCCTCGACTTCCTAACCAGAAGACCACAACCTGTGCCGATTGGTGATAACATATCCTCCTCGCTGACGATCAACACTGGCGCACCTTAGGGGTGTGTGCTTAGCCCACTGCTCTACTCTCTATATACACATGACTGTGTGGCTAGGTATAGCTCAAATACCATCTATAAATTTGCTGATGATACAACCATTGTTGGTAGAATCTCAGGTGGTGATGAGAGGGCGTGCAGGAGTGAGATATGCCAACTAGTGGAGTGGTGTCGCAGCAACAACCTGGCACTCGATGTCATTAAGACGAAAGAGCTGATTGTGGACTTCAGGAGGGGTAAGACGCAGGAACATATACCAATCCTCATAGAGGGATCAGAAATGGAGAGAGTGAGCAGTTTCAAGTTCCTGAGTGTCAAGATCTCTGAGGATCTAACCTGGTCCCAACATATTGATATAGTCATAAAGAAGGCAAGACAGTGGCTATACTTTATTAGGAGTTTGAAGAGATTTGGTATGTCAACAAATACACTCAAAAACTTCTATAGTTTTACCGTGGAGTGCATTCTAACAGGCTTCATCACTGTCTGGTATGGTGGGGCTACTGCACAGGACTGAAAGAAGCTGCAGAAGGTTATAAATCTAGTCAGCTCCATCTTGGGTACTAGCCTACAAAGTACCCAGGACATCTTCAGGGAGCAACGTCTCAGAAAGGCAGTGTCCATTATTAAGAACCTCCAGCACCCAGGGCATGCCCTTTTCTCACTGTTACCATCAGGTAGGAGGTACAGAAGCCTGAAGGCACACACTCAGTGATTCAGGAACAGCTTCTTCCCCTCTGCCATCCGATTCCTAAATGGACATTGAATCTTTGGACAATACCTTGTTTTTTTTAATATACAGTATTTCTGTTTCTGCATGTTTTTTTAAATCTATTCAATATATGTAATTGATTTACTTGTTTTTTTTTAATTTATTTTTTTCTGAGCTAGATTATGTATTGCATTAAACTGCTGCTAGTAAGTTAACAAATTTCACGTCACGTGCTGGTGATAATAAACCTGATTCTGATTCTGATTCTTTGAGGATCTATCCTGGACCGAATATATTGATGCACCTACAAAGAAGGCATGACGGTGGCTATATTTCATTAGGAGTTTGAGGAGATTTGGTATGTCACCAAAGACAATTGCAAATTTCTACAGATGTACCATGGTGAGCATTCTAACTGGCTGCATCACCATCTGGTATGGGGCAACTGCACAGGATCGAAATAAGCTGCAGAGAGGTGCAATCTTAGTCAGCTTCAACATGGGTACCAGCCAGGATATCTTCAAGGAGCAGTCTTCAATTAGGCAGCATCCATTAATTAAGGACCCCCCACCAACCAGGTCATGCCTTGTTCTCATTGCTACCATCAGGAATAAGGTACAGGAGCGTGAAGGCACACACTCAGCAAATCAGGAACAACAAATTTCACGACATGTGCCAGTGATATTAAACTTGATTCTGATTCTGGTCATAATGGCACCACGCTAATGTTACCATGGAGACAGCTATGAATGAGTATTTCAGCAGCTAAACAATGGGAACAGTGCACATCTAGTTTAACACCCTCTACTGATTTTGGCAGTGTTTGAGCAGACCACAGTCACTTTTGAAGCTTCCCAATCAGGTTTCCCATTGTCAGCAGATTGTTCTTTCAAGTAATGAGAAAAGCATCAAACTGGAGTGCTCACAATTCCACTGACTGTTTAATGGGACCCAGAGTATAGACATTCTGTTCCAATTCATGTGCCATCAGATGATGAGATGGACGACCCAGTAATCTGAGCACAGAAGTACCTAGTCACATTTCGAGATTGTGCAACTTCACCTGGCAAGAATCTCCAGCAGAATCTATTCTGAATAAAACTGAAATTGGCCTGAAAAAGCAAGCACGGTATGATCCAGTTTGTAAGCTGAAGTCAGGCTTTGCCTGATCAAATGGAGTCTGGCTGCATCCATGAGGGAAAGGTCATGTCAAAACACAGTGGATTTTTTTTTGAGAAGATAGTGAACTAGCAACATGGTGGAAGGGAATATCTACAGATGTGCCTCTGTACATTTCCAGAAGCCACTTACCTTTCCTTACGCTATTCCTTAGGCTTTTCACTATTTGTTCCATGAATTCAAATGAATAAAGTTTAGCACAGAGATTAATGTGAGCCATTGAGGATGTGCTACGTAGTTACAGTACAATATAGAGAAGCACAGCAATGATCATTTTGGTGAGAGCAAACTTCATAAGCTTCTGAGGTCCACGATCTTCCAAATCACAGTTACACCAGAACACAGAATAGAGTAGGTGAGACCGAGGTTCCAGAGGTTGAGGGGAACGGGAAGATTGGCCAGAGAGGACTGATTATAATCTGTGGTGGGTGAGGTTTGGCCAGTCAGATATTGGCAACTTTTGCAGTTGGGATGGGTGAAGAGAGATTTGTACAATGATCAGGAAATTTGGGGTAAAGAGATTCATGATATGAAGAATTATGTCCATATGAAATAAGGAAAATCAGGGGTTTGGCAGTTTAGGAAAGGGAAGCTAAGAAAATGGGAAGCTCAAGAAGGTTGGATCAGGATTAATTGAATAGTTGGGTGACTTCATTGGACCAGGGAGCCCAAACCATTGGGAGTGAAGGACTACAGTGGAAGGTAAACAATGGAACTTACCTCAGCGGCGTGTTAATCTGGTGCAGCACTTTTAAAACCTAGTTGGTCTGGAGCTGTCCACCATTGGGCGTTCAGAGAAAGTATGCCCTAATTTCTCTCATAATAGGACTCTATAGAGAAGAATGTCGTCCCTCTTCATCTCTGGTGCTGAAAACAAGCCAGATTCACACTGCACAGGTGATACCAGGAAAAAAACCAAACATTTAGAGTCATATGAAAAGACCCAGAGATAGCTGGTATTACAGTGTTTACTGCCGCCGGGAGAGAGGTGCCAGAGTTGATACGCCCCACTGGGAACCGTGTGGCGCAGCACCCAGGCTGAAATTGGTGCTGCCCCCACCCCAATTGTTTGCTTGGCAGAAGACAAGCTATATTGTGGTTGACTGCAGATTTCTGCGGCATTCGTAGCCCGAGTCTGGACTTTTTACTGCATGGCTGTATCTTTATGTGTTGCTATCTTGTATGTGCTATGTGTGGTTTGTGCTGTGTGTCAGTTGGTACTGTGCTTTGCACCTTGACCCCAAAGTAATGCGGTCTCATTTGGCTGTATTCAGAGGTGTTCCTGTATGGCTGAATGGCAATTAAGCTTAAACTGAATTGAATTGAATAGTCATAGATTGTGGAGACAGGCCCTTCTGCCCAACGGTCCATGCTGACCAAGATTTCAACCAATGCTAGACCCATTTGCCTGCATCTGGCCCATATGCTCGTAACCTTTCCTGTTGAGAAGTTGGTCATGACTAGACTGAACTCCTGCCTCAGCAAGGACCTGGACCCATTGTAATTTGCCTATTGCCACAATAGGTCAACGGCAGACACAATCTCAATGTCTCTTCACACGGCTTTAGACCACCTGGACAACACAAACACCTATGTCAGGATGCTGTTCATCGACTATAGCTCAGTATTTAATACCATCATTCGCACAATCCTGATTGAGAAGTTGCAGAACCTGGGCCTCTGCACCTCCCTCTGCAATTGGATCCTCGACTTCCTAACCGGATGACCACAATCTGTGCGGATTGGTGATAACATATCCTCCTCACTGATGATCAACACTGGCTCAACACTGGTGCACCTCAGGGGTGTGTGCCTAGCCCACTGCTCTACTCTCTATATACACATGACTGTGTGGCTAGGCATAGCTCAAATACCATCTATAAATTTACTGATGATACAACCATTGTTGGTAGAATCTCAGGTGGAGATGAGAGGGCGTACAGGAGTGAGATATGCCAACTAGTGGAGTGGTGCCGCAGCAACAACCTGGCACTCAACGTCAGTAAGACGAAAGAGCTGATTGTGGACTTCAGGAAGGGTAAGACGCAGGAACACATACCAATCCTCATAGAGGGATCAGAAGTGGAGGGAGTGAGCAGTTTCAAGTTCCTGGGCGTCTGAGGACCCACCCTGGTCCCAACATATTGATGTAGTTATAAGGAAGGCAAGACAGCAGCTATACTTCATTAGGAGTTTGAAGGGATTTGGTATGTCAACAAATACACTCAAAAACTTCTCTAGTTGTACTGTGGAGAACGTTCTGACAGTCTGCATCGCTGTCTGATATGGCAGAGGGGCTACTGTACAGGACCGAAAGAAGCTGCAGAAGGTTGTAAATCTAGTCAGCTCCATCCTGGGCACTAGCCTACAAAGTACCCAGGACATCTTCAGGGAGCAACGTCTCAGAAAGACAGCGTCCATTATTAAGGGCCTCCAGCACCCAGGGCATGGCCTTTTCTCACTGTCACCATCAGGTAGGAGATACAGAAGCCTGAAGGCACACACTCAGTGAATCAGGAACAGCTTCTTCCCCTCTGCCATTGGACATTGAACCCCTGAACACTAACTCACTTTTTTAATATATATTATTTCTGTTTTTTGCACAGTTTTTAATCTACTCAATATACGTGTACTGTAATTGATTTACTTATTTATTATTATTATTTTTTCTCTCTGCTATGTATTGCATTGAACTGCTGCTGCTAAGTTAACAAATTTCACGTCACAGGCCGGTGATAATAAACCTGATTCTGATTCTGATTCTGATATATGTATCCAAGTATCCTTTAAATGCTGTTAATGTACCTGCCTCAACCATTTCTTCTGGCTGCTCATTTCAGATACTGACCCACCTTTGGGTGAGAAATTTGCCCTTCATGTTTCAATTGAAACTATCATCTTTCATACCTATGCCATCGAGTTCTTGATTCTCCAACCTTGGGGAGAAAAAGTCTGTGCACATTGATCCTTTCTGTGCCCTTCATGACTATATATACCTAAATAAGGTCATCCTTTATTTTCCTTTGCTCCAATGGAAAAATCCAACCTGTCCTACGTCTCTCCATCACAAACAAGAGAAAATCTGCAGATGCTGGAAATCCAAAGCAACATACGCACAGAATGCTGGAGGAACTCAGCAGGCCAGGCAACATCTGTGGAAAAGAGTAAGCAGTCAATATTTCGGGTCGAGACCCTTCAGCAGGACTGGAAAAAAAGAGGAGAATTGAGCGTAAGAAGGTGGGAGGAGGGGATGAAGAAATACAAGGTGGTAGGTGATAGGTGGAACCAGGAGGGGGGAGGGGTGAAGTAAAGAGCTGGGAAGTTGATTGGTGAAAGAGATAAAGGGCTGGAGAAGGGGGAGTCTGATAGGAGAGGACAGAAGGCCATGGAAGGAAGGGAAGGAGGAGGAACACCAGAGGGAGGTAATGGGCAGGTAGGGAGATAAGGTGTGAGATGGAAACAGGAATGGGGAATAATGAGGAGGGGCTGAGACAATTACCAGAAGTTTGAGAAATCAATATTCATGCCATCAGCTTGGAGGTTACCCAGATGGAATATAAGGTGTTGGTCCTCCAACTTGAGTGTGTGGCCTCATAGCGGCAGTAGAGGAGGCCATGGACTGATATGTTGGAATGGAAATGGGAAGTAGTATTGAAATGGTGGCCACCGGGAGATCCTGTTTTTCTGGCAGATGGAAAGTAGGTGCTCGGCGAAGCAGTCTCCCAATCCACGTTGGGTCTCACCAATATACAGGAAGTCACTCCAGGAGCACTGGATACAGTAGGTGACCCCAACATTGCAGGTGAAATATCACCTCACCTGGAAGGACTGTTTGGGCTCTGAATGGTAGTCAGGAAGGCAGTGTAGAGGCAGGTTTGGCACTTGTTCTGCTTGTAATGATAAGTACCAGGAGGGAGATGGATGGGGAGGGATGAATGGGCAAGGGAGTCGCTCAGGGAGTGACTCCTGTGGAAAGTGAAGGGGAGGGTAAGATGTGCTTGGAGGTGGGATGACGTTGGAGATAGCGGAAGTTGCTATCATTATGTGCTGGATGCAGAGGCTAGTAGGGGTGGTAGGTGAGGACAAGAAGAACCCTATCCCAGGTGTGGTGGCAAGAGTATGGGGTGAGAGCAGATGCGCGTGAAATAGAAGAGATGCAGGTGAGGACGGCGTTGATGATGGAGGAAAGGAAGCTGCTTTCTTTGAAGAAGGAGGACATCTCTTTAGTTCCGGAATGAAAAGCTTCATCCTGAGAGCAGATGTGGCAGAGATGAAAGAACTGAGAGAAGGAAATGGCATTTTTGCAAGTGACAGGATGGGTCACCTATAGTCTGGGTAGCTGTGAGAATCAGTGGGTTTATAAAAGATATCAGTAGATAGACTGTCTCCAGAGATGGCAATGGAGAGATCGAGAAAAGAGAGGGAGATGTCAGAAATGGACCAAGTAAATTTGAGGACAGGGTGGAAGTTGGAGGCAAACTTGATGAAACATGGGTGCAGGAAGCAGAGCAAAGAGAGAGTCCAACCTCTCTCCATAACTTCGTCCCTCAAGTTCTCGCAACACCCTCCTAAATCTCCTCTGCACTTTTTCCACCTTAAAGGCATCCACCTTAATGGCAGGGTGACCAAAACTGAATGCAATATTCCAAATGCAGCCTCATCAACATCTTGGACAACTGCAATGTAAAATCTCAATGTCTATACTCAGTGCCCTGACTAATGAAGGCTACCATGCTAAAAGCCTTCGTTAACTCGCTGTCTACCTGTGATGTCACTTTCAGGGAACCATATATTTGCACTCCTAGGTTCCTGTTTCACAACACACCCCAGGGCCCTACCATTCACTGTGAAAGTTCTAAAGCCACTTGCTTAAATGCATTTTAATCCCATAACACTGAAATTAACAGCACCATATAAATACATTTCTAAGCACCACATGATGTTTCCAAGAATCCAGATGACAGTCAATTAGGAGCTATAAATAAATGACTGGATTGTTGAAGGAGATCGTAAAATCAGAAGACGCTGGGAACACTCAGCAGGTCAGGCAGTATTTGCAGAAAGAGAAAGGGAGTTAACATTTCACCATTCATCAGAACTGATTTTCATTAAGTGAAACACAATACATAACTATGGAAGATAACTATGTGAGGATGTATGAGGTTATTTATTTGAGAACATTAACCAGGTTGGTACCAAAATGTAAGTGAGAGAAGGCTGCATTTCTGCATTGTTGACGGAGCCACCTTTTCAGATGAGATGCTTTGCCAAGGTCATATCAGCCTGCTCTGAAGGACTACAAGATCCTATCTCAGAAATGTCATGTGAATTCACTGAATATCCCTCAAATTTTATCCTTCAAAAATTAACACTGAAAAACAACCAGTTCGCAGTTTGGGTGACCGTTGCTCCATGTAAAATAATGACCACGATACCTTTGGTCATACTGGAGACATATGCAGTACTGTGCAAAAGTCTTATGCACATGAGTATGTGTATATACACCTAAGGTGCCTAAGACCTTTGCACAGTACTGTATTTGTCAATGTGAAGTGGAGAGTGATTTGTAAATCTGCTGGGAGCAAAGGATGCTGGGAATGCCGAGGGACGCGCACCGCGGGAGGGGTGTGGGATAGGTGGCAGAGAAGGAGTGCCAAGGCGGGGGAGCGGGGGTTTCAGGTGCGGACACACCCAGCCCTGAGGCATCAGGCAAGATAATTTGATTCCAAACAACTGGGTTGTTGATCATTACAGAATGTCTCTCTGGTGCTTCCCTCGCCCTCCCTTCTCCCTGCCCCTTTTCCCAACCATGACTCCCCTCTTCCCGCCCCCTTCCCACTCTCAGTTCACAATAAAGACCCATATCAGAACCAGGTTTATCATCACTCACGTGTGACACGAAATATGCTTTTTTTGCAGCAGCAGCAGTACAATGCATTACATAAAATCACAACAGTACTGTGCAAAAGTCTTAGGCACCCAGCTATATATATATAAGTGAATGTTCATTATTTAATCAATACTTAATGCATAGAGACATGAAGCCTGTATCGAAAGAAAATAAAACAATGTCAAATAATAATAGAAAATTTCTTAATTCCTTCAAAAACCAATACAGAATCGAATAATTGGTATTGCTCATTTTTTATGTACTGACTGTTGTATTAACAAATGCTCCATTGTTGATCTCTGTGCACCTGCGTTAAGGTGAGGAAGAATGAATCAAATGGCAGATACGTTCAGATTCAGTTGGAATATTTTTCCTACTTGAAGAGCTTCCTGATATTCTTTGTACAATCTTATGATCACCTGCCTAATGTGATGTCAGATATTTGGGATCCACGAGAAACATAAATGTGATTGTGTTTTAATAAGAAGCAAGACCAGGAAAGAAAATAAGAGACTTAAAGAAAATTAACATAAAATAATAAATCACCTTCGGTGGAAAGAATAAATTATGGTCTTGTTTATAAAATCTGTAGCCACGTCATGGACATAAGGAACTAATCTGATGAATAAAAGCATATTTTGTTAGGTTTAATTCAAGATTGTCTGTGGTTTTACAAGTGGGTAAAGACTGAAAATGATTATTATGCTCAGGTTATAGGGAAGTTTCCTTTTCCAAATTTATTTCTGCAACAAGGCCGGCATGGTGGAGTAGCAGCACAACACTTTACAGTGCAGGCGACTTGGGTTCAACTCCCGCCACCGCCTGTAAGCAGTTTGTACTTTCTGTCCATGACCTCATGGGTTTCCGGCTTCCTCCCACAGTCCAAAGACGTGCTGGTTGGTAGGTTAATTGGTCGTTGTAAACTGTCCTGTGAGTAGGCTAGCATTTAAAAAAAATTAGAGGATTGTTGGGCAGCGTGGCTCTAAGAGCTAGAAGGGGCTATTCTGTGCTATATCACAATAATATTACTACTCTATTTATCATTGGAACTTTTAATTGAATATCTCTATCATGGCTTTAAACCTTCCTTTAATCACATAAAAGAAGCTTTGCTCAATTAAAATTGAATGTAAATTGAAACACACACCTAACTTTCATTTTGGCTTGAAATCATTTTGGACTTTCTTTGGTTGATGACTAATTAGCAAAAGTTGTTTTCGGCAACATTTTATTATTAGTATTTACAGGATGTGGTAAGTGCAACATCTATTGTCTAACTGAAATTCCCTGTGAGAAGGTAGTATTGAACAACTGCAAACTTTCTAGTGAAGGCCAGAATGTCATTGGACAGGGAGTTCCAAAATTTAGAACCAGCTATTGTGAAAGCAGAGTGATATGTTTCTAAATCAGAAAACTACGTGACATGGAAGATAGCCAGCAGGAAGTGTTCAGTGAAGCTCTTGTCCTTCATGCTGGTTCAGTCTGAAGCTTGGGAATTTTTTGCAGCAGCCCCAGTGAATTAAATGCAGAACATTCTGTAGATGGTACATAATGCAACCACAGTGCACTGATGATGATGGGGGTAATTTTTAGCATGATGGATGGAATGCCAACTAAGCCATATGAGCAGATTACTGGTGGATTTGGAAATGTTATAATAGAGCACTATGGTGCTGAGAATATTATCTCCTGTGAGCTACAACTCCAACATTCCTGAGATGGCCTGGAGTCTCGGTAAATTGAAGGTTAATCTCTTCAACCCTCAGATGTGTAAAATAAGAGGGATAATGAAGAAAAGTTTTTTTCCCAATTTATTTGTCTTAAAATACTGAGCATTGGTTAATGTACTTTTGGGTAGGGCTGATGAAGGTCATCTGTTAAAATTACCAAGTGTACTTCCTAAATGTGGCTCAAATTTTTGATTTAAGTAATCTTTAAATAATGTTCAAATGGAGAGCCATCCATTTTTTTTTGTTAGTTTTTGTTCAGTACTTGAGGAGAGCTCACATCTCACATCTCACATCTCTCATTGAAAACAAATGGGTGCATCATAGTGGAAATTTCTGGTTGATGGTCGATTTCTATAATTCTGGGCTTCATTTTCTTGCATTTGGGCTCAGCGCTCAAGAAAGGTGTTTAATCTCACATTGTGCCCTGGGATGTAGACATAGTACCCACTGACAAGAAGCAGCACAAAGCCAAGGGAGTGAGAATATGGCTTGAATTCAGATATTGTAGCAGCAATGATAAATATTCACTGAAAATATTGATAACCTTTATCATAAATTTTTCCACTTCATAAGACACCAAAATTAAGGAAATCCGCTCTGATCACACTGGACAACAAAGATTTTGCTTCCTGAATACTTTTTGGTGTATCTTGTGGCTTTTGGGCTGCTGATCATGAAAATCACCATGAAATTCCCCTCTCGTGTGTCATTTTTAAAAATCGCCTTTATTTGTTATTTCAAATCATAATTCAATTCATTTAAAATGTTGCCCACAATGTAGGCTGAAGCCATAAAGTGCAACATGTCATTAACTGTTCATTTTCTGCATTCCTATTTAGACTTCTTTCCTGCAAATCTTGGCGTTGTCAGTAACCAGCATGGTGAAAGGTTTCACCAGGACATTGCGGTCACGGATAAATGGTATCAGGGCAACTGGAGTCCATCAATGCTAGCTGATTATTGTTGGACACTTAAATGAGAAGCCTCAGACACTGAGTACAAATAATCATTAACAAAATGTTCTTAACTTAGTTGAACTATTGCAATGCATCAGCACCACTGGGCAATCAAATGCATTATATTCCATAAAAGTTAATTTATTGTTTCTCCAAATTCTTACATGATACAAGTATTCTGAAATTATGTTCAGCTTCAAGGGGTCCATCTTAAACATAAGGAATTCTGAGGAAGCAAATTTTTCAAAGAAAAAATTGTTGTCCAGTGTTATCAGTCTGTGTGTGTTACTTTTGCAAGTACTCATATACTATTATGAGTACTGGGTTGGAAATATTATGCAAAGGATTATCATTATAGTTCATCCAGTAAGCTAGTCTCGGCTAAGGATGGTGCCCAGACTCCGGACATATTAAGCCAGCAGTAAAATCCCAATAAGTGATGGTTTATGTGCGTTATTTTCTCCTTGGTTCTATGCAGAAAGAAGAGATGAAAGAAAAAACAGCTCTAGGCATTAGTTCTGTGATTAGAACAAATAATTCAGGTATTAAGATTGCCTAACTAGAAATATTGACTGAAATAAATCTCAATTGATTCATTGTTTTTAAATATTTGTTAATGTCAAAATTGTTTAGTCTGAACTTGGAAGTTTTTGAAACCTTTGCCTTTCTTGAGGTGCAATAGTTTACATGATGCTCAGTGTCCGATCACCCCGCTGTAATCCCAAGATATGGACCTCCCAGCTTCTATACCAGAATTAAAGAATTACTGAACCCATTTGGTCTTTCCTTTGACAGTAGAACTTCCAATGATGGAGTGGGTGACTGAAGGGAAATTTGAACCTAATGACAATAATTTGCAATTTACACTTTTGTCAAATTGGAGATGTAGTTTGGAGACCTGTTGTGGAAACTCTGTCATTTAGCTCCCCGCTGCTTCAGAAATAGTAACTACAGAGGATGTGGTATTTCTAGGCTCCAGAAGGGGCACTTCATAAAAATTATACCAAAGTTCTGTTAGCTAGATAAACACCAGGAGCTTCAAGTAAAAGCATATGTTATTTTTCTTTCCTAATCTAACAACAAGGCCCAGCAACATACAGTGCAAACATCACATGTACCCATGACCATGTCTTTACGTTCTATACCCACATGACTTATTTATATTTCATATATAAACACAGCACATTGCCTTCCCTCTTTGAAAACAAGGTTGTGAACTCTTCAAATGTATAGACTGTCATAGCAGCTTTAATCTGCTGTCTAGCTTCCTCAATCACTTGTGCATTGTTCTCTGATTAAGTCTTTGATTTGGAGTAATTATAGCCTCCCACTTGTTGCTCTTCAGTGATTCTTCAACAGTCATTGATACCAGGAATAGATTCAACTTCACACATCACTATCACAGTGTAATCATTTGATTAGCATGGCCCACATGTCCAAGCAGCAAGTATCATTTCAAACTATGGATTTCAATTTTTGCACGGGTGTCCCTTTACAGAGTCTTTTACTTATCTAATTAGTCTGAGTCCTTCACTCTTCTTTACCTTTCAAATCCAAGTTCAAGTTTAATTGTCATTCAACCACATACAGGAATACAGCCAAACGAAACGGCTTTCCTCTGGGGCCAAGGAGCAAAACACAGAACCAACAATTACACACAGTGCACGGCGCATATAGCACATATAAATATGATAGCAAAAAACATAAAGTTATAAAAAATAATATAGCCCAAGTCCCTGAGAGTCAAGGCCTGTGGATTGATGGCGCATGGAAGTTGTCCTGGAGCCATTTTTCTGCAAGAATGAGCCTCAGCGGATCCTCACCTCACACAAGTGCATTTGCAGATGAACGCAATCCAGCTTGTCTTCTACCGAGGGAAAACTGAAGGGCAGTACCAATGGCAGGCGCCAGTCACCAACCCAGTACGAAAGCCGGAAACACACAGTGGCCCCAACAGGTGGCCCCAAGGCATGAGGGCCTGATCTGCATGACAAATGAGGCCACACAGCTCCCCCGCCGTCGGTCTTGCCGATGAACCAGTGAACCAGACTTGCAGTACCCTGCATTACCAATGTCCAACAGGGTCTTGCTCTCACAACGAAAATGTCCAAGACAATCTTTCCACAGTTTGTCGGATCGCCCATTGCCTCTGATACCTTCTTCCCTGAGTAGCAGTAGCAGGATGCAATACAACATACAACAAGTCCAGCTCCACCTCTATTGAGCAACTCACTAGTGGTGTAGTTCTGCAGTATTCGATAATCTTGATAATCGTAGTGTCTTGTAATTGTAAAAAAGACATAAAGGGTGAACAATTACATCTTTGCTTGGACCCAGAGAGGCCACTTCATCCAAGCGTGCCGCCATATTACCGGACCCATCATTACTCTTACTTTAGCTCTTATCCCACTATACCCTTTGGTCCAGATTAGGCTGTAAGTCTTTATTTGGATGCTTGTCCAGACTTGTACACTCTGTAAGTTCAATTATGGATACACTTCAAGAGTAGTTCTTGCTGAATCACCATAATAATCTCCATAGCAGTGACGAGGAAATTAATATGAATGCAGAAATCATGAATTATTAAATAATTCTTGATAAGAGGTTCAACAATAACATTATATTTGGACACATTTAATTGTATTACTAAACTTACACCAAATGCTCCTACCTTTGCGTTCTAGAAACTGCAACTTTTAGGACTGTTGTTTCAGAAGCCAGAACTGTTGGTAATGGTTTTGATGTGTAAAAACAAAAGAGACATTCCAGGAGGAACTGACTAAATTCTTTCACACCGTTATTGATTGCTACTTCTTTCTCAATTTGTGTATTTGCATCTGATAAGAAAATATATAGCAAATTCTACTGGATTTTCCTATGTGCATGCAAAACAGGAACTGATGACAGTGCCTAAGTAACTTGAAGCATCACAGAAAACTTTCAACATTCTCATTGTGTTGTGTTAAACGAATAAATAATTGATGCTTAAACTGTGCTTCTGTAGATCGAATGCATCTTGTGATGTGTTGTGTAACTTCCATTTCTCAATCCTCTTCCCAAGATGGCCAAAGGTGATCCCAGTCTGTCCCTTTTCTCTATCTGCTCTCTGCCAGATCCAGTGGCTCCAATCATCCCAATCACTTTCTGCTCCCTACCATCTCCATCTACCCATCACTCACCCACCACCCCACCCCCCCCAATTCCTACTGGTTTCCTTACCTACCTCTCTCACTTAATTCCATGCTCCACCATACTCCCCTATTAAATTCCTTTATCTTCAGCCTTTTCTCACTTCCATCTGTCCCTTGTGACAACATTCCCACTTTCCCCCTTCCTTCACCTGCCTATCAAACCCCTCACCTGCTAGCTCTTATTCCACCCTTCCTCTCCACCTTTTTATACTGGCTGTCTCACCTTGTATCTTTCCAGTCCAAATAGACCTTGGCCTAAAAAATCTGTTGTCTATTCCCTTCCACAGATGCTGCCTAGCCTGCTGAGTTCCTCTAGCACTTCATGTCTTGTTTCAGATCCCTGAACCTGCAGCCTCACTCATGTTACTCTACTGGCTATACAAGACATACCAAGACTATTTAAGTTTCTTGCTCTGACAATGGAGACACTCCAACACTTCCTTCAAGGTAAAGAGATCATCTTCTATATTGACTCTTCCTTGAAAAGACAAGTGCTGTTGCCCTGAAAACCTTTGTTCATGGTGGACTGAGATATCCTTGCTGAGTATTTGACCACGTACAGCAACGTTATGGAAGACAATAGCTCTTTATTTGTGGAGACAAAAGAGATTACAGGTGCTGGAATATGGAGCAACAAACAAGATGCTGGAGGAATTCAGTAAGTCAGGCAGCATTTGCGGAGGAAAACGGACAATCGATGTTTCATGTTGAGACTGTTCACCTTTATTTATATTGATTGTGAGTACTTCAGACTGTCTGACCGACCCTTGTCATAACAAGCTGAGGCACAGATACGAATTGCCAAAGACCTAGATCAAGCCCATCATTCATACAGGACCTGGATCTGATCTGCTCTGGGAATGTATTTTGGGATAAATCTCAGATTGTGTTGACAAGCCCTAATCACAATATCATACTAGACTGAACCCCAGACTCTTCAGAAGAATGGGGAGTACTTGATTAAGGACTATCACCAAAGGACACTAATATGTTGTAATAAACACCCCATCTTCTCAGACTATTCCATGGGCTGGGTGACTTGCTTACACTCCATTCCTGTGTCTTCTGGGATGGCTGATGAAGTTAATGTGGGATCCACAGACTGCATCCTGTGGGTTGTTCTTGATGAGTGTGTACTTTTGCAGAAAGTCAACTCCTTCCACTATTTCTGCTGGATATCCAGTGCCCTTTACGAAAAGGTGCAAGGTATTTACTGCCATGCAGATGCACATACTTCACTTTGATTGGTAGCACCCAGGAATTCAATAGGTCTGTGTGCTTATTGCATCTTTTCTCAGAGAGGCTTTGAAAACATCCTGGAAGCAGTTCTGCTGTCCTCCACATAACCCCTCACCAGGTAATCTCTATATCTCATAATAACATCATTATATTGTGTCTCTGATTAATTATTTACTACACTACACTGAAAAACTTGGTACTACATTCATATTTGTGCCTATGATGAAGCAAACATCATCATATTCCCATCCTTCTGATGAACAGCTCGAAAAAAATAAGCCCATCTTTTGTCTTCAGATGCTGAATGACCTGCAATGTGTCACTGGTTATCTTCAAACATTTAAGGTTCCCTGTAAAACTCACTGCAGCTTATCTATTAGGAAGAGTAAACATAGAAGCTCAATCAAATCCAGATCTCCATCTCCCTAAGACCATAAAACCATAAGACATAGGAGCAGAATTAGGCCAATTGGCCAATTAAGTCTGCTCTGCCATTCCATCATAGCTAATTAATTATCCCTCTCAACCCCACTCCCCTACCTATTGCCCGTAACCTTTGACGCCTTTGACACCACTACTAATCAGGAACCTATCAACCTCCACATTAATGACTTGGCCCCCACAGTCGTCTGTGGTAATGAATTCCACAGATTCACCACTCGCTAAAGAAATTCTTCCTCATCTCTGTTTTAAATGAAAATCTTCTGTCCCGAGGTGGTGCCCGCTGGTCTAGACTCTAGTACTATAGGAAACATTTTCCGCACATCCACTCTATCTAGGCCTTTCAATATTTGATAGGTTTCAATTAGATCCCCCCTTGTTCTTCTAAACTCCAGTGAGTGCAGGCCTAAAGCCATCAAATGCTCATAATACATTAACCCTTTAACTCCTGGGATGATTCTCGTGAACCTCCTCTGGACCCTCCCCAGTGCCAGCACATCCCTTCTTAGATAAGGGGCCCAGAATTGCTCACAATACTCCAAGAGCAGTCTGACCTATGCTTTATAAAGCCTCAACATAACACCCTTGCTTTCATATTCTAGTCCTCTTGAAATGAATGCTGACATTGCATTTGCCTTCCTCACCACTGAATCAATCTGCAAGTTAACCTTTAGGGAATCCTGCACAAGGACTCCCAAGTCCCTTTCCATTTTGTTCCTGTGCATGGTTCTAACTCCATAATCAAGTTCGCAGATGACACCACAGTGGTTGGCCTGATCAGAGGGGATGATGAGATGGCCTACAGGGACGAGGTCCAACACCTGGCCGCGTGGTGTGCCGACAACAATCTGGCCCTTAACACCCAGAAGACCAAGGAGATCATTGTGGACTTCAGGCATGCCAGGAGTCACACTCACGTCTCCACCTGCATCAACGGAGCTGTAGTAGAGTGTGTATCAAGCTTCAAATTCCTTGGTGTCCACATTTCTGAGGATCTCACCTGGTCCCTGAACTCCTCTATCCTGATCAAAAAGATGCAACAGCACCTTTATTTCCTGCGGAGCATGAAGAAAGCTCACCTCTGTCCCAGGATACTGATGGACTTTTACCGCTGTACCATTGAGAGCACACTCACCAACTGCATCTCAGTGTGGTATGGCAATTGTCTCGTATCGGACCGAAAGCACTCCAGTGTGTGGTGAAAACTGCTCAGCAGATTATCGGCACCCAATTGCCCACCATTGAGAACATCTACCATAAACGCTGCCTGGGCAGGGTGAAAAGCATTATCAGGGATGCATCTCACCCTAACCATGGACTTTTTACTCTCCTCCCATCCGGTAGGCGCTACAGGAGCCTCCGCTCCCGCACCAGCAGGCACAGGAAGAGCTTCGTCCCTGAGGCTGTGACCCTGCTGAACCTCTCATCACAGCGCTAAGCAGTATTGCACCCATATTATACTGTCTCAGTACTTTTATATTTGTGTGCTGTAGCACTTTCTTTTTATTCGCAGTTATTTTGTAAATAACACTATTCTTTGTATTTCTGGTCAGATGCTAAATGCATTTCATTGGCTTTGTATCTGTACTCGGCGCAATGACAATAAAGTTGAATCTAATCTAATCTAATCTAATTTTGAATTTTCTTCCCATTTAGAAAACAGTCTTCTACCAAAGTCCATGACTATACTCTTCACAACGCTGTACTCCATCTGCCACTTCTTTGCCCACTCTCCTAATCTGTCTAAATCCTTCTGCAGACTCCCTGCTTCTTCAACACTACCACCCCTCCACCTATATTTGTATCGTCTGCAAATGTAGCTACAAAGCATTAATTTTGTCATCCAAATCATCGAGTTATAATGTGAAAAGAAGTGGACCCAACGCCTGTCCCTGTGGAACACCACTAGTCACTGGCAGACAACTAGGAAAGGCGCCATTTATTCCCACTCTTTGCCTCCTGCCAGACAGTCTATCTTCTATCCATGCTAGTATCTTTTCTGTCATGCCATGGGCTCTTACCTTATTTAGCAGCCTCATGTGTGACACCTTGTCAAAGGCTTTCTGAAGATCCAAGTAAACAATATCCACTGATCTCCTTTGTCGAACCTGCCTGATATTTCCTCAAAGAATTCCAACAGGTTTGTCAGACAAGATTTCCCCTTAAGAAATGAGGAGTGTTTGATGGCTCTGGGCCTGTAAGGGTAATTTCCCCTTCTCTGTGGATGCCTGCAGTTTCGAAAGCTGAGTAGAGATAATTTCATTTTCCAGGAGCTTACAATGTCCAATGTACTATCTGAGTTTAATAAATGGTGCTGAATCAATCGTAACATATTCAGTGGTGAAAGAAAGGAATTTCATACCAGCATGGTTATATGGCTAACAATGCTGATTTAAACTATTTATACTGATTATGTTGAATTTTTAACAGTCTTCTGTAGTCATTCATTTTCACCTCTAAATATAATGAATAGTCTGCAGTATCTTTTATGGGTTGCAGCAAAAATAAGTATGCTGCAGGACTGTAACGCTTGTAAAATTTCAATCAGGACTGCAGAAGGCATCGACATGCCACAGAGATCTGCATATTCTGCATCTTTCGAGGTTCAGCTGTCTTTGAGAATTAATTTGACTTCTTAAGCTTTGCAGCACATGCCTGTCTCCTGAGGTCTGGCCCTTGAGAATTTCAATTGTTATGACCCTCAAGAATAATCAAAGACATTTACTGTGCATTATTCTAAATGACAGAATGTTAATTAGTTTCTGGATGTTAATTGCAATAGAATTACTTCCAGAAAATGATCCAGACTTCTAGTCTAACAGAAATTAATCTGTTTGCCTCCTATCTTTCCAATTATATATGTTACTCATTTCTATTGCATTTTGTATCATTGGCAATAATTGCATCAAAAGACATACTTAAATATTACGTAAAGTAATTAAATTGTCCAACAGTTAATTAATTTTATGAATCAAAGAAATGGAATTTCCTGATTGTTTCTTCAATATTTTTGTTTAAATAACATTTGGATTACAAGTCTTCAGGGTATACAATCATTCTAAGCTTTCTCTTTGTATATCTGTACACCCAAAGCAGCCACATAATTCCACAGAAAATCCCACAAAGTTGTTAACACATTGCTAGTTTGATCAAATCAAAATCAAAGCTATACCGATGGCAACCATTATTTTGTTGCTAACATTTCAAAATATTTCAATGCAAATTGTTGGAATTTTCAATGTAATTTTTTCAATTCTGGGCTATTAAAATAGTATTAAATAAGAATGATGTGTGAACTCTTCTGAATCTCAAGGCAAAGTTAACAGCTCCTAGAAAGTTAATCAAAACGAGCTAGGGGGATTTTTAAATTTACTTCAAGTACAAGTTCAAGTTTATTGTCATCTGACTGTACATATATATACACACAAATGAAACAACATTCCTCTGGACCACAGTGTGCCCACAAAACGTAACTATATATCACACACTGTTACGAGACGGTCCCAACCAACTTCCAAGATTTAAACGCTCTAACTCTCTGAAGTACAGATAGCTGGCGTGACCTCTTTAAGGGCTTAAGTTGTTCTCGTTAATTGATAATCATGTTTTGAGCACCAAGAATTGAGTACTTAAGGAACACCTGAACATAGGTTCAGTGCTCAATCATGAGCCTACCAGTGATTTTGCCTAGCATTTACTTTGTGTTCAGTTTCTCGATCCTGTTTGAGACTGTGCCTTGATCCCAGCCTTGGATACTCCACCATTTGGGTCCAAGCCATCCTCAGCAAGGACTCTCATCACAGTACGCTTGAGTCAACATGGACCCAGTGGGGTACCAGAGTCCATCGTCCGCTGTGACCAGCCACATTGAAGATATTTCCAGACAGAACCTGGAGATCCACAACCTCCAGGTAGCCATTGGTCAACCTTTGCAAGGAAGAGGCCAGAGTCGCTTAGAAGAACCAGTCATTTCTGTTCTGGAGCCAGTACATCTTCCAACCCTGGAGAGATTCGATGGTAACCTAGGCTCTTGCCGCGGCTTCCTCATTCAATCCTCATTAGTATTTGAGCTTCAGCCGTCCCGGTGCCCTTTTTAGCGTGGAAAAGTAGCCTTCAATACCTCTCTCCTGTTTGGAAGAGCCCTGGTCTGGGCGATCACGCATTCAGAACGGAGGTTGGAGATTTGCTCTGACTTGGAGGAATTCATGGCTGCCATGAGGGAAATGTTCCATTACCCCACCGGAGCCAGCCGAACCCTAGACGGTCTGATGAAGATTCGACAGGAGGGACAATCAGTGGCCAATTACGCTATCAAATTTCAGACCTCGGCCCAGGAAAGTGGACTGCACAACCAGGGATTGCCAGAGCCCTCGAGTTTATCAGGAAGATATATTGGTGGCCCAGAATAACGAGAGAACTTCGGCAGTACATGCAGGCATGCGAGGTGTGCACCCAGGATAAAGAGCCCGATACCCGACCTCGGGGTCCTCCACCCCCTACCCATTCTGAAAAAACCTTGGGCACACATCTCCATGGACTTTGTCACAGATCTCCCTCCACCCAAGGGGAAGTCAGTCATCATGCTGGTTGTCAGTCGGTTTTCAAAAGCCTGCAAGTTCGTTGCCTCGGAGAAGCTACCTTCTGCAGTGGAAGGAACGGACCCTGGCCTCGGAAAGACCTGATGAGTGGTGTGACCATCTGATGTGTGCAGAGGTCGCCCACAATACCTCACAGCATTCGGCACATGAGATGTCACCATTCGAGTGCCAGTTTGGTTATCCTCCAGAACAGGAAGCCGAGGTTGGAGTCACTGCAGCAGAAGATCTTGTGCAACACTGCAAGGAGAAATGGACGAGGGCATGAGAGATTTTGCTGGCCTCTACCAGGAGAGCAAAGACCAAGGCAAACCAAAGGAGAAGTCTGGGACCCACGTTACAGCCTAGGCAACAGGCCTGGCTGTCCATTCAGAATTTGCCTCTTTGAGTAGAATCTAGAATGTTGGCGCCCAAGTTCATTAGGTCCTTTGAAATCCTGAGGAAGGTACACCCAGTAGCTTACACCTTGCAGTTCTCCAAGACCCTAAAGATCAACCCCACCTTCCACATCTCTAAATTAAAACTTGTCTGCATCAGCCCCTTTGCCCCACTACCATCAGCCCCACTGCCACCCAGGTTTATCGAGGGGGAACAGGTCTTCACGCTGAAAAGATTTTTGGACTCGTGTACTCTTTGGGGGGGGTTCAACAATACCTGGTGGACTGGAAGGGATTTGGACTGGAGGAAAGGTGCTGGGTGCCAGGAAGAGACATCCTGGATCTGACCCTTATCCACGATTAGCATTACTGCCTCTCTGAGCAACCAGGGCCACCAGGAGTCAGCCGTAGGGGAAGGGGCCCTGTTACGAGACACCCGCAACCATGTCAGCTTCCGAGTTTTAAACACTCCAACTCTCCGGAGTACAGATAGCTGGTACAGCCTCTTTAGGGGCTTAGGATGTTCCTGTTAATTGATAACCATGTTTTGGGCACCAAGAATTGAGTATTTAAGGAACATCTGAACATAGGCTCAGTGCTCAGTTTCTCGATCCCACTTGAGACCATGTCTCGATCCCAGCCTCGGATACTCCAGCATTTGGGTCCAAGCTATCCTCGTCAAGGACTTTTGCATCACACTCACAGCATACTGTATAAAACAAAATATTATCACAAATAAGTTAATAAATAAAATTCAAAATGTATGCAGTGCACAGCACAGGTAAACAGCAAACACTCAACTGTGTCGTAAACAGCTCACTGTCCTAGTGATGAGACCTCAGTAGTGGCAGGGTATTCATTAGTCTCACAGCCTGAAGGATGAAGCTGTTACCCAGTCTGATAGTCCTAGTCCTGATACTTTTGCACCTCCTTCCTGATAGCAGTGGGTCAAAGAGAATGAGGGATGGGTTGTAGGGATCCTCAACAATGCTTCAGGCCTTTAGTGTACAACGCTTCCAGTAAATGTCACAAATAGGGGAAAGGGAGAACCTAGTGATCCTCCTGGCGGTTTTTACTGTCCTATGAGGGTCTTGTAGTTTGATGCCTTGCAGCCTGCATACCACACAACGTTGCAGACAGACAGGACACTCTCGACGGTGCTCCTGCAAAGAAGTTGTTCGAATGGGGGCAGGGAGCCTGGCACGCCTCAATCTCCTCAGACACTGCTGTGCCTTCTTGACTAGTGAGGTGGTGTTGTGGGTCCAGTCAGATCGTCCGTTATGTGCGCACCAAGGAACTTTGTGCGCTTCACTCTCTCCAAGGCAGCGCCATTGATATACTTCCACCTTCCTGAAGCTCACAATCATCTCTTTTGTCAAAATCTTTACTGTCCATTCCTACTTGCTCCCAAGATAAGGAGGCAGCAAATAATCACCTGAAGAAACACAAGAGGCTGCAGATGCAGGAATCTAGGGCAACAAATAAAATGTTGGAGGGACTCAGTGGTTCGGGCAACATCTATGAAGAAAAATGTCTCAATCTGAAACATCAACTGTCCATTTCCCTTCATAGATTGTGCCTGAACCATGGAGTCCTGACTGACATCTTATCTGTTGCTAGCAAATCATGTGTAACGTCTCATATAAAAGCCAGACTGATAACACACACATTTAGCTACTTATTTTCCAAGTGTTTCAAGTGAGTTATAGCGAAGTTTGAATAGGTTCGGACTTTATTCCCTGGAGTGCAGGAGAACGAGGGGAGGTTTGATAGAGGTATACAAAATTATGAAGGGTATAGATAGAGTAAATGCAAGTAGGCTTTTCCCACTGAGACTGGATGAGACTAGAACTAGAGGTCATGGGTTAAGGATGAAAGGTGAAATGTTTAAGAGGAATATGAGGGGGAACTTCTTCACTTAGAGGATGATGAAAGTGTGGAATGACCGGCCAGTGGAAGTGGTGGATCCGGATTCAATTTCACCATTTAAAAGAAATTTAGATAGGTGCATGGATCGGATGGTATGGAAGGCTATGGTCTGGGTGCAGGTCAACAGGACTAAGCAAAATAATAGTTCAGCACAGACTGGATGGACTGAAGGGTCTGTTTCTGTGCCGTAGCGTTCTATGACTTTTGCGTAAGGAATTGACCCATATAGGTTTCAGGGCAGTCTATTTTGCTGGATTTCCTAAGTATTTGTGAGACAAAACCATCACGAGAACTACACTGATAACTGGCAGGGAATTTAGATCCTTGCCTATGCTGAAATTTGCAGTGTTAATAACCACTACATCACAGTTTACTGATGCAGTAATTTTAAATAAATTGTGCCCTTAAATGGACCTCTTTCTCCCCCTGCCCCCCACTCCCCAGATCATTCTCTCAGGACTTGCTTGGTTATTTCAGTAGGCAAGTCAAACTAATACCTTGGGCACACTGAATAACCTTAGGCTAAGACTGTGTAATGCTTGTCAATTTGACAATAATCTTGATTTTCTACAGTGCAGCAGAGACTACCCTTTAAGAAGTATTTCATTGGCTGAAAGGCATTTTCAGAGGTAATTGAAGGCAATTCAATTTAGCTTGCTTTCTTTTGCAATCTTACTTCAAAGAAAGACCATAGAGAACAGCTGCTGACGACCTGGTGGAGAAATATCAGTACAGTGGATTCTTCTTAACCAATAGTAATTAAAAGGTGCTATGTTCTTTTGGAACTCTAGAACTTTTAAGTAAATCAGCTTATAAACAGCAGGACCCTGAAGCAACACAGCACTGAGGGGAGAACTCTTCTGAATATCAATACCCACTCACATTAAACTGAAAACCACTGAGCTGAAAATCTCGCATAACATCAACCCCAATGGTGCACCTTAGAAACACCATTTAACTACATGATGAAACTGGAGATGTAGTCAGTACTTCCAAATGGGAAAAGCAAATTGAATATTTAATAGATAATGTAAATCCCAGTGGTGATGCTCTTCCTGTCGTCAACACTTTATCACCTTTTCTTAAGCTTCCAGTCAGACAGCAGTGTGCTCATGTGTTTAATCACAATAATCCATATCTGAATGTATGGTGTAAATCCTATACATAGTGGAATATAATAAACCTACACTCAGTGGCCGCTTTATTAGGTACACCTGTACTCCTACTCGTTAATGCAAGCATCTAATCAGCCAACCACGTGGCAGCAACTTAATGCATAAAAGTATGCAGGCACGGTCAAGAGGTTCAGTTTTTGTTCAGACCAAACATCAGAATTGGGAAGAAATGTGCCCTAAGAGACTATGACCATGAATTTATTGTCGGTGCCAGACGGGGTGGTTTGAGTATCTCAGAAGCTGCTCATCTCCTGGGATTTTCACACACAATAGTCTCTAGAGTTTACAAAGAATGGTGCGAGATATAACAAATATCCAGTGAGTGGCAGTTCTGTGGGCAAAAATGCCTTGTTAATGAGAGAGGTCAGAGAGGTATAGCCAGACCGGTTCAAGCTGACAGTAAGACAACAGGAACTCAAATAACTACACATTACAGCAATAGTGCGCAGAAGAGCATCTTTGAATGCACAGCACGTCAAACCTTGAAGTGATGGGCTACAGCAGCAGAAGACCACAAGCATACACTCAGTGGCCACTATATTAGGTACAGGAGACGCCTAATAAAGTGACAATTGAATATATTGTATATCATTTAAAATATGTTCCAATTAAATGTTTTGCAGCGATAGGCAAGTTAATTCTCCTACATGCATTGTTATTTCATGAGCTCTGATTTTGCAGGGGATTTACAAAACAGTAACTTGTTCTGTAAGACATCAACATTGCTCACATCCTATTAAAAATGACAAAATAATGAAACAACAAAGTCATGTGTAGCATATGCTTGCTTAGTCGCTGGTACATTTTAACAAGCTGGAGTTTCTACAAAAAACTGATCGCAGTCTGCTTTACAAGCAACACAGACATCCTCCTGGAAACTGTACAGGCAGGCAAATATTCATTGAAATGAAATGATTTACAACATCGTTAGAATTTAGAAAAATAAAGAACTTAAGTTCATTTACTGTGACTTAAAATCACAAGGCAACCTAAAATGATTTACTGTACATACACACAAGGAAGTCTGTAGATGCCGGAAATCCAAAGCAACACACACAAAATGCTGGAGGAACTGGTTATGGGGAGAAAGCAAGAAAATGGGGTCGAGAGGGATAATAAATCAGCCACGATGGAATGGCAGAGTAGACTCGATGGGCCGAGTGGCCTAATTCTGCTCCTATGTCATATGATCTTAAAATGCTGGAGGAACTCAGCAGGTCAGGCAACATCTATGGAAATGAATAAGCAGAGTCTGTTTCGGGCCAAGACCCTTCTTCAGGACCGAGAAGGAAGGGGAAAGATGCCAGAACAGGAGGCTAGCTGGAAGGTGATAGGTGAAGCCAGGTGGTTTGGAAAGATAAAGGGCTGGAGAAGAAGGAATCTGACAGGAGAAGAGAGTGGACTATAGAAGAAAGGGAAGAAGAAGGAGACCCAAGAGAAGTGATAGGCAGGATAGAGGACTTAAAAGGTCAGAGTGGGGAATAGAAGAAGAGGGGAGGGGGAGGGAATTTTTTTTACCGAAAGGAGAAATCGATATTCATGCCATCAGGTTGGAGGCTAGCCAGAAGGAATACAAGGTGTTGCTCCTGCACCTTGTGGGTGGCCTCATCTGGGCACATGCTGAAACGGGAATGGGAATCGGAATTAAAATGTTTGGCCATGAACGCACTGGTTTAATGTAGAACTGCAATAATCAATGCAAACAGAACAAAATTGTGGAATTAGTAGCAGTTTACTATTATCACATGTACCACGATACAGTGAAAAGTTTGCCTTGCATTCTGTTTATACAGACCAAATCATTACACAGTGCATTGAGGTAGAACAAGGCAAAACAGTAACAGAATGCAGAATAAAGTGTAAAAGCTACAGAAAAAATGCAGTTCAGGTAAACAATAAAGTACAAGATCATCATGATGTAGATTGAGATATCAAGGGTCCATATTATCATATAGGGAACCATGGAATAGGGTAGAAGCTGTCCTTGAGCCTGGTAGTACACACTTCCAGGCTTTTCTCTCATCACCCCGGTGGGAGAGGGGAGAAGGGAGAATGCCTGGGGGTGGGTGGGGTCTTTCATTATGCTGGCTGCTTTACTGAGGCAGTGAGAAGTGTAGACAGAGATCTCGCAACCAACAATGCCATAAATATCTAGGTAACAAAGATAGATCTGCATTAATATAGTGTCTTTGACTTCCTTCCAATGTTTCCAAGGTGCTTTTGAAGAGCAGTTACTGTTATAAGAAATGCTGTGATGCCTTTGTGATGTTGGCTGAAGACATTTTGTATCAGAGACAACCCCCACCCCCTACCCATCCTATTCTACTTCAAACAGCGTCATGGAATATTGTATTCCCACAAGAGAGGAAGGATGATGTTCTCCAACACCACACCAAACTGACAGCCAGTTCACTGGTACCCATAAAGCATGCAATCTGCCCTGAATTTGCATTAGGATCAAAACCACTAGAAAGTGCAGATGCTAGAAATCCAGAGCAACGCACACAAAATGCTGGAGGACCTCAGCAGGTCAGGCTGCATACAAGGAGAGGAATAAACACTGGATGTTTCGGGCCAAGACCCAATGTCAGGATCAACCTCGTGCAGGTTCAGTGGCTCCATTCATTCCAATGGAGAAGAACAGCTGATAGGGAGAGGAGTAGCCTTTGGTTAATTTATAGTTTTTTTGTGTTAAGCTAAGTGTATTTAATTACTTAATTGTACTTGTATTTTATAAATTTTAAATATAGCTTTTATTATTTTGATTATATCATCAATTTTTAATAAAGAATATTTTCAGTGTTTGTGAGTCATTCATAATTGCTTGACATATTTGACAGTGTGCCTGGGGTCATGCACAAACCAGCCTGGGGCTTGCCATTTATAACCGGAATGTTCTGTGCCAATCAGGACCTAATTTTACAAGTTGCCAGTGCAAGTGAATATAGTAAGAATACAGATGGTGAAGTGGCTTCTCGGGTGCTCCTGTCTAGCCTTGGTTGCTATGAAATCTACTGTCAAATAGCTCTCTCTCTCAGCTGAGCTTTGACAGGGTGAATGAGAATGTAATGAAAGAATGTTCATCAAATCCATCCTGTCAGTGAGACTGCAAAGTCAGGAGAAGGTTATTGGAGCCTGGGGTGATTGAGGAAGAGATCATTTTCTCCCTCAGTGGAATATTGGGTGAATATTGGAAGCAGAGGAAGATTGGGAAGAAGAAAATAATTAGATTAGTTTTGAATTCCTCAAGCACAGATCAAGGGCATTATAGTAGTCTAAAATGTCACCTTCTGTTTCATAAGTATCTGTGGTCTGTGACAGCTGAGGCCCACAGCAGGAAACTGAATCCAGCACTAATTGTCTTGGTTCACATGTGGAGAATAACCATTTTGGGCGGGATACATTCAGCATGTGTCAATAGCTTTGTTGGGGAGAAGGAAATAAATTTATCCAATGTTAATCTGCTCAGTTTGTAAACTTTCTGATGTTAATTGCCACAAGTGCTCACATCCTTATCTATGGTGTGCTCCGGTAACTTTCTCTCAGAATCTTTAATAAAAAATATCCCAGCAGTCACCTCACTTCTTGTTTGCTCGGCAAATCTAATCTCCCAAAATTATTCCTTAATGTTCAAAATCCACAAGCTCTTGCACTATCCTCAGAATATCAGGACATTCAAAATCAGTATTCACTGATGGCAAGGCTGGGGCCATGGGCTTGCCACTTGTCAAAGACTTATTTAGCCACTCTGTGGACTGCATTTGACCAGCCTTCCCACATGATCTAACCATATGCTTCAAGAAAGCCTGGTCATCACACAGGGCCACACCAAATGAATCCAGGAGGCTTTTGTATCACAGGCAGGCACAAGATAAGGTGTATGAGTTTCAAGTCCAGGCAAAATCCTGACAGGTATTGCAGAGTGCCAGGAGGTGTCCATTGACTTGTAACTGGTGAACCAGACAATATCAAAGTCAAAAAGTCGAGTTTATTGTCATATTAGCATGTCCCAAAGACACTAGCAAATTTCTCTATATGTACCACAGAGAACATTCCAAATGCCGCCTCACCGTCTGGAATGGGGGTGGGGGGGGGTGTGCGGTGGAGGGTGGCTATTGCACAGGATTGAAATAAGCTGCAAAGAGTTATAAACTTAGTGAACTCCATCACGGGCACTAGCCTCCATAGTATCCAGGACATCTTCAAACAGCGGTGCCTCAATAAGGTGGCATCTATCATTAAAGAGCCCTATCACCCAGATCATGCCTTGTTCTCACTGCTACCATCAGGAAGGAGGTACAGGAGTCTGAAGGCACACACTTAATGATTCAGGAACAGCTTCTTCCCCTCTGCCATTTGATTTCTGAATGGACGTTGAACCCATGAACATTAGTCATAGTCATAGTCATAGTCATACTTTATTGATCCCAGGGGAAATTGGTTTTCGTTACAGTTGCTCCATAAATAATAAATAGTAATAAAACCATAAATAATTAAATAGTAATTTGTAAATTATGCCAGGAAATAAATCCAGGACCAGCCTATTGGCTCAGGGTGTCTGACCCTCCAAGGGAGGAGTTGTAAAGTTTGATGGCCACAGGCAGGAATGACTTCCTATGACGCTCAGTGCTGTATCTCGGTGGAATGAGTCTCTGGCTGAATGTACTCCTGTGCCCACCCAGTACATTATGTAGTGGATGGGAGACATTGTCCAAGATGGCAGGCAACTTGGACAGCATCCTCTTTTCAGACACCACTGTGAGAGAGTCCAGTTCCATTCCCACAACATCATTGGCCTTACGAATGAGTTTGTTGATTCTGTTGGTGTCTGCTACCCTCAGCCTGCTGCCCCAGCACACAACAGCAAACATGATAGCACTGGCCACCACAGACTCGTAGAACATCCTCAGCATCGTCCGGCAGATGTTAAAGGACCTCAATCTCCTCAGGAAATAGAGACAGCTCTGACCCTTCTTGTAGACAGCCTCAGTGTTCTTAGACCAGTCCAGTGTATTGTCAATTCGTATTCCCAGGTATTTGTAATCCTCCACCATGTCCACACTGACCCCCTGGATGGAAACAGGGGTCACCAGTTATTATTAATTCACTACTTTTTTATTTCTACTTCTACACCAGGTATTTAATTTAACTATTATATATATAAAATTTTTTATTATTTTTTTTTATTATTATGTATTTGCTGCTGCAAAGTCAACAAATTTTACGATATATGCCGGTGATATTAAACTTGATTCTGATTCTGATAGGCAATGAAAAGCTTACTTGCAGCAGTATCACAGGCACATAGCATCATATAAGCAGAACTCACAAGAGAAACATAAATTAAACATTTTTTACAAGAAAGAACATAAGTAGAATAAAATAAAACTAAGTCCACTTTAGTACATGGTAATCAAAGTGGTCATAATGTTGCTAAGCTGCAAAGATTAGGTTGCGTGTGGCCAAGTGGTTAAGGCATTCGTCTAGTGATTTGAAGGTCGCTAGTTCGAGCCTTGGCTGAGGCAGCGTGTGTATCCTTGAGCAAGGCATTTAACCACACATTGCTCTGTGACGACACCGGTGCCAAGCTGTATGGGTCTTAATGCCCTTCCCTTGGACAACATCGGTGGCGTGGAGAGGGGAGACTGGCAGCATGGGCAACTGCTGGTCTTCCATACAACCCTGCCCAGGCCTGCGCCCTGGAAACCTTCCAAGGCACAAATCCATGGTCTTATGAGACTAACGGATGCCTATAAAGCGTTGGTTCAAGACCCAAACACATGAAGGGAAATAGCTGTTCTTGAAGCTGGTGATGTGAGGCTTCAGGCTTGTACCTCATGCCCTGATGGTGAGGATTTTTGATGATGGATGGTGCCCTTCTGAGGCAGCGCTGGATACACCACCAGTGGTGTAGAGGAATGTGCCCGTGATGTATTGGGCAGAGTTCACTACTCTCTGCCGCTTCTTACATTCCTGCGCATTCAAATTACTGTGCCAGACCATGATACAACCAGTAAGTTTGTTAGAGTGTTCAGTGACATGCCATACCTCCTTAACCTCCTCAGAAAGTAAAGACATTGGCATATTTGCCTTGTGGTTGTCCCTTTGTTCTGGCCCAGGACAGGTCATTCAATAGAAACATAGAAATATAGAAAATAGGTGTTGGAGTAGGCTATTCGGCCCTTCGAGCCTGCACCGCTATTCATCCAACTCAGAACCCTGTACCTGCCTTCAATATGTTCACACCCAAGAACTTAAAGCTGCTGACTCACTCCACTGCTGATTCCCCAGTGTAGACTGACATATGTTTACCCTCCTTCCTCTTACCGAAGTCAACAGTTGGCTCTTCAGTTCAATCGACACTGAACAAGAGAATGTTATTGCGGCATCACTCAACTAGGTGTCCTATCTCACTCCAGTAATCTAACTCATCACCACATGTGATTCAGCCACAACCATGGTATCATCAGCAAACTTCTACAGCCACACAGTCATCTGTATACAGCGAGTGGAGTAGGTGGCTAAGCATGCCGTTTTAAGATGCAAATGAGTTACTAGTCAATGAAGAGGAGATGTCGTTACCAATCCTTACTAATTGAGGTATGCCAATAAGGAAGTTGAGTATCTATTTGCAGAAGGAGGTACTGAGGAGCGGATCTTGAGCTTGATGATGAGCTTCGATGGGATGATTTTGTTGAATGCCTGACAAATGAATTCCAATTTTCCAGATGGTTCAGAGCAGAATGAATGAAAAACCAGAGAAATCTGCTATTGACCTACTGTGGGTGGTAGGAAAATTGAAGTGGATCCGGGTCATCTCTGGTACAGGAGTTGCTTTGTGCCATAGCCTACCTCTTAAAGCACTTTTCTATGGTTGATGTAAGCACTACCAAACGGTAGACATTGACACACATCACCACCCTCTTCTCAGACACCTGAACAATGAATGCCACTTGGAATAGATGAAGAAGTGAGAAGTTGAATATGCCCGTAAATACCTCTGCCAGTTTGTCTGCACAGATCTTTAATACTCAGCCCAGTATACTGTTCGGACCAGAACCCTTTTGTGGATTCGCCCTCTCGCAGGATGCCCTGACATTGGCCTCAGAGACTGAGATTACAGGATCATCAAGAGATGTGAGGGGTCGTGTGGGTGTATCATAGTTCTCCCTACCAAAACACGTATAAAATATATTGAGTTAATCTGGGAGTGATGGATCATTGCCGCTTATGTTAACTAGTCTCATCTTGTCAGAGGCAATATGGTCAGAAGTCTGTCAAGTGTCCATCTGTGATTCCAATATGTTGCTTTATAGTGAGGGGCGGTGTGCCTGATATAACTTATTTTCAGAGTCACTAATATAATTAAATAAAGGAAATTCTGCTTTTATATACCTTGGTGTCCAGATATTAATACAATAGCAAAATGAATTCAGCCTCTCAAAGTCCAACCCCACGTCCCCATCATGAGAGGTGGGACTGGGTAAGACCAGTCAACAATGCAGCCGGACAGTAAGCTCCAGGATTTAGGTGCAGCTCTCCTCTTTTTACATTTCTAAGTCAGGATTGTGTGTTACATGAGCAGCAGCCTGCTGGAAGTGGTGGTCTCACGGACCTGTTGCCCTTGTTCTTTGGTGGTGGAAGAAGTACAAATTTGGAAGGTGCTGTCAGAGTAGATTGGGTGTAGGGCATTTCATCAACCAGCGTACATCACTAAGATATTACACTGTGATCACTATACACAGAAAACGGATTAAATCAGTGCGTAGAGTGTTTAGTGGTGTACCAATCAAGCAGGCTGTTTTGCCCTGGATGGTCTTGAGAATTGTTGGCACTAATCTAAGCAAGTGGAATTATTTCATCACAATCTTGATTTGCATCTTCCAAGTGGTGCCAGGAGGTGAGCCATCATTCACAGGCTATCCATCTCTGTCTGCTCTTATAGCTGTGCTATCGATGTGGTTTGTCCAAATTAGACCCTGGTGAATGATGACTTTGAGAATATTAATGGTGGGGCTTCTGCAATTGTAATCCATTGAATGTCAAGTGCAGGTATTTAGAATTTCTCTTGCTAGAGATGGCCTTTGTCAAGCACTTTTGTGGTACAATGTTCCCTGCCACTTATCAGTTCATGCGGGAATTTGTCTAGGTCCTATGGCATGCAGGCGTGAATAGTTGTGAAAGGAAATGAGAATTGTGTAATTGTCAGTAAACATTCTCCATTTTTGACCTGATGATGGAAGGAAGTTCATTGATGAAAGGCGGTTGGGTCTAGGACACTGCCCTCAGGAAGTCCTACTGTGATGTCACTGGGCCAGCTTCTTGATTTCCTATAATCATGACTGTCATCTTTTGTGTGAGTGACTACTGCCATTGACCAGCTTTATCAGGGTATGTTTATGCTTCTGTCAGTCAAATACAGTTCCTACGGTAATTATTTTCACCTCAGCATTAGAATTCAAACCTTTGCTCAATGTTTGGATCAAAGATCTGATAAGATCTGTAGTTGATTGGTCCTAGTAAAATCTCAACTAGGCATTGGTGAATAACTGAACGAACAGATGAGTGTCACTTAACACACACAAACTGCTGGAGGAACTCAACAGGCTAGGTAGCATCTCTGGAAAAGAGTATTTGTCCTGATGAAGGATCTCAGCCCAAAATGTCGACTGTTTACTCTTTTCCATAGATGCTGCCTGGCCTGCTGCGTTCCTCCAGCATTTTGTGTGTGTTGCTTGGGTTTCCAGCATCTGCAGATTTGCTCTTATTTAATCGTGTGTCACTGATGACTTCCATCAGTTTGTTGATGACTGAGAGTAAAATGATTAAAGATATGGATGTGGAGAGTAATGATTGCGTGGAACATTCCTGCCATTTTCAGTTTTACCTTGACTCACTAATAGCAGTCTTGGCTTTGAACCAGGAGGTTGAAATCCCTCAATGGAGAGCTGGTCACTTAATCCATCTGATACTAGACGTGCAAACTTTTAATGAGATGTTGAACAAAACTACTTGCCTAAATGCTCAGGTGGATGTAAAATGTCTAAGCCTGGTATCTGATTATCTGCAGAGAGCTCCCAGAGCTTCCAATGCTTCTGAAATAAGTTTAGCCATGCCGGGTAATTCACACTTGTGAAAACTGCCTAAAACAGTGACAACACTTCAAAACTAATTAATTCATCAAAAAGATACTCTTATCATCTTTAAGTTGTATTAAGTGTTTTTTTCATTCCTTCTACAATTATTTTGTAATATTTGTGTGGCTTTCATTTTCTATTAACTCTTACTTTGTATTCAATATGTTTTGCAATTTGAGAATATAAGCATGGTGTATCAGCAGAGTAAAACAGTGATCAATGGCCTGAATAGATATTAGGCTGGTGAGGTGGTGAATATTGTGTATTGATATTTCAATAATATTTGAGTAACTTTGTATATATATTTGATTAAGCATTCTTGTTTGTTTAAAAATTAATTATGGGTTATAGGTAAAAATACGTTAATTGCATACGTCATGACGCTACCACAAGATACGTGCACACCTTGCTTAAAGTAAACTCGAACTAGACCTGTATTCCTGGACTCCCATATCTTCATTTGAATTAATTGAATGTTTTAAAATTACTAAACATAACAGTGAAGACCACAGATTCATTAGAAAATAGTTTCAATTTTCTTGTATCAACTTAATTATTTTTTATGGTTGAGGCTGTTCATTGGCACATTCATGATAATGACTTACATAAAATGAATTTTGAGCAGTAGCATTTTAATCAATGGGTAAAAATACCATTCACTTGCCACTTGTTTATAGTTTTGCTTTATGTGTGTATATGCTATCTACATTAATTAAATATTTACTTATCTCTACAAACTGAACTTTTATCTCAAAATTATTTATCATGATTGACAATTGCACACTGGTGACATTTTTTAAACAAATTAATACTTAATGCATTATATACTGTATGCTATGGCATTAACCACTGAATGAATGGAGTGGTTTCATAAACTGATCCACAGTCTAGTCAATATCTTTAACAGGGATTATAAAAAGAAACAAAGTTAGGACTTATCTCCTGGGAACTCATTAACCAGTATTAAGGTTATTCAGAGTTTGAACCATGCATCACCTTCTTCTCACTTCAAGAACTAATGTCAGCATATCAAAAACAACATGCAGTTATTCTTTGACCATGAACTTGTATTTATCCATTATCCACTTATCTGTAATTGCATTGTCGAAGATAAATGTAAGTGTACTTGTTAGGTGTCATCTTCTTAAGCACAGATTTATGAAAGAAAAGCGTAAATCCCAGTTACCATCCTTGGTCTCTTCATGCCTGAACAACTGCTCCAGATGTGAAGAATCTAACTTTCTGGTCTGAGTGTACTCGACTTCACAGAATGAGCCTGGCATATGGCAGGTCCTGAATGGTGCACTGCAGAATCCCTTAAATTTTCAAACAAGAATCGCGACTTGAAATATCAACAGTCCATAGTTGCTTCCTGAACTCCTGAGATCCTCCAACTCCTTTGTGTATTGCTCCAGATTTCCAGCATCTGCAGTCACCTGTCTCTCCTGAAACTCCCATGAAGGCTTTGGTGGCCAGCAAATTCTCATAGCCAGCTTTGGCAACTGTCAAATTCATCAGAAACCATAAATGCTTCTGAATGTTGTTGGCTTCAGAAACATTTAAAAATTTAATTCACTTTAAAATAATTACATTTAAAAACCCCAACAGCAGAGTACAATAGAGTATATGGTGCCCAATATCATCCAGAATGTTCAGGACATTTGACCACATGCAAACAAAATCAAGGCTGTGCTTCCAACCCCATGGATTGTTTTAAAGTGAGTAGGATGTGTTGGAAGGAATGCAAGAATTTGTATTAGAGACTTGCAAACTGAGATGTAAGAATATTGGAAGCAACACACAGAAAATGCTGGAGGAACTGAGCAGGTCAGGCAATGTTTCGGGCCAAGACCCTCCATCAGGACTGAGAAGGAAGGGGGAAGATGCCAGAATAAAAAGGTGGGGGGGGAGGGAAAGAGGACAAACAGAAGATGATAGGTGAAGCCAGGTGGGTGGGAAAGGTTAAGAGCTGGAGAAGGAAGAATCTGATAGAAAAGGAGAGTGGACTGTAGCAGAAAGGAAAGGAGGAGGGGATCCAAGAGGAAGAAATAGGCAGCTGAGAAGAGGTAAAAGATCAGAGTAGGGAATAGAGGAAGAGGGGAGGGGAACATTTGTAATAATATCCAAATTGATATCCCAGCAAGTATACTCGTTATGGTCTTCGCAAAAATCTTTATCCCCCTTCACCTTAAATACCTCACTATATCTTGGAGATAATGGTCTCAGTTTTTATATCAACTAGTTTAAATGAAATTAAACTGTATTCATTTCTGTCAAGATCTGGCAAGCTACTGAGTGAATAAATCAACCAACTATCTAGGGTCAGAGCATTTATTTATTTATTTATTTATTTGCATATTAGCTCATTTGTTTACTATTTATTTATTTGTTCATTTGTTCGTTCATTTAGATACAGAGTGGATACTTCTGGCCCAACGAGCTGCACCGCCCAGTAAATCGTTGATTTAACCCTAGCCTAATCACAGGACAATTTACAATGATCAATTAAGCTACTAACTGGTACGTCTTTGGAATGCAGGAGGAAACCGGAGCACGTGGTGGAAACACACACGCTCACAGGAAGGATGTACAAACTTCTTTCAGACAGCGTTGGAATTGAACTCCAAACTTTGACGCCCCGAGCTGTAATAGTTCCACACTAACTGCTACGCTACCATAAGATGCAACTTCATTTATCCTGAAGGAAATTATTGTTGCAAGTTTACTCAGTCAGAAATATATACTTTAAAATACAAAATGAGGTATGAAAAAATAGAAAATGTACAAAAGTTATAGTGCAAAATACAGATGTGCAATGAAACCATATACTTATATACTTAAGGAGAAGGAGTTGTAGAGTGTTATAGTCACAGGGAGAAAGTATCTCCTTGGTGGAATCAATCTGTTACTAAAGGTGCTTCTCTGTTTGTCCAGTATGTCATGGAGGAGATGACAGGGATTGTCCATAATGCTTCATAGCTTCTGCAAAATCCTCCTCTCAGTCACAATCACCAGAGAATCCAGTTCCACCCCCAGAACAGAAGCAGCCTTCCTGACGAGCTTATCGATCTTCTTGGTGTCTGCTGCTCTCACCCTGCTGCCCCAGCAGACTACAGTGTAGAGCAGAATGCTGGCCACCACTGAGTCACTGAACATCTGCAGCATTGACCATCTGGTGCCTATAGACAGATATAATAATTAATCATTTAATATAATCAAAATATATACTTTGGGTATGTAACTTTGGGTAGAAAGGGGAAACTGACAAAAGAGATAAGTGTTTGGAAGGCCAGTTTAATTGTTATGGTGGTTAACTGTGTCACGTACCCCGTGACTGGTTAAAGAACCAGCAGAGATGGAAAACACTTTGGAGTCCAGTATTGCTATTAACTAATAATATTTATTAGTTAATATTCGAGCCTGCACCACCATTTATTATGATCATGGCTGAGTTGGATGATCAGCCATGATCATAATAAATGGCGGTGCAGGCTCGAAGGGCTGAATGGCCTACTCCTGCACCTATTTTCTATGTTTCTATATTAGTAACTACGCAAGACAGTAATATAAATGTAGATAAATCAAACAGGTTAGCAATGATTATATACATATAAGTAAGTATATCAGTAAGTGTGGAAACATATGTATGAAAAACCAAGCTTCTTTAAGTCTAGGAGTAAAAAGATACAGTCTTACGATGATGAGTAAAGTTCAGTTCAGTTCAGTTCAGTTCGTGGTATTGAGTTAAGTAGTGATGGAGAGAGAGAGAGAGGGAGAGATTTGAGTCTTCAGGTAAGCTGACGCCGTCGATCTTCTCATTGTCCTTCAAAATCCTTTAAAAGTCACCGACTGACCACAATAGAAGGGGATCAGTTTTCTGTGGTGGAGCTATCACCCAGGCGAGGGTGGACACATGGACAACTCCCCACCGGTCACCGCCTTTTCTTTTCACTGCAAGAGCCACTGATCGATCTGTCTGATCGATCCTCCAAAAACCCACTTTTCCTGCGGCACAACAAAGCTCATTCAGTGTCCAAAAACATGTGCCTGAGGTCTATCATCTGACCTTCTTTCTTATCTTCCTGTGCTGAGCATCAACTGTCACTCAAATAAATCCTCCTTCCTTTGTCTGTGTAAGAAAATGTACAAGCAGGAGAATATCCTTGAAGAAAGTCTAAACAACCTGTGAGCAGTTTTCATCTCTCTCTCTCTCTCTCTCTTTTCCAAAGCACAGTTCATAGGGGTAATTCAGGACCCCGTCACAACTGCTTTCTGCCTGGAAAGTTACCGTTGAAATTATTCAGCAGGTTAATAGCGGTAGACAGGCATGTAGTTAACAATATTTCCATCTATTCAAACCTTTTTCTTTAGACCTGAGATTGGTTGTTTTATCTGGGTAAATGGGATTGGGTTTTTGACACATCTAGTCAATGACTTCTCAGAGACCTGGTCGGTTCCTTCTGCAACATCTGCTCCTGGGTACATTCACCTTCTGTTCCGGTAGCTAAATCGGAGTTAACTGCCAAAAATCTCATAAAGTGAATGTGCATCTCAGTCACACTTGTACCTGCCTGGATGAACAATTATCTAACGTCAATCACTGCAGATTTTCCCCACACCACAGAGAAGCACTTCTTGATGTTAGATACCCCTTGTGTTCGAGTCAAAGAATTCCTATGTATTCTTCTGCAAAGACTATAACATGGATTCCTAAGAGCAAAGCAGTGGGTAAGTTATTTTCATATCAAACCCAACATTTTTATTCTTAAAAATAAACTTTTGCAATTCTCAGCTACAAAATTTGAATCTTCTATAATCCAACACTTTACTGGCATTCATCCATCAGCCTAAATATTTATCTCCATCACAGATGCATAGTGGTTCCAGGATGTATCATCTATAACGTACAGTACCTCAGCTACTTTCTAACAATGTGTCCCAAATCTATGTCCTTGACCATGGGAAAAGGATAGGACAGAGTGTGCATTGGCCCCTCTGACTCATACACCATTCTAACTTGGAAAGATAGCTTCATTCCTCCGTAAATACTGAGCATTGTGGGAATATCTTCGTCAGAAGGAATGTATCTCACCATCACCTTCTCAAGGCGATTGGGGATTCTGTCCTTGCTTAGTTACATCTCAACTGACGAGTAACAAACTAGAATATTCAACCTTGTAGGCATCGATACTGGGGTACAGGCACGTTGGTAGTCTGATAATATTGACGATGATGAACAAATCAATAGTTCAATGTTCCAGCTTCTCATGACTACAGTCATGGAAGTTTTCATCAATTCCCACATACAATACATCTCCCTCAAACAAGTTATCTCCAGCCCTATGGCCTGATTTCTAAGTTTTCTACCCCTGGGAGGCACGATTCCAAATTAAGTCTTCATGTTTTAATTAAAACTAAACCTTTCCTTTCCTGGAATTCACTGTCACAAATGAATCAACTTTGAGGTACTTTGTAGGGCATTTCTCCACTGCACTGCAGAAGGCAATTCAGACCTTAATATTTTAAACTCCCATTATTTTCCACTTAAAACATTTGGAATTATCTTATCTGTTACGTTTAATTGTGCTGTCTGGTCGTGATTGCACATGCTGTCACCACATCTTTTACTAGCTCCCTCCATTATTGCATTAACCTTACTCACTGTCACAATGCCTGGTAGAATCAATGCTATTTATCTAATTATGTTGCTCATTCACAGATTACCATCTGCTAAAAAATTTAGAAAACCTCTTATTTCCTTAGTAAACCCCCACCACTTACAAATAGTAGGTAGATTAGTCAGCTGACAAAGGTGTCAAAAGCAATCAACTTTAAAGGGTTCCAAAATCATTAAAAATTCATCAGTTCATGAAACAAGAAAAACAAAATTAGTAAAGCATTTTGAATTAAAAATGAAGACACTTAAAACACTTAAAGCATTCAAATAAACTCAGACAATTAAAAGGAATCTATAAATACTAATACTGACCTTAATCACAGCAGTCACTATCCTCAGAGTGGAGCAGTTAGCAAAGCCACTGCCTCAAAACGCCAGAGATCTTGGTTCAATTCCGACCTTGCTATGTAGATCCTGTGACGGTGTAGCTTTCCTCCAGGTGCTCCAGTTTCCTCCCAAACTCCAAAGATATGCAGGTTTAAATGTTCATTGACCACTGTAAATTACCCCTAGTATACAGGTGAATAGCAGAATTTAGGAGGAGCCGATAATGTAGGGAGAATGAAAAATGGGATTAATGTATAAATTGGTGACTGACAGTCAGCACAGACTCAGTGGGATAAAGGACATGTTTTTGTGTTGTATGGCTCTAAGCTCTTCCTTAGAAATCAGGTTATTACAGTGGGTTCCCCATTGAATGCAGTGAGGAAATGTTGTCATTTCATATTCTGACACAGACTTAACGTAAAGCCCAATAATATCCTGGAGGTGGCAAAACAGCACTAAACAGTTTTTCAATAAATATAGCATACATAGAAATCGCAAGCTGCCTGGCACTTACAAAGAGAAATCAAGCCCAATCTGAGAAGGAACGCTGTTTACCCTGAAAAAAAAACACAGCAAAGACAATTCTAAGAATTCTGAGTAAAATATTTTTTTTTCTTTGCAATATATTTGCTCAGAAATGAAAACAGAACGTGCTGGCAGCACATTGGAGGAGAAGCAGCATCAGATTGGAGAGAAATAGAGTCAACATTCTAGGTCAAGGATCCTTTGTCAGAACTGGAGAAGTGAGAAAATGAGTGTGTTTTAAGTTGCAGAGACAAAGCAGATGGAATGTATATTACAGTGTACAGAACACCGTTGCCAAGGTAACAATAACAGGCAATAGCAGAGTTACCGTAAGACATAGGAGCAGGATTAGGCCATTTGGCCCATCAAGTCTGTTCCACCATTCCATCCTGACTGATTTATTATCCCTGTCTAGCCCCATTCCCTTACTTTCATCCCATAACCTTTGACACCCTGGCTAACCAAGAATTATTAACCTCTGTGTTAAATATACTCAACGACTTGGCCTCCTCAGGTGTCTGTGGCAATGAATTCCACAGACCCACCACCCTCTGGCTAAAGAAATTCCTCCTCATTTCTGTTCTAAAGGTTCTGTTTCTAAGAACTGTCCATATTCTGATTTCTCCATAAGTCAGAAATACCTGTTTATTTTTAAGAGTTACTCACCTTTTTTGAGCTACAGACACCTGCTATCATAATTACATTTCATTGAATATTTACTTGAACACTATCCATATTTCAATTAATGGAAAATGTACTGAATCCTGTTATAATCAATGAAATAGCATTGTGTTCTGATTACTATCACTAGCTTGAAAAACTGTTTTAAAAATGTATGTTTTTAAAAAACTGTTTAAAAAATTTTTGACTTCTTGTTAAAGTACAGAAGCTGGTTAGTAGTATATTTTATTATCTGGTAAATTTCTTTTTTCTTTTTTTTTCCCCCAAACAGCTTTGGCTTCGGTAGTGGGTGTAGATCTTTTTTTCTTAATAAAATTGTTTATATTCTAATATACGAACTAATTTAATCCATATGAATATAGAGTAAGGAGTTCGTTAATGTGATTCAATATACTGTACCTGGTATTATTATATTTTGTCTTTTGTTTCATAATATGTATTCTCTTGAACTCTGTATTCTTCTATATATAGAAATCAATATCAATAAAAATATTGAAAAAAGAAAAGATGTATGGGAAATTTGTGTAAAGTCGTAATTCCCTAAGTCAGGTCACCCATTACCCAGGGAGCCACTGAAGTTTACAAACAGCATTTGGAGACAAAAATGTGAACAAAATTTGAAATAGAAAGTTATAAAGTCAAAGTTGACTTTATTGTCACATGCACAGATACATGTCTGCACAGGTGCAATGAAAAACTTACTTGCTGCAGTATCAGGAAATAAGTACAAGAGAAATAAGCCCCAGACTCAAAGATTGAGAAGCAGCTCCTTCCCTTCTACCATAGGGTTTCTGAACAGGCCATGAACCCTTGAACACTACTGTACCTCATTCCTTTCATGCACTATTTACCTACTTTTGTAATTTATAGCACGATTTGCCTCTTTTAGCAATTTTTGTACTATTATGCCTTTGCACTGTACTGCTGCTGCAAAACAGCAAATTGTGAGTCAACGGTAACTGCTGGAAGATAGCATGGCATGGGTGGCAGCGATCTTTCACAACACATGTTACCTTCTTGAGGCAATGCTGTACATAGATACACCTGATGTTGGGGAGGGATATGCCCATCATGTTTTGGGCTGGGCAGTTTCTCATGTTCCTGCCACTCAAAATGACATACCAGACCATGATACAACAATTCAGCATACTTTCAACAGGTCATCTGTATAAGTTTAAGCATTCAGTGACAAGCCAAATCTCTTTAACCTTCTAAGAAAGTAAAGACACTGGTGCATCTTTCTTGTGATTATGTCAATGTGCTGTTCTCAAAAAAGGTCATCTAATATGTTAACACTCAGGAATTTAAAGCTGCTGGCTCTCTCCACCGCTGATGCCCCAGTGTAGACCAACACATGTTTACTCTCCTTCCCTTTCCTGAAGTCAACAATCAGCTCTTCAAGTTTTACTGACAATGAGCAAAAGGTTGTTGTTGCAGCACCACTCGATCAAGTGTCTTACGTTGCTTCTGTACGTCGATGCATCACACCTGTGGTTCGTCCAACAACAGCTGGGTCTATGGAGAACAAGAAATCAGCGAGGGTTTACCTGAGGATAGTTAAATTGTCTGGAAGGTTATATAGCCAAACAAAGAATAGAAGTTGTGGTAATAGTCAAAGAGTTGGTGCTGAGTTGCTCAGTTGGTCCACCAGATACACTGAAACAAGATCTTGGCACTGGAGTATATATAATATAAGGTTGGTTCTACTTCCATGAAAGAAACACACTAAAGCTCACCAGAAAAGATTATAACTTATGCATTGCAGTCTGTGAATTTTTAACATTTTAAAAGCATTATAGCTTCATTACTACCAAACATCCTCTCTGGTTTTGAAAAGTAGCACTTGCGTGTGTAACATCTCATTCAGAATATAATTATTGCTGGAGATTTTGTAAAAATGCCAGCTTTTTTTTGTATTTTCTTCTGATCTCTTTATCTACTACCTTTGTTTCGATCCATTTCACTTTCAGGGTGTGATTCTTACATATTCAAACATGCACTTTTTTGACTGGGTGAGAGTGATTTTAACCTCCCTATGAGCAGGTTAGGGTGGACCCTACAACTCATATTGATAGTATTATTTATTCACTTATTTTTAATATTCATTTCTTTTGCACATTGGCTGTTTGTCAGTCTTTGTTATGAATAGTTTTCATAAATTCTATTGTATCCCTTCATTTTCCTGTTAATACCTGCAAGAAAATGAACCTCAAGGTGACATATATATAGTATTTAATTAGATAATAAATTTACTTTGAACTTTGCACTTCGAGTCAGCAACAGCAGCATGGAGTGATGGGGAAAATATTCAAGGTGCAGTTTCAGGGAACAGGCATGTTGTGGGCACAGTGTAGAGAAAGAGAAATTGGGGAGGGGGATATAATCTCCTCACTTACCTGCAGGTCTCCCAGATCGGCATACAAATTAATGTTCTGACATGAGCTTCCAACCTGAAATGTACCGGTGCTGTGTGATCAAATTTCTCAATCATTGTTGCTTGCTCTGTTCTCACATTTCTAAGGTTCCATGTCGAGCAGGGTTCCCAACCTGGTTAATGGTAAGGATCCATGGCATTAAAAAACTGGTCGGGAACCCCTGACCTAGAGGCTGTGGTACCTCCCATGAGTGCAACAGCAAATCTGAGTGTCTGTAAGGACGTTTAAATTCCAGCATCTACAGATTTTCTCTTGTTTGTGAATAGTTGGAAGTGTTCACATCTGGCTGTGATGTAACAGGAGCATTCAGAATCTTTGAATTCTTTGTAACAAATGCAATTTGATCTCTCTCACTAGTACTCATTCCATCAACCCAATCAGTTAAAGTGAAATAATGTGATATATCTGTATTTGCTGAAGTAAAGGAAGGTTCTAATATTGTATAAACTGAAACAAAATTCTGACTTTTCAGTACTCATGCTGCATCTCTATTGTCATGGACTACAATGATGGGAAATTTAGCTTCAATTAATGCAAAAGCTGGGACCAATTTCTTTTTACTGCAGACAGCTGACTTTCCAAAATAAAATAACCTCGAGCATGAATAACTGTCAGAACAGTTCATTGTCCCTTACCAGCATGACAGCTTTAAATCCAAGTACCATGGCTGCACAGTAGTTATTTCTAAAGCTCAGCAACATCTTTTGTGCCGGGATATTATTATCCAATGTTAACAAACCAGAATCAACATTGTCCTCTATTTTCTGTGTTTACTTATCCGTGCACAATGGATTCCAGTTAATTGGGCCATCGATTAATTGGGGCAACTGCTTAGTTCAGAATTAGGTTTAATATCATCAGCATATTGTCATGAAATCTGCTGTCTTTGCGGCAGCAGTACAATGCAATACATAATAGTAGAGATAATAAAAATGAATGTCCAGTATATATTAAATAGTTACATTAAATAAGTAGAGCAAAAAAAAATTAAGTACAGAGGTAGCATTCATGGGTTCAAATTCCTTCAGAAATTGGATGGTGGGGGGGTGGAGTGCGGGATGCTGTTCCTGAATTGTTGAGTGTGTGCCTTCAGGCTCCTGTACCTCCTTCCTGATGGCATGTCCTGGGTGATGGGGGTCCTTAATGATGGATGCCGCTCTTTTGAGGCAGCGCTCCTTGAAGATTTCCTGGATAATATGGAGACTAGTGCCCATGATGGAGCTGACTGAGTTCACAACTTCGCAGTTTCTTTCAATCCTGTGCACTCCCCATACCACCTGTACCAGATGGCGATGCAGCGAGTTAGAATGTTCTCCATGGTACATCTGTAGAAATTAGCAAGTGTCTTTGGTGACATATCAAATCTCCTTAAGCTCCTAATGAAATGTAGCTGCTGTCTTACCTTCTTTGTAGGATGGATCCTCAGAGCTATTGACACCCTGGAGCTTGAAATTGCTCATTCGTTCCACCTCTGATCCCTCAATGAGGACCTGTGTGTGTTCCCTCACCTTACCCTTTCTGAACGATCAACTCTTTGGTCTTACTGATGTTGAGTTCAAAGTTGTTGCTGCGACACCACTCAACTAGCTGACCTATCTCGCTCCTGTACGCCCTCTCACCACCATCTGAAATTCTGCAGACAATAGTTGTATCGTCAGCAAATTTATAGATGGCATTTGAGCTGTGCCTAGCCACACAGTCATGAGTGTAGAGAGAATAGAGCAGTGGGCTAAGCACACACCCCTGAAGTGCACCAGTGTTCATTGTCAGCGAAGTGGAGATGTTATTTCTGATCCACACAGATTGTGGTCCTCCAGTTAGGAAGTCAGAGATCCAGGACTACTTTTAAAGAACAAAAACTAATCAAGAAAATAACCAGGATTCCCTTTGTTTATTTGGGACACTATGCCACTTATGTCAGTGTTGGCGCGTGGCCAAGTGGTTAAGGCGTCGGTCTAGTGATCTGAAGGTTCGAGCCTTGGCTGAGGCCGCGTGTGTATCCTTGAGCAAAGCACTTAATCACACATTGCTCTGTGACGACACCAGTGCCAAGCTGTATGGGTCGTAATGCCTTTCCCTTGGACAACATCGGTGACGTGGAGAGGGGAGACTTGCAGCATGGGCAACTGCTGGTCTTCCATACAACCTTGCACCCTGGAAACCTTCCAAAGAGCAAATCCATGGTCTCACGAGACTAACGGATGCCTACAATGCCACTTAATTGGGACAGGAGACTGTTGCCAAACAGTTTCTAACTAGATTCAGTCGCATGCACTTGCATTGCTGTTAGACACTACGTCGGGCTTGAAGTGAACATTTTTTAAATAGCATCAGTTGTGTGCTGTTTTCAAAACACAGTAATTTCTATCACATAGTTGGTGAGAAATAAGCAGTGAAACAACTCAGGTCTGTTTTGCTCACTGCAGTTTCAAGCATTCAGGCTTGGAGATGCCAGAAATGGCTGTGAGTAAAAATGAAACGATTTCACTACTTCAACAAGTTAGAATCTATGACAAATTTGAAGGTAATAGCAATCATCTTGAATATTACAATCAAAATAAAGATTTGGAGCATGCCATTGTCAAAAGCATTGTATGAAGGCAGCCCATTATCTGCACTAGGTGCCTGCACTTATTTTGTTCATTTACAGTCAACCAAAAGAACATGGCAGCGTACACTGGATCAATTCCTCCGATGATAACTATTAGGAACTAAAACAGTTTTACAGTATTGTAGTGGCATTGATAGCATCTTAATTTGTTCTGTATTTCATTTAAATACATAATTTATTACTCAGTTAAACAGAAGTTTGTCTCTTTTTTACTTCTTGCGTGGGCAAGTGGTTAAGGCGTTCGTCTAGTGATTTGAAGGTGGCTAGTTCGAGCCTTGGCTGAGGCCACGTGTGTGTCCTTGAGCAAGGCACTTAACCACACATTGCTCTGTGACGGCACTGGTGCCAAGCTGTATGGGTCGTAATGCCCTTCCCTTGGATAACATCGGTGTTGTGGAGAGGGGAGACTTGCAGCATGGGCAACTGCTGGCCTTCCATACAACCTTGCCCAGGCCTGCGCCCTGGAAACCTTCCAAGGCGTAAATCCATGATATCATGAGACTAACAGATGCCTATATAAACGTTTTGAACTATTTTCATGAAACTTCGACTAATCAGGGCAGCTGCTTAATTGGCCCAAAATGTACTGGTCCTATTGTGTCCCAATTAACTGGTGCCCACTGTATTTTCCAAAAGTTGTATTATACTTGTCTATATGGGGATGAAGGGTTAAATATGGAATGGAGTGCTTAAAGGATTAATCCCCCAGTAATGACTTAATTCCATATTTTGTCTCTCCAGTGAGAGATGTGCAACTATAACTAATAACAAATATTATGTATTCAGTGAAGATCATCATTGGTGGGATTAGAGGTATTAGGCAATGCAGTTATTTCAAGGTCTTAACTTGAAACTAATCAGTTCGCTATTAGTATTCAGAGTGCACAATGTTAGAATGCAGCAACTTTGGGAATATTCTCCGTGGTTAGTTGGTTAGTGAGCATTGAAGCTGAAGGCCTGTTCTATGTTACAGTTTACCTCTGTTGCTCAGAGTGCAGCTGTAATTAATGTGATCGAAAGATTAATAAAGTGTTCATCTGTTTCATGGATAAATATTTAAACAGAACATCTCAGAAGGGTAAATTCTATTATACAATACCATTTAAAACACCTCCTTGTTGTACAGACCATTTATTTTATAATTTTTTAAAAAGAATGAACTACATTTCACTTAAGGGATGTTTTATGGGTAAAAGATATCAGCTGAGGAGATGACATATCAACAGTATTACATTGTTTCTGTATAAAGCATAATTGCATTAAGTTCAGTTATGAAATGAGCATGCACCAAAAGCTTCCTACTTGATATTTAAAAGCTTAATATTTCTCTCTCCTCTACCTTCCTATTTCACAGATTATGGAGCATGGAGCTGCTAGGACAGTTACAGTGACAAATGGAAGAACATCACTTGCGAAAATGCAAAGCACTGACATTTTCGAACATTTGATGGAAAATCAAACCACTGTGGTTGAAAGTACTCCGCCGTTCAGACAGCATTTGTGAAGAGAGAAACAGTTATTGTTATAGGGCAATAACTTTTTTATTAGAAAGATGTCACCACTTCTTTGCATCAATGCAAAATTCCTCTTTATGAGTTTTTATGTTTTAGTTTCCCAACACTGCATCTAGCCTGAGATGAAATCATGTTCTTAACCAGCTTTGTAGTCATAGTCAATTTCCTAATTTTGGCTTTAATATTTTATTGTTCCATCTCACACAGCCGAAACTCAAGGTTCAAGATTCAAGTTTATTTGTCATTTGTACATCAAAACATACAGCAAAATGTGCCATTTGTGTTAACAGACATTCTGGTGCCAACATAGCATGCTCACAACGTTCGGCAGAACAGCACTGAACACAACAATCGGCAAAACAACAGCAAAACAAGCCCCCGTTCCTCCCTGCCACCCATCCACATACACTTCCTCTAAACCCAAAACTGTCTGTATTCTTCAACCTCCAGCCTCCAGAGGCCTCGGATTCGGACTTGGAAGTAGAGCCTTTGACTAACCCAGTGGATTCGCAGACCTGGGGCTCCAGCCCACGAGCTTCTACTTCCAGACATCCGATTCCAATCTTCGGCACTAACCCAGAGCCTGCCAATCACCAAACACCTGGCCTCGAACTCCGAACTTAACAATGACGGGGCCCTGAATATTTTGTAAATGGAACATTATTCTGGGTATCAAATTGCCTGAAGCCACTTATTTGTCAGGGCACTTCCAATTTCTTCCTTTATAGAAGGATAGATCTGGTCCTAGGGTTGAGGTTCTTAACTGGAAGAAGGCCAAATTTGAAGAAATGAGAAAGGATCTAAAAAGCGTAGATTGGGACAGGTTGTTCTCTGGCATGGATGTGATCGGTAGGTGGGAAGCCTTCAAAGCAGAAATTTTGAGAGTGCAGAATTTGTATGTTCCTGTCAGGATTAAAGGCAAGGTGAATAGGAATAAGGAACCTTGGTTCTCAAGGGATATTGCAACTCTGATAAAGAAGAAGAGAGAGATGTATGATGTGTATAGGAAGCAGGGAGTAAATAAGGTGCTTGAGGAGTATAAGAAGTGCAAGAAAATACTTAAGAAAGAAATCAGGAGGGCTAAAAGAGGACATGAGGTTGCCTTGGCAGTCAAAGTGAAGGATAATCCAAAGAGCTTTTACAGGTATATTAAGAGCAAAAGGATTGTAAGGGATAAAATTGGTCCTCTTGAAGATCAGAGTGGTCAGCTATGTGCGGAACCAAAGGAAATGGGGGAGATCTTAAATAGGTTTTTTGTGTCTGTGTTTACTAAGGAAATTGGCATGAAGTCTATGGAATTAAGGGAAACAAGTAGTGAGATCATGGAAACTGTACAGATCGAAAAGGAGGAGGTCCTTGCTGTCTTGAGGAAAATTAAAGTGGATAAATCCCCGGGACCTGACAGGGTGTTCCCTCGGACCTTGAAGGAGACTAGTGTTGAAATTGCAGGGGCCCTGGCTGAAATATTTAAAATGTCGCTGTCTACAGGTGAGGTGCTGGAGGATTGGAGAGTGGCTCATGTTGTTCCATTGTTTAAAAAAGGATCGCAAAGTAATCCGGGAAAATATAGACCAGTAAGTTTAACGTCGGTAGTAGGTAAGTTATTGGAGGGAGTACTAAGAGACAGAATCTACAAGCATTTGAATAGACTGGGACTTATTAGGGAGAGTCAACACGGCTTTGTGCATGGTAGGTCATGTTTGACCAATCTATTGGAGTTTTTCGAGGAGGTTACCAGGAAAGTGGATGAAGGGAAGGCAGTGGATATTGTCTACATGGACTTCAGTAAGGTCTTTGACAAGGTCCCGCATGGGAGGTTAGTTAGGAAAATTCAGTCGCTAGGTATACATGGAGAGGTGGTAAATTGGATTAGACATTGGCTCGATGGAAGAAGCCAGAGAGTGGTGGTAGAGAATTGCTTCTCTGAGTGGAGACCTGTGACTAGTGGTGTGCCACAGGGATCAGTGCTGGGTCAATTGTTATTTGTCATCTATATCAATGATCTGGATGATAATGTGGTAAATTGGATCAGCAAGTTTGCTGATGATACAAAGATTGGAGGTGTAGTAGACAGTGAGGAAGGTTTTCAGAGCCTGCAGAGGGACTTGGACCATCTGAAAAAAATGGGCTGAAAAATGGCAGATGGAGTTTAATACTGACAAGTGTGAGGTATTGCACGTTGGAAGGACAAACCAACGTAGAACATACAAGGTTAATGGTAAGGCACTGAGGAGTGCAGTGGAACAGAGGGATCTGGGAATACAGATACAAAATTCCCTAAAAGTGGCGTCACAGGTAGATAGGGTCGTAAAGAGAGCTTTTGGTACATTGGCCTTTATTAATCAAAGTATTGAGTATAAGAGCTGGAATGTTATGATGAGGTTGTATAAGGCATTGGTGAGGCCGAATCTGGAGTATTGTGTTCAGTTTTGGTCACCAAATTACAGGAAGGATATAAATAAGGTTGAAAGAGTGCAGAGAACGTTTACAAGGATGTTGCCGGGACTTGAGAAACTCAGTTACAGAGAAAGGTTGAATAGGTTGGGACTTTATTCCCTGGAGCGTAGAAGAATGAGGGGAGATTTGATAGAGGTATATAAAATTATGTTGGGTATAGATAGAGTGAATGCAAGCAAGCTTTTTCCACTGATGCAAGGGGAGAAAAAAACCAGAGGACATGGGTTAAGGGTGAGGGGGGAAAAGTTTAAAGGGAACATTAGGGGGGGCTTCTTCACACAGAGAGTGGTGGGAGTATGGAATGAGCTGCCAGACGAGGTGGTAAATGCGGGTTCTTTTTTAACATTTAAGAATAAATTGGACAGATACATGGATGGGAGGTGTATGGAGGGATATGGTCCGTGTGCAGGTCAGTGGGACTAGGCAGAAAATGGTTCGGCACAGCCAAGAAGGGCCAAAAGGCCTGTTTCTGTGCTGTAGTTTCTATGGTTTCTATATTAATATTATTTTTAATCTAGTCTGTACATTTCTTTGCTATATCTCTTCTATTGTTTTCACTATTTAAATAATTATTATTTTATCAAATCATTCAATTTGTTTTAGCAAATGAAAATCAAAAACCTGCAGACACTGAAAACCTGAAATAAAAACAGGAAATATGAGAGTAACTCACAGGTCATGCAGCATCTGTGCTGGACTGACCAGAGAGTAATCAGCAGGGGAAAACAGGACTATTTTTTTGTTATCCTCTGAAGTGCTCAATCTAGCAAGATTTTTTTTTAGAAGATTTTAAAGATTAGCGTTACTTGTCACATTACATCACAACGTACAGTGAAATGATTCATTTGTGTCAATGACCAACACAGGATGAGCTGGGGGCAGCCCGTAAGTGTCGCTGTGCTTCTGCCACTAACAAACAAACCCACAATTTAATAGTTTTAACCCGTACACCTTTAGAAAGTGGAAGAAAACTGGAGCACCTGGAAGAAACACACACAGTCACAGGGAGAATGTACAAACTCCTTACAGACAGTCGCAGGAATTGAACCCCAGTCACTGATCACTGGCATTGTAATCGTGATAACCAGTACACTACCAGTTAAGAGTTCAAAGTAAATTTTATTATCAAAGTACATATTTGTCACCATATATAGCCCTGAGATTCATTTTCCTGCAGGCATACTCGACAAATGCATAGAATAGTAACTATACCAGGATCAATGAAAGATCAACTGGAGTGCAGAAGACAACAAACTGTGCAAATGCAAATATAAATAAATTGCAATAAATAGCGAGAACACGAGATAATAAGATAAAGAGTTCTTAAAGTGAGATTGTTGGTTGTGGGAACATTTCAATGATGGGGCAAGTGAGTGCAGTTAACCCCTTTTACTCAAGAGCCTGATGGTTGAGGGGTAGTAGCTGTTCTTGAACCTGGTGGTGTGAGTCCTGAGGCACCTGTACCTTCTCCCTGATGGCAGCAGTGAGCAAAGAGCGAGACTGAATGGTGAGGATCTTTGATAATGGATGCTGCTTTCCTACGACAGCGTTTCATGTAGATGTGCTCAGTGGTTGGGAGGGCTTTACCTGTGATGTACTGAGCCGAATACTCTACTTTTTGTAGAATTTTTCATTCAGAGGCATTGGTGTTTCCATACCGGGCCGTGATGCAGCCAGTCAACATACTCTCCACTACACATCTATAGAAGTTTGTCAAAGTTTTAGATGACATATTGAATCTGGACAGGTCCTCTGAACTAGTAACACTCAGAAATTTAAAGATGCTGATCCCCTCCACCTCTGATCCTCCGATGAGAACTGGCTTTTGGGCCTGTGGTTTCCCTCTCCTGAAATCTGCAATCAGTTCCTTGATCTTGCTGACATTGAGTGAGAGGTTGTTGTTATGACACCACTCAGCCAAATTTTCAGTCTCCCTCCTGTATGCTGGTTCATCACCAATAAATCAGCAAATTTAAATATGGCATTACAGCTGTACTTATCCACACAGTCATAAGTGTAAAGTGAGTAGAGCAGGGGGCGAAGCACACAGCCTTGTAGTTCACCTGTGCTGATGGAGATTGTGAAGGAGATGTTGTTGCCAATCCAAACTAACTGGAATCTGCAAGTGAGGAAATTGAGGATCCAATTGCACAAGGAGGTATTGAGGCCAAAGCCTTGAAGCTTATTGATCAGTTTTGAGGGGATGATGGTATGAATGCCGAACTGTAGCCAATAAAGAGCATCCTGATATATGCATCCTCACTGTCCAGATGTTCCAGGGGTGAGTAAAGAACCAGTGAGGTGGCATCTGCTGTCGACCCGTTGCTCTGGTCAACCAATTGGAGCAGATCCAAGTTGCCTCTCAGGCAGAAGCTGGTATGCTTCATCACCAGCGTCTCAAAACACTTCATCATGGGGGTTAAAGATGGCACTACCAAACGTGTGCGACAGCTTCTGGTAGTCAAAAGGCTGAGAAATCCAATTAAAAACATCACCTTGAAATACCTTTACTGAGGTAAATTGTGTTAAATTATCACTGCAAACAGTGAAGGGACGAGGGATGGCGAGGTGAGTTCGAGGGATGAGCCAAGACAGTGTATTGCAGAGTTGGTGCAGATGGATTTCTGATGCCTGCACAACTGGCCCCAGGTGTGAGGTTGGATCACTCTGGGCACCAAGCTGATTTGAAGGGCTTTGGGCTAGGCAACAAATCTGGGCCTGGAGCGAGTCACTGGACGGTGCGGTCTACAAACTGAACCCTTTGTAGCAGTCGGGCCCTAAGCCCAATTCGCTCTTTACACAATCTAAGCATCAGCCCAGATCAGAGGCGAGGGCTAATTTCTGGCGTTCTCCGCAATCTTCACTCCTCTCTCCAGGGCGCCAGAGCCTTGCGCTGTTCCATTATTTGGTCAATTTAAACACCGGCCCAGATAGACTGAAAAAACAGGGTGTCAGTCGGGACAAGAGCCAATTTTGTTAGCTCTCCATGATGTTCACTCCTCTCTCCATGGTGCTGAGGCTATGAAGACTGCCCCAGCTGCCTATGCTCCATGTCCACTTTGGGCCTACTCCAGGCTGTTCTGGGGTTTGAACCTGAAGGCTCATTTTGGTTCAGAATCCTATTTTTTGCTTTAATTGTTTGCGTGATGTGTGTTTTTTCTTTTCTCTTGCATATCTGGTGTTGGTCTTTTATTTTTATTTTTATTCTTTTTTTCTTTAATGGTGTTCTTTCAGGTTTCTTGCTTTGTGGCTACCTGTGAGCAAGCAAATCTCAAGGTTGTATAATTTATACGTTCTTTGATGAAAAACGTATTTGAATCTTGAATCTTGAATCACCATGGATGGAAGTGTAACTGGGTGATAGTCGTTGCGGCAGGTTACCACGCTCTTCTTGGGCACCAGCACGATTGAAGCCTGCTTGAAGCAGGTGGGTACTACACACTTCTGAAGTAAGAGGTTAAAGATCTCAGTGAACACACCAGCCAGTTGGTCAGCCCAGGTCTCAATTAGCAAGTTGCTTAATAAGCAGAGGTAAAAAAAAATAATTAGATCTGGGATATCCTGATAACCATTCGGTTTTACATTTTTTTTTGTTAATTGAGCCAGCTTGATAAAACAAGCAGTGAAATGACAGCTGTACTGGTATCAAGTATAACCTGTTATTCCTTCAAAACTGTAAATGTTAAAATTATGTGCAGTAGTAAAAACCAGTCAGTCAGTCCAGATACTTGTAACACGGTAGGTATATGTTCAAATAGTCCCATGTTTAGGTTCAATTTTCGGGATTGTGACTCAAATTTCACCCCAGTACCAGGCACGTGAAGAATTTAATGCTTCTCAGAAATTCTCCGAGCAACATCTTTAGAAGAGACTGCCCTCTGGTGGCTGATTCTGATCTTTGCGCCTTTCCTTTCTGCGATTTATCTGGGGTGCCTGCTCAATTATTGAATATGTATCTTTCAACTTAAGGTAACAAATGATTTAAATACCGTAATTTGGATACAAAGGGCTTGGAATAATTTGTACAAATTAGATCAAATTGCAAAACCAAAACATAATTGACAAGCGTCAATTAGTAATTTTTGTTTGGTTTTAGAATACATTTTCTCTAATATGCTATTTCATTGTTTCATTATTGCTAGGTGCATCTTTTCTTTCTCTGAGCTCAGGCTATGAATTTGGACTCAGAGTAAAATCTTACATTATTAGCAGCTGATAGGAATATGTCACCAAGCCTCATTAAAAAGACCGCTTTTGGTAGGATATCTGAGGCACTGTTGTTGGATAGTGTATTCAAATCACTTAAAAATACAGCTTCATCAAGAAGCGTTCACCATTTTGCTGCAAGCATCAGTGCTGACATCATAATATTCATAGCTCCAGCTAATTACTTCAACAGACAATCGGGTATAAAGAGTGATGTTTTCCTTTGCTAACGTCTCAAAGTGCTTAACTGCGGATCTGAGAAACTGAATAGCTGCATACAAATAAATTTAGACAATAAGTATTATCTTTTCTGTTTACTAGGTAAGTCAACAAATCTGTCAAGGCAAATTTACACGTATTGCATCTCCACATCTTCTCTTTTGTTTGCCAATCTCTCTTCGGTTATAAATATGATGCTCCTTGATCTATATCAAAGTAAACATGTCACAGTAGTGCTGTAAAAAGACAATACAAGTGTAGGTGTACAGGAGGAAGCTCAGGCTTGTTCCACCTTTGTTACCACTAGTAATCTATGATAAGTACTGAGATATTATAATTGCATGTCAGACAATAGAAAAATTATTCCTGTGTTCATCAAAATACAAATCTATGTGTCCTCTGCAATACTGAAGCATTTTGGCCAGCACATCACACTCCTTAATTGCACCTTTAGCTGTGTAATAAACAGAGTGGTGTTAATAACCCTGAGCTCTGTGCTAATGCCAGGACTTCAGGTATTAAAGAGATGCAGAGTAGATATTGGACTGCTGGAAAATGATGCTGGAGAGGTAGTAATAGGGGACAGAAAAATGGCAGATGAACTGAATATGTATTTTGCATTCATCTTTACTTTGGAAGACTCCAGCAGTACGCTGGCGGTTTAAAAGTGTCAGGGGGCAGAAGTGTGCGGTTACCATTACTTGGGGGAAGGCGCTTGGGAAACTGAAAGGTCTAAAGGTAGAGAAGTCACCTGGACCCCAGCGTTGTAAAAGTGGAGGCATTAGTCATGATCTTTCAAGAATCAATTGATTCTGGCACAGTTCCTGAGGTATAGAAAATTGCAAATGTCACTCCCCTCTTCAAGAAGGAGGAGATAGAAGAAAGGAAATTATAGTCTAGTTAGTCTGACCTCAGTGGTTGGGAAGAATTTGGAGTCGATTGTTAAGGACGTGGTTTTGGGATATTTGGAGGCACATGATCAAATAGGCCGTAGTCAGCATGGTTTCCTTAAGGGAAAGTCTTGCCTGACACATCTGTTGGCATTATTTGAAGAAATAACAAGCGGAATAGGCAAAGGAGGATGTTGTGTACTTGGATTTTCAAAAGGCCTTTGACTAGGTGCCACACATGAGGCTACTTAACAAGCTGCAAGCCCATGGAAAGATTCGAGCATGGATAAAGCAGTGGCTGATTGGCTGGAGGCAAAGAGTGGAAATAAAGGGACCTATTTCTGGTTGGCTGCAGGAGACTAGTGGCATTCCACAGGGGTCTGTGTTGAGACTGATTCTTTTTACGTTATATGTCAATATATGTCACGTGTTCGCGCATGGCCAAGTAGTTAAGGCGTTCATCTAGTGATTTGAAGGTTGCTAGTTTGAGCCTTGGCTGAGGCAGCGTGTTGTGTCCTTGAGCAAGGCACTTAACTCTGCGACGACACCAGTGCTAAGCTGTGTGGGTCCTAATGCCCTTCCCTTGGACAACATCGGTGGCGTGGAGAGAGGAAACTTTCAGTATGGCCAACTGCTGGTCTTCCATACAACCTTGCCCAGGCCTACACCCTGGAAACCTTCCAAGGCGCAAATCCATGGTCTCATGAGACTAACGGATGCCTATATGTCAATGATTTGAGTGATAGAATTGATGATTTTGTTGCAAAGTTTGCAGACGATATGAAGATAGGTGGAGGGCAGGTAGTTTTGAGGAAGTAGAGAGGCTACAGAAGGACTTAGATTAGGAAAATGGGCAAAGAAATGGCAGATGGAACCCAGTGTCAGGAAGTATATGGTTATGCACTTTGGTAAAAGAAATAAAAGGGTAGACTGTTGTCTTAGTGAAGTGAAAATTCAAAACTCTGAGGTGCAAAGGGACTTGGGAATCCTCGTGCAGAATTCCCCAAAGTTTAAATTTCAAAGTTGATTTATTATCAAACTATGTATATATTATACAACCTCGAGGTTCATCTCCTAACAGGCAACCACGAAACGAAGAAGCACAAAAGAACCTATAAAAAAGACCATTGAACACCCAATGTGCAGAGAGAAAAAAGCACATTATGCAAACAATAAATGCAAGCAAATAGTGTCCACAAAGAGAGGTTAAAGGTTAATTTGCCTGAAAGTTAATTTGCAGGTTGAATCAGTGGTGAGAAAGGAAAAGGCAATGTTAGCATTCATTTCGAGAGGTCTGGAATATAAATGTTGAGGTTTTATAAAGCACTGGTAAGGTCTCACTGGGAGCGTTTGAGCAGTTTTAGGCTGCTTATCTTCGAAGGGGTGTGCTGACACTGAGATGGTTCAAAGGAGATTCACAAAAATGATCCCACGATTGAAAGACTTGTCATATGAAGAGAGTTTGAAGGCTCTAGGCCTGTACTCTTTGGAATTCAGAAGAATAAGGCGTGACCTCATTGAAATTTATCGAATCCATAGAGTGGATGTGGAGAGGATGTTTCCTATGGTGGGAGAGTCTAGGACCAGAGGATACAGCCTCAGAGTAGAGAGACGTCCTTTAAGAATGGAGATGAGGAGGCATTTCTTTAGTCAGAGGGTAGTGAATCTGTGGAATTCTTTGCCACAGGCGGCTGTGGAGGCCAAGTCACTGGGTATAATTAAGGTGGAGGTTGGTAGATTTTGATTAGTCAGGGCAGAAAGGGATATGGGGAGAAGGCAGGAGATCGGGGCTGAGAGGGAAAGTGGATCAACCATTATGAAGTGGCAGAGCAGACTTGATGGGCCAAATGGCCTAATTCTGCTCCTATATCTTATGGTCTTATGGTCTTATGGACTGCAATGGCTGCCAATACCCCATCAATCTGATAGTCTGAAATGCCCATATTTGACAGCTAGTGAAGATACTCCACACTTTACCTCTGGACTCTCAAATCATAGTGATTTCAAGAAACCTTATCCCTAAATGCTGATATTCAGAAACAATAATCACTGATTGAATCAAGAACTCATGAACTCAACCCCTCCCACCACCACTACAACCACATCGGCCACTCCTCTCCACAGGCCCTCAGCACCCTTCATCACCCCCCATTCACTGCCACTTTACACTTACACTCCATACTTACACTGACACAGTCACTGTCCTGCTGTGTTTCCATATGTCCTGCTGCTACCTAGAAGAGTTCCTCTTGCCAAGAGTCACCTTGTTACTTTATCATGTACTGTCAGAGACACCTTCTGTTCAGATACTCATGCATCCAGCGTCACTTTATGTACATACAATCAGTCTATGTATACAAGCTAAACTTTTGTATATACAGCTACACTTAACAATTACTGATACATTGGATTTTATAGGATTGCTTTGATATTCATATTCATTGTCTTTTTCTTTGCAGTATTGGATCCAGAGTAACAATCATTTTGTTCTTCTTTACACTTGTGTACTGAAGAATGACAATAAACAATCTCGAATCTTGTATCTTGATTGTCAGCAACCCCATCAAATTATAAGAAAACTTCTGCTCTGCTCCATGCAATCATGCAAAGTGAATCCTCATTGCCAAAGGTTTCAGTGAAATACATACAAAATGCTGGAGGAACTCGGCAGGTCAGGCAGCATCTACAGAAAGTGGAATAACAGTCTGTGTTTTGGACTGGGACCCTTCATCAGGACGGGAAAGGAAGGGGGAAGAAGCCAGAATAAGAAGGTGGGGGAGGGGAAGGTGTACAAGCTGAGAGGTGAGCACATGGTCAAAGAGGCAGGGGGCAGCAGAGATCACAGAAGGAAAGCAGTGAGAGAGGGTCTCACTGAACTGCCGTCAAAGAGAAGATTTCAACCCCAAAGAGACGTTGCAGTGGATCAGCAAATCATGAACACAAGAGATTCTGCAGCTGCTGGAAATCTGGAGTACCACATACAAAACGCTAAAGATTTCAGTGAAGCATCTGCCCTCCTTACTGCCACCTGCAAACCAAATGCTTTAATCCACAATGTATAATAAACCAAAAAAGTATGTCTTCATGTCTTAATTCCTTAAAAACATACCCTTACCAATGGAGAGAAATAAACTGCTGAAAGAGCATCAATGAATTTTAGAGTTCACCTGCTTTCTCCAAACCAGGCTGAATGCAGAGGAACAGAAGTTTTTCTCCCCAATATTTTATTAGCAAATGTACAGTTGCTGGAGAACAGGATTAAGGACCTAGGGGCAAGATTGCTGTATTGGAGAGAAATGAGGAATTGCTGCATTCTGTGTTTCACGGAGACGTGGCTCACTCCGCTCTCACTGGATGTGTTGGTGAGACCCGAAGGCCTTGCGATATGCAGGATGGACCAAACTGCTGATTCAGAGAAGGCAAAAGGATGGAGTCTATGTTTCATGATAAGTTCTTTATGATCTTTGGTTGTGGCATTTTGTCGTAATCTTTTTCCCCCGACCTGGAGCATCTAATGATTAGGTGCCAACTGTTCTACTTACTGAGAGAATTCTCTTCCGTGATCCAGACTGCAGCTTACAAAAGCTAACGTTAATCATGTCCTCGAGATATTGAATGCTGCCATCACCAAAAGAAACAGTCTACCCCAACACATTTCAAGTCATAGTCGGGGACTTCAATCAGGCTTGTTTGAAGAAATCTCCGGAAAGTTTCAGGAAATCTGATCACTTGGCTGTCTAAAGACCAAGAGTCCAGAGATAAGGAGACCAAAGGTATGGTCGCAGGAGGCAGAGGAGCCACTACGGGATTGCTTCATGTTGGCGGACTATGGCATGTTCAAGGACTCATCAGAGGAATCTGAATGAATACAGCACAGCTGTCACAGACTTTATAAAAAATGTCGTAGATAAGTGTGTCCCCATAAATTCATTCAGAGTCTTCTGCAACCAGAAGCCCTCGATGAACCATGAAATCCACAATCTGCTTAGGGCCAGATCAGTGGCTTTCAGGTATGGCAACCTATTAAGATACAACAGGTCCTGGTACGAAATCCGGAATGACACCCCACATGCAAAGAGGCAATTCCAGACTAAATTTGAATCACTGAAGGATGCTGGACAGCTGTCACAGGCTTTAATGCTATCACCTCCTACAAAGTGAAACCAAATGACGTAGATGACAACAAGACTTCACTCCCAGATGAGATCAATACCTTCTATGGTCGTTTTGACCATCAAAACATGGAGGAACAATCATGAACTTCCACAGCCCCCTACGATCCTGTGACTTCAGTCTCTGAGGCCGATGAAGGAGCATCCTTCAGGAGGGTGAACCCGTGGAAAGCATCCTGCCCAGATGGGGTACCTGCCCGAATACTAAAGATCTGTGCTGATCAACTGGCTGGAGTATTCACTGATGTCTTTAACCTCTTGCTTCAGCAGTCTGAGGTACCCACTTGCTTCAAGTGGGCTTCAGTTATACCGGTGCCTAAGCACGTGGTATCCAGCCTCAATAACTATCATCCGGTAGCACTTACATTCACAGCAATTAAGTGCTTTGAGTGGTTGGTGATGAAACATATCAACTCCTACCTAAGAAGCAACTTGGATCTGCTACACTTTGCCTACCGGAGCAACAGGTCCACAGCAGATACCACCTCATTGGTTCTTCACTCATCCTTGGAATATCTGGACAGCAAAGATGCATATATCAGGATGCTCTTTATTGACTACAGCTCAGCATTCAATACCATCACCCCTCAAAACTAATCATTAAGTTTAAAGACCTTAGCCCCAACACCTCCTTGTGTAATTGGATCCTCGATTTCCTCACTTGCAGACCCCAGTCAGTTTGGATTGGCAACAACACCTCCTCCATGATCTCCATCAGCACAGGAGCTCCACAAAGCTGTGTGCTCAGCCACCTGCTCTACTCACTTTACATTTATGACTGTGTGGCTAAGCACAGTCCCAATGCCATATTCAAGTTTGCTGATGACACCACTGTCATTGGCCGAATCAAAGGTGATGAATCAGCATATAGGAGGGAGATTGAGAATCTGGCTGAGTGGGACGAGAACTCAATGACAGCAATGACAGTAAGATCAAGGAGCTGACTATTGACTTCAGGAGGAGGAAACCAGAGGTCCATGAGCCAGTCCTCATCAGAGGATCAGAGGTGGAGAGGGTCAGCAACCTGAAGTTCCTCGGTGTTGCCATTTCAGAGGATCTGTCCTGGGCCCAGCACATAAGTGCAATTACAAAGAAAGCACAGCAGTGCTTCTGCTTCCTTAGAAGGTCGCAAAGATTCAGTATGATATCTAAAGCATTAACAAACTTCTATAGATGCATGCTGGAGAGTATATTGACTGGTTGCATCACAGCCTGGTATGAAAACACCCTTGAACAGAAAATTCTACAAAAGGTAGTGGATACAGATAAACTCTCTCCACCATTGAGCACATCCACTCTGAGTGCTGTTGCAGGAAATCAGCATCCATCATCAAGGACCCCCACTACCCAGGATATGCTCTCTTCTCACTTCTGCCATCAGGAGGGTGGTACAGGAGTCTCGAGATTCACACCACCAGGTTCAGGAATGGTTATTACCCCTCAACCATCGTGCTCTTCAACCAAAGGGGCTAACTTCACACAATTTCACTAGCCCCATCACTGAACTGTTTCCACACCCTACGTACTCACTTTCAAGTATTCTTTATCTCATGTTCTCAATATTTATTGTTTATTGAAAGTGGGCATGCAGGTACAGCAGGCGGTGAAAAAGGCGAATGGTATGCTGGCATTTATAGCAAGAGGATTCGAGTACAGGAGCAGAGAGGTACTACTGCAGTTGTACAAGGCCTTGGTGAGACCACACCTGGAGTATTGTGTGCAGTTTTGGTCCCCTAATCTGAGGAAAGACATCCTTGCCATAGAGGGAGTACAAAGAAGGTTCACCAGATTGATTCCTGGGATGGCAGGACTTTCATATGAAGAAAGACTGGATGAACTGGGCTTGTACTCGTTGGAATTTAGAAGATTGAGGGGGGATCTGATTGAAACATATAAAATCCTAAAGGGATTGGACAGGCTAGATGCAGGAAGATTGTTCCCGATGTTGGGGAAGTCCAGAACGAGGGGTCACAGGGGAAGCCTTTTAGGACTGAGATGAGGAAAAACTTCTTCACACAGAGAGTGGTGAATCTGTGGAATTCTCTGCCACAGGAAACAGTTGAGGCCAGTTCATTGGCTATATTTAAGGAGGAGTTAGATATGGCCCTTGTGGCTACGGGGATCAGGGGGTATGGAGGGAAGGCTGGGGCAGGGTTCTGAGTTGGATGATCAGCCATGATCATAATAAATGGCGGCGCAGGCTCGAAGGGCCGAATGGCCTACTCCTGCACCTATTTTCTATGTTTCTATGTTTCTATTTATTATTAGTATTTCTTATTTTTTCTTTTGCATTTGCAAAGTTTATTGTACTTTGCACATTGGATGCTTGTTCAGCCTGTTGGGTGCGTATGCCCGTAAGAAAATGAATCTCAGGGCTGAATATGGTGACATATGGTATATGCACTTTGATCATTTTACCTTGAACTCTGAACTATTAATAGCAGTTTTGTAGTCTTAATTGAATGGAGTTTCAGAAGCAATGAATGATCCCAATGATAGCAATTCTATCAAACTAACTAATGAATATTCATCCCACAAACAGTCATGATTACTAAGTTCCATCCACTATGTACAATATTTTTTCTTTAAAATGTTTAATTTTTCAAAAAATCTACCCCACCTCTACCAAGTAAATTGAGCCATCAAGAGAAACTCAGTGGCTCAGAACTGATGCAGGGTTTCCACACGGAACGTGGACAATTCCTTCCCCCTCCCATAGATGCTGCTCAAACGAGTTCCTCCAGCACATTGTTTGATGCTCCACATATCAGTAGCTGCAGTCTAATATCTCTCCTATATATCACATTTTCTATGTGCTACAAAAATCTTTATAGAGATAATATCACAAATATACTGTCGAGGTCCTCATCAACGTCAACGATGGACGAACAACCAACCAGTTAAGCACACAACTATTTGCTCTTCTCAAACTAAAGTGAGACATCATTAATTATTTAGCCACAGCTGGACAACACCACCCCCTAGTGGCTGTGTCTACAAACACACCCAGATCTCATTCAGACATTGCATCAAAAGAATAAATAAAGTCGGCATTGGTCCTGTAGAAAAAAAACAGGGGAATTAATAATGGAAAACAAAATGATAGATAAATTGAATACGTTTTTGCATCAGTCTTCACAAAATAAGACAAGTAATATTCAAGAAATAATTGCAAATTGGTAGAGAGTGAGGTAATCAGGAAAATTATATGCACCATGATAATGAGTAGTAGTATTGAGCAGATATTCGAGTGTGGCCTGATAGGACTTTAGTTGAACTCCATTCTAAGCTCCTAAATGAATTGGCAAGAGACGTAGTTGGTGCATTGCTTTTAATGTACCAGGTTTTTGAGGTTTTAAAAAAAGATAGAGGAGGTAAAGGGGGGGGGGGGTGATTGAGTTGCACTACTAATTAGGAACAATATCATTGCTGCACTCAGGGGAGAGATACGGAGGGTTCAGACACAGAGTCCATTGGGGTGGAACTCAGGAATAGGAAGGGCGCAATCACACTGACGGGATTCTACTACAGATCCCCCCAATAGCCACTGGGAGTGATCATTCCCAGTAGCCTGTCCTTGTCCAGTCATGTAGACATTATGGAGAAGAAAGCTCACCAATGTCTTTGCTTACTCTGAAGACTGAAGAAATTTAACATGTTCTATCAACCCTTAAAAATGTTATCAAATTTATCAAAATAACAGGTAAGATGTGTCTAATAGTCTGAAGTGTGTGTATTTTAATGCTAGAGGTATTATGGGTAAAGGTGATGAACTTAAAGCATGGATCAGTACATGGAACTACAATGTTGTAGCCATTACCGAAACTTGGTTGACTGAGGGGCAGGAATGGGTGATTAAATGTACCAGGTTTTCAATTTTACAAAAGATAGAGGAGGAGGTAAAAGAGGTCATGGAGTTGCACTACTAATCAGGGACAATATCACAGCTGCACTCAGGGGACATAATGGAGGGTTCAGAGACCGAGTCCTTTTGGGTAGAACTCAGGAATAAGAAGGGTGCAATCACAATGTTGAGATTGTACTACAGACCCTCTAATAGCCAACGGGACATTGAGGAACAGATATGTAATCAGATTAAGGAAATGTGTAAAAATAATAGGGTTGTTAGCATGGGGGATTTCAACTTCCCTAGTATAAGCTGGGATCTTCTTAGTGCAAGGGATTTAGATGCGGCAGAATTTGTAAAGTGTATCCAGGAGGGTTTCTTAGATCAATATGTGGACAGTCCAATGAGACAAGGGACTATATTGGACCTGGTGTTGGGTAATGAGCCAGGCCAGGTGACTGACCTTGCAGTGGGTGAGCAGTTAGGGAACAGTGACAACAACTCCTTAACTTTCCGGATAGCTATAGATAAGGAAAGGTATGGTCCTTATGGGAGAGTTTTAAATTGGAGTAGGGCAAATTTTGAGAGCATTAGGCAGGAACTAAGAAGATTTAATTGGGAACACCTTTTTTCTGGCAGGTCCACATCAGACATGTGGAGGGTATTTAAAGATCAATTGCACAGAGCACAGGAAAAATATGTTCCTGTTAGAAGGAAGGACAGGAATGGAAAGATAAGAGAACCTTGGATGTTCAGAGGTGAATTTGGTCAAGAAGGAAAAAGAAAAGTATGTAAGCTTTGGAAGTTAGGATCAAACGAAACACGAGAAGTACAAAGAAGCCAGAAAAGAAATAAAGAGGAAATTAGGAAACCCTGGAGAGGTCATGAAAAGTCCTTGGCAAGTAGGATTAAGATGAATTCCAAGGCATTCTATGCGTCCTTCAAGAGCAAGAGGGCAACTAGGGAGGGTGTAGGACCACTCGAAGATAAAGGGGGGAACTTTTGCTTGGATGCAGAGAATGCAAGTGAGGTACTTAAGTGAGTACCTTACTTCAGTACTTACCAACAAAAAGGATATAGAGGACCAGGAGATCAGTGCTGAGAGTACGTTTGTATAAATATATTAGGGTATTTAGAGGTCAAGGAGGAGGAAGTGTTGAACCTCTCAATGAGTATTAAGGTGGATAGGTCCCCAGGGCTTGATGAAATTTAACCCAGGTTATTGAAGGAGGCAAGAGACGGGATTGCTGGAACCTTGACCAGTATCTTCATGATTTCTCTTGGCACAGGCAAGGTCCTGGAGGACTGGCAAGTGGCTAATGTTGTACTTCTATTTAAGAAAGTAACAAGGGAAAATCCTGGGAACTATAGACTGGTGAGGCTCACATCAGTTGTAGGGAAATTGCTAGAGAAAATTCTTAGGGATATGAGCATTTGGAAATCCGTGGCCTAATTAGGGAGCACCAGCATGGCTTTGTGAGTGGCAGGTTATGCCTTACCAACTTGATTGAGTTTTTTGATAAGATTGAGAGATTTTTGAGAGATTGATGAGGGTAGGGCAGCGGATGTTGTCTACATGGACTTTAGTAAGGCATTTGGCAAAGTTCCTCATTGGAGGGTAATCCAGAAGATTAAGATGCGTGGGGGTCCATGGCAAACTGGCTTGCACATGGAAAGCAGAGAGTAGTGGCTGAAGGGACTTATTCAAGATGGAGGCACATAATTAGTGGTGTTCTATGCTGTTTGTGATGTATATAAATGACCCGGATGAAAATGTAGAGGAGTGGGTTCGTAAATTTGCGGATGATACTGAGATTGATGGAGTTGTGGATAGTGTAGAAGACCGGCAAAGAATACAGCGCGATATAGGTCAGTTGCAGATATGGGCAGATAGAACTTAACCCAGATAAATGGACAAGATCCTTAACAATGTTGCTGAGTGGAGAGATCTTGGGATCCAAGTTCATAGCTCCTTGAAAGCAACTTCACAGGTCGATAAGGTGGTTAGAAGGCTTATGGAATGACTGCTTTTATTAGCTGACGCATTGAGTTCAAGTCATGAGGTTATGTTGCAACTTTATGAAACTCTGGTGAGGCCACATCTGGAGTACTGCGTACAGTTCTGGTCACCCCACTATAGGAAGGATGTTGAGGATTTGGAGAGGGTGCAGAAGAGGGTTACCAGGATGCTGCCGGGTTTAGCGGGCATGTGATATCATGAGAGGCTGGATAAACCTGAGCCGTTTTCTCTGGAGCACCGAAGGTTGAGGGTGAGATCTGATAGAGGTTTATAAGATTATGAAAGACAGAGACAGATCACATCTGTTTCCCAGAGTAGAAATGTCTAATAGGGGGTATGCATTGAAGGTCGGCAGTACTTTCAAAGGGGGATGTGAGGGTCAAGTTTTTTTTTAAACTCAGAGAGTGGTGGATGTTTGAAATATGCTGTTCAGAATTTGGTGTAGATCACCGCTATATTGGGGAAACTAGGCATATATTGTATGACTGGTGTGGTAGGCTAATAAATTGGCACAACAGTATGGACCAAGGGGCCTGCACTGTAATGTTCTTTTGTACTCTCAAAGCATCCCCTAGATTCTAGTCACCTATCACTTTAATTTTCCATCCCAAACTGATTCAAGCTGATGTGGTCACCTGCAACTTTTTCCAACAAGTCTCAATGCAAGGTTAAAGACAAGCAACTAATTAATACCCAAATGATATAATTTTGATTTTGATTTTTACTACCCACTTTCAGCCAACACCCCCACTTAGGTCATTCCAATCACTGCTGGCCTTCACCCTACAAGACTTCCCATTCTCCCAACCCTTCCCAAACCCTATAACTAGTAGAATACTAGTTACTAACTGCAGATGCTAACTTTTCCTTGGTTCTAAAATGTCCACTGTCTTTTCAATCTGATGCCACCTGACCCAATTTCCAACATAGCTTTGAGCTCAGATTCCAGCACCTGTAACATTTCACTTTATTGTAAAGAAGGTATTTTAATCTGCAGCACTGTATCATAACTTGTGTGAAGAGAAGCATTCTTGTGCATTTAACGTGCAGGACTAATTCTGCTTTATGCTGGTTAAATATCCAGGCATGACAGCCAGCTGTAAAATGATTTTATATGAAAGCAACATCTCTCTCCACCAAACCTGAAAGAGATATAAATTTTGAAATATTGCATTTACCAGGAAGCCTTTACTGCCTCAAGCCACACAGCTGCTTCCACTTGATCTCAAGTGAATAGATAGTACCTAGAAGATGCTATGCTTAACATTTTATCCACCATAACACTGAACTGCTAAAGGAATTAAAAGCAAAGGCTTTATACTACAAATAGACAGATTGAAAATTTTAACCACTATTTGACTAATTGGTTTAATTCACCAGCTTGTCTTATAAAAAATGCAGTGTTAAATCTACATAAACAACAGGGATCAGAAAGCTACAATGGGTGACATTTAAATCTGGAGCAATATTAAAATGAAAAAGTGAATGTGAACAATTTCATGGACTGTTTTAACTGTCTGAATAATCAGTCAACTCCTGGACTGCTCTAATGGATTAAAATTCATACAATTTTAACACTAGTAAGAGATGTAGCTTTGGGGAATGGGATAAGAAATAATGCATGTCCATTAAGGCTACAAACAAGAACTTTCATTATTTAGGACATGATGCATTCTTAACAATTAACATGTAGCTGAGGATTCAGAGTAACACCAGGATTCAGATGCAGATCACCTTTCCTCTCATTTTCAAAAAGCAAACTAAAATAATCTGTAAAGGTCAGCTTTTATGTCATATGTACATCAAAGCATACAGGTTGCAGAAACAACCAGTCTGAGTATGTGCCGGGAGCAGCCCAGATTCACAACATTTCCAGTCCACAACTAACTAACTCTCACCCGTACACCTTTGGAATGTAAGAGGAAACAGTAGCACCCCACAGAAACCCACATGGTTGTGGGGAGAATGTATGAACTCCATACAGAGGCAGGAATTGAACCTTTGTCACTGGTACTGTAAGTGTTATGTTAACCAGTACACTACCATGTTTGCAAAGAAGGTCAAATGACTCTGATCCTACTGATCCATTTAAAACACCAGCCAGCTTTTGATTGATGATTGGCATTTACGGTAGAGGAAAACCAAGCACTTGTCACAGGACCAGTTGACAATTTTGCAACTCAAAGATTTACATTTAACAAATTGACTATCTGCAAGTGTTATTTTTAAATGACTACCTAAAAAGTTGTACAAACAGCATTTTAATTAAAACCATGCTGCAAACCTGATCCAGTCTCAACTTGTCCATAATTGTACACAAATGCAAACTACAGCAATTTTGTTATTCCTGAAAAACTGGCTACAAGCAAAACAGTGGTCAGAAGTTTTGTTTAATTACCGGACTCAAGCTACAGCCTGTATAGTCTGATCCAATATAATATTTCTCAAAGAACCTGTATCCACATTTGAAATACTTCCAAGAGCAGGTGCTTTCAGTCCTTAAATGGCTGATATGCCAGCAGATTGTCTACTCTGAATTTACTGTTTTCCCCACTTTTAAGAAATTGAGCACCAAGACGATAAAATCTGTCGATGCTGGAAATCCAGACAAAACACACAAAATGCTGGAGGAACTTAGCAAGTCAGGCAGCATCTACGAAAATCAATAAACAGCGGATGTTTCAGGCCAAGAGCCTTCATTAGGACTGGAAAAAAAAAAGGATGAGAGGTTAGAGAAAGAAGGTGGGAGAGGTGAGGTAGTACAAAGTGGTTGGTGATAGGTGAGACCAAGAGAAGGGGAGGGGTAAAATAAAGAGCTCAGAAGGCAATTGGTGAAAGAGATAAAGAGCTGGAGAAGGGGAATCTGATAGGCCAGTATTAGAAGACTATATAAAAAAAAGGGAGGATGGGCAGGCAAGGAGAAATTGACTCCACACTACTCCTTTCAAGTCTATGCATCCTTTCCACAATGGATCTGCAGATCAGTACAGATTTAGCACAGGCTTGCATGGTTATAACACTCATTTCAGCAGCTACAGGACAATAGTCCAGTACATATTTAGCTATGTATCCATAAATGTAACTGGATGTTGCAGTTACTGACTATGCACCATTTTAAAGAAAACTGTCTACTTTTGAGCCAAATGTGGTTGGATAATGCACTGAAATTCACATACTACAGTTGTCCATCCACATCTGAAATTCTATACCCCTCTGTACGACTTCACCATCCACAAATTGATTTGATAAATTTAGTATTTAATTATGAATTTATACTACTGAAAATGGTGAACCGGATAATGCAACCCCCTTGAAACAAGTTTTCTGTAAAACCTTATTCCCCACATACTAAACTTCAACTATCTGTTCAGCCCAAAAGCTTATTTGAAATTTACACTAATGGCTCGTGAGATAACAAATTGAAACAGTAAAAAGATTTTGAATATACCTTTATCTGGTATATTAACAATGGCAATTGACATTACTACATATTGTCAAGTGTAAAAAGATATACCAAAGTTCCAGAACTAAATTTCAGACAACAAAACATTCTAAATATTGCACATTTAAAATGAGAAAATAAAAGTGTACAACAGGTAACTCATTTTAAACAGGTACAAGTTTTTAGTAGTTAAGAAAAATTCTTGGTTCTTATTCCAGTCTCTTCCATAGGTCAGCAACGCACATCAATGAAGACAAAAAAATAGAACAATTAAATATGCATATTTTTTGTTTTTTTTTTACAAAAACATTGGTTTAAGGGTAAAACAGCCAACACTTTACTGGCAACATTTCTAGTCCTTTGGAAAAATCACATGTTCTGTATTTTCTCCTCTCCCAAAAAGAGACATTAAATTTTTTCAAAAGAATTGCTTCATTTAAGTTATAAAAGATTTTATGACACCAAAAATACAAATTTGTTCATATGCAGCTAAAAATTGGTACAAAACAAATTTTATAGTTAGGAGAGCTCAGTTTTAGAGAAAAAAAAACTCAAAACATGTAACTAGATAGTGTTTAAAATTCTCAAATAGGAAATATGCCTAGTAATTATTAATTTACCTGCACACGTTCCTACTCTAAACATCTACTTTTCAAGGTAGTAAAGGGCGATTAAACAGCCCCCATTTAACTCAACACATATTGGAAAATTAAGCAACTTGGAAGGAAAACAGAAACAACAATCCAAGAGCAGGGGTCATTCCATTGCCCTGTTTAAGTATGGGAACCAATGTCACTCAGTAACTACGTGATGTTAAATACCAAGTTTTGAAACAGGACGAGTCAAATTTAGCTGTTACTTGTCTCCCACGTTCGAGACTCTATTTAGGAACAAGCTACCTGCCAATGTAAAACAACTGACAAGTCAAACTTGTTTAAATTTAAATTGTTTAAACTTGTTTACAAGTCTTCACTTGTTGATCCTTAAATAATTAGGTTGTTCACACTCAAGAGTTGATCCTTTAAAATAAGATCCTTCTCAGCCAAATACGCAGATGTTTTTTTCTTAATTTACATTTTGAAATTTTTTTTTCCCCAGAATGACAGCATGTTAGGTTCTAATCCATCAAGTATTGGTCATGGTACTGTGAACAAACCTTCTGAAATTAGTAAGTTAATAATACAGTGGAACTCAATTCATATGGCTGAAAGCTCGTATGTGCACTACAAGCAATCAAAAGTTTTTCTTAAAATAGCTGTTCCCAACCTGAGGTCCACAGACTCCATGGTTAACAGTAGGGAGCCACGGCTTAACAAAACATCATACTTGTTTTTAAAAAAAAAGCTGGGACCCCCCCCCCCCATTTTAAAATAATACCCACACATTGGAAGAAAAGTGACCTCCTGAGTGACAGGAGACCAGATGAGCACCTGATTCATTCAAGTTTCTCAACTGGACACTGCTACTCATTTAATTAGAGGTTGATCATTGCCCTCAAGAAATATTAGAAGGTAAAGTGGAAGAGCACAATATTGATTTATACAATCAATATAAAAATAGTGCTATTCTTTACAGTTGTACTAAAACTACTGCATTTGCAACACTATCAAGTTTCTAATCACATGCAATATCAGCAAGATACAAATTATACAGAAGTTATTTGCTGTTGTACATAGTTTCTTTAAAAAAAAATGGAAATTTGGAAATCCCATTAGGGACATATCAAGCACTGCCTGATGAGAGTGGGAATTAGACAATTTCTTACACAATTCCTTCCCTCTCATCAGAAAAAAAAAGCATTGAACATGGGAAACTTACAAGTACTACTGAGGCAAAGACGGGCACTAATGGAAAATGGGTATTAATATAAATAAAGGAACTTAATTATATGAACATCACAGGGTAATGACTAATATAGACAAAAACTCATTTTAACTTTTGTACAGGCATCACAATTTGCACATGAAAAATATTTTTTTTTCTTTAAAACAGTTTTGTCAAATTCTAATCTTCAGGGGGGTGGGGGGGGAAGAAATGAATCAAGTTAACTATCACAATCCAACACAATGCCAGTTTATTACCAATTGCTTCGACGTCTTACACCTCTGGGGTACTCTCTCTTAGCCTTGTACTCATGCTCCCAATTTCTGCTGTGATGAGAGGTTTGGTCTTGTTGGTAGTCAGACTCACGGTTTCCCCTGTAGTGCCAGTCTGGACTATGATCCTGGAAGCAAGCATCTCGGCTGTAATGACCGTTGTCTGACTGATACGAACTATATGATTGTTGCCTTTGTGTGCCAGATGGCTTTTCTGAATGCCTCATAGTATGCAAACTTGCACTGGACGACCATGGCTGCGCAGAGTTGCCAAAATTCTGAGATGACATTTGCAGGTGAGAAGGCGTTCCTCGACTTGGTGGTTGCAGTGTGGAACGGCTGTTGGCGCTGGGGTGTTGCAATGGAGGATTGTAATTCTGCTGCCCTCCCCTTGCATGCTCCCGCCACATATTGCTTACCTGAAAGCAAAATCAAAACAGTTTAAGGTATGCAACATCCAAAATTAAGAGACAATAAAGCAGATCTTCAACCAATCTAAAGGAATTGAAATCCATTCCACTGACAGGTGAACTGACAAGACATTTAATCTAAATGGAATAAAAAGCAAGAGAGAAATCAAGTTTTCTTATCACCAAATAGTAACGTGCTTAAAGACAAAAGAACAATGAATTCAAACTTAAAATCCAAAGGAAACTGATATCAAAAGCAAAATCCAACACTCGAGGAAAAGCAGCAATGAAGTTAACTGGGTAAAACCAAGACACAAACGAAGAGGAAAAAAAAAGTCTTGTCACAACATGATTCCAAATACAGAATCCCGGCAAAATAGGGGGTAAAAGAACTATCCCAATTTCTGCATACATCGATGAAGTTAATTCATTACTTACCGGGCAGAAGCAGCAAATGACAACACTGGTTACATATGTCATCAGAATCATTAAATTAAAATGAAATTACTCTTGCATCTCAGTCATAGCAGGGCCAATAAAAACCATTTATCCTGCTCACAAAACTGATTACACCCTATCCCCGTTATATGCATCTTCAGACTATGCAGATTCAGTTATGCGATGAACCTATTTCTACCAACGTCTCATTATATGCGTCCAAAATACACAGTTATGCGAGGAGTACTGCTTTCTCGCCAATACAAGTCAGGTGCGTGTGCCTCACAATTTCACTCCCGCCACTCTCACATTGGTTTTGACAAGGTGTGGATGCGCGATCTTAGACTTTTGTTGGTTTTACCTACGGTGCAGTGATTTTGTGCTTGAAATATTTAACTATGCCTCCTAAGCGTCCGATGTCATGTCTTGGGCCATCAACCAAGCGGCAGAGAACCGCTTTAACACTAGAGAAAAAGTTGGAAATTATAAACAGCGCGGCATCAGCTGAAGGTAACACAGCTCTGGGACGTTACTGCCGGGAGCAGAATCTTGCCTTTAAAGTTCTTTTGTTGCTTGACAATGCGCCAGCCCATCCTAAACATTTGGACACCATTCATCCTAACATAACAGTGCGTTTCCTGCCGTCTAACACAACATCGCTGATTCAACCACTCAACCGGTGTGATCCACATTAAAGGCGTACTTTTTTTTTTAAACGGCGAACTATCTCTCAGATGCTGCAAGCAACAGACGATTTTGAAAATCCCAGGAGTTTACCAACGGTGAGGGAATGGTGGAAGTTGGAACACTTGGCACAAATGGAGATGGACATGGACCCAAGTTTAGAACGGAGTCAGCATTTCAGTCACTCCCTGCCGTCAACCGTTCTTCCCTACAAGCAAATTTATGCTGAAAAACAAAATGCTGCCAAGCAAACAACCCTCACCACTTTATTCAAATTGCTGTAATCTTCTGCTGCCAGCAGTTCTAAGAGTTCTGTGAGTCTTCCTTCACCCCCTGCCGTGCTTGATATGATCCTGACGACCACAACCATCCACCTTATCCGTGTAAAACTGCCCAACACCACAACGACCACTCATCTCCCGGAGCGAACACACCTGCCATTGTTGTTGAGTACTGTACACCACAGGATGTTAACTTTCTATGATTTATTACATTGATTACCTTAAATTAATTAAATACAATACAAATGTTGTCTAGTAGTACTGCTTTTGTGTCGTATTGGTACGAAAATGTGAATAAATTACAGATCAATAATTATTCACATTATGCAATTTCACATTATGCATCAACTTCGAGGAATGTATCCCTCGCATATAACGAGGATAGGGTGTATTATTAAAAGATCTTTTATCATATAAAAGAGGTTTTATCTCCCACTTGCAACCACTTTAAATATCTTTTCCCAAACTTTTCTATTTCAAATAGCAACCCAAATAAGGAACACAAATATTTGGTATTAACATATTATTCTCATGTACTGAGATACTGTGAAAAGTTATTGTTTTGCATGCCATCCAGATGCACACAGAAGAGCATTAAGGTGGTATCATGATAGTAAAACAAAACATGGAAATCTACAACACATTACAAGCCACACACATCAAAGTTGCTGGTGAACGCAGCAGACCAGGCAGCATCTCTAGGAAGAGGTACAGTCGATGTTTCAGGCCGAGACCCTTCCTCAGGACTGACACATTATAAGCCATTCGGCCCACAATATTGTGCTGACCATGTAACCTACTCTAGAAACTGACTAGAATTTCCCTACTGCATAGCCCTCTATTTTTCTCAGCTTCATGTACCTATCTAAGAGTCTCTTAAAAGACCCCATTGTATCTGCCTCTACCACCATCGCATTCCACGCACCCACCACTCTCCGTGTGAAAAAACTTACCTCTGATATCCCCCTTGTACCTACTTCCAAGTACCTTAAAACTATGCCCCCTTGTGTCAACCATTTCAGTCCTGGGAAAAGCCTCTGACTATCCACACGATCAATGCCTCTCATCATCTTATACACCTCTATCAGGTCACCTCTCAGCCTTTTCTCCTTGGAGTGATGGAGGATAAGTTCACTCAACCTATTCTCATAAGGCATGCTCCCCAATCCAGGCAGTATCCTTGTAAATCTCCTCTGCACTCTCTATAGTATTCACATCCTTCCTATAGTGAGGTTACTAGAACTGAGCACAGTACTCCAAGTGGGATCAAACCAAGGTCTTATATAGTTTTAACATTACCTCACAGCTCTAGAACTCAGCCCCATGGTTGATGAAGGCCATCACACACCATACTCCTTATCAACACTGTCAACCTGCGTGGCAGCTTCAACTGTCCTATGGACATGAACCCCAAGATCTCACTGATCCTCCGCACTGCCAAGAGTCTTACCATTGATATTATATTCTGTCTTCAAATATGACCTACCAAAATGACCTGATAGAGGTGTACAAGCCGATGACAGGCATTGATCGTGTGGACAGTCAGAGGCTTTTTCCCAGGGCTGAAATGGCTAGCATGAGAGGGCACAGTTTTAAGGTGCTTGGAAGTAGGTACAGAGGAGATGTCAGTGGCAAGTTTTTAAAAAACAACACGCAGGGAGTGGTAAGTGCGTGGAATGGGCTGCCGGTGACAGTGGTGGAGGGGGAAATGATAGGGTCTTTTAAGAGACTCCGGGATAGGTAAATGAAGCTCAGAAAAATAGAGGGCTATGGGTAACCCTAGGTACTCTCTCAGGTAAGGACATGGTTGGCACAGCTTTGTGGGCCGAAGGGCCTGTATTGTGCTGTAGGTTTTCTATGTTTCTATGTAAAATGTACCACCTCACACTCATCTAGGTTGAACTCCATCTGCCACTTTTCAACCCAGTTCTGCAACCTATTGATGTCCCACTATAACCTCTGACAACCCTTCAGACCATCCAGAACACCCCCAACTTTTGTGTCATCAGCAAGCTTACTAACCCACCCTTCTACTTTCTCAAACAACAGGAATTCTGCAGATGCTGGAAATTCAAGCAACACACATCAAAGTTGCTGGTGAACGCAGCAGGCCAGGCAGCATCTGTAGGAAGAGGTGCAGTCAACGTTTCAGGCCGAGACCCTTCGTCAGAACTAACTGAAGGAAGAGTCTACTTCCTCATCCAGGTTAGTTAATAAAAAGATTTTTATCAGAGAGGACAGTGTAAATAAAGAATAGAAATGGGTCTGGAAGACAATAGGAAGAAAACTTAAATAGTGGGAAAACTGAACCAAGATCAACCAAAATATTGAGAGGCAGTAACACATCTAACAATCCATTCAAATCAACTCCATTTTAGAAAATGAAAGGTATAATACCCCAAATCAGAGGACATGTCCTGGGCCCAGCATGCAAGTGCAATTACGGCAGTGCCTTTAACTCCTGATAAGTTTGCGGAGATTTAGCATGACACCTAAAACTTTGATAAACTTCTATAGACGTGTGGTGGAGAGTATACTGACTGCCAGCATCATGACCTGGTGTGGAAACACCAATGGCCTTGAATGGAAAATTCTGCAAAAATGAAGTGGATACAGCCCAATCCATCATGGGTAAAGCCCTCCTCACCATTGAGCACATCTACATGAAACGCTGTTGTAGGAAAACTGCATCCATCATTAGGGATCCCCACCACCCAGGTCATGCACTCTTCTCACTGCTGCCACCAAGGGGAAGAAACAAGAACCTCAGGACTCACACCACCAGGTTTAGGAAAAGTTATTACCCCTGAAAGATTAGGTTCTTGAACCAGAAGGGATAACTTTATTCAACTTCACTTGCCCCATCACTGTAATCTTCCCACAATCTATGAACTAACTTTCAAGGACTTTTCATCTCATGTTCTCGATATTTATTGTTTCTTTTTCTTCTTTCCTTTTGTATTTGCAATTTGGCGCCTGGTGCAGTCTTTCATTAATTCTATTATAGCTATTGGATTTACTGAGCACGTCCGTAAGACAATGAATCTCAGGGCTGTATATTGTGACTTAGATGATGTTGTAGTCATTCCTTTCCATGCCTTGTGGCACATTGGGCAGCGACTTTGCTGCTTCTTTAGCATTTGTTGTTTTTTTTAAGTATATAAATGAGGCCAAGTTGCTAACTCAACTCTCAACTCAGCACGGATGGAATGTGTGCAAGGTGCCGACTGGATTGGAACCCAGGACCACTCACTTCGAAGTCTGGTGTGGATGCCATGATACCACTGGCTGGCATGACTTATATGTACTTTGCTAATAAATTTACTTTGAACATTGAAAATAAAACTTAATGTAAATAGGGAGGTATTGAAATTAAATACTTCATAGCTTTGTATATTCCATGAAAACTGGTTCTATATACTATATCCCAGTGAAGCAGAGGCTAATTGCGGCAAATTTCCTTAATCATTTCCCTGCACTACGTTTCTTTCACACACCAGAGTCCAAAGTTAATTTATTATCAAAGCACATATACATCACCATATACAACCCTGAGATTCATTCTCTGACAGGCATTCACAGTAGAACAAAGAAAATGCAATGGAATCAATGAGAAACTACACACAAATACTGACAAGCAACCAATGTACAAAAAAAAAGACGAACTGCAAATTCAGTAATAATAATAATAAGTAAATAAGTAGACTAATAAATCTGAGAACAGGAGTTGAGAACATGAGAAGTTGCTTCTTCCTCATTGTTGCCAATGAGAGTTGTATCAAATGAACTTACGGTGGTGTGAGCGGTACTTGACATGTGTAGTGCCTGTAAGATGGTCAGAAATGGATCAATTGCTGAATTGAGAGTCAGACAGGCTAATGTGAAAGGGGAGATGTACATAGGCCACAACAGGGTATACAGAAAATAGTGCTGGAATTACAAAGAAAGTGCAGCACAGATACAGAAATGGCCACAACAGGGATCTCAAGAGTTCGTATGAGGTCAGTTCAAAAGTCAGACAACCGTGGTATAGAAGCTGTCCGAGTTCGGTGGCATGTGTTCTCAAGCTTCTGTATCTTCTGGCCAATGGGAGGGATGAGAAAAGAGAATGGAATTGAAAGGGCCCTTGATTATCTTGGCTGCCTTTTCAGAGGCAACAGGAATCATTGGCAGTGAACGCAGGGAAGGCTGGATGAGCTGCTGCGTTCATAGCTGCAATTTCTTTCAGTCTTGGGCAGAAAAAAAGTCACCAAACCAAACTGATGGATTCAGATAAGATGCTTTTTAAGGTACATCTATAAAAATTGGCAATAGTCACGAATCACATGTCAAATTATCTTAATCTTCCGAGGAAGTAAGGCACTATTGTGTTTTCTGGGTTGTTGAATGAGGACAAATCTTTGGTAGTGATCATAGCCAGGACTTAAAGTGGTTACCCATCTCCACCACAGTCCCGCTGATACAGACAAGGATGTTCTGTCATCAAGACAGAACCCTTGCTCTCATCTCTACCATCTATTACCCATCACTTCAATTCCTCAAGGCACTATGCCATCCTCATCTCTACTTTTAAAACTATTCTATAAATGAAGGTTTATTCCAAGAAACTCAGGCTGAAAACATACTTTTGCCATAAACACCCATTTCTCTTACCGTGACCTGTCTTTGAAGATTATCAGGTGTAGAAAATGATCTCTGAACCAATTGTGGAGTTGCAAATACCTGAGATCCTCTATCTGTTGATCGATCCAACCTGTTAAAAGTTAGAATGGGAGGAATAGAGAAAGGGAAAATATGAATACGGAATAGAAAGTAGCAGGCATCTCAAAACTGTTGAAGTCAAACCAGACCAATACAATGATTGGTGAACTGAATTCCACAACCACATTCAAATAGTTCCTTCTCTGCCAAGTACAACTAGTTTCTGTTTTGAACCAAAAGAATTCCTTGCATCTCCTGAACAAATACAAAGCAAAAGGTCTTAGACAAGTAAATGATCAAGTCAGAAACAGAGCCCATTTTACATTGAAAATGAACAGTCCAAAATAAAGTATTTCTTGACAAGACCATACATGAATGGTGGAGGATGAAACTTTTTGTATTTGAGTTCTATGACCAAATCACTAATATAAAATTTAGAATCAGTTTCTAACTCCTAACTGAACCCCACTCCAAGTCCAATGCAGGGAACAGACTTGTCCTGTACACTAACTACAGTTTTGTAATTTGGACAAATTAAAAAATCATTGACAAAAACTTCTGGAACTTATTTTGAATTTTAGACCTGAAACCATGACGGTTCAATAATCTCATTTCTGACAACATTTAAGCCACAGAACCAACATACTGAAATTGGCTGGTCTTGCAACTTTAAAAAAAGTTTTTACCTATTGTTATTGAACTGGTTTGTCTGGTAGGGACTGAAAGCAGTTGAAGTCTGAGACAGGCTTCCTTCCCGAGATTCATGAGAACTACCTATGAAGGGAACAAAGGTTTGTTTACAAATTTCCATTTCAAGTATAAACAATGCAAATTTAACATTCCTGCTTTACACATTTAAAACTACCACAATCTGTTTTCCTGTGCAGAAAGAGCACATGTTCATTTCTATTTTTAAAAAATCAATGCACTTTCCATAAATAGAAGTAACATCTTCACTTCAGCTTAAAAAAAAATCAAAAATCACAGAAAACTGTATGTCTGGTCTACTGTTGCTCCAGCAGCAGCAGCAGCAACTGGAAGGTCAAGCTCTGGTCAGTATCCTGGCAAAAACTATGTCATGAAGTCAAAAGAACACTCCAAGCAACTCCATGAAAAGATTATTGAAAAGTACAAGGAGATGGATACAAGAAAATGTACAAGTCACTGAATATCCCTTGGAGTACAGTTAAGACAATCAAGAAATGGAAAAAATATGGCACAGATGTAAATCTGCCGAGAGCAGGCAGTCCTCCAAAACAGAGTGACAGTGCAAGAAGGGGAGGGACTATTGCAAGAGGCCACCAAGAGACCATTGACAACTCTGGAGGAGTTACAAGCTTCAATGGCTGAGATGGAAGAGACTGCTGTCCAAGTGCATTCCCAGTCGCAGCTTTATGGGAGAATGGCAAAGAGAAAGCCACTGTTGAAAAAACAACTCACATGGAATCTCAGCTAGAGTTTGCCAGAAGGCATGTGGGAGACACTGAAGTCAGCTGGAAGGCTCTAGGGTCTGATGAAACCAAAATTGAGCTTTTGGCCATCAGACTAAATAGTATGTTTGGCGCAAGCCGAACACCTGTACATCATCAGATGCTTCACTGCAGCAGGCCCTGGAAGGCTTGAGAATGGAGAGGGTGAAATGAATGCAGCAAAAATACAGGAAAATCCTGGAGGAAAACCTGATGCAGTCTGCAAGCGAACTGCTACTTGGGAGAAGATTTGTTTTCCAGCAAGACAATGACCCCAAGCATAAAGCCAAAGCTACATAGGAATGGCTTAAAAACAACAAAGTTAATGTCCTGAAGTGGCCAAGTCAGAGTCCAGATCTCAATCCAATTGAGAATTTGTGGCTGGACTTGAAAAGGACTGTTCACTCACGATCCCCATGGAATGGGGACAGTGAGGACAATATGAGTGAGGTTGATGTTCTGGAGCATGTTGATATTAAGGGAGAGGAGGTGCTGGAGTTGTTAAAATACATTAGGACGGATAAGTCCCCGGGGCCTGACAGAATATTCCCCAGGCTGCTCCACGAGGCGAGGGAAGAGATTGCTGAGCCTCTGGCTAGGATCTTTATGTCCTCGTTGTCCATGGGAATGGTACCGGAGGACTGGAGGGAGGCAAATGTTGTCCCCTTGTTCAAAAAAGATAGTAGGGATATTCTGGGTAATTATAGACCAGTGAGCCTTACGTCAGTGGTGGGAAAGCTTTTGGAAAAGATGCTTAGAGATAGGATCTATGGTTATTTAGAGAATCATGGTCTGATCAGGGACAGTCAGCATGGCTTTCTGAAGGGCAGATCGTGTCTAACAAGCCTGATAAAGTTCTTTGAGGAGGTGACCAGGCATACAGATGAGGGTAGTGCAGTGGATGTGATCTATATGGATTTTAGTAAGGCATTTGACAAGAGTCCAAACGGTAGGCTTATTCAGAAAGTCAGAAGGCATGGGATCCAGGGAAGTTTGGCCAGGTGGATTCAGAATTGGCTTGCCTGCAGAAGGCAGAGGGTCGTGGTGGAGGGAGTACATTCGAATTGGAGGGTTGCGAGTAGTGGCGTCCCACAAGGATCAGTTCTGGGATCTCTACTTTTCGAAATTTTTATTAACGACCTGGATGTGGGGGTAGAAGGGTGGGTTGGCAAGTTTGCAGACGACACAAAGGTTGGTGGTGTTGTAGATAGTGTAGAGGATTGTCGAAGATTGCAGAGAGACATTGATAGGATGCAGAAGTGGGCTGAGAAGTGGCAGATGGAGTTCAACCCAGAGAAGTGCGAGGTGGTACACTTTGGAAGGACAAACTCCAAGGCAGAGTACAAAGCAAATGGCAGGATACTTGGTAGTGTGGAGGAGCAGAGGGATACATGTCCACAGATCCCTGAAAGTTGCCTCACAGGTAGATAGGGTAGCTAAGAAAGCTTATGGGGTGTTAGCTTTCATAAGTCGAGGGATAGAGTTTAAGAGTCACGGGGTAATGATTTTACCCATTTATATTCTAATTAACCAGCACTCTACAAGATGGTGCAAAGAGGGGCACCAGTGACTTGCTTTGAAAATCTTTTGTATTGCAACTTGAAGTGACACAAGCACTCTATATTTAAAAATACTATTATCATACAAGTATATCTCTGTTTCACCTTTAAAACCAGGCCAGTTGACAGTAATAAGATTAAAAGGTAGTTTGCAAAATACTTCTTGATAACATTATGTAGATGATGCCACAGCACAAAAGGGAGTGCATGAAGTAAATTACCTTTCCTGCTTTGAACAACTAGAATCTTAGAAAGATCAAGCTCCAGATTTAAATGTGAAAATATGGGGAAATCTGAGGTGTACTCTGCTTACATTCCCCCTTCCTCCTGGAGGCATCCCTCCATCAGTAGCTGCATGCAATGGATCATCATGATCTACATTGCAGTTTCCACAATGCTTCAACACAGTTGAATACAACATTCAATGAACAGCCTCTCAACATTAGAGACTTGCAGCCTTCCAGGCTCAGATAATTTTTCCCCTGAATCACAAAGAATTCAACATTTATTCCCAGTTACACTTCTAGATCCTCATTTCCTGCCCCTTTTCAATCATTCAAAAAATTACCAATCTCGGGCATTACTGTTACCTTTCCAAACAATCTCTTTGTCCAATTCCATTTGATTTTGTGTGCCTACTTAAAACCTGTAATTTTGCTAATTAAGTTCCAAAACTTTAAAAATGCACTTTTACCTCTCGCAGCACTGTTGACCACTTTAACTGTTTACTGAGCATATCCAGCGCCAAGCAAATACTTTGATTCATTTATTAAGTTGACGTTTACCTGATCTGAACTGGATTTTGATAGCCCTGCCAAATAGCGGGATTCCATTCAGCAAATCCTTTCCGTAATGGACTGACTCCTCGTGTTTAAAATGCACGAATGCGAACTGCTTTGACTTCCCGTCCTTATCTTTGGGGATTTTTACTGTCACAAGCGGACCGGCCTGGGAAAGAGAAACTAAGTTGAGTAGTACATTCTCAACATGATCGTTCAAAAAACGCCTGCGGGGGCGGAACTGCACTTCAACAGAAGCGGACGGATTAAAATGGGGTTTGAAATAAACCGCGTGGCTGAAATCTGTGCAAATACAGTTACAGAGAATAAAGTCTGCCTTAGAACTCTTGTAGTGTGAATAAACCAAAACCCGCTAGCAGGGCAATAACTCTACCAGGATGCTGATTATATGGGAACTTTTACGAGAGTTTCGTTACAATTTAAACTAAGCACCAGGCAAGTCGGCCGCAGCACAAGGTAAAGGTAGATACTTTGAATAGTGTAGTTAAGACAGGGGTGAGGAAAAAATTACACCTCAAGATGCAGTCAGTCAGACCGTCTCTAGGTATCAGAGCCCCGAGAGAACAGACGACGCGGCCGAATGACCCAAGCGCGCGCCCGAGAAGCTACAGGCCTCGACAGGCCGCCACTACCCCCGACAATCCTCCCTCACCTCACTCACTCACCTGGAGGAACAGTTCGAACAGAAGCTCCTCCGTTACTTTCGCGTCCAAGTTCCCAATGAACAGCGTCCTGTTAGCATCATCCGATACACCCATGGCTCCTACAATCCAACGTCCGTCCAGTAACTAAACTCCGTCCGATTAAGGCGCCTCTTTCAAAACGGCTCCTTACCCCTTCCGCCCCGCTGATGTCGTCACCCACGCACACTTCCGCCCCATTAACCTCGATTTCAGACCACAAACTTTGTACCTTTTAAACATGAGCAACAGACTCACGAAATGCTGGGGTAACGCAACTGGCCAGGCAGCATCGGCGAAGGATCTCGGCCCGAAACGTCGACTGTTTACTCTTTCCCATAGATGCTGCCTGGCAGGGAGTTACCCCAGCACTTTGTGTGTGTTAATTGGATTTCCAGCATCTGTAGAATTTCTCTTAACACACGTAAAAGTTACTGGAGAACGCAGCAGGCCAGGCAGCATCTCTAGGAAGAGGTACAGTCGACATTTCAAATCTCCCACTTTCAAATCTCTTACTAGCTCTTCTTTCAGTTAGTCCTGAGGAAGGGTCTTGGTCCGAAACGTCCACTGTACCTCTTCCTAGAGATGCTGCCTGGCCTGCTGCGTCCACCAGCAACTTTTATGTGTGTTGCTTGAAATTCCAGCATCTGCAGATTTCCTCGTGTTTGTGTTGTAGAATTTCTCTTGTTTGTGACTTTTTAAAATATAGTTATAAAGGATCTACATCACAAAATTTTGATGGTACCTTTAACAATATTTAGAAACTGATATGGAATAGAAGTATTGTATTTTATATAATATACATAAATATAAACTAACTGTTTAAAATGCTTTGAAAAAGAACAGAAAATGTTGGAACTATACATGCAAATTAGACTATCTGTAGAGAGAAAAACAGTCAGTATTTCAGGAGACTAGCACTTCAAACCATGCATCTCTCCACATGAAACTGCTCGATTTTGATTCCAACATTTTCTGATATTTTAGTTCAAATTATCAAAGTATATATGTGAAATTCATTTTCCTGTAGGCATTTACAGAAAAAATAAAATATAAAATAATTTACTAACAACTATACACAAACAAAGACTGATAACCAATGTGCAAAAGAGGACAAACTGCAAATAAAATAAACAATACTCAGAGTCCAGGAGGTCATCGAATCAATGCAGAGTTGTGGTGAGTAGTTATCCACACCAGTTCAGGAGCCTGATGGTTGTAGGGTAATAACTGTTCCTAAAGCTGGTAATGTGGGACCCAAGACTTGTCTGATGGTAGCAGCAAGCCTGCATAGTAGTGATCTTTGATGATGGATGCTGCTTTCTCATGCAGCACTCCACAAAAATGTGCTCAATGGTGGGGAGGACTTTTCCTGTGATGGACTGGGCTATATCCACAACTTCCTGTAGTCTTTCTGTTCCTGGGTATTGGTGTTTTCCTGCAACCAGTTAGGATATTCTCCACTGTGTATCTATAGAAGTTAGTCAAAGTTTTTGGTGACAGCCAAATCTATGCAAACTTCAAAGAAAATAAAGGCACTGTTGTCCCTTCTTTGTGAAAACCCTTATATCCTGGTCCCAGGACAGGTCATCTGATATGCTAACACCAAAGGATTTAAAGCTTCTGACCCTCTCCAACCTATGATATCCTAATGAGATTTGCTCATGGACCTCTGGCTTCTCCCTCCTGTAGCCGATAATCAGCTCGTCCTGATGAAGGGATTCGGCCCAAAAAGTTGCCTGCCTGGCCTGCCGAGTTCCTCCAGCATTTTGCGTGTTAATCAGCTCTTTGATTTTGGTTTTGATTAGTATAGATACCTAACATCCACAAAATTATGCATTTGCATTTATTGAAAACTATTCCATTAAATATAATTGTACATTTAAAAAATAACCACCAGTACTCACAGATAAAAGGCAGAGGATAATGGTTGATGGGTGTTTCTGCAATTGGAAGTCTGTGTATCAGAGTCATGTTTGCTAGAGACACAAGATATTGTAGGTGGAGGAATTTGGAGCAAAAGAAAAACTGCTGGAGGGAATAGGCAGATCAAACAGCATCTAAGGGAGCAAAGGTTTCAGGTTAAGACCCTTCATCAGGACAGAGTGTAGAGGGCAATAGTCAGTATAAAGAAGGAGGGATCAGAGAACGAGACCACCACAAAAACTTTGGCCTTGTTAAAGGAAGGCTTTTGGTTCTTTGATACTGTTAACAGAATACGTTGGGTCCAGGTTAGACCCCCAGAGATATTGACATCTAGGAACCTGAAATTTCTCACTCTTTCCACTTCTGATCCCTCCAAGGACTGGCGTGTGTGTGTTCCCTTCTCTTGCCCTTTCTGAAGTCCACAATCAGTTCTTTTGTCTTACTGATGTTGAGTGCAAGGTTGTTGCTATGACATCATTTAATTAGCTAGTAGATCTCACTCCTGTATGCCCTCTTATCACCATCTGAGATTCTACCAACAATAGTTGCATCATAAGGAAAGTTATAGATGGCATTTGTGAAATACCTAGCCACACTGTCATGGATGTAGAGAGAGTAGAGCAGTGGGCCAAGCACACACTCCTAAGGTGCGCCAGTGTTGATCATCAGCAAGGTGGAGATGGTGTTTGTGATCTGCACAAAATATGTATATTGAATAGATTTTAAAATGTGCAAAAAACAGAAATACTGCATATTTTAAAAAATGAGGTAGTGTCCAAGGGGTCAATGTCCATTTAAGAATCGGATGGCAGAGGGGAAGAAGCTGTTCCTGAATCACTGAGTGTGTGCCTTCAGGCTTCTGTACCTCCTACCTGATGGTAACAGTGAGAAAAGGGCATGCCCTGGGTGCTAGAGGTTCTTAATAATGGACACTGTGTTTCTGAGACACTGCTCCTTGAAGATGTCCTGGGTACTTTGTAGGCTAGTACCCAAGATGGAGCTGACTAAATTTACAATCATCTACAGCTTCTTTCGGTCCTGTGCAGTAGCCCCTCCATACCAGACAGTGATGCAGCCTGACAGGATGCTCTCCATGGTACATATATAGAAGGTTTTGAGTGTATTTATTGACATACCAAATACTTCAAACTCCTAATGAAGTATAATTGCTATCTTGCTTTCTTTATAAGTGCATTGATATGTTGAGAACAGGTTAGATCCTCAGATCTTGACACCCAGGAACTTGAAACTGCTCACTCTCTGCACTTCTGATCCCTCTATGAGGATTGGTATGTGTTCCTTCGTCTTACCCTTCCTGAAGTCCACAATCAGCTCTTTCGTCTTACTGACGTCGTGCCAGGTTGTTGCTGCGACACCTCTCCACTAGTTGGCATATCTCGCTCCTGTATGCCCTCTCGTCACCACCTGAGATTCTACCAACAATGGCTGTATCGTCAGCAAATTTTTAGATGGTATTTGAGCTGTACCTAGCCACACAGTCATGGGTATACAGGTTTCCCCCACCATCCGAAGGTAGAGCATTCCTATGAAACGGTTCGTAAGCCGGAATGTCATAAAGTGAAGAAGCAATTACCATTTATTTATATGGGAAAATTTTGTGAGCATTCACAGACCCAAAAATAACCTACCAAATCATGCCAAATAACACATAAAACCTAAAATAACAGTAACATATAGTAAAAGCAGGAATGTTATGATAAATACACAGCCTATATAAAGTAGAAATACTTTTCCATAATCATTGCCTGAACTGTTCTCCGTAGCGAAAATCTCACGCAAGCGCTCTCCACAGAAACACGGCGCAAGCACTCGCCAGTAACCTTTAAGCTATGAAGCTGCCAAATCATACCAAATAACACGTAAAAATACACAGCCGATATAAAGTAGAAATAATGTATGTACAGTGTATATCACTTACCGTAATTGGGACAGCGCCGAGCACACTAATGGTGTGTTAGGCTGAGTCGTTGGAGTTTGGGTGGTGCAGTGGCCCCACCCTCCAGGCCGCCGACCAATACCGATCCGCGAAGCATGCAGCGGTAGCCGGGAGGCACACAGCACATCTTTAAGAAAAAAGCCGAAATAAACATGCTAATTAATTAGGTGCCACCCAGCGTGTAATTGTCAGCCCAGATCAGTGCCGATTGCATCGCCTCTGATCTGGGCTGACAATTACGTGCTGGGCGGCACCTAATTGTCTAGTTTTATGCTAAGTGTAACACCCTTACAAGCTCTTTCAGGCTTTTCCAATACCATAGAACTCATCTTACTAACGGCTGCTCACAGGCTCGTGTTTAAGCAATGCCGGCAAGAATGCAGTTCCAAATCCGGGGGAGAGCGACTACTCAGGGCGCGCGCTGGTTTTTTCGTAACAGTGAAAACACCTTCTGTTAGCGAAAACAGAGAACTAATGTAGGCCTTTCGTAACGGTGAGGTTTCGTAAAGCGAACACTCGAAAAGCGGGGGACACCTGTAGAAAGAGTAGAGCAGTGGGCTAAGCACACACCCCTGAGGTGCGCCAGTGTTGATCGTCAGTGAGAAGGAGATATTATCACCAATCCACACAGATTGTGGTCATTCGGTTAGGAAGTCGAGGATCCAATTGCAGAGGGAGGTACAGAGGCCCAGGTTCTGCAACTTCTCAATCAGGATTGTGGGAATGATGGTATTAAATGCTGAGCTGTAGTCAATGAACAGCATCCTGACATAGGTGTTTGGTGTTGTCCAGGTGGTCTAAAGCCGTGTGGAGAGCCATTGAGATTGCATCTGCCATTGACCTATTGTGGCAATAGGCAAATTGCAATGGGTTCAGGTCCTTGCTGAGGCAGGAGTTCAGTCTAGTCATGGCCAACCTCTCAAAGCATTTCATCACTGTCGATGTGAGTGCTACCAGTCATTAAGGCAGCTCACATTGTTCTTCTTAGGCACTGGTAAAATTGTTGCCTTTTTTGAAGCAAGTGGGAACTTCCGCCCGTAGCAGTGATAGGTTGAAAATGTCCTTGAATACTCCTGCCATTTGGTTGGCACAGGTTTTCAGAGCCTTACCAAGTACTCCATTAGGACCATCCGCCTTGCGAGGGTCCACTCTCAGTCTCTTTAAAGATAGCCTAACATCAGCCTCTGAGACAGCGATCATAGGGTCATCGGGTGCAGCAGGGATCTTCACAGCTGTAGTTATCTTCAAAGCAGGCATAGAAGACATTGAGGGCACTGATTTTTTTTTAGCTGATCGAACAGCCAGCATCCATGTATAAAAGACAAGTCATGTTTACTGAACCAAAGAAGCTTTTATTTTAAAATTTAGAAAAAGAGAACTGTAAATAGTAGATAGAGGAACATCTACTTGTATGGACTTCCAGTCAATAGAGCTCATCTTAAAGACACAATTAGCGAAAACTGAAGCTCATGGAATTGAAGCCAAACTAATGATGCCTGGATATTGACTGAGCTGAAGACCTAAATAAGGGATAACATGCAAGTACTCTAATTGACAGGCTATTACTGGCGACATCCCATAGCAACCTGTATTGTGCTCTCAAATATCTTTTATTGTTTATGAACAACTTTGTGTGGCAAGATAACATTAAGATAAAACAATTTTTAAAAATTATCCACATTCAAGTTTGCTGATACAAAGATAAGCAACACATGGAATATAAATATTAAAAATAATCCTTTTATAAATAAATTGGAACAGAAAATGGCATAGTGTTTCTTAGATCAAGGAAGCCAGAATACAATATTGGAGCTATACATAATCCATGATATCATAATCTCATGTCCTGCTGCCCCTATGTATTGACCTTCAGCATCCAGTTTATTATCACTGTCTTCTATGATGTGAAATTTGTTGTTTTGCTGCAGCTGTAAATCGCAAAATCAAAACTACTATAAATTACAAAATAAATCGTGCAAAAAAAACTGTCATGTTCCCGCACCATTCTGAAATCTGATGGCGAAGTGGAAGAAACTGTTTCTGAATTGTTGAGAGAGGGTCTTCAGGCTCCTGTACCTCTTCCCCAATGGTAGTAATGAGAAGAGGGCATGTCCTGGATGCTGAGGGTCTTTATAGTGAAACCCTGTACCTTCTTAAGGTACTGCCTCTTGAAGATGTCCTCAATGGTGGTGAGGGTTGTGGTTGTGATGAATCTTCTAGATCTACAGCGCCAAAATAGCTACCCATTAAATGAGTCTTTCTAGACAGAAGAATGATTTCATATCAGAAGTGGCACAGTAACAGATTTCAGTCATTTTGTCAATCCAACAATATTAATCTACCCAAACTGAACTCCTGGATTTAAGCAATAAACTTCTGTTATTGGAAACATATTCATACTTTGTAGTTTGCTCCCAATGCAACTCATCAAATAATACCAACACTGTAGAGAACCATGAAGACAAGAAAGTCTTTGGTTTGACTCTCAGTCCAATAACTTAATTAAAATATATCAGCAAAGAGATAATGCACATGTTATCAGTGAATTAGTTAGTAAGAAGAAACTAAGCCTCATCTATTACTTTTGAACTCCAACAGGTTAAATGCCAAGAGTGACCAGCCTACATCTCATCCCTGGTCAAATAGTCTGGAGCAGGTCAGTGATGACTCCCAACAGAGACAGTCAGCAGCCAGATCGGTGGCACTCGCACCCGGGTTAGCGGTCACTCTTTATGGAAGGACTGAGTTCACGCGGCTGCTCTCCTCATACGCAGACAAAAAGACATTTCCCATATTCTGAGATTTATGTGATTATTGGACTGTTTCCTACAATTTTTTGGTGTTTTCTTTCTTGTGGATGATTGGCAGGTGGGTGATCGGTTACTATTTTGTATGTGGTGGGGGGGGTTGGGGATTTGGTGCTACTGTCGCTGTCCTTTTCTGCGAGTGAGGGGGTTGGGGATTATTACCTGTAAGGGGTTGTTGATTGTTATTGTGCTTGTTTTTTGCCGCGAACGAAGGGAGGTATTTTGTGGTCTGCGAGTTTTCTTTCTTTCTTTTTCATACCGGTTGTTGGGGGGGGGGTGGAGTAGATGTCTTTTCTTTCATTGACACCCATGGTCTTTCTGTATTTAATGGCTATCTGAAGTAGACAAATATCAGAGTTGTATTATACAGGCACACTTCAACAATAAAGTGAACCTTTGAACCTTTTAGTCCGCAATATCAAGGTTTAATTGTTGAAAAAAGCATCAGTTGGCAACCAAAGTTGTTTCAACCAGAGCTAAGCATACTCATTATCTGCAAAGCTTGACAGAAAATTTAAAGACATGAAAGTAGGATTAGGGGTTTTAGCATAAGTGTGGCAGGGAATAAGTCTGACAGAAATGGGATTACTGGAATTGATCAGAAAGTCAACATGGATTCGACTCTCGTTCTACATTTTTGTTGCTCCAGATTCCATCACCTGCAATCTCTTGAGTCTTCACAGATTTAATGGGTTGAATGGCATTAAAAAATCAGAAAACCTCAAACATTTTTCCACCACCCAGAATCACTACTATAAATCGCTGGACGTCCACACTTAACTGGACGGATATTTCATTGGTGATATCACTATATCTCCACGTCGTTGAGGTGGGAGGGACATGGTCTGAGGCACGGAACAATGCGGTACAAAAGTCTTGGCCCATGAACTGAATACCTGACAATGGGCAGAGCTTGAGGAGTACATTTTGCCTCTCTCAAAACTGTTGTGAATTTTCAGTTTCAGAACATTTTTATTTAAACACACAAAATGAACACCATGGAAACGTTAATAGTGAAAAAGAGTAATTAACCTTTCACATCCCCTTACCGGTGGTGCTGCCACGTTCTCAATTCTACCTCTCTCGATTATTCTGTTATTGTCGCTTTAGCATTTCTTTTAGCACTACTTCAAAACGCACCTTTCTGTTCTTTTGCGCTCGATGCTGCATGCATTTTTACCAAGTAGTCTCTTTACTCTGTAAGCTTCACACGAACAAGGAATTTTAATACACCCTGCTGTATATGAAAATAAACTAATCAGAATCAGATTTAATATCATCGACATATGTCGTGAAATCATTTGTAGATAATCATTAAAATATTAAGGTAAAGCAAAATGTGTTTTTAAAATTACCTTGCAGTGGACCTCCAAATCGGCTGATCGAGAATCCGCTTTACATCAACGAGTCTCGGTTCTTCTCGGATCTGATAGACGATTCTCTGATGTGACCGTGTGATTTGAGGAACGGCTAATTCCAGTGCGGGAATCAAACTGACGGAGACAGCTGCCCATCTCGGTCAGCCAGTGTATGGTGGATAGTACAGGCACATCAAGTCTAGGACTTGCCCCAGTTGAATGGACGGGCCTGTGATTACTCTGCACGCAGAGAGATTTCATAGCTAACGTGAATAAATGAGACGGCAGCAATATGTCTCACCGTGCAACAGACGAGAGACGACCCACCAGCCATATTAGCTTAATTTAATTTAATTTAATTAATTTAATTTAATGACATTGACGTTAAACAGCATACATAATTTTAAAAAACGTGCTGACGACAAACTGTCCACGTTGTTTCAATCTGCACTGTAACAGAAATTCAGTCACAGCCCCACAGTGGGCTAATATCGTAAAGCCCTCAGATTTTTTGATGCGCTTTGCGACAGTGGTTGGGGCCTGCTGATAGGCGCGCGGGAACCGATTGGCGACTTTGCGGTCAGGCTCATGTTGATGCTGCGTGGTTTCAGGGTTGGCCTTAAAGTGGAGGCTCTGTGCACTGTGGCTGCGCTCTGGTCTTGGAGGGGTAGTCATTTTGCTAATTGCTTGTTCGGTAGCTTTACGCCTTCTGTCGGCCGCCCGTTTCTGGCTTCTCAGCAGCCCGTATTCACTTCGAGTCCTGCAGCTTTGCTGATGCCTCGGCGTCTCACCACTGTGGAAGCACAAGATATGGCAAAGAGAATGGTCTGGGTAGATTTAGAGGTAATTTGTCTTACTGTACGAACAATTCTTTAGTTGTCAATCATTCCCCTATTAAGGAATCTAGAGAACGGAAAGTGTCGTCAATTCACTTGTTTCATAATTTGCAAACAAAAATAAAGGAGCTCTCTAGTAGTTATATTAATGCTGCTTTTCATGAATTATCCTGTGCTTTAAATGGGTCAGATTCCGATAAAAATGTATTTATTTGCCTTCCTTGTTTTTACTTGTATTTTTGTTTAATTTCTCGGAAGTTAACTTTTTTACAGAAGCAAGTAAATAATGAAGCAAAATATTGTGTGAAATTATTTGATTTCCCCTTGTCACAGCAGTCAAATTATAATTTAATTACTGACGTGTTTTAAATATGTTGACACATGGGTTCAATTCAACAGGAATTAAAGTTAGGAAGATTGTTATGTTTGGTGTTCCTGTGTTCCTGCATATGTAATGTGCCAAGGGAGAGTTATTACCACTGTTGGTGAGTTTGTTGATTTGAAGTAGGCGGCGAATGGATATGCACAGATGATGTGAACAGTTGGAATATGACATTGAATTAAAAGAGAGCTAAAACTCATGGTTCTGGGTACCTGGCCAAGTTAGTGATATACATAAAAAGGAAACTAATGAAATTTGAAAATGATCTCTATCCAATGTGTGTGCTGGGTGTTGTATAATTGAATAATAATTTCACTTTGTGCATTTTATGCCTAATTTCATCCATGTGTATTTAATGCTGCAAGGAATGTTAATAGCCAAAGCACTAATGTTTGAAATTTGGTGTGGGTTTGGGGGGGGGGGGGGGGGGGGGCGGGGAGAAATCAAAAGCCATATAACACACACAAAATGCTGGAGGAATTCTGCAGGCCAGGCAGGGTCTATGGAAAAAGAACATAGTTGATGTTTTGGGCTGAGACCCTTCAGCAGGCCCAAAAATTCCATGGATTTTTTTTTCCCTATTGCATGTGTTTTTTAAGAAAATGATAAAACAAACCAAATAATTATTCTATGCTATCGAAGGAACTTTATACTTCCAAAGGTTAGTGTGTTGTAGGATTGTGCTTTTACTGTCAGTCTAATCTAAAGTTACACTATGGTCTGATATTTTTCTTTTTCTTTCTAAACAGATGACTGGATTGGATATAGAAAAAGATAAGATCATAGAAATGGCTTGCATTATAACTGATGCAGAATTGAATATATTAGCTGAGGTAAGGTACCTTCAATTTTTGAAAAGGTTCACCTATTGTTAAATGTTATTGAAATTTATTTCTGTTAAACTTGCGTATGAATCTCTATTTCTTCTCAGGGTCCACACTTGATTGTTAACCAACCAAATGAGCTGTTGGATGGCATGTCAGAATGGTGTGCACAGCACCATGGAAAGGTACAGTATTGGCTACTAATGTGTTTATGTTGGCCGTTCTGCACAGTTAACAGTTATGTGTGGTCTGCATTTAATACCAAACTCTAGTTGCTATAATTATTCTACTGTTTTGGTTCATCAAGTACTATTAATGATTAGTTATTAAACTTAAAAAGTAATTGAAATCCTTTTTCTGAAAAAAAAAACAAGTTCACCTTTGTACCTTAAGTTTAAACTGTTGATATCTCCCTGAAGGATTTGTTGTAATGTCCTGAAATGTTTTGGATTTCTACAACTTAGACTAGAGCCGATATGTAAGTGCTTTTGATAAATGGTATGGTTAGTTGTATACATACTGTGGTTGTCTGAATGCTTTGTGGGACAATGGAAATTGATGAATTTGACCTTGCAATAGAAATCCAAATGTTCAAACCTAATATCACTTTTCCAATACACAAAATAGGAGCAGGAGTAGGCCACTCAAGCCTGCTGTGCTATCCAGTATAATCATGGCTGATGTATGCTGGTTTCAACACCTTTTCTGTGCCAGTTCCCCATAACTCTTAAATCATCTTCAATTTTTCAAATATTACCTTCACCTAGTAGATCTATTGATTTGTTGTCCATCTTCTGGGTATAGGGGGGAAGACTCAAAATATTATTGTGATTCAGTACATTTTCAGAATACACTTCCAGGCACCTAAAGTTTTAAATAACTGATTCCACTTGTGTCCCCCTTTTTTTGGACTCTTCCCCCTATTTAAAGCATCCCAATGTGTACTTTATCAAGCCCCCTTGGGATCTTTGAATGCATATATAAGGTCATCCCTCATACAAGGTGAAACCTCATTTTGCTAAACCCGAGAATACTGACGGAACAGTCTAACATCTTTGATGGAACAGCCCTCTCATTCCCAAGAATTAGCCTTGTGAATCTCTTTTGGGCTGCCTCCAATGTTACTATATCCTTTCAGCTAAGGGCACTAAAACTATACATAGTATTCCAGGCGTAGCCTCAAATCCCCCTAAGCAACTGTAATAAAGCTTTCCCAGTCTTAAGGAAAGTTCAATAAATGGCAATATGCAGGCTGCCTGCTTAACTATTTGTTGGGCCTGCCTTCTAATATTTTGTGACTTTATACCATTTCTTTTGTTTGCATAACAAACTACCCATGTAAATGTTCTAAATATGGAATCGGATTGAAGAACCCTCGCTGAGAAGGTCTAAATCAGGAAAATGTAACTTGGATGATTACTATACATAAAACAAGAAATAAACCATGAGGGGGTGTAGACTTTTTAAGCTTGCATTGTGTGTGTGTTTTTTTTAATGGATGTGATTCTGAAATTGTGACAAAATATAGTCAGATTCAGTAACTCGGGTCGGTTAGAAAGCTTTCATTCCTAAATGCATTTGCTTTTGAAGCCAGTGGGCCATTGGATATTCAAATTCACGTCATTCTGGCCACTGGTCTATTGTTGGATTGCATTTGCTCTTCTCGGAGACAAAATTTATTATGGTCAAAGCAGGTATTGGTTCATTTTTGTTGCAAGTACCTAGATAGTGAAAAACTTGGTTTTGTTAGCCATCCATACACATCATTCCAAAAACAAAGTGCTTTGATATATACAAAGGAAAAGCAGGTAGACAATAAGATACAAGGACCCAGGTGAGATAAATCTGTGTGGTCAAGAGTTCATCTTCAGTAAACAAGAGGTCCATTCAAGAGCCTTGTGACAGTGGGATAGAAGCTGTCCTTAAGTTTTGTGGTGCATGTTTCAAGCTTTCCATTTTCTGCGTGATGGAAGAGAGGTTGGGAAAGGGCTTTGATTATGCTGGTTACTGAGGCAATGAGAAATGTAGACCAATTCCATGGAGAGAAGTACTGTACATCTTTTTATATTTGGTGATTAAGCATCTGAGCCTGGTCTCAAATTGTCTCGGATCTCCATGTCATGGGACGAAGACCTTGCTGCCTAGACCAAGTGCTGGCTGATGTGCACTGGCTTTTTAATGTTCTTCTTTTTTTTTTATAAAAGAAATCGCTCATGGCCACCTTCCACAAGCAAGTCAAGGCATCTTTATTAAATGTACATATCTTGGAAGCAGTTGTGATTCTCAGCGTATCTATTGAGCTCTGCTGATCGAGATAAGGTGCCCTGGAAGTAACTCAAAAGCTTCTATAGATGTACTGTGGATTGCATCCTGACAAGCTACATCACTGTCTGGTATGGGGAGGGGGGTGGGGTGCGTGTGCAGGCTACTGCACAGAAGCTACTGAAAGTTGTAAAATTAGTCAGCTCCATCTTGGGTACTAGCTTCCCAAGACTACTTTAAATCTTCAAGGAGTGGTGCCTCAGAAAGGCAGCATTCGTTATTAAGGACCCCCCCCCCCCCCCCGCCCCATTGCCCAGGACATGCCCTCTTCTCAATGTTACCATCAGGAAGGAGATACAGAAGCCTGAAAGCACACTCTCAGCGGCTCAGGAACAGCCATCTGATTCCTAAAGGGACTTCGAACCCATGAACACTACCTCATATTATTTCTGTTTTTGCACAATTTTTAATATATTCAATATACATCCATATATACTTTAACTGATTTAATTGTTTATTTTTCTTGCTATATTATAATGTATTGCATTGAACTGTTGCTGCTAAGTTAACGAACTGCAGAACACAGTGATAATTCTGGTTCAAGCTCTCTGTCCTGAGGAAGTGTGTAAGATGAAGAACAGATGGCATAAACTGCTGGACTTGTTTTATAAATGACTGGAAGCACTGACATTTTTATTATTACAGGCAAATCTTGGCCTTTTGGCTGGTCTGTGGGGTGTGGTGTAAATAGAAATTAAGGTATAAATTTTAAAAATGTACTAATCTGACTTAAAATTTGCTGCAGAACTATGAAGTTACCTTAGTTGTAGGTTTGATTGTAACAGTGTGAATAATTATGACCTCTGCCAAGAATTTGTGCTTTTGGCTTTGAAACAGTAAGTATACACTTTTTTGCTTTTAAACATTACAGTCAGGTCTCACACAGGCAGTGCGGGATAGCAAAATCAGCCTGCAGCAAGCAGAATATGAATTCCTTTCCTTTGTACGGCAGCATACACCTCCAGGTCTTTGTCCTCTTGCAGGTATGTTTCAGTAATTAAAGTATTCTCTGTCTGCATGAATTTTCTCATTCTGCCAGTGCCCAATACTTAATTCATTTAAAGTAACTTTGTTGTATGTGAACCCTTGAAACTATAAGGGACAAAGAATCACCTGGGTAGTAAAATAAATATTTTGTGAAATAGCTTTTTGCAGCAAGGTATATAGTCTACTCAAAATGGCTGTGACACAAGTAATTACAAAATGATTGAATGCGTATGGAAGATATGTTTCTTAAATGCTGACCTTCCTTGCTTAAAGAATGTAATTGACAAAATACTTTTTAAAATAACACATTAGACCGTCAAAAGAATTGCCAGGGCATGTTGACATATGGTAAATGTACTTGTATGAGTTCATATCTTTCAAGGGATGAAATGTAATGTTGTGCAAAATTCAATGTCTCTTGACTTCCAGGAAATTCAGTCCATGCTGATAAGAAGTTTCTCGATAAGTATATGCCACAGTTCATGAAGCACTTGCATTACAGAATAATAGATGTTAGCACCATCAAGGAACTGTGCAGGTAAATGTTTAATCATGTAACAAAGCCCAATATTATCAATTGACGAGCTATTTGTACATGTTATGCGCTTGAAGTAAGGTACACCCTAACATTCGATTGTCATACAAGTGATTATCATTGAATCATCACTGCCCTTGATGTGTTGTTCAAATGTAGCACACAAGTTACTAAGAGCATTCAGGTTGCAGCTACAATAGACAGTTACCAATGGAAAATTTGTAAATGCTCTTTATGTGACACATGACAAATGCATGTTTCTTGTATGGGAGTAGACTTTTTGGCCCCTTGAACCTATTCCTCTTCAATAGGCCAAAGTTTGTATACCTTAGTTCCATCTACCTGCCTTGCTACATTCATGTGAGCTAGCGAAATCTTTATTTTTGTACGAGGTCCACTCTTCTACAACATATTCTAAACAGTCCTAGATTTCTTGGACCAAGTTTTGTGCCATTGGTAAATTTGAACATGTACCAATTATAACCCATCACTAATTTTAGTGGAGATTTAAGGCCCAAGCTCCTCTTGTTGGAGCATGAATAGTTGTCTGCCTTTCACTTAGTGAGTATGCCTTTGAACCAGGTCTATATTTTTTCTTCCCTTAATGCTTTAACTATTGTTAATTACAGCTAAAATCTCTTAGATGGAATGGGATCAGAATCTGAAAGACTGTACTAATTAGTCTTGATTAATCCTTAATCTGGAACTTTAGTTACTTCCTCATAAAATTCAAATTAGTTTAACACAGCCTGTCATTAATAGTCATAGTCATACTTTATTGATCCCAGGGGGAAATTGGGTTTTGTTACGGTTGCATCATAAATAATAAATAGTAATAGAACCATAAATAGTTAAATAGTAATATGTAAATTATGCCAGTAAATTATGAAATAAATCCAGGACCAGCCTATTGGCTCAGGGTGTCTGACCCGCCAAGGGAGGAGTTGTAAAGTTTGATGGCCACAGGCAGGAATGACTTCCTATGACGCTCTGTGCTGCATCTCGGTGGAATGAGTCTCTGGCTGAATGTACTCCTGTGCCCACCCAGTACATTATGTAGTGGATGGGTGACATTGACCAAGATGGCATGCAACTTAGACAGCATCCTCTTTTCAGACACCACCGTCAGAGTCCAGTTCCATCCCCACAACATCACCTGGCCTTACGAATAAGCTTGTTGATTCTGTTGGTGTCTGCTACCCTCAGCCTGCTGCCCCAGCACACAACAGCAAACATGGTAGCACTGGCCACCACAGACTCGTAGAACATCCTCAGCATCGTCCGGCAGATGTTAAAGGACCTCAGTCTCCTGTATGTTGGCTTTTCAATAAGCTTGAGCTGCTCTAAATGGTCAATAATCTTTGTAATAGATGTTGAATTACCAGTCTGATTTCCTCATTTCTTTAAATTACAATAATTGTGTAATTTCCCATCTACACAAGTGTAGTATTGGTCAGGACTTCTGTATTTCCTGCAATTAATATCTTTTTGACATTAAATTTCTCTATTTCTAGCATTATTCAATAACAGCTTTTCCCTTTTTAAGAAAATTTTTTTTCTCTGTTTAATCAATTGAAGTCTTGCTTTTGAGGTAAAACTGAGTTGTGTTTTTCTTGTATTTAGACGTTGGTACCCAGACAAATATGAAGATGCACCAAAGAAGAAAGCGTCACATAGGTGAGTAATGCCTGTTTTGTAATCTGGAGGAATAATTAACTGGGTCAAGCTTATTTGTGAATATTGCCTTTTTAACTGATTCAGATAAAATCAAAACATTTCTGGACTATTTGAATAAGCCGTGATTTACTTCCCCCCCCCCCCCCCACTGCACCCCCCCCCCCCTTATTTTGAAATGGTATACAGGTCAGGGAGTTTGGGAAAGCCCATCCTGCTATTCTAATGCACTTTTATTTTAGAATAAATCTTGGTGTACTTGTAATATCCTATAGTGCTTTATTTTTCAGAAAGGCAGGTGAGTCATATGAAAATGTATTTTTGGGGTATTAAGTATTGAAGAGTTGAAATCAAGATTAACAATGCTAGACTGTGTGCAGAAATGATCTTAAATGAATGGAGCAAAAGAAGGAAGGAAAACAATGCCAGCCTTTAAATGTAGTGACCACTAAGCACATCTTTCCCTCCCCCCACCCCCCAGCTTTCCACAGGGATCGTTCCCCACGTGACTCCTTTGTCCATTCATTTCCCTCCCCCATCCCTCCCCACTGATCTCCCTCCCGGCACTTATCCTTGTAAGCGGAACAAGTGCTACACATACCCTTACACTTCCTCCCTTACCACCAGTCAGGGCCCCAGACAGTCCTTCCAAGTGAGACAACACTTCACCTGTGAGTGAGCTGGGGTGATGTACTGCGTCCAGTGCTCCCAATGTGGCCTTCTATGTATTGGTGAGACCCGACGCAGACTGGGAGATCATTTCGCTGAACGCCTACGCTCTGTCCGCCAGAGAAAGCAGGATCTCCCAGTGGCCACACATTTTAATTCCACGTCCCATTCCCATTCTGATATGTCTTATCCACGGCCTCCTCTACTGTAAAGATGAAGCCACACTCAGGTTGGAGGAACAACACCTTGTATTTCGTCTGTGTAGTCTCCAACCTGGTGGCATGAACATTGACTTCTCTAACTTCCGTTACTGCCCCACCTCCCCCTCGTACCCCATCTGTTATTTATTAATTTTATATATATATATATTTTTTTTTTTTTTTCTCCCTCTGTCCCTCTCACTATACTCCTTGCCCATCCTCTGGGCTCCCCCCCCGTCCCATGATCCTCTCATATCCCTTTTGCCAATCACCTGTCCAGCTCTTGGCTCCATCTCTCCCCCTCCTGTCTTCTATCATTTTGGATCTCCCCCCTCCCCTCCCACTTTCAAATCTCTTACTAACTCTTCCTTCAGTTAGTCCTGACAAAGGGTCTCGGCCTGAAACGTGGACTGTACCTCTTCCTAGAGATGCTGCCTGGCCTGCTGCGTTCACCAGCAACTTTTATGTGTGTTGCCAGCCCTTAAATATAGCTTTGTAACGTTAATGCCAAAATGCTACATGTAGTTTTTAAAAAGCCAAAGTTGAAAGTAACAGTTTTGTGCAATTAGCCTGGGTCTTGATTTAGTCTGACTACACTTGGAGTATTGTGAGCAGTTTTGGGCCCTTTATCTAAGAAAAGGTGTGTGGGAGAGGGTCCAGGGGAGGTTCATGAGAATGATCCCAGGAATGAAATGGTTAGCATTCAAGCATTTGATAGCTCTGGGCCTGTACTTGCTGGAGTTTAAAAGAATGAGAGAGGATCTCATTGAAACCTATTGAATATTGAAAGATCTAGAATAGTGGATGTGGAGAGTATGGTTTCTATAGTGGGGTAGTCAAGGACCAGAGGCAAACCTCAGAATTGAGGGACGTCCATCTAGAACAGAGATGAGGAAAAATTTCTTTAGCCAGAGGGTAGTGCATCTGAGGAATTCATTGCCACAAACAGCTGTGCAGGCCAGTTCATTAGGTATATTTAAGGTGGAGGTTGATGGGTTCTTGATTGATGAAGGGAAGGCAGGAGAATGGGGTTGAGACAGATGATAAATCAGCCACGATAGAATGGCGGAGCAGAATTAGCCCATTGAGCCTGCTTCTATGTCTTATGATCTTTTGGGATTGTAGCTTGAAAATTGTACTTTGCCTTCAAGAAAACTCACCTAAAATGTGCTATTTTACTGCATGAACTAATACTGATTTAATCTCTTTAGAGCTTTGGATGACATCCGTGAGAGCATCAAAGAGCTGCAATTTTATAGGAAGCATATATTCAAAGAAGGCAAAGCAGAAGAGAAAAAACGAAAAATGCACCAAGAAAACGGTGACAGTAGCAAGCAAGATAGCCAGATCCAAGTCTCTGACTAACATGCTGAAAAAGATCTCCCAATAATTCTTAAATGGCCATTTGCACAATTCTTGCCCTGACTCTGGGCACTTCAATATGCAATATTGTTTGTGACAATTAAAAGCATTGTCCAAAATATCTTCCATGTTTAGTTGTGGTTTTTTTTGAGCAATTGCAATGAAACGTTAGTGAGTTGGCTTTGTTTTAACTGGAACCCTTGTGCAAGTTAAATTTGCAGCAGCATTAATTTAGAATGCTGCTTGAACTTTGAGCATTGCATCTGATATTATCTTGTCTCTTTCTGGTAGAGAAGGGCTTTAAACTCAACTGCACGTAATAATGCATGCTCAGTGACTTATTAGTGTTTTGGCTGATCTCAAGCTGATTTTTTGTAAATTGTGTTGAAATGTCTGGACTATAGATAAGAAGTTCTGATTACTGAGGCCTTTTCCATTGTCTATTCACTCAGTCTCAACTTTGATATGCCATGTAATTTAACAGCAGTTGAATATAAGCCATTTTTATTCAAAATTAAATTCCTGCCTGTTACAGCAAATGTGTCTTGGCCATCACATTGATGAAGTAACAATATACAAAAAGAAAAACTTCAAGTGTAAGATGCAAGGATTTTCTATATGAGAAGTAACCTGCTGAATGTTAGAAACTAACTATGTATGGACATAACCTTTTGTATGAAGAAAAACAACTGAGATTCCTGTACTTGGTCAGGATAGTTTAGGAGCTATTTTAAAAGATTTGGAGGTGGGTTGGAAAAACATGCATCTGCAAGAACAAGACCCTAAAATAGCTTGGTGGTTTTTCCCTATAGCCACTCTTGACCTAGAAACTGGTGTAAGCACAGTGCAGAGTCTTCCCAATTCAGTGTCAATTACTTGACAAGCAATTACACCAGTTCAAATGTTTGAAGTGATTTTAAACAATTATTTAGGTGTTTAAAAAAAATTGAAGCCAATGATAAAAATAGTAGATCTGAGGCTGTACGGATGAAGGGTTTTTGCTAGTGCATCTCTAGCTCCAGGAGTGGTGCCAGTGGAAAAATGGGCAAACAACTTTAGTTATTTTGCCTTTATATTTAATTCTGGTGTGTATGGATATGTTCTTAAAAGAACTGCAGATATTGGAATTGACTTCAAGTCAGGAAGCTTCAAGATAGAAAGAACAAAGTAACTTTTCAGTTAGCCTTTTCACCAGACTGGATAAATTTAAAAGTCTTGAATTATAGAATTATGCAATTTGTGCAGTTTCTAGCTGCCTTATTAAGTAATACTCTATCCACAGATGCTGTCTGACCAGTATACAATAAAACTGATTCTCTACTTACCAAACTACTGGTATGCCAGAATAATATGAATCTGGCTTTCCTTGGCCCTGGTTTCTTTAGTCCCTTTCTAGTCACTGGGTTCACTGTAAATATTTCAATATATAGCTTTTATATATTAAAAAAGGGTTAAGTATTAATAAGGAAAAAACAATACTCGAGAATCTCCTGGTCCATTGTTGCAATTCCCGAGGTTCATTCTGATTTTTAATTTTTGGATGGAGTGTAAGTTTTTCTTTTTGGGGCTTAAAAGGGAATTAATTGAGCAGGTGGGGGAGTGGGACTAAATGGGAGAATGGATCAGCTGATGATGAAATGGTGGAGCAGACTTGATGGGCCGAATGGCTGACTTCTGCTCCTTTGTCTTATGGACAATTAGATGGTACATTGCCAGGGTCAAGGATGTCTTGAATTGGGTCCATGTCATTCTAAAGGGGGAGGGTGAACAACAGGAAGTCATGCATATTGGTACCAACGCAATAATTAAGAAAAGGGAGGAGGTCCTGAAGAGGGAACATATGGAGTTAGATTGAAGCTGAAATGCAGGAGCTCCAGGATAAGTAACCTGGATCGCAGCTTGTGCCACGTGACAGTGAGGGTAAGGATAGGATGATGTGGCTGAAGAATTAGTGCAGGGAGCTGGGTTTTAGATATCTGGATCATTGGAATCTCTTCCAGGAAAGGTATGACCTGTACAAAAAGGACAGGTTACACCTGATCCTGTGGGACCAGTATTCTTGTGGGCAGGTTTGCTACAGCTGTTGGGGAGGGCTTAAGATCATTTGACTAGAGGATGGGAACTGGAGTGATAGGACTGAGGATGGGGTAGTCGGTATACAAGCAGAGGCACTGTGTAGTGAGACCGTCAAGAAGAATAGGCAGATGATAGGGCAAAATTGTAGTCTGGGATGAGACAAAGTATAACAGAGCCAAAATCAGAAACTGATGAATACAGGACTGATGACATTATATTTGAATGCACACAGTATACAGAATAAGGCAGATAATCTTGTAGCACAGTTAGAAATTGGTAGGTACAATGTTGTGGGCACCACTGAGTCGTGGCTGAAAGAAGATTATAGTTGGGAGCTTAACATCCAAGGATACACATTGTATCGAAAGGACAGGCAGGTAGGTAGAGTGAGAGGAGTGGCTATGTTGGTTAAAAATGAAATCAAATCCTTAGAGGTGACAGGATCAGAAGATGTAGAATCCTTGTAGGTAGAGTTAATAAACTGCAAGAGTAAAAAAAAAACACCCTGATGGGAGTTATATACAGTGACATACAAAAGTTTGGGCACCCCAGTCAAAATATCTGTTACTGTGAATAGCTAAGTAAGTAAAAGATGAACTGATTTCCAAAAAGCATAAACTTAAAGATGACACATTTCTTTAATATTTTAAGCAAGAAAACTTTTTTATTTCCATCTTTTACTGTTTCAAAATAACAAAAAAGGAGAAGGGCCCAAAGCAAATGTTTGGGCACTCTGCATGGTCAGTACTTAGTAACATCCCCTTTGGCAAGTATCACAGCTTGTAAACGCTTTCTGTAGCCAGCTAAGAGTTTTTCAATTCTTGTTTGGGGGAATTTTGCCCGTTCATCCTTGCAAAAGGCTTCTAGTTCTGTGAAATTCTTGGGCCGTCTTGCATGCACTGCTCTTTTGAGGTCTATCCACAGATTCTCGATGATGTTTAGGTCAGGGAACTGTGAGGGCCGTGGCAAAAACCTTCAGCTTGCGCCTCTTGAGGTAGTCCATCGTGGATTTTGAGATGTGTTTAGGATCATTATCCTGTTGTAGAAGCCATCCTCTTTTCATCTTCGGCTTTTTTTTTTACAGACGGTGTGATGCTTGCTTCCAGAATTTGCTGGTATTTAATTGAATTCTTCCCTCTACCAGTAAATGTTCCCTGTGCCACTGGCTGCAACACAAGCCCAAAGCATGATCAATCCATCCCTGTGCCTAACAGTTGGAGAGGTGTTCTTTTCATGAGATTCTGCACCCTTTTTTCTCCAAACATACCTTTGCTCATTGCAGCCAAAAAGTTCTATTCAAAAGGTTCGAAGGAACATCTAAACAAGCCTGATGCATTTTGGAAACAAGTCCTGTGGACTGATGAAGTTAAAATCGAACTTTTTGGAGAAAAAAGGGTACTCCTATGCCCCATCATTGAAATGTTTCCCCAAACAATTACCTCATTTTCAAGGATTCTTTATCTCATTATCTCATGTTTTCATTATTTATTCCTATTTATCTATACTTGCATTTGCAGTTTGTTGTCTTCTGCACTCTAGTTGATCTTTCGTTGATCCTATTATAGTTACCATTCTATAGATTTGCTGAGTATGCCTACAAGAAAATGAATCTCAGGGTTGTACATGGATATATAAATGTACTTTGATATTAAAATTTACTTTGAACTTTTGAACTTTGGTCTATGGCATTTCTAGATAGCGTATATTTTGCAAGCTGACTTTTCTTTATTCAATGCTGTCAAGGTTTTTCTTTCAACTCTACTACAATATTGTGATGATAAATTTAAATCTTAAAAAGCGTAATATTTAAACAAATAACAAGTGGCTTTGCATTTCTGTTAATACTCTTACTTATTTTAATTCCAGACTAAGCAAACTATGCATGAGATTAATTTTTCAGTAATTAGACCTTGCAAATAGGCTTCAGTTTATGAGAAACCACAAACCCTGCATTTACAACGGATATAAATGTAGGTGACTTGTCCCTGTTTCTATGACGTCGGTGGCTAATAGCTGGATGACGATAGGCGCGGTCAAGCCAACAGCTTCACTCTGCGGAGCTCCTCAGGTGAAACAGGCTGGGGTTGTAGTTTTCTCCTTGAACAGGAAATTACTTGTGAAAGGGGTGGTGTGGGGTTAATGTCAGTGCCGTCCTGGGCGATAAGCGAGAGCTGCCTGAAGATCGGTTTGGCTTCCGGGGCTTCATCTGGGAGCAGGCCGCGGATAATCGCTGCAAACCGGCAGCTCGTTGTTAAGCAAATAAATAAAAACGCAACTGTACTTAAAATCCTGACGAAGGGTCTCGGCCCAAAACGTCGACTGTACCTTTTCCTAGAGATGCTGCGTTCACCAGCAACATTGATGTGTGTTGCTTGAATTTCCAGCATCTGCAGAATTCCTCGTGTGTACGTGAAATCGGCCTTTACTGCCGTGTTTCTGTTTGCCACGTCAGACCTGACCAGAACGCACTTGGTGAACTCGACCAAGTGTGACAGGGCAAAACTTCCCGCGCCTGCAGCAGAGCACACACAGTATATTCTGCTTTATTTAGTAGTAGTAGTCATACTTTATTGATCCCAGGGGGAAATTGGTTTTCGTTACAGTTGCACCATAAATAATAAATAGTAATAGAACCATAAATAGTTAAATAGTAATATGTAAATTATGCCAGTAAATTATGAAATAAGTCCAGGACCAGCCTATTGGCTCAGGGTGTCTGACCCGCCAAGGGAGGAGTTGTAAAGTTTGATGGCCACAGGCAGGAATGACTTCCTATGACGCTCTGTGCTGCATCTCGGTGGAATGAGTCGCTGGCTGAATGTACTCCTGTGCCCACCCAGTACGTTATGTAGTGGATGGGAGACATTGACCAAGATGGCAGGCAACTTGGACAGCATCCTCTTTTCAGACACCACCGTCAGAGAGTCCAGTTCCATCCCCACAACATCACTGGCATTACGAATGAGTTTGTTGATTCTGTTGGTGTCTGCTACCCTCAGCCTGCTGCCTCAGCACACAACAGCAAACATGATAGCACTGGCCACCACAGACTCGTAGAACATCCTCAGCATCATCCGGCAGATGTTAAAGGACCTCAATCTCCTCAGGAAGTAGAGACGGCTCTGACCCTTCTTGTAGACAGCCTCAGTGTTCTTCGACTAGTCCAGTTTATTGTCAATTCGTATCCCCAGGTATTTGTAATCTTCCACCATGTCCACACTGACCCCCTGTGATCCCCCCCATTTTAGGTGTGCATTACTCTTGCTCAAATTTTCATTGGACCTGTATTTCTGTGGAGATACTTTTTTTTGACTTGTCTTTTTCCATCTTTTTTGAGCAATAAACTCTGCATCAGTTTTTTTTATTTAATTGCTTAGCAATGAGCTGCTGGTTTGCAGCGACCCGAAATGCCCTTAATTTCTCCCTCCCCCCACAAATAGTGCTTGACTCGGAGTTCCTCCAGCACATTGTTGGTTGCTCCAGATTCCAGCATCTGCAATCTCTTGTGTCTCCTAATGGTTCGTGTTTTAAGTTAGGGAACTGCCTGATAGGATTAAAAATAATACTTATTTCTGCATTTACTTTGCAAATAGGTGGGATTATCACTGGGTAGCGTTCTTCAGTGTTAGGTTGTTATTGCTGGGGGAAAAACTCGTGGGAATTGAACCCAGGTCCCTGGTCACATGAAGCATTGGCTCTACTACCTGTGCATTCAACTGCATTTGCTCTGCATTGACTAAAAAAATCAAATCTTAATAAATCAAGCTGGTATGTTTTAGAGCCATAAATACAGCACAGAAACAGTCCTTCAGGTCTACTGAATCTACACTGATGATTAATCACCCATTTTTTTAACTAACACTATCTTATATTTTCATCCTCTCATCGGCTCCAACCTCATGCCTCCAGATTCTACCTTTCACCTATGTATTAGTGGCCAACTAATGTACAGCCGCTTTTAGAATGTGGGAGAGACAGAGGCAGAGAAAATTGAAGTGGGAGAACTTGCAAAGTGCCAGCAGAGGGCACCAGAGGTCTCTGTTGTACCTGGGTTGCTGGAACTGTGAGGCAGCAGCTCTGTAAATGCTGCCACTGTGCAGCTCCTCACCTTCCAGTATAAGGTTTTACTAAGAGCAAATATACTTTTAAAGAAAGATTGATAAAATGTGTTGGGGTTGAAGTAGGAGTTAGCTACTTAGCATTTGAGATTGTCTTTGAGTTATATTGTGACTGATTTGTGCCTCAAATGTCTATATTTGATGTTACATATTATAAATTTTTCAGTAAATTATCAATCTCAGACTTGAAATTTTTACTTAAACACTAGTACAGAACTTGGATGAAGAACTGTCTGTTTCCACTATACTATGAAACAAGTCTTCCTGCTTTCTTTCCTGAATAGCCTGCTCTGGGTTTGTGATGGTCTTTTTTTTTGTTTAGTCTTTTTACCATTTTAGCCTTCTCCAATTCCTACTTCCCAATCAATAACCAACCCCATATCACAAGGTTAATCCAATTCTGTGCATGTTAAGTTTTGTATATTATTTGTCAAAATTAATGAGAAAATTCCTAAATCAATAGATGCTCCATTGTGCAGAATGATGGTAATCTTTCTCAAATGATAAAACTAGGTTACTCAGACATGATCTGGCCTTCGCAATTGGAACTCTCTAATCAGCACTCAGTTAATGATGGCATTTTTTTTCTGTTAACCAAAACCTTCTGTGGATTGACCAATTGGGGATTATAACTTCAGCAAGTAGAAAACTCCAGGTATAAAGTAATTGTTATAAAATTTACCAGAATTTAAGTAGCAATTTCAAAGGAAAAAAAACTTACTCATGGTCAAATGAGACCTTGATCAGAAAACTCAGCTTATAATTAACTGGGAAAACTAAGATTCATTAGTTAATGATCTTCCAGTTCATAAATCAAATTCCATTCAGTCACCACCACTTGTAAATACAGACCCAAATGCTCCCAGGTTTAGCATCTAATAAGTGATGGATTCGTTTCAGAAGAACACATTGCCACAGCATAGGAAAAGTAAAAAAATCAATATTAAGTCAATACTGTTTTTTTTCAAACTTCCACTACAGACATGGACAATGGCTTACACGTAGAGGATGATCTTGTTGGAACCTGGACATGTGAAGTTAAATGCTGTCTTTGTTTCAAAACTTTATTGCAATGCAGTAAACAAGATGCAGTCAGGGTTAGACGTTTTTTTACACAGCCGGTACTGGAGGTCTATTTGAATCACCCCTAGTTATTCATTCAATTTTTTTTTGCTTATTTTCTTAACTTGGTGATCAGTTGGTTTATCTGGTGTATCATTTCTGTACTTTATTTTCTCTGCCTGTAGTTTTGTCCAATGGTAAATGAGTCTTTAAGTTGCTGAGGTGATCGTCTCAGACATCCCACCCTGCAAAAACTCAGTTCAGGGAGGTTGCACCATCAATTTGCGGGAGACTTCCGGGAGGGGTGGGATGTCTGCAATAGAGTAGCTCCTTAGCAGCTGGCCAGCTAGTTTAAATAACACACATCAAAGTTGCTGGTGAACGCAGCAGGCCAGGCAGCATCTCTAGGAAGAGGTACAGTCAATGTTTCAGGCCAAGACCCTTTGTCAGGACTAACTGAAAGAAGAGTTAGTAAGAGATTTGAAAGTGGGAGGGGGAGGGGGAGATCCAAAATGGTAGGAGAAGGCTGGAGGGGGAGGGACGGAGCCAAGAGCTGGACAGGTGATTAGCAAAGGGGATACGAGAGGATCATGGGACAGGAGATCCGGGGAGAAAGATGGGGGGGGGGGCGGCAAACAGGATGGGCAAGGGGTATAGTCAGAGGGACAGAGGGAGAAAAAGGAGAGTGAGAGAAAGAATGCGTGTATAAAAATAACATGGGGTACGAGGGTGAGGTGGGGCATTAGCGGAAGTTAGAGAAGTCAATGTTCATGCCATCAGGTTGGAGGCTACCCAGACGGAATATAAGGTGTTGTTCCTCCAACCTGAGTGTGGCTTCATCTTTACACCTTATATTCCGTCTGGGTAGCCTCCAACCAGATGGCATGAACATTGACTTCTCTAACTTCCGCTAATGCCCCACCTCCCCCTCGTACCCCATCTGTTACTTATTTTTATACACACATTCTTTCTCTCACTCTCCTTTTTCTCCCTCTGTCCCTCTGAATATACCCCTTGCCCATCCTCTGGGTCCCCCCCCCCGCCCCTTGTCTTTCTTCCCGGACCTCCTGTCCCATGATCCTCTCGTATCCCTTTTGCCAATCACCTGTCCAGCTCTTGGCTCCATCCCTCCCCCTCCTGTCTTCTCCTATCATTTTGGATCTCCCCCTCCCCCTCCCACTTTCAAATCTCTTACTAACTCTTCCTTCAGTTAGTCCTGACGAAGGGTCTCGGCCCGAAACGTCGACTGCACCTCTTCCTAGAGATGCTGCCTGGCCTGCTGCGTTCACCAGCAACTTTGATGTGTGTTGCTTGAATTTCCAGTATCTGCAGAATTCCTGTTGTTTGTTGTTAGTTTAAATAACGTTAGCTATGCTAATGAACGAACGACACCTGTTAAACTCACTTCAACATGTCTTTTACATTTTAACCCAGCACGGGCAGTAGAAAAGTCACTGTTGCAAACAGTGCAGCGAGCAACACTGTCATTATTTTGACCCCTATTAGGCAGGAGTACACTTTAGTGTAGTCTGGGGTGACGTACGTTTTATATTTTTTTTGGAACACTCTGCCATGGCTCGCTCACTCGCTCTCAAGCGCTTTTGCTTGCTTTCTCACTTGCTCTCTCTCTGTCCCTCTCGCTCGCATGCTCTCTCTCATGCGCGCACTCTCTCTCGTGGTCGCTTTCGTGCTCTCTCTTGCTTTTCTCTCGCTCGCTCTCAAAAAAATTGATTTCCGTGGTATTGTATATAATTTGTGGGCATCAGGGAGCCACTATTAATATGCGGGAGACTCCCGGAAGTTCTGGGAGAGATGGGATGTCTGTCATCTCCAAACTTGAACAAGCAGACACTCAGATCCATTTTACTAATTTTAAACTGATCCTTTTTTTCCCTCACATTGTGGTAGAAGGTATTATTTAATCAGATAAACAATGTCCATACTTAAGTGCACCAAATATAGTATATTATGGAGTATATTGTATCTTTAGGAAGCTTAGTTGGATTTCTTACTTCAACAGTGAGTGAAATATGACTTCACCCCCTATTGCATCATTAAGATGGGGAGAAATGAAGGTGGAGGGCAGTGACACTTTATACAAGGATTGTAAAGTCTGGCCAGGAGGAAATCGAACATGGGACTGGCGAGAGACAGGAACCCGAGTGAGTTGAAATTTGATATAGAGTACTGCAAATAATTGTAACTCAGCAGTGTTCACATGTTTTTTCTTAGAGAACACAAAAGGCTTTTGTTTTGCACATGAGTTTCATGGTGAACAGTGCACTGAAAGCAAGTCATGTATTTGTTAACATTTTCAGTAAAAATATTTGCTTAAAGTTCAAAGTCTCTCATCTGGTTTTGCCTCTGGCTTGCTTTCTCTATAATTGCTAGATTTTTTTTTAGCTGTATTGCTGACACCATCATCCCCTCACATCAATCAACAAGGTTCAAAACCTGGGCCTCTGTATCTCCCTCTGCAACTGGATCTTCCACTTCCTTACTGAGTGAGCAGTCTGTCCGGATTGGTAATATCATCTCCTCACTGACAATCAAGATGCACCTCAAGGATGCATGCTCTACACTCTCCACACTCATGACTGTGTGGTTAGGCACAGTTCAAACACCATATATATATTTGCCGATGCCACCACTGTTGTTGGCAGAATCTCAGATGATGAGAAGAAAGCGTACAAGAGTGAGATAGAACAGTACAGCACAATACTGGCCCTTTAGCCTACAGGATAGTCCAGCTGGATGAGTGATGGCACAACAACAGCTTTGCATTCAGTGTCAGCAAGACCAAGCAATTGTTTGTGGACAAGTCAGATGAGTACGCACCAGTCCTCATTGAGGGGCAGCAGTGGAAAGGGTAAGTAGCTTCAAATTCCTGAGCATTAACATGCCAGAGGATCTATCCTGGGCCCAAAGCATTGATGCAATCATCAATAAAGCAAACACTGGTTTTACTTCATTTGGAATTTGAGGAGATTTGGTATGCTCCTAGCAAATTTCCTCAGATGTACAGTGGAGAGTATTCGAACTGGATGCGTCAACACCTGGTATGGAGGTGCCAATGCATAGGATCATTGAGGCTGCAGAGGATTTTAGACCCAGCCACTTCCATCACAAGCACAACCCTCCTTGCCATAAAGGACTGGATTACTCTTACTTGGAGACAATACAGATTTGATGGTTACAGCTGAATGAGCTCCTTTTACGCTGTAACCTATCTGTTACTGAACCTACCTATTCACCCTCAATGTTGCCTTTGCAGTGGCTTGGCCTCCCAGTTTGAAAAACCTAGACACTTTTTTCAAAAACAAATCCAGTATATTAATATTATGCAGTATTTTAATAGGGACTCTTCAAAATGTACAAAATCAGTGCCCAGCATTTATATTTGACAAGCAAATAGGAATTTGATAGAAAGCAAAGATTAGCCACAAATATATTTCCTTGTATGGCACTATACTTCGTATCTTAATTTTTGTGTTCTTACAGCACAGACCTGGAGTTCAACCAGCTGACCTTGATGAAATTGTAAATAAAGGTATCCAGACTCTTGTTATTGGAAGGGGGATGGAGGAAGCATTGCAAGTAAGTACACTTTATCCATACCTGTTAAAATAAATCATCAAGCCTTAAACACGAGCTCCTGCAGATGCTGGAAATCCAGAGTAACACAAATGCACGCACTCATTCACACACGCACACTCACTCTGCGGCAGGAACTCAGCAAGTCAGACATCTATGGAAAGGAATAGAGTCCTGATGAAGGGCCACAGCTCAAAATGTTGACTATTTATTCCTTTGTATAGATGCTGCCTGATCTGCTGCATTCCTCCAGCATTTTGTGCATGCTACATTAAATTATCAAGCCTGACTTGTTTGCAGTCTGCAGTTTTAAACCCATTGCTTTTGTTGAGTTGTATTCAGTAGGTCATTTTTCAATTTTTCAATGATTCTGTCAATTAAAATAGTGATTGCATCTTTATCATCAAAAGCAAATCGAAGTAACTGCCAAGTGTTACTAACATTTCCCTAATATATCTTGAAGCTGCTGGTGGCAATTAACACTCTTGAGCAACTAGAGTAAGACAGGTTTAGTATACACAAAACAAGTTAGTGCCTTTTTTTAAGAAGTGCCACCTGACTTTCCCTGGGATGTTTCTTTGTACCTATTTGGATCTAATTGTGGATCATGAGATTGAATCTCATTTATGAGAAAAAGAATGTGGGAAGACCATCATACTGATGGATCTTGCCTGATCCAGCCCATGTTCCACCCTGTCCAATTTCTACTAACAAGTTATTCATTGACAGCTTACATCAGCTAGTTGGTTGAATGTGAGTTAGAGTAACTTGTATAACAAAGTGAACTTAGTGAAAACGATATCTCTTTCAAGAGCCTAGGAAACCTTTCCAATAAAATGAGTAGAAAAATGCAATAAATGTAGGGTACTTAAATAGAATAAACAAAAGGAATGTCAAACTGCAGTCACTGAGGTTGATTGTTGATGGAATTACCCAGTCATGTCTTGCTTGGCAAGCCATTGTGTTGTCTAATTATTTGGTTGGTTTTGCATTTGTAATCGATGGCTCATTGTATTTTTGCCTCTTGCATCAGTAGGTAGTGAATTCAAGTTCCACTCTCTCAATCTGGATGGGCATTTCATTGTGGTGCTAGGTGAATACAACATTTTCAATTGATGTTGTTCTTGGATAAGGTGTTAAACCAAGGCCCATGTTTGGATTTTTTTTATAAAGGGGATCATCTGATGTGATGTGGAACTCTGAGTAGGTTTGAACTTTTTATCAAGTTAAAAATATGGCATTTTGTAACAGCCTCTTTAGATATGTTGAATATCAGTGTGAGAAATTAATCTAGCAGGCATCAATTTTTTTGTTCCATAAACTGTTGAATTTTGGTACGATAATCAATACTTTGGAATGATCCACGTTAATATTTGGTTATGAGTGGTAGACTCTTACACAGAAGTAGTTGCTAAATCTAACTTGCAATTTGGGTTTCAGGTGCCTGAAGAGACGCTGGATTTCATCAGAAGTAAGGGCATTGATACTTTTGTTCTACAAACAGAGAAAGCTGTGACACAGTATAACAGACTGGTGAAAGAGGGGGTTGCTGTTGGAGGGATCTTCCATTCAACCTGCTGAACCATTCCACTCCTGAGGTTAATGACTTGAGCTTACCATAGGAGAATAACTCACTGTGTTTGGATGCCAAGTTTTAGTTTTCTTTTATGTTTTTGATACAAGGAGCAAAATTTATAATGACTGTAGACTGAAAAGTAGAACAGATACTAAAAGATGTGTGAATGTTTAATGCAGCTCAATATTCTATGACTTCTACTTCAAAGATTATTTGGACAGTCATGAAGCTGTGTTTAATTTCTATTTTTCTGATTGAATGCCTAATAAACATTCCATAGTGAATACTGCTAAAACTTTAATTGAGTTCTCAAATGACCTTTTCATGCTTTGGATTATAATTGCTGCTAGAAATTTGGAATATTTTCATATGTACTTTTGTACATGCGGTAGTAGCTATTTTTAAGTGGAAGATCCCGCTGGGTGAAGAAGTGATTTTTTTTTCTTCTCTTCCCCCCACCATGCTAACATAACCAAATACCTGCTAACTGTCTTCAGTAATAAACACTAGTTATAACCTAGGTAACTAGTTTCACAAAATAAATCCTAAATCAAGATCAGAGCAAGTTCTCTGACAGTGATCAATGAACTGTTCATTAAGAACTGAACTATTCATTAAACTGACAGCATGGAACATCACCTAAATAACGTCAAAATAAATACAGTTTTGTTGAGAGCTGCTAATATACCATCTCATGGCCAGATAGTAAATAATGACCATTAATTCATCACAATTTATGCTGATGTATCTAATAAAGATTTCTTTAGGTACTTTGAATGGCAATGTTAGAAATTTTAGAACATTACAAATTGCTATGTAACACCACTACCCACCCAAGTTATTTTACATGTCTTTCACTATGCAATTCAATAGTCATATTGGTTATGGTTACTTAAACATCTAGCAGGAGGAGATGTCTCCAAGAATATCCTCATCTTCAACATTGCTGAAGTCCAGCAAATGAATTACAAAGTTAGAGCGGTTGCAATCACCTTCAGTCAGAAGCAGACTGCCCATCATGTCGTTTTCCTGAGGTCCTTTCCATGGCACGTGTATCTTCAACAAAATCAATTCATTTAATATGATCTCATATAAAGCCTGTGAGTCTCAGCAATATCCCAAATGGAGTAATGAACCTTATTCTCTAGAAGTGGGGTGTCCAGGGAGAGGTAGTACCTCTGATGAGGAGGCTTGTTGTGTCCATTCCAAGGTAGCTCAATCAACTTTGGTCCCTACTGGAACTCAGCTCTCACCTGTGGCTCCAAGTAGCTATTTGTATGCGACAGTGGCTACACCCTGATACACCACTTCAACAAGTGGGCTAAACCAGGTGAGGGTAGCTGGCAGTCTCATACCCAAGTGAGTTAGGGACATGCCTGTCCCAGCATGTGAAGTCAGCTCTGGTGAACTGGGCGGATGAGATCTACAGTGAGATGCAATGGCCAGGAAGGTGTTACTGCAACACTCCGTGGAGAGCGAAGGGCATGACAAGGCACAGAAGACATCATGGTCATCCACTGAAACAAAGGAAGACCGCTGTTTGTGACACTTATTTGTACCACTCTACATGTACTTCTGAGGTCAAGAGAGTGGAACTGCCCCAGTGCAATGGCTTTTCCATTTTTCCAAATTCCTCCACAGGTTCCCTGACGTTGTTGGACATGGTGGACTACCACCATACCACTAGAAGTAATCACACCACTAGACAAGTCATTCAATCATAGTTATGGAATCAGTATTGATCCAAAAATATGTGCCTCTCCACATTGAATAGGACAAACCCAATCAAGCTAGTTATTGTCCCTTCTGCTCCTTTTATTAGTAAAGGACTAAATAAACCCTTGTTATGGTAGTACATGGGAGACTTCTTCAAAAGGCCAATGAAGCCAATGGGAATCCAGGGTAAATTGGCAAATTTGATCCACAAATAGAAACATAGAAAACCTACAGCACAATACAGGCCCTTCAGCCCACAATGCTGTGCTGAACATGTACTTACTTTAGAAATTACCTAGGGTTAGCCATAGCCCTCTATTTTATCTAAGCTCCATGTACCTATCCAGGAGTTTCTTAAAAGATCCTATCATACCTGCCTCCACCACTGTTGCCAGCAGCCGCATTCCACACACTCACCACTCTGTCTGTCTGTGTGTGTGTGTGTGTGTGTGTATATATATTAGAAAAAAATTACCCCTGACATCTCCTCTGTACCTACTTCTAAGCACCTTAAAACTGTGCCCTCTCGTGTTCGCCATTTCAGCCCTGGAGAAAAAGCCTCTGACTATCCACACGATAAATGCCTTAATAGGTTGAAGATGTAGGACAGAGTGATGGGAGATGGATTTTCTGATTGGAAGTATGGTATAATGTACCATAGATATTGGTGCTTGGCTCCTTATTATTTGTAATATACATTAATAATCTGAATTTGAATATAGGAGTTATGATCAGTAAGATCACAGAAAACAAGTGACGATAGGAGGAAAATATTGGGCCATTGATCAGTTTGTAAAATGAGCAGCACAATTTATAGATAGAGTTTTATCTAGATACACTTTAGGATCAATAATAAGGGCGGGACACAATGAAAGGTACAGATGGACCTTGTGCACATCTAAGGGTTGCTGAAGGTGGCTGCAAGGGTAAAGAGAAGAAAAAAAAGTACAGGATTCTAACTTCAGTATCTATTATTTACTATTTCCTTTATATTTTCACAGTTGGAACAGTAGGGTTGCCAGACAGGATAGTAGGATGCTCCTCTTGCGGGACGTGGGAAGGCAGAGAGACGTCCAGTGTCCCTGACAACATCACCTGCAAGAAGTGCATCCAGCTGTAGCTTCTAATAATCTGCATTAATGAGTTGGAGCTGGAACTGGATGAACACCAGATCGTTCAGGAGGCTGGGGGCATGATAGATAGGACATATAGAGAGGTAGTTACACCCAAGATGGAGGACATAGGAGATTGGGTGGCAGTCAGGAATGGGAAAGAGGTTAAACAACCAGTGCAGAGTCCCCTTGTGGCCATCCCCCTCAACAACGGGTATACCACTTTGGATACTGTTGGGCCAGATAACCTAGCAGAGGAAAGTTACAGCGGTCAGGTGCCTGGCACTGAATCTGGCTCTGTGACTCAAGGGAAGTGAGGAGAATAGGTGAGCTGCAGTGATAGGGGATTCATTAATTAGGGGGACTGAAAGGAGGCTCTGTGGATGAGAACAAGATTCCTGGATGTTATGTTGCCAGAGTCTGGGACATGTCGGATCGACTCCTCAGTATTCTTGAGCAGGAGAGTGAGCAGCCAGAGGTTGTGGTCCACATGGGTACTAATGACAGGTAGGAAGAGTAACAAGGTTCTGTAAAGTGAGTACAGGGAGTTAGATGGTAAGTTAAAGGACAGGACCTCCAGGCTTGTGATCTCAGGATTGCAACCTGTGCCTTGTGCACACCACAATGAGGCCAGAAGCAGGAAAATAATACAGTTTAACATGTGGCTAAGGAGCTGATGTAGGAGGGAAGGTGTCTGATTTTTGGATCATTGGGCTCTCTTCCAGGGAAGGTGGGATCTGTATAAAAGAAACAGCTTGCCCCCAAACTGGAAGGGGACTAATATCCTAGCAGGAAGGTTTGCTGGTGCTGCATGGGACGGTGGGGGGTGGGGTGGTGGTTAAACTAGAGTTGTGGTGGATGGGAACCAGAGTGTCAGAATGGTTAGTGGTGAGGTTGTGAAGACAGACTTTGTTAAGACCTCAGACAAAGTCGGGAATCAAAAGATTGAATATGGTGCAATTAATGCCCTGAGCTGCGTATACTGTATTTCAATACAAGAAGTATTGTAGGAAAGGCAGATGAGCTCAGGGCATGGATTGACACGTGGAATTATGATATTTGGTTGCAGAAGGGGCAGGACCGGCAGCTCAGTATTCTGGGGTTCTGTTGTTTTAGATGTAACAGACTGGGAGGGATTAAAGGGGGAGGGGTGGCGTTACCAGTCAGGGAAAATGTCACGGCAGTGCTCAGTCAGGACAGACTGGAGAACTTCTCTAGCGAGGCTTTATGGGTGAAACTGAGGAACAAGAGAGGTATGACCACTTTTATGGACCACCCAACAGTCTGCAGGATTTAAAGGAACAAATTTGTAGAGAGATTGCAGATTGTTGCAAGAAGCATAAGATTGTGCACAAGGAAGCACAAGGTAGGTGAATTTCACTTTACACGTATTGACTGGAACTCCCATATTGTAAAAGGGCCAGATGGGATAGAGTTTGTCAAATATATTCAGGAAAGTTTTCTTAATCAGTACAGAGAAGTCCCAAAGAGAGAGTGTGCGACACTTGATCTCCTATCAGGGAATGAGACAGGGCAAGTGACAGAAGTTTGTGTAGGGGAACACTTTGCATCAAGTGACCATAATGCCATTAGTTTCAAAGTAAATATGGAAAAAGATAGGTCTAGTCCGTGGCTTGAGATTCTAAATTGGAGAAAGACTTATTTTGATGATATCATAGTGGATCTGGTGAGTGTGGATTGGGACAGGCTGTTTCCTGGCAAAGGTGTACCAGAAAACAGCCTTTAAAAGTGACGTGTTGAGAGTACAAAGCTTGTATGTGCCTGTCAGAATAAAAGTAAAGATAACAGGTCATGGCCCTAGTTAATAAAAAAAAGAGATGCCTAGCAGGTATAGGCAGGTAGAAACAAATGAGGTACTTATGAAATGCCAGAGAACACTTGAGGAGGAAATCAAGAGTGCTAAAAGAATGCATGAGGTTGCCCTAGCAGACAAGGTGAAGGAGAATCATAAGGGATTATACAGATATGTTCAGAGCAAAAGGATTGCAAGGACAAAATTGATCCTCTGGAAGATCAGAATGGTAATCTATGCATGGAGTAAAAGAGATGGGGGAGATCATAAGTGGATGTTTTTGAATCTGTACATGTATTTACTTGGGAAACATTCAAAGGGTCTGTAGAAGTGAGGCAAAGCAGCAGCAAGGTCATGGACCCTATATAGATTACAGAGGAGGAAATGTTTATTGTCCTAAGGCAAATTAGGGTGGATAAATCCTCAGGGCCTGACAAGGTGTTCCCTTGTACCTTGTGGGAGGCAAGTGCAGAAATTGCAGGGGCCCTAGCAGAGATATTTAAATCATCCTTCGTGACAGGTGTGGTACCAGAGGATTGGAGGAAAGCTAATGTTTCAAGAAACTAAGAAATTATAGGCTGGTGAGCCTGACATCAGTAATGGGGAAGTTATTGGAAGGTGTTCTGAGAGACCGGATATATGAGCATTTGGATAGACACGGACTGATTAGGGAGAGTCAGCATGGCTTTGTGCATGATAGGTTGTGTCTAAGCAATCTTATAGAGTTTTTTGAGGAAGTTACCAGGAAAGTTGATGAAGGCAAGGCAATGGATGTTGTATACATGGACTTTAGTAAGGCATCTGGCAAGGTCCTGCATGTGAGGTTGGTCAAGAAGGTTCAGTCGCTCGGCATTCAAGATGAGGTGGTAAATTGGATTAGACATTGGGTTTGTGGGAGAAGCCAGTGAGTGGTAGTAGATGGCTGCCTGTCTGAACGGAGGACCAGTGGAGTGCCACAGGGATCAGTGCTGGGTCTGTTGCTGCTTGTCATTTATATCAACTTCCTGGATGATAATGTGGTAAACTGTAACAGCAAATTTGCAGATGACACCAAGATTGGAAGTGCAGTGGACAGCAAGGAAGTCCATCAGAACTTGCAGTGGGATTTGGACCAGCTGGAAAAATGGCAGGTGGAATTTAATACAGACAAGAGCAAGGTGTTGCACTTCGGTAGGACCAACCAAGGTAGGCCTTACACAGTGAAAGGCAGAGCACTGAGGAGTGTGGTAGAACAAAGGGATCTAGGAATACAGGTCCATTAAGCAGAAAGGGCCGTAAAGGAAGCTTCTGGCATATTGGCTTTCATAAATCAAAGTATTGAGTATAGGAGATGTAATACATTGGTGAGGCCTAATTCGGAGAATTGTGTGCAGTTTTGGTCACCTACCTACAGGAAAGATGTAAATAAGGTTGAAAGAGTGAAGAGAAAATTTACAAGGATGGTGCCATGACTTGAGTACCTGAGTTATAAACAAAGATTGAATAGGTTAGGACTTTATTCCTTGGAACATAGAAGAGTAAGGGGAAATTTGATAGAGGTATGCAAAATTATGAGGGTATAGATAGAGTAAATGCAAGCAGGCTTTTTTCACTGAGGTTGGGCGGAACTACAACTAGAGGTCATGAGTTAAGGGTGAAAGGTGAAAAGTTTAAAGGGAACATGAGGGGAAACTTCTTCACTCAGAGGGTGGTGAGAGTGTGGAAGGAGCTGCCAGTGAAAGTGGTACACGTAAACTTGATTTCAACATTTAAGGAAATTTAGATAGGTACATGAATTGGAGGGCTATGGTCCGGGTGCAGGTCGATTGGGATTAGGCACTTTAAATGGTTCGGCATGAACTAGATGTGCCAAAGGGCTTGTTTCTGTGCTGTATTTTTCTGTAACTCCACGACTGTGTCTGGGGCACAGGATATGAGCAGAGAGGTTTTGCTATACCTTTATGTTGGTTAGGCCACAAGTGAAGTTCTATGTGCCATACCAAGGGGAAAATGCAGTAGCGCTGGAGAGGGTGCAGAAGAGATTCACCAGAATGTTGTCTAGGATGGCACATTTCAGTTATGAGGAGAGACTGGAGAAGTTGAGTTTGTTTTCCTTGGAGTAGAGGTGACTAATGAATGAGTTATGTAAAATTATGTAACATCAACAATGTTCAGACAGTGTAGAACATTGGGAAGAAGTTTAGAGGGTGCTTGAAATCTGCAACACACATCCTGAGTCATTGATGGAAGTGGGTACTTTCACACATTTAAGAAGGATCTGGATAAGCATTGAAATGGCAAGGCATAGAATGCTACAGACCAATTTTTGGTAAATATGATTAGCCTAGATTGGCAATTGGTCATCAATATGGACATGAATGGCCTGTTTCTAGGCTGTATGAATCTATGAACAAAGGTGTAATTAACAGTGACACAAATAATTTGCTCAATTTGGGTTTACTGCCATAAAAGTGTTTACTTGGTGGTTTAAAACATTTCTGTAATAAAGCAGGTGAAGAGTTGGAATTTAAGGAAATAGTCTGCGGTTTGTCTATATGCTTTCCACTGTAACAAGGGTAGCTGATCTTCTCTTGAATCTTTGTTTAGTACATTTTAGCATTTTAACTGGTTGCATCACCATTTGGTATGGAGAGGCCACTGCACAGGATCGGAAAAAGCTGCAGAAAGTTGTAAACTCAGCCAGCTCCATCATGAGCAGCACTAGCCACCCCAGCATCGAGGACACCTTCAAAAGGTGATGCCTTAAAAAGGCGGCATTCATGTCCTGGGTGACTGGGTCATGCCTTCTTCTCATTGCTGCCACCTAGTAGGAGGTACAGGAGCCTGGAGACACACACTCAATGTTTCAAGAACAGCTTCTTCCTCTTTGCCAGCTGATTTCTGAATGGACAATGAATCCATGAACACTACTAAACTATCTTTACCTCTCTTTTTGCACTACTTATTTAACATAATTTTTATATATGTATACAGGTACTTATTGTAATCTATAGTTTTTATTATGTATTGCACTGTACTGTTGCCACAAAACAACAAATTATGACATATGCCATTGATACTAAACCTGATTCTGATACATTGTGAAACACTACTATAGATGAAGGTGACCTTGGATTAGTAAACAGAAAATATTTTCAAAATATGAAAACTTAACCATTTCAAATAGTTAACCACAATACTGCAACATTATCAGAAAGCTTTTGAATCTTCTTTTTTCAAATGATGTGTGTGTTAGCTTATCCAGAAAGATTTGCTTAATAATAGATTGCTGTATTAATCTGTACAGTCTGTCTTAATGGAATTTTAGCAAGCAAGAGTTAACTGTATGTGTTCTCCATAAAGTCTAATTTTAAGTGGCCTAAGATGTTGTACTCTTGACTTCGAATGAGATGATTGTGGCTTTGAAACACTCTGTGGATTAAGCATGTAATTAGGATGGTGATTCAACAGAACACAAATGAAGTACCATCAAAGAAGCAAGAATAGAAATTTGACCACAATACTTGTACTAAATGTACAATTTTGTGTCTGCTGCACATTGTACTGTTTCCAAAATTCAGCTCATTTCTTTCAGAATTCAGTTTCAGTGAATTCAGGGTGTAATACTCAGTGTCTGTGTGTCTTTTCCAAGTGACAGAATGTGAGTTTATACCCAGTGTTTTTCTGATGAAATATTGAACTGAATTACAATCTGTCTACGTAGGAAGATGTAATTGATCAAGAACAGAAAGTTCTGTACTTGGCCTATGCCATATTCCTTCCTCAAAGCAAAAATGCAGAAATATCTTTATTGCCTTTTGTATTCTTTATTCAGTATCTTATTATTTTATCACCATACCAACTTATTTCATACTTCGTACAAAAGCCCTTAGGTCAAACTTTTCCTACACCCCATTAAAATTAGTGCCATTTAGTTTATATTTTGCCAATCTTAACTCTTGCCAGATATAACATTATGTTGAAAGATCTGTCATTATCTATTATCTTGCTATTTTTCCAACATGTCTAATATGGCATTGAATAATTGTATTCCAGTCATTTTTCTGCAACATACTGCAAGGAAACAAGCTCCTTTGATGTATACCTATTATTAAAAGTTGTTTTCTGTAATCATTTAAAGATGTGGGCATCACTAAAAGGTCAACAGCCACTGCTCATCTGTAATTTCCCTTGGACTATGGTCCTTATAGTTAATGCATCCTAAAACATTTGATGTCTTCCTTATGAGATATGATCTTTATTTGGAAACTGAATACAAAAAAACTATAAATGTTGGAAATCTTAAATAAAAACAGAAAATGCTGGAGCTTAAAATGTTTGATATTTCTCTTTCTATAAATAACCTGAAACTTCAACCGTGTTGCATTTTCCACAGATACTGCCTGACCTGTTGATTACTTCCAGCATTTCTGTTTTTATTCTTAGTTACTCAAATGCCAGAAATCTACCCTTTCGTCTGTTTTCTGCACTGCCTACAACGGTTGAATGTTCCCATTGCAGCCATATAACAGACAATACAAGCAACAATAGGCTTCCCAGCAACAGCATCTAATATAAATTTATCCCTGTCTCTGTTCTACCTTTAAAAGAGCTGACTCATGATGAGGTAAATTCCAGATGTTCCAACTGCACTCCTGTCATTTCAATCAGGTGCCTGTTTAAAGTGCAAGCCTGGATTGTGAGTGTCAGAATATTTGATATTTCTTTGTGATTTGGAGGGAGTACTCTGCCCATTGAGCCTATGCCATCTCTGAGGGCAATCTCAACAATCCCCTTTGCCTACTCATCTCTCTGTGATTTATTTTCTCTCACAAACCCTTAATGTCTTGTGCCACACACTGTCAGTAGTAATACGATATTACTACACTGTAATCATGCAAATTTCCACTAGGTGCTCTAATTTCCTCCCACATACTAAAGGTGTGCTGGTTTGTACATTATTGGCTACTATATTGTTAGGGCAATTTTAAGTAGTCAATAGCAAGTATGAAACTTGAGTTCAAAAGAAAGAGACAAAGACAGAGAGAGCTTGGGCCCACCTGTTTGTTTGTACTGGACTGTTTGACTGTGTAAGAAGTGATCAAAATCTCTCAAAGTCAAAGATCGGAGCTTCGATCAACATCAATCACACACTTGATTGGAAGCCAGTGAGAACTGGCCAGCCTCAGTTGTATAATATCTATCCTCAAAGTAACTGGGGATTGTAACGATAAAGTCAGTTAGTTCGATATGACTTTGAGCTCTTGTTGTTGATTTAAAAGCAATATTTCTGCAGGAGAATGCACAAACTCCCAGTGCAGATTGAAGGCTTGAGACCTGGGTCACTGAAGCTGTTTTTATTTATACATTGATGATTTTTTTGTCCTCCAAGTGCTGAAGTTCTAGAACAAAAACATAGAGGCACAAGCTGAATTATGCCTTTTTATTTTATGGAGAATACTTACAATATCCAAAGCAGAAAATGCTGTAGTAAATTACAAAAATATACATTTGCAATTGAAATGAGAAACTTTAATTTGTGCTGCATTATGCAGGAAACAGTGTTATTACTTACATGTCATACTCTACATTGAAATGTGAGCGTGACAATTCAAAGATGACCCCTTGAAGATTTAAGTGCCTTTAATTTTACTAATGAAGCATCTTTAGGGAGAAGAAAACTTCAAACATAGAACTATAAAAGGAAACAATATACCACAGGTTTATAGCAATTTCTTTATCCCTTTTAACATTTAGTAGCGTTTCATGTTGATCAGAAAAATAAAGCTCCATTCATTCATCCCACAATTTTCCTGTCCTTTCCACATATGACTATCAGTTAGGGCTGGATCACATATTTTTGCAGCAAACATATTGTAGTTGTCTGTTTATTTTTGTATAACCAAATTAAATACTTATGGTTTCCAATTAACATTAAAGTGGTGTGTTTTGACTGAAGTGCGAGTTATATTTCCAATGCTTCATTTAAACATGCTACTTGAAATACTACATGAAGAACAGCCGATAAATAGAATCTGAACCAAAGTACCAGAGTACAACATTCACAGAGGTTTGCATAAGGAGGAAGGTGGGTGGCAAAGAAAGAGCATGGGTCTACCTAATCATACAAAAATATTGCATAACTTGAGGTTTAGATGAGTATGCATGTTCTCCTGTTACATTAAGGATGCATGTGTATGCTCCTCCAAATGCTGGTATATTTAAGATCCCGAGCAGCCCCCTATTCAACTTATTGTTTAATTTTAGTTCTGATGATATATTCTTTTATGTCTTGTTCATTTTAAGCCTGAATAACTTGTATTTAATTGAACCAGAATCTGTTGTCTTGAGGAATTCATCTGGTATTGTTAGCACGAACCTATGACATGGTTTTATATAATCACATTAATATCTCCCTAGTTTCCACAGCTTACAGGCATTGAACTAATTGGCTACAAGTTGCAAAATGTGGAAAGGCGTTTTATTATATTGCATTGGTATGTGAATATGTCAGTACAAAGCTGTCATGCACAGCTGGTACAAGAGCTCAAAACCTTCCTCTAGAATGCTAGTTATCAAAAAGGTGACAAGAGCAAATAATAAAATACACATTATAAATCTGTACTGCATTTTAAAATTGAAACGATGTTCTCCTAATGTGTCTTTGATGTGATACAAACATAGGAATGTTCAAAAAATTCAACATGGATGCACAAAATAAAAATAACATGAAAAATGGTGCAGGCTTGGTGTCTTAAATAAAGGCCTTTTCTTAGAATAGTCATGTTTGTCAGCCTCTGCTGAGTTCTTTTCAGATATCAATGAGCCTTCTGTACATTACAGTATTTTGCTTTGATTTTTAGATTTTCATCATTCACAGTTTTCATTTTTTACTTTAAGCTTTTAAACTTTATCAATGCCTCCTTATCCATTTGTACATTTTCAATCCAAATGGAAATATGCTTCACATTAAATCTGCAGCAGCTGATATCCAAGGTGTGCCAGATTTTCTCAGTGCACTGCTGCAATAGGTCATGCCACACAGAGGTGGCACATCAATTCACTGCAGATGTATAAATTAACATTTCTGATACTGTACTGGGTCTGGTGCATTCACTTGGCCCAGTGTTGATTTGACTGGGGGGGGGGGGAGTGGGGAGGGTCTTTGCAGTAAAAACATGAAGAATTTTCATGGGGAGAAGGAAATTCTAAGGATGACCTTGTTTGTGTACCAGTAGCTAATGACCACCATTAGATTCCCAACCCATTCTCATTGTCTCCATACACTTCAGCATTAGGAGGATGTTAAGAAAGGAAAAAATAGAGTTAGTATTCTAAAATCTGTAATTTTTCACAAACATGTGACTTGTGTTTACTTTAGGCTGTTTCAGTTTATTATAAAGCATGTGATCATTGCACATATTTTAAAAGCTAAAAGTAAGTCTGTAGTACATTTGAAGAAAACTTTAATACATGTCATATAGTTGAACTGTGTTCCTGACAAAACATGGAATCTGAAGTAGATGATGAATAAACAACATAGCGAGTTGTATTTTGGCATTTTTCTCTTTTTAAGAGATATATATATATATATATATATATATATACAATGATTTCTCTTTAAATCCCTTATAGCTAAAAATGATGCACCACTTTTAACTCTAAAACAAAGCTGCAAAAAATGACATAACCACCTGACTAATGATTAGCATTATTCTATCCCGTACCTGATGAAATAAAGAGCATCAGCTCAGACACGTAAGAAACCTCTGACATGTTTTTAACTGTAAATAATTCAACAACTCCAATAACAGTTACCCAATTCTGCTTCATAGAATTAGACAGGGCACAGTGCGTTTTGCAGCTTGGCTTCACTGAAAGAAATGCAATGTTTGTAAACGGCATTGAGCCAATGGTTCCCATCTGAATGTTAACAATTGCCGCTTTCAGATTCACACTTATGAGTAACAAAACTGATAGAAATTGGCAGTCTTTTAAGATAAACATTTAGGAAATATTCACAGAAAAAAAACTAACCTATTTTAAATACAAGTCAAAATAAAACTGACAGAAATTGTTTGCAGAACAGGAAGCTTACACGTCCCTTTTGAACTGAATTGTACATTCCCAAAGTGCTGTTACATAGTAATATGTACAGATGCATCTGAAGGTAAAATAATTACTTTTAATTCCATGTTTTTTTAAACATGCATCTGCTTTGGATATTTTTAAAATGTCATTTTTTATTTTGCATAATTTGCCTCATTTTTAAATTATGTTAAGAATGATATAGAAGCATATCATTTAAAAAATGCACATTAAAACTTCCCTGGTTGTTACTTTGTGAATCATAGTAAGTACTAAACATTTGCCGTGAAGAATGTTCTTTCTGTGTGAATGACATGAGCACAGAGATTCTTAACTATATTTGGCCCATATTGCTGAATTCCAATATGCTACACAATATCACATAAGCTGGATAAACAAATTTCCGGACTCAACAGTTAACTGCTTCCCAAGTGTTTGTGCACTATTTTTTTTAGTAAATTAGCATCCCTCACAACTAATCCTACATTACCTATGTTCCCTTATGATAGAGGAGGGCATTTTGGCCTATTAGTCTATACTGGCTCACAGAGCAATCCCATTCCCCTACCCAGTTCCCTGAAACTTATTATCTCTCAACTCCAGCCTGATTTTCATATCACCCACCTGCATTAGAGTACTTACAGTAACTAATCAGCTTGAACCAACCTGCTTTCGTGACATAAAAGGAAGCCAGAGCACCTGAGTAAAACTCCAAGGTCACACAAAGAACATACAACTTCCACCCAGCAGCAAATGTTAAGATTGACTCTGGGTTGCAGGAGCAATGAGGCAGCAGCACTACCTGATCTGTCACTAGGCCACCCCAAGATTCATTCCCTGTGCATAATTGAAAAATGTGCATTGTGGCTCATCCAAATCCACTTCCCTTTTCAAATGGACCATCATTGAACTAATATCGCAGAATACAGAGAATTGTCAAAGATCAAGTTCATTGTTAACATTGGAAACAAGCCAACATTTCATTTGTGAGACACAGAGTATATTACTCAAAACCTGTGGGTCAATACACAACATTTGACATTCAACTTGCCCTTAGCATTTGATAACTATGACATTTTTCACCATACATTGCTTAGTTTCTGAGAAAGGCAGAGCTTGATTGCATCAATACAGCACCTCGGGTCTGAATGAAGAAGCAAACTAGGTGGGATCTTGTTGAGCCATCAATCAGATTAAAGGATTGTAAAATAAATAGTGGAAGGTGTACAAGTTAGTGAAATAATTCAATATCAAAGCTGGAACAGATAGAAAAATAAAGAGAAAAACAATGGCTTTAAATAAAAAAAGAGCCAAAAGAAAAATAAATCTGCAATAAAGTAATCTGATTTAACCAAAACCTGAAGCAATGTGCAAACAATTTATTCTTAGTGCCAGCAAGGTTGACTGGTGTTAATAGCCAGTTTATCAAGCTGTTAAAAGGCTTTTATTTGAATAGCCTGATTTAACTTTCCATATCAAGTTTACTTTGACTTTATTATACAAATACAAAACATAAAGTTCTTCAATAAACTTGAAAGGGTACCCAATCAATAAATGTCATTTTCCTAAAGCTAACAGCATAAGGGTGGAGAAGCCCTTGTTGAATTACAACTTTTACATCACCAAGTTTAACTGTGTACTTGCCTAAATTTGCTGTGAATTTGGCTTTCAGTAAAGGTGAGCACCATGAACCTTACCATTATATTGTGAGTAACTCCTGGGTCTTTTTCTCTACCAAAAAAATGTTAACCACATATTTTTAATGGAAAGAAGTACAATTCCTGTCATGTGTAGACTTTTTCTGAGTTTGAAAGTTTTGTAGATCATATTTAGAAGACAATGAAGTTTCTCTTTGGAACTTGAATGCAAGAACTTTACAATAACTAAGGAAAGATGGTTTCTATTGACAATTGCCATGAACTATTACTCAACTATCATCAATATTTCCTAGGATGCTAGGTGCTATTAGACAAGTTGATGAAGTCACAAGTGCATCAGCAATAGCTCATTATTTTTCATTGCAAATAGGATGTCCCAGAGTTAGCAAATAATACCTACATGATATTACAATGGTGTCACCAGACATTTTACTGCCTTGAACAGTTCTGAGCTCAACTGAGATCACAAAGCAGTCAATAACATAACTGACATTACAGCAGCATAATCCAACTAACATAGTGTGAAAATGAGCATTTTTATATTGATAGCGACTTTGTTTTGTTCCAGAAGTACTGGCCATAAATACAAGGTAGTAAATAACAAGTTCACAGAAGAATTCGGGAGAAACTTGAGATGGTGAATGTGGAACTTGCTATCTCTTGGAGAGATTTCTTCAGCATGAAGCTACAAAAGAGGGAAAATGACTAGATGGATGTATAGGTTGGCTTAGAATATGTAGGGATGATGAAGGTTTACGTGGAAATGCATGGCTGCAGACAGCTGAGTTGAAAGGTCTTCTGTTCTGTGCTGTAAATTCTATGTAATTTTGCATATGTAATTTTATAACCAGGGTCATCTATTTTGGACAATCCTTTATAGTTTGTGCTACTTTCAATTACAAGAAAACAGCCATGCCTTGGACAGTAGAAAATCCTGGATATATTAGGGAGATACGTCACAGACTGAATGGATAAAAAGGGAAGAACTAAAGATGGGGCAGGCCTGTCAAGAGTATAAGAAGTGTAGGGAAGCACTTAAAAGAAATAAGGAAGGCAAACAGGGTTCACTGGTAGACTGGATTAAGGTAAATAAAAAAATGTTTTTATATATATATTAATGGGAAAATTAATAACAAAGAAAATAGTTGGACCCATGAGGAACAAATGGAACAATCATTGTGTGGAACCAGAAGGTATTGGTGAGGTCCTAAGAGCATTTTTCATCAGCATTCCCGGACTTTGTAGTTGGAGAATTCAGGAAAGGTGAAGGTGTAAGTATAATAGAAGATGTTCAATGTCTGAGCAGGCTTAAAGGTGGATAAATTCCCAGAGCTAGAAGATATTTATCCCATACTGCTATGGGAGGCAAGGAAAGAGATTACTGGGGCTCTGGTCGAGATCTTTAAATATTTGTATCCCAAGTGAGTTACCTGATGTTTAGGGAGTAACAAATATAGTTCCCCTTTACAAAAAGGAAGTTAATCCGATAATTACTGACTTCTTAGCCAGATCATAAACACTAGAAAGTCTGCAGATGCTGGAAATCCAAAGCAACACACACAAAATGCTGGAGGAACTCAGCGGGTCAGGCAGCATCTATGGAAATAAATAAACAGTTTATGTTACGGGCCAAGACCCTTCATCAGGACTGAAAAGGGATGGGGGGGGGGGGGGGGAAGATGCCAGAATAAAAAGGTTGGGGGAAGGGGAAGGAGGATAGCGAGAAGGTGATAGGTGAAGCTAGGTGGGTGGAAAAGGTAAAGAGCTGGTGAAGAAGGAATCTGATAGGAGAGGAGAGTGGACCATAGGAGAAAGGGAAGGTGGGGGGAAACCAAGGGGAAGTGATAGGTAGATGAGAAGATGTAAAAGGTCAGAGTGGGGAATAGAAGAAGAAGGGAGGGGGGATGGAAAATTTTTTTACCAGAAGGAATAATCAAAATTCATGCCATCAGGTTGGAGGCTACCCCAGACAGAATATAAGGTGTTGCTCCTCCACCCTGAGAGTGGCCTCTTCTTGGCAAAAGAGAAGGCCGTGGACCAACATTTCTGAACGGGAATGGGAATCCAAATTAAAACGTTTGGCCATCCGGAAGTTCTGCTTTTGGCGGATGGAACAGAGGTCCCCTAATTTACAATGGGTCTCACCAACATAGAGGAGGCCACATTGGGAGCACCAGACACAATAGATGACCCCAGCTGATTTGCAAGTGAAGTATTGCCTCACCTGGAAGGACTGTTTAGGGCCCTGAATGGAGGTGAGGGAGGAGGTAAATTGGCAGGTGTAGCACTCATTCTGCTTGCAGGGATAAGTGCCAGGAAGTGGGGAGGGACAAATGGACAAGGGATTAGCGAAGGGACCGATCCCTGCGGAAAGTGGCGAGGGAGCGGGGAGGTAAAGGTATGTTTAGTATTATGATCCCTTTGGAGATGGCACAAGTTTCAGACAATGACATGTTGGTTGCGGAGGCTCATTGGGTGGTAGGTAAGGACAAGAGGAGCTCTATCACTGTTAAGGTGCTGGGAAGATGGGATGAGTGTGGATGTTCGGGAAATAGAGGAAATGTGGTTGAAGGTAGCAGCAATAGTTCAAGAAAGGAAAACCCGTTCTTTGAAGATATCAGTAGTAAGGAAGTTATTGGGAAAAGTTTTGAGGGGCAAGATTCATGATCACTTGGAAAGGCAGGACTTAATCACAAGGCTAGCCACCACAGTTTGTCAAGATTATATTCTGTCTGACCAATCTGCCTGAACTTTTTGAAGAGGTAACAAGCCACTCCTCAAGAGGATCACAACCTTGTTGTGGTTTGGAGGTTTGCATGCCTCAATGAACCAGAGAGCTATGTTGGCTGGAGTCAGCGCTTTATGATTTGGCTTTTGGTAGGGTCACTCATGCCAAACAAGTCAAAGGTTAAAGGCCAGTCTAGGAGTGGTCCATTGGTCCTCTAGGTTTGGGGGGTTCAGCTCAATGCTAACAACCCTGACTAGTCAAACAAAATTGTTATGGAAACAGCAATGAAGAATCCTTCTACATCTGAGTGTGAAGGTATTCCTGAGGCTTCACCCAGGACTTGTATGGCTGACAGTAGTGAAAACCAAGAGAAAGCTACTGGTGTGATGAAAGAAGCCCTGAACACTGCCAAGACCAAGAGGAAAGACAGAGATGGAGGACATTCATTGATGCCCTAAACACCTGCAGGCATAACAGGCAGTAAGTAACAAGCTATTGATGAGGGAGGTACAGTAGATGTGGTTTACATAGACTTTGGTAAGGCATTTGACAAGATCCCACATGGGTTGCTGCATACAGCCCATGGGACCCAGAGCAATTTGGTTAATTGGATTTATAATTGGCTTCTCAACAGGAGACAGTGGGTGATAGTAGAGAGTTGAGAGTTGTTTTTGTGATTGGATGCTTGTAACTCATAGTGTTTCACAAGGGTCCAGTGCTGAGACCCTTGCTGTTTGTGATATATGTGAATGATTTTGATGTGGATGTAGAAGGCATGATCAGTAAGTTCACAGATGACATTAAGACAGGGTGATATTGATGTGTTGATGAAATGAGCTGAGAAGTGGCAGGTGGAGTTTAATCAGATAAATGTGAGGTGATGTATTTTGGGAACACTAATGAGGCTAGGACATATACTACAAATGGTGGGACCTTATGGAGTATTGAAGATCAGAGAGAACTTGGTGTACAAGTTTAAAGATCCTTGAAGCTGGCAATGCAGGTAGATAATGTGGTTAAGGAAGCATATGGGATACTGGTCTTCATTAGCCAAGGCATTGAATAAAAGAGAAGGGATGTTATGCTCCAACTTACTAAATCGTTCATTGGACCTCAACTGGAGTAGTGCATGTAGTTCTGGTCACCCACTATAGGAAGGATGTGAACGTGTTGGATAGGATGCAGGGGAGATTCACTGGGGGTTGCTAGGGATGGAAGCTATTAACAGTCTCTGTCAAGGGAGACTGGAGAAGCTCAATCTGTTTCTTTTGGAGCAGCGGAGCTTAACATGAAACAGGATTGGGGTATATAAAGTTATGAGAAATATAGACAGGGTAGACTGTAAGAAACTTTTCAACACATCAGAGGCAGAAAAAGTTGGAGGATATAGATTTTGGTAAGGGTAAGAGATTTAGAGGGGATCGCTGGGGAACATTTTCCTGGAATACTTTGCCAGAGAGATTGGGGTAAGAGGAATTTCTGAGAGCATCAATGAAGTGTGTAGATGACCACTTGAAGACTGTGGACAAAATGCTGGAAGATGGAATTAACATGAATGGGTGCCCACAGGTCACCATGGACATGATGGACTGAATACTTCAATGCCGAGTGACTCTCAGACCCTGTTAGTTCAAACTTATGCAGGGAGAAACTAGAGTTAACGTTTCAGCTCAGTGTCCTTTCATCAGGTGCTATATGGCCTGCTAAGTACCTCCAGTATTTTTGGATTTTTAGCTAGCAACAAATGTGAAACAGTGGATCTGTTATCCTCTCAGATAGCTAATGAAATTTCAGAAAAATATGTAGTGAGATTTTTACTTTATCTAATTCTTTATCTTGTTGATTGTTATTATCCCATATACATTTTCCTAAACAATAAAGAACTATAACAATTATAATCACAATCCACAGCTTCTAAGTATGATATCTATCCACCTGATAGGACGAATTACTTGGAAATGGTACAAATTCTTCTAAAAATTCCTGGGGATAAAGAGAATGGGGGAAAAAATCACCATTATATAATTTAAAAAGCCAGTTACAAAGTGTCCTTAAGTCTTCCAAAGCAACATTAAGGGAATTTAGCGTACATTTTCTCAGCTACTAAAACTAAACTAATTATACAAAAAAAAGTTGTTAGGATCAAAGATATACATCGAGTCAAGAATTTGTTGAATCATAAAATAGGCTGGGGGACTTAAAATGGAATTAATTTTGTTCTCAAATATTGAAATTACCAGTCTTGTAGGATTGAAGGGTACTCATCAAAGTGCATTGAACATATTCAAGGTGATCATAATACATCTCATAGGAAAGACAGCACAATCTGCACAAAGCAGATTGTCTGTTTTTCATTCAAAAAATATTTAGTTTATTAAAAACTACAGTCAACAAAGCTAAGTAAAAATAAAAGGAAACTCAAAACAAAAAATGCTAGAAGTATTAAACAAGTTAGGCAAGGTATATGCAGAAAGGATTGGGGTTAATATTTCAAGGGATGAGTTTCTGATGCAAAATCATCAGTCAAAAATATTAACTTGATCTTTCCATACATGATGCCTGACTGCGGAGCATTTCCAAAATTTTCTCTTTATTCAGATCTTCAGCATCTGCAATATTTTGCTTTTGTTTTATAAATAAATTAGTTTTTTTGTTTAGCAGATAATGTTCACACAAATGTCATGTGCCAATGTATACACCTATGATGAATTGACATCAATTCATTTCTATATTTGTCATTTCATGGAAATTTTCTCCCAGTTACCAATATCCTCCTGTGTCACTATTACTGATGAAACCAAGATATAGCAGTGCTCTGCTACTTGTATATTATATAAGCATGAATTTAGAACTATGAAAAATGTAGTAAACTGCTTATGACTAGTTCAAAGATCATTCTCCCTTTGTGAGCATTTTGGGTGTAAGTGCTAAATGTGCACAGCGTGAAATTACCAAGGAACTCTATTACATGCAATAGAATGAGATAGACGAAAAGGTTGTACAATATCAGTTAAGAATGAGCTGACTGTAAATATGTAAGAAACATATTGGGAATAGGCTAACTACCAGAAGAATCTGGAATCTTCACACTGGAGGATTGCTTCTTTGCAAAATTAGATCCAGTTGCAGATCAGAATAAAGTTGAAGAGAAAAGTAGAAAAAAGCTTGGATGTCTGTGATGCCTTTCATAGCCCTAGGTCATTTTAAAGTCCTTTACAGCCAAGAAAATACTCTTAAATTGTAGTCATCTATAGTGTAGGAAATTCAGTAGGCAACTCGTGCATAACAAACTCCCACCAACTGCAATGTGATAGTAGCCAGATAATTTTGTCTGAGTGATAAAATTGGCCAGAATACCAGTGATAGTTCTCCTGCTCTTTTTCTACCATGCTACCTTGTACCTTTACTCAAGGGAAACTGTTATAAAGTACCAAACACCTCCCCTCAAATTTCAATAACACTCCGAAACATTCAGAACATCACTTACCCAGGTCACAACAAAATAACATACAAAATTTTGTCAGATCCATAAGGAATTCACACAAAATTAGAAGGCTGCTAAGAAACATTAATGTACAAACTAGATTAATCTGTTCAAAAGATATCTGGATACATTTCCCTAATCCAGTCAGTATATGAGATGATGTCTGGTTTAGGTAATTCTACCCAGTTTGCTCAACATAATTTTCTCACGTCAACATTGGAAATGTGGGTGGGGAAGTTTCACACTTTAAATTAAAATTAATGGGCAAAATTTGTCTTTGTTTGCCAATAATAAACCCAATTTGATACCAATTATATTCCCCTTCCAACATCCTATTCCATTGAAGTAAATAGAACCAAATGTTTGTTCATCCACAGGCTGATATTTTCACACAAGTTCAGCTTAGGCAGCCAAAGATGAGTATCTCCCCCAATTAGTGAAAGCTCCCTAATGAGCCAGTAAAACAGTTCCCTTTCCCAACCAAACAGTATTCATACAGTCTGAAAAGCCCTGGTTTGAGCTGGGATCATAACAGGAACAGCTCCCATTCTTTTCATATGTGCCTGTGTTGGTCCATTCTTGTTGATCTTCACTTCCTCAGTTGGTGTGTATGAAATGAGCATCTTCTCGTCTTTGGCCGATAGTGTGCGAGGTTGCTGGGAGCAGGGGGTGCCATTTCTGATGGACTTAACAGAGCAGGAACCAGACTGTGTGCTTCCTGTACCCACAGAGGATTGTGTGCTGCTAAGCTTTCCCTTTGGTGCCTCAGCATCTTCCCTGTTGTCACACAATGAAAAGAAATAGCGAAACGTAATTAAAAGTTTCCTGCTTGAGAAATCTCTACATTCCTTGATTAAAAACTCCAACTAATTGAATAGTAGTTATTGACATGTTTTAAATACTTCCTTAAGATATTTTAACTTCTGCCTTAATTTTCTATGTAAGTCATAACCTTTAGTTTGCTCTCTGTACAATGAAAGAAAAGTTAATGATAAAATCTTTTTTTTTGCCACCTGGTTATGGTCTGAGATTACTATAAAATGATTGGCTATTCAATGTGGAGATAGTCAGCAGCTTTAAATTCCTGGTTGCTAACATATTGGAAGACCTGTCCTGGACCCAACACAGGGACACAATCATGAGGAAGGTACACCAGCATTTCTACTTTCTTGGAAACTTAAGGAAGTTCAGCATGCTCTCCCCACCCCCCGACCCCAAAATCCAGCAAACTTCTACAGTTGCACTTTTGACAGTATCCTGACACCTTGCATCATGATCTGGTACAGCAATTCAAATGCACAGGAATGTAGGAAGCTGCACAGAATAGTGGGCTCAGCCCAAAACGTGACAGGCACATCTCTCCCCACCGTGACGAGTATCTACGTGAAGTGGTGCCTCAAGAAGATGACATCAGTTATCAAAGATCACCACCATCCGGGTCATGCAGCTGTCATTGGGCAGGAGATACAGAAGCCTGAAGCCCCACGCCACCAGGTTCAAGAACAGCGACTTCTCTTTAGTCACCTAGTTCTTGAACCAACCTGCGCAATCCTAATCGCTTCCTCAGTATAGACAGACTCTGACCATTTTGACCACTTTGCAATACAAAGGCTTTTTTTTGTTTTATGCATGTTCTTTGTGTTAAAAATTTTATACAATTTATGTTTATCTTGTGGGCATTGTGTCTCTCGTGCTGCGTGCCTGTGATGCTGCTGCAAGGATGTTTCTCATTGCACCTGTGCACACACATATGATAATAAACTCAACTTTGACTTTGATGCTGGATTCCAAAGATCCCTTTCAGGTGAGGCTTGAATCAAATTAATGTCAGAAGGACTACTAAGAGAAGCTGATGACCTTGAGAACAGCTTTCTTTGATCACAATTTTAAGTGCTATCACTTTGGAGCGGACTGTAAAATTCAGGCTAATGGAAGCAGAGATTCAATTTGTTTCAAATGCACTTCCCAGACCAATCGCCTCTGCTACCAAGGAGTGTGGGGCAGTAGGTTCTCCTCCAAGCTGCATAGCAAGTCCACTAAATTGGAAATATATCACTGGCCCTTCATCGTCACTGGAATGTTATTTGATACCTCAATCCAAGATCACTGTGGGAGTACCTTTACCCGAGGGATTCCAGTGGTTTCAGCTGACAACTCACCACCACTTACCCCATGGGCAACTAGGGATGGAATAAATGCTGTTCCTTCTTTCTTTCTAGCAAGGGGCACTCTTTTATAACAATAAGGTTAATTTTAACATATTAATAGGCATTTGATTACTTTAAATGTTAGGTGCTGCCAATTGTCTGATCTTTCACAGTGCCCAGACTATAGCCTCCTGTCTCCAAACAATGTGCAGTATGATCATTAGCATAGACATTGATTTGGAGTCTGAATGCCAGTGCATCGGTTTGGCATAATGTAATACAGCAAATGGGCAAGTAGTTGGCAGCACCCACATAATGGCCATAAGATCAAGGAAAGCCCTGCCTCTTGGCGTGCTGGCTGTCAAATCTCCTACTACTGGGGTACGTTTGTGAATATCAAAAGAATTCATAAAGAAAGTCACTTAGGCCATTAAAAATAAAATTGTTAAAAATTAAAATTAAAGACTAATATTCACACAAACACCTAAAACTATTTGTGAAAGTACATTGTTCTTTGAAAGTGTCATCACAGATAGACAGGGAGGTGAAGAAGGCACTTAGCACACCGGCCTTCAAAAGTTAGCGTCCCGAGTATAGGAGTTGGGACATTATGTTGCAGTTGTACAAGACACTGGTGAGGCTGCATCTGGAGTACTTTGTACAGTTTTGGCTACACCACCATGTGAAATATAGGAAAGGCATTAGACTGGAAAGAGTGAGAAGATTTTCAAGCATGTTGCAAGGACTCAAGGGCCTGAGTTATAGGGAGAAGTTGAACAGGTTAGATTTTTGTTCTTGGACTGTAGGAGACTGAGAATGACTCAATAGAAGTGTATAAAATCATGAGGGACATTGATTGGGTGACTGCATACAGTCTTTTCTCCAAGGAAAGTGAATCAAAAGCTGGAGGGTATAGGTTTAAAGTGGGGAAAGTGAGAGCGGAAACATTTAGAAGGACCCTGAGGAGCAACTTTGTCATGCAGAGGGTGAGGTGTACAGTATACAGAATGAGTTGCCGGAGCCAAGTGCAATGACAACATCTCAGTGTGGTATGGCAATTGTCCCGTATCGGACTGCAAAGCACTCCAGCGTGTGGTGAAAACTGCCCAGCGGATTATCGGCACCCAATTGCGTACCATTGAAAATATCTACCATAAACGCTGCCTGGGCAGGGCGAAAATCATTATCAAGGATGCATCTCACCCTAACCATGGACTTTTTACTCTCCTCCCATCCGGTAGGCACTACAGGAGCCTCCACTCCCACACCGGCAGGCACAGGAAGAGCTTCTTCCCTGAGGCTGTGACCCTGCTGAACCTCACATCACAGCGCTTAGCAGCGATGTGTCCAAAGTACTCCATATTGTACTGTCTCAGTACTTTTATATTTGTGTGCTGTATCACTTACTTTTTATTCGCAGTTATTTTGTAAATAACACTATTCTTTGCATTTCTGGTTAGATGCTAACTGCATTTCACTGGCTTTGAATCTGTACTTGGCACAATGACAATAAAGTTGAATCTAATCTAATCTAATCTAAAAGACATGTGAACAGGTACATGGATAGGAAAGGTTGAGAGAGGTATGAGCCAAATGTGGGCGAATGGGCAATTAGATGGGACCTTGGTCAGTACAGACATATTGAGCCTTAGGGCCTGTTATTCTGGTGTATTACTTTATGAATAAAAACAATTAAAATTACTTCATTAAGTCAAATAGAATACCTATTTTTACTTTGCTCACATTTCTTCCATCACTGTGGTACACTTATTGGAGCCATACTACCGGTGATTAAGCAGCAGGGTGACTGGGAACATTGTGATGTGCTTAATAGAGACAAGCACTGTGCTGTTTGCAGCCGTCGTGAGCTGCAAACCTGCTTGAAACTCAGTCACTTTACAGCTGAACACTAAGTTGAAAAGATGAAAGAGAAAATAATACGTCCTAGCTGCACTGCAGCTGGCGAGAAGTGACATCAGCCGCATTAGACTGTTTGGTTCATGAAAATATTTGTGTGGCACCATGACAGGATCAGGAATGAATAAACAATGTTTAAAATATAAACATTGCACGAATTCAGATGCTGGGGCTTTTTGGGGTCAGAACTAAGCTATCTAAGCTATAGAAATGAGTCTTCTGCATAGGATTTCTGACCAGAAACATATCTCTGCCATACTTTGCCAGAGGTTAGTAACAATAACATGCTTATTCAACATCTTAGGGATAGCATCCGCAGACCAGCGAATTTGTACCTTGGACTGCTAACTAGACAGTACCTTATCTCATTCGGTTGTTCCTCTTCCTCATATTTATGTTTTGCTTTCCTGTATAGTGTAAACCAAACAATAAGGAAGATTAACAGCAGCCCAAGTATAACTCCGATAACAGCACCAGCAATGATCCCAGGGTCTTTTGCATCTGGAAACGAAAAGAAAGCAAATAAATTAATATCGACATCTGAATCTAATTAAATTAAGTTGAATGTAAGTATGCGTGTTTGTATGGTTTTGTGTTTAAGTAGACTTTTTGAGGACATATATTTTCTACCAGCATTCGCCATTTCTTAAAGTAAACTTATTTCACTCTGTTTATTTGTGCTGAATTCAGTAATGAGATGGATTTCAGGGCAGAAATGTCGAGTATTAGAGAACATGCATTTAAGGTAAGAGGGGGAGGTTGAGAGGAGATGTGTGGGGCAAGGTTTTTTTACACACAGAGACTGGTAGGTGCCTGGGCAGGGGGTGGGGAGCATGCTGGCAGCAGATGAATAGTGATGTTTAATGGCCGTCAGATAGATGCAGAGATATGGATCACATATGGGCATAAGAGCACTAGTTTAATCAGCATCATGTTTGGTGCAGACATTGTGGGCCAAAGGCCTTTCTCTGTGTGGTTCTGTTTGATGTTCTATGTACAATGTTTGTATCACCATCCTAGCATTGTGAATAAACTTGAAGTACTTTTTCCTGATTTCTTTGGTGTTTCATGCACATTTGTAGACTACTCACACATAACTGTGATGTTCACCGAGCAGCTTTCCTGCCCTGCCTCATTGGTAGCACTGCACCGGTATACTCCAGCATTCGTGTGGCTCAAGTTCCGCAGCAGCAACATTTCTGGGGTTTTTGAATCTGAATAAATCGAAGGACAGCCCAGTTAAACAAAAAATAAAATGAAGTCTGCACAGTCTGGAGCTCTGAAATAAAAACCCAAGTTACTAGGAAAATTCAGCCGATCAGGCAACATTTGTGGAAAGAGAAACAGTCAATGTTCCAGGCTTGCTGGGTGGTTTTCTGGCATTTTCCATTTTTATTTCAGCACAGTTAAATGATGCATTTAGCATGGGTCATATTGATAAGCCAACAATTTAAAGTTATTTGACAGATTGCACGATATGAAACCTTCAACATGTTTTTAATTTATCAAAATTTCTATCATATTTTAACTGAATATATTTATGGAACAAACTGAACAAAGTCCCCCTACAGATCCCTTTGTCCCTTTGTTTCCATGAGTATTGTTTCTTCCTTTCTTAGTAAAGATTTTATTTTACATAAAGGGGATTTTATGACCTAGTTTAACAAATGTCATTCTGTAACTGGACACCATGATGAAATAAAAACCTGTGTGAATTACCAACTCTCTTTTGTGACAGCTCTTAGCCTTCACTTTGCATTGCACAATGAAGAACAGGATCTTACAACCAGGTAATTTAGCAGTTGACACTTCCTGATCCACTTACATCCTACACTGCAGCTGACTGCAGTTACTGCCTCCAGACCCAGGATTTGGATTAGTTCAAGCATTAGTTAACTGCAGTTTTGGCTCCATTTTGTTTGTTCAACTCGCAGGTGTGGATTAATTCAGTATCACTACTAGCTGTAACTGCAGATAAAATGCTTTTTAGAACATTTCAATTGATTGAAATTATGGCTGAGAATTCAAATCTTGGGTTAGTTGAGACTTCTGATGTCATCCTCAGTAAGGTTACATTCAAAAAGGGTAAAGCTATGAAAAATTAAAAGGATATCACATGCAAGGGAGCGATTTCACTATGATAAGATATGAGGCCGTAAGATAATTTGATGATGTGTTTTCAGGCCCATTGAACGATCTGGCACTCTGCTGTCTCCGAGGGAGTTTGGTGAGGTTTCAAGTGGAGTGTGCGGCCTGGAGGCCAAAAAGCCTGGAGATGGGGCGCGAGCCCGTGATCGACTCCATTTCTCACTGATCTCACTGATTAAAGCACCGAGAAAGATTGAAAATCAATGATGAAATGGGAAGGCGAGTGGGTGTTCAGCACTCTTTACCTCTGTGTGATCAGTCTTTCTCTTGCTCGCACTTGCTGCATGCGAAGGAAGGTGCATGCGTTCGACTGGTCTCTCTCCGGCTCTCACCCACTGCTCCCGGAGGAAGGTGTCTCACGCTAGATGCTACTGAAGGAAGGTGCTGGAGTCCTGGGTCTTGGACAAGGTTTAATCAACGTGGTTTGTGGTTTGGACTCTGTAGCTCATGATATGATGTGTCTCTGGTTTCTGGTCACTTCTGTTTTGTTGCTGTTTTTGTGTGATTTTGAATGGAGCGGACTAGCGCTGTGGCCTGCAGATAGTGAGAGACATGGCACTGGATTGAACTGAACTGAGCTGAACTGAATATGCCTGGACCCTTTTGATGTCTTTGTGATTTGAGGTTTTTTGCTCTTTTTCTGCCATCTGTGCAATGTGTTCTTTTTTATGCACGTTGGGGGTTTGATGTTCTCTCTAAAGTGGGTCCCTGGTTTTCTTTGTTTCATGGCTGTCTGTGGGAAGACGAATCTCAGGGTTGTATACTGCACACACACTTTGATAATAAAATCTACTTTGAATCATTACATCTTGAATCAAGAACCTATCAACCTCCACTTTAAATATACTCAATAACTTGGCCTCTGCAACCGTCAGTAGCAATAAATTCCATGGTTTCACCACCCTTCCTCTCTGTTTTAAATGGATGTCCCTCTGTTCTGAGGCTGTGCCCTCTGGTCCTAGACTCAACCACTATAGGAAACATCCTCTCCACATCCACTCTGTCTTGGCCTTTCAATAATCAATAAACTTCAATGAGATCCTCCCTTCATTCTTCTAAACTCCAGTGAGTACAGGCCCAGAGCCATCAAATACTCATATGTTTACCCTTTCATTCCAGGAATCATTCTCCTGAACCTCCTGTGGACCCTCTCCAATGCCAGCACATCTTTTCTTAGTAAAGGGGCCCAAAACTGCTTACAATACTCCAAGAGCAGTCTGCCTTATAAAGCGTGAGCATTACATCCTTGCTTTTATATTCTAGTCCTCTTGAAATGAATGCTAACATTGCATTTGCCTTCTTTACCACTGCAAATTAACTTTTAGAGAATCCTGCACAAGGACTCCCAAGTCCTTTCACACCTCTGATTTTTGAATTTTTTCCCCATTTAGAAAATAGTCTGCAGCTTTATTCCTTCTACCAAAGTGCATGACCATGCAGTGAATTACACGATATATCATCTGCCACTTCTTTGCCCTTCTTCAGGCTCTCTGCTTCCTCAAAACTACCTGTCCCTCCACCTGCTGTATCTTCATATCGTGCACAGACTTGGCCACAAAGTCATCAACTCCATCATCCAAAATGTTGACATATAAATATGAAAAGAAGCGGTCCCAGTAGCAACCCCTGCAGAACAGCACTAGTCACCGTCAGCCAACCAACCAATAGGACACATTATTCCCATTCTTTGCCTCTTGCCCGTCAGCCAATCTTCTGTGCATCCTGGTATCTCTCCTGTAATATTATGGGTTCTTATTTTCTTAAGCAGCCTCATGATCAGCATCTCGTCAAAGGCCTTCTGAAAATCCAAGTAAACAACATCCACTGACTCTCCTTTGTCTATCCTCTGACATCCACTGACTCTCCTTTGTCTATCCTCTGACATCCACTGACTCTCCTTTGTCTATCCTCTGACATCCACTGACTCTCCTTTTGTTACTTCCTCAAAGTATTCTAACAGATTTGTCAGGCAAGATTTTCCCTTGAGGAAACCATGATGACTACGGCCTATTTTATCATGTGCCTCCAAGTACCCTGAAACCACATCCTTAACAATCAACTCCAACATCTTCCCAAACACAGAGGTCAGACTAACTGGCCTATAATTTCTTTTCTCCTGTCTTCCTGCCTTCTTAAAGAGTGGAGCGACATCTACAATTTTCCAGTCCTCAGTAACCATTCCAGAATCTAGTGACTCTTGAAAGATCATTACTAATGCCTCCACAGTCTCTTCAGCCACCTCTTTCAGAACTCTCGTGTGTACACCATCTAGACCAAGTGACTTATCTACCTTCAGACCTTTCAGTTTCCCAAGAACCTTCTCCCAAGTAAAATTGCTGCAATTTCAGTTTTAATGCTCATATACATTTTTTTTCTATCAACAAAGACTTCCATCAGACTTCTATCTTAAATTCTGACAAAAGATCCAACATTGGGGTGCTTTAGGTCATCTGTCCTCATCCTCATAACAGATACTGGCCAATTTTTTTCAATGATGCATTTTTTTATTGAGCTATACAAATTATTTGTCAGGTACTGATTTTTTTTTGTAATATAATTTTTATTGAATTTTCAAAAGGAATACATGAAAAAAAGAATCTACCCTCCCCCCTCCCCTTAACCCTCCCCCCCCCCATATATAGTCCTACCTAAAAAGAAAGAAAGAAAAAAGAAAGAAAGGAAGAAAAGAACCGCCTGGGTATTGGAAGGTTTCCACATGCTCCATGGGATTCAAAATAAATTTGGTATAATTATTCGTTACTTTCCCCAAGTGACCAAAGTCTTTATCGGAGCACTTAAATATGCCATCCTATCCTTTGTAAATAAGGGCGCCAAATATTCAAAAATGTTACATATTTGTCTCTTAAATTATAAGTAATTTTTTCGAGTGGAATAGAACTAGCCATTTCATTATTCCAATGATCCATACTTAAATACAAATCAGATTTCCAAGTAACTGCTATAGTCTTCTCAGCTACTGCCAATGCAATTTTTATAAATTCTTTCTGATATTTATTCAATTTTAAGTTTCGGTTTTATCCCTTCAATATCACCTAATAGAAATAATACAGGGTTATGTGGAAGTTGAGTTCCAGTAATTTGTTCCAATAAAATTCTTAAATTTATCCAAAAGGGTTGAATTTTAAAACAAGACCAAGTAGAATGTAAAAAAGTACCAATTTCTTGATTACACCGAAAACATTTATCAGATAGATTTGAATTTAATCTACTTATTTTTTGCGGTGTAATATATAATTGGTGTAAAAAATTATATTGTACTAATCTAAGTCGAACATTTATTGTATTTGTCATACTGTCAAGATAAAGTCTTGACCAATTTGTTTCATCAATATTAATATTCAGATCTGTTTCCCATTTTTGCTTTGACTTATGGGTTCCTTGTTTAATTGTTCTTGAATCAAATTATACATACAAGAAATAAGTTTTTTAATTTTCCCTTTTTGTATTAAAATTTCAATTTCATTAGGTTTTGGCAAAAACATTGTTTGACCCAACTTACCTTTTAAGTAAGCCCTTAATTGAAAGTAACAAAAGAAAGTATTATTAGATATTTTATATTTATCCTTTAATTGTTCAAATGACATCAATATACCTCGTTCAAAACAATCTCCTATAAATTTAATCCCTTTTTGGTACCAATTATATAAAAGTTGATTGTCCATTGTAAAAGGAATAAGTCTGTTTTGGAACAAAGGCCTCCTTGCTAATAGAGATTTCTGTGTTTCATTATCAACATTTATCTTATTCCATAGATCCATCAAATGCGCTAATATAGGAGATTCTTTCTTTTCCCGTATCAATTTAGATTCCCATTTATATATAAAATCTTCAGGTCTATTTTCTCCTATCTTGTCTAGTTCTATTTTAATCCATGCTGGTTTTCGATCATCGAAGAAAGATGCAATAAATCTAAGTTGATTTGCTTTATAATAGTTTTTAAAGTTTGGAAGTTGTAACCCTCCTAACCCAAATTTACATGTCAATTTTTCCAATGATATTCTTGACATTTTACCTTTCCAAAGAAATTTTCTCACACATTTATTTAACTCTTGAAAAAATTTCTGTGGCAATTGTATTGGTAATGTTTGAAACAAATACTGTAATCTAGGAAATATATTCATTTTTATAACATTGACTCTACCTACTAATGTTATTGGTAATATCATCCATTTGTCAAGATCTTCTTGAATTTTTTTCAATAGTGGTAAATAATTAAATTTATATAAATTCTTTACATCATTATCAAGTCTTATACCTAAATACTTTATACCATTTACCGGCCATCTAAATTGGGTTACTAATCGACATTGACTATAGTCTCCTTTAGTAAGAGGTAAAATTTCACTTTTATCCCAATTTATTTTGTAGCCTGATACCTTCCCATATTCATCCAATCTAGAAGATAATTTATGTAACGAATGTTGTGGGTTTGTTAAATAGATCAAAACATCATCGGCAAAAAGATTAATTTTATATTCCTCCTGGTTAACTCTAAAACCCATAATATCTGGATCAATTCTAATTAGTTCTGCTAATGGCTCTATCGCCAATACAAATAAAGCAGGTGATAGTGGACAACCTTGTCTAGTTGACCTTTTTAACTGGAATGGTGTTGAAATTTGAGATTTGAGAGTTTGTCACTACTTTAGCTTTAGGGTTAGAATCTAAAGTTTTAATCCAATTTATAAAAGATGTTCCTAACCCATATTTTTCTAGTACTTTAAATAAAAAATCCCATTCTAATCTATCAAATGCTTTTTCTGCATCAGGTACTGATTGTAAGTATAACACCACTAGTTGAAAAGCAAAATCTACATAGCAATAGAATACATTCCAATCTTCTATAAAATTTTAATCACCAACCTAGATGAACTTTGGCCCTTTGTCCTTCTGCATCCAGATGTTCCCACATGTAGAAGATAGGTTCAGTGCCTCTCTCTGATCTACACTGAAGTTTGACGTCATTTCCTTGCAGTAACTGCCCTTGTGTCCAGCATTTGGGTTTAGAAGGTCTGACTGATGCAGAAGAAAAGATAATTGGTGGAGGTTATACTTTTAAATCAGCATGTTGCATTTAGAGCAGTCACTAATTCTATTATTGTTAATTACAAAAATTATTAAGGATACACATTCAAATGTATTTACTATTGTGTGGGTTACCTGTGTTTCAGGAGTTCATACAACAGCTATTATATTTTTAGTTGTCTTTCCTCCATCCCCAATAAAAATAGAAGTAGAAGACAGCAAAAGAGCATTGATGATAAAAGAGGATGTATTTGAAAACAAAACAGCTTGTTCCATTTGTTTAGCTCAATGTGACACTGCCATATGTTGCTTGATGAGTGAGTTGTGACTATTCCTTAGTGACTCACTCATCTAGTTACATACACACTATGAGCTCAGAGCAAGGTACATAGAAACCAACAATTGTCTTCTTCCTGGTCCCTTTTAAACATTCTGAAGTATTTATTTACTTCTATTATAAACCCTGTTTAGAACTCTGACCTAATGACAGCAAAATGTGGCAGGATTCTGTTTGGAAATCTTCCCCCTCATGCTGTGGTGTTTTGACTCCACAGTGTGAATCTTTTGAACAGAATCCAAGCCTGGAAGTCCGCATGATTGACACACATACCTTCCATCTGGGCAGGAAACACTCCAGGGTAAGCCCTAGCCTCCTGTGAAGCATCTCCAATGTTTTCACAGGGAGCACTGGGGAAAAAACAATCCGAGATCATATTGGCTGTGCAAGGGCAGTGCTAATATGGAGAGTAAGCAGGGTTGTACTGGAAAGCAGTGGCATTTTCAGCAGCTTGGATTATGGGGTTAGGTGGAGGGAGAGCTCCAGCAAGTTGTTTTCCTAGGACCTTTTTTGTGCTGTTCCTAAATGCCCTTCACCTATTGCCTTTCCTGACACCAGGAAAACAGGGTTAAGCCCATAGAGCAGGATAAATCTGAGATTCCGAATTTAATAACACAATCCACCTTCCAGGCGAGGGTTAGCTGTTTGCTCCGTTTCGCACTTTTGCAAAACCTGCACCAGGTGGGCTGTCATTAGATTTGAGATTTTTTAAGTTTTAAAAGCCTACTCAAACCAAATCATTTTGTTTTTAAATTGATGTTCACTAAGTTGATGCCTTTCATTTTTCTTTGATTAGTTCAAACAAAAGCTCTGACTTATTGTCTTGCTATCTATTTGGGACTTGGAAGATTGACTGACATTTTTAAGAACCTTTCTGGAATTGCATTTTAGTCCTGTGCTCTGATAAAAAGATTCCCAAATTATCTGGCATCACCTAATAAAGTATAAAACCCGAGAGAGATCGGAAACAATTGCTCAGGTTAGTTCTTCGAAACATACAGTAGGTGGCACTCCAGGAAAAGGTACAGTGGTGCAATTGCAATCGTCAAGAAATTCACTCTCAGTCAAAAATACTAAATATGCTGCATGCAGATCAGTGGCCACATGTTGTGTATAATGTTCTGCTATTATAACACACGGCAGAAACCAGAGCATCCAAAGGAAACACAAAAAGAATGTGCAAACTCCACACAGACAGAACCCAAAATCAGGTTTGAACAGAGGCCAGGATGAGAACCAAGTTTATTATCTCAGACATATGTTGTGAAATGTGGTGTCTTGTGCAATACATAAGAGTTACTATTGGTTACAATAATATATAAAAATAAATAAATAATGCAAATAGCAAAATAGAGTCTTAGAGTTATAGAGAAGTACAGTACAGAAACAGACCCCTTGGCTCATTTAGTCCATGCTGAACCACAGGCAGGTAGTGAGGTAGTATTCATGGGTTCATGGACCATTCAGAAGTTTGGCGGCGAGGGAAAGAAGCTGGTCCGAAAACATTGACTGTGCATCTTCAGGCTCTTGTACCTCCTCTGATGGTAGTAGTCTCTGGTTTTGTGATGTAGTAGCTCTACTAGTTGTCCACTGTGCTGCCAGTCAGTACTTAAATACAATCAAATCATAACTCAGCCAGCAGATGAACTTACTATTCTCATCATTCCATTTTGACGTTGTAACCTTGATATTTTGGCAAGAGTCTTCTGTGGTCAAAGAAAATTGGTTCCTTGTAGACTTCAGTAACTTGTACTTAAATCAAACTTTTCATGAACTCTGGATGATTCAAACTGTTCCACAGCCAATTAAGTACTTTTTTAAATTTTTGTTATGTGATCACTGCAGAAAATGTAGGTGACCTGGGAGCAGATTTTAAACAGAGAATGGTCCACTAAGATGCACTGAGATAATGATGAAATAATTTATTTCTAATCAAGGTAATTAAGGGAGAAATATTGGCCTGGATATCAGGCAGAAGTCCCTTGCTATTCTCTGATTCCTGTCAGGGAATCTTTTATGTTATAAGGTAGATGGGTCATTGGTTTAATGTCAACAGGATGCTTATTAAAAACGCACACCTTGTGGGAAAATATGCAATGGAACTAATCAAATTCCAATGACAGTACGTGCAAGGAGTGAATGCCTAATATAGTTAAAAATGAAGTTAGACTGTACTGCCTTTGCTGAGGTGTTGTAACATCAACTAGACAGTCAGCCAAACTCCATTCAAAAATGACATGAGAGTCAGGGAAAAGCCTCCCAACTCCTTGGTTTTATTTCAGACTCAATGGCATGACATAGTCAGTAAGGAGTGAAACTGAAAAACAACAAAATACAATGCCATCACCTCACTGTTCCATTCACACAAGTAAATATACACAGGTAAGAAAGAACTTAGCTCAGTTTCCTGCATGCAAATGTTATAACATTTCAACAAATAAATACTACAGGTCAATGGTATGTGTAAACCATTAGCATTAGTGTCTAATAAACTCAAAAATAACATTCTATTTCAGCAAAATCTTACTGATACTTTTAGCTTAACTTCTAAACAATACAACATTAACTTATAAGCAATGCTTCTACTGAGGAAACAATAGGATGGGTTTGGATAGAAACTTCTTTCGTTCCTAACATAAGCCTTTGGCCTACTGCCAGCCAATGTGCTTTCCTACTTACTACTTCCTGGCTGCACAGGAAGTGACCTAATACAGATCAGCAATTGCTCATTAAAATAAAAGTTGAACATGCTTAATCACATAAAGAAACATAAATGAATAAATGATTTGCCCGAAGGGCCGAACACTCCTCGCCTAACATTGTGAGGTCACCTCTAAATACTTTGCAATGGTGTTTACCAAAAAAACTTCTGAGGTAGGTCTCAGGAAGGTCCTAGAAGAACTTTGGTCTTTGGTCTTGACGTCTACCTTCCAGACTCCTCCATTCCTTCCTTCAGGGAAGGCAGTAGTAACCTTAGCCATGGGCCTCTCATTGCAGGTAGCTTGACTGTTTCACAAGAGCACGACAGCTCCCTCTTTTAGATCCCTACGGGCTTTCATCTGGTTCTGGCGGGTCTGCAGAGTTGGGAGGTAGTCACGGCTCCAGCAAGTCCAGAATTATTGGCGAGAATTTGTACCTGTCTCCATTGTCAACTGAGAAGATCCTTATTCATATAGTCTCCAAGTGGAGGGCTACTCCAATGTTTTGAGTGAGTATCATTACAGGTGACACTCTAAATGGTGAGTTGGGGTCTGTGGAAACTGGAACAAGAGGTGTCACATTAGTTATTGCTGCGGCCTCCGCCACAAGGTGCAGACGACTTCATGGGTAAAATGAGTGTTCTCCCAGAGCAGCAAGATTCTTCTCGCAACCCCAATTGTGCACTCCTATGAGCCACCCATGTGGGAGGCATGAGGGAGGGTTGAACTCCCACGTGCATCCTTGTTGACTCAAGTACTTCTGCATGATGGTGTCCTTTTGGTCTTTCTCTAGTTCTAGTTTCTTACTGGTTGTTACAAAATTGGGCCCACAGATCGCAAAAAGCACCTGAGTGGACTGATGCAACTTGAAGTATCCATAGACTGCTCTTGAGCTCATGCACCTCAACAGCACTGTCCACCATTTGCTTTGTGCCTAGCCTCCTCTTGTACGTCTGGCAGTGACTAACCAGGATCCAAAGACATCCAACCCACCATACATGAAGGGAAGGCAGGTACGCAGGTGCTCGGGAGGTAGATCTGTTCCTCCATTTTGCCACAGCATTTCTGGCAGATGATACATTCAAGTAGAACTGAGTTGAAGAGCCTCTTGGTTCCTATGATTGACAAACCTGCAGCTCTAATGGCTCCTTCCATAAGGTAACGGCCTTGATGTTTCACTAGGTCATGACAATGTCGTACTAGCAGCAAGGAGTTATGGTTGTCCTTGGGCAAGATAAGGGGATTCTGTTCAAGTGTGCATGTTTCAGCCAGCCTACAATGCAGATGAGATTGTTCTCAATGATAGGTTTGAGCTTCAGAACAGCGTTGCCTTTGGCTACAGATTTCCTAAGAGCAAGTGTTGCAAACTCTTCTGGGAAGGCTGAGCAGCACTGACAACAGCATCTCTGGCCTGAGACAACTGATCTGGAGTACACTGTAAGTTGCAATGGTGCCATCCCTCATAGCCATTAAGCTAGTTGGAGTGCTTGTGAGCTCTAATGAGTGAGCACATGGTTGAGAAGTGCTGGAAACGTTCAGTGGTAAGGTTTCCTCTTGAATCCTGATAATGAAGCTGCTCGTCTATGACGAGTTTCCACATCTTTCTCTGTCTTTCCTTACAGAGTTCACTTTAGGGAGGTGAGACAGGTCGGGGCCTGGTCACGATTGTTGGGTATACGCTGCTGGGGAACTCTAAAGGGGAGAGGAGCAACCCAACTATTTGTCTCATCCCTGCAGACTTCCTTGCCCATTGTTTTCAGTGGAATGGGTAGGTTTGGTGTCAGACTTTGTCTGGTTGAACACAGTTAGTTCAAGTGTCTCCTCTGTTACCCTGCTAATCTTGGATGGACTGTTGCATCGCTCCCTGTCTTGACTGACTTTTTCCTTCAATGGCATGAAGCTGTTGCAGGGAGTGACAGCCATTCTCCCGCACACTGGTCTTGAATGTGCCCACACTTGGCTTATGTGCGATTCCCAAGCACGCATCACCCACCAGCAACCAGCCCAGTTTCAGTCTCTGTGGGAAAGGGGCATCATATTGTCCACTGACATTCTGCCTGACTTCATGCACCCTTGCAATCTCTCTCCGAAGCAAGATGAAGATCTCTGCATTGGGGTCAAGCACTGGAAGATGTGCTGCCACACTTCTCAGATGTGGATGGTGAAGAGCTGCATCTGGCATTGGTATTTCAGAGCAATTATTGAGTGTCTTGTTGCGCTCAGTTAGTGGCAGGAGAGAAATGCTGGCCTTATCATTGAGTGATTCAACTTGAAAGCCTTCTGCTTTCCTCCCAGGTGTCTCGATCATACCAGCGCAGGCTCTGACTAAGTATGAAGGTGAGTGGCTTTTAACATTGAGCAGCTCAAAGAAATCTGACCTGGCCAATTAGCAGTTACTTTGGTCGTCGAGTATGGCTGACAGCTCTTTCACATTGACCTTGAGTGTACACTCTAACAATACAGATCTCTGAGCAAGAGACCTAGCTACCTACTCTGGACCACAAGCTTCAGTGCATTGGGAGTTAACAGCAGCCTTGACAGGAGGGTTTTCCTCTTTCTCCCTGTCATTGTCTGATGAGGACCTAGAAGTCGAGGCTTGACATGCCAGACCTGGGTGCATGGCTGTGTCATGGTGAGTGCTATCACATTCAACGCAGTTCACAGTAGCTTTGCAGTCCTTTGCCAAGTGAGTCACTGAGGTGCAGCACTTAAAGGAAATTTCATTCTCTTCTAGAAAGGTTGCGAATAGGTGAGTGAACTTGGCCTTTTCTCCTTGGAGCGATGGAGGATGAGAGGTGACCTCAGAGGTGAAAAAGATGATAAGGGACATTGATCGTGTGGATAGCCAGAGGCTTTTTCCCAGGACTGAAATGGCTAACACGAGGGGGTATAGTTTTAAGGTGCTTGGAAGTAGGTACCAAGGGGATGTCAGGGGTAGGTTTTTCACACAGAGATTGGTGGACTCGTGGAATGCACTGCCAGCGGTGGTGGTGGAAGTGGATACAATAGCGTCTTTTAAGAGCCTCTTAGATAGGCACATGGAGCTAAGAAAAACAGAGGGCTATGCGCTAGGGAAATTCTAGGCAGTTTCTATAGTAGGTTACATGGTCGGCACAACATAGTGGGCCGAAACGCCTGTAATGTGCTGTAGGTTTTCTATGTTCTAGAGCCCTTTCTTTCATTGAGAGTCTTGGCTGTAAAACCGCTGCATTTCTTGAGTGGGTGTGGCTCATTATGAATGGGACAGTTCTTCCCTGGCCCTTCGCTGTTTTTTACAGAGGAATCCACATGCAACTCCTCAGCAGAAGAGATCTCCATCTTGTGAACTGATATGGAGCTCTTTGTACTGCAATTCCTGAAGGTAGATCTGTCTGATTCACAAGTGCACTGCTGCTACTCGGAACAGTGAAGCTGAGGTTGTTTCTTTTGCATGCTACGTGACAGATGAACCTGGCGAAGTAATTGAATGGAGGAAAGTGGCCACCATGTCTTCCTTGAACCTCAAGTCAACAGATATCCTCTTTTCCTGGAATCCATGAGGAGTTCCTCCACTATGGGGGCGACACTGCGGGCAGTGTCCAGGTAAATCAAACCCAGTAAGTATCGCTCTTTCTTAGCACACTGAAGTTCCAAGGGAAGGTCTCCCAGTTCCCTTAATTTGACATGGTTCTTGGCAGAGATTCTAGGAAGACCTTCTAACATCTTCAATAGAGACTCCTCAATAATTTCTGGCATGGCGTAACATTCCTGGAGTTGTTACCAGATCTTCACTAGAGTGGCAACAGGGTTACTTACATGCACTTCTGTGGTTGTGAGGCTAAGGTCCCTAGTGGCATTGTTGAATGATGACTGTCACGTTCTGTAAGTCTCAGGTTTGTCATCAGACTGGTTAAGGCTTGTGCTCACTAAGTCACGGTGAACCAGCTATCGTGCACAGTGTTCTGCTGCAGATGCCGGGCTGGTGGAAGCCCAGGGAACACCCCGGGGAACAAATGACTGTGCTGTCGTGCCCAGTGGCGCATCGCAGGGGTGGGGAGCTGTCCTAGCATCCATCCACTGCTCATTCTCCCTGTGGTGGAATCTTTGGAAAGCAATATGAAGGTATCGATAAATGTGCCATCAACAACAGGTGTTGGGTTGTCAGTGTGAGCCATCTTCTGAAGGAGATCACCATGTAATAAAGCTGCCGTCAGAAAACATTGAAGTTAGGGAAGTGGAAGAAAAAGCTGTTTGGTTCAGTGATGCGCCAAGTTCAATCTGTGCTTTCATGTATTCGCCTGTACGCTCTGCAATGTCCTTTTCTGACACTGCTTTGCTGGCCCTTTCGAACCTCTCCTCCAGTTCTTCGGCTGTCTCTAAGGGCTCGGCCTGTGCAATCGGTGAAGGGTAAATGCACTAAGTTCAGCCTCTAATTTTGCCTCTTCTAATTGCAGTTCTGCTTTTTTCCATCTTAAGCTTTGCCTCCTTCTCAGCAAATGAAGCACATGCTTTTGCCGCCTCTGCTTTGGCGCGGGCTCTTGCTGCTGCCCTAGCAACTGAGGCTGATGTATGAGAACTCTTAATGCTGGATACGGAAGCATTATCACCTTGTTTCTGATCCATGATGCAGTTTTTAGATGTAAGGAGGTTTTACCTGTAGCCGTAGTTGTTGAAGCACCAACTGATCTCTGTTTTTTCACTGTACTGCCTTTGCTGAGGTGTTGTAACATCAACTAGATAGTCAGCCAAACTCCATTCAAAAATGACATGAGAGTCAGGGAAAAGCCTCCCAGCTCCTTGGTTTTATTTCAGACTCAATGGCATGACATAGTGAATAAGGAGTGAAACTGAAAAACAACAAAATACAATGCCATCACCTCGCTGTTCCATTCACACAAGTAAATATACACAGGTAAGTAAGAACTTAGCTCAGTTTCCTGCATGCAAATGTTATAACATTCCAACAAGTAAATACTACAGGTAAATGCTATGTATAAACCATTAGCATCTGGAAACTCAAAAATAACATTCTTTTTCAGCAAAATCTTATTGATACTTTTAGCTTAACTTCTAAACAATATAACATTAACTTATAAACAATGCTTCTACTGGGGAAACAACAGGATGGCTTTGGATAGAAACTTCTTTCGCTCCTAACACAAACCTTTGGCCTACTGCCAACCAATGTGCTTTCCTACTTACTACTTCCTGGCCGCACAGGAAGTGACCTAAAAGTGATCAGAAACTGCTCATTAAAATAAAAGCTGAACGTGTTTAATCACATAGAGAAACATAAATGAATTGCCCAAAGGGCAGAACATAGAGGATGACCTAATAAATTTAGCATGCAAATATAACTTCAGAAAACAGATGGAATTATAGGTGTCCTGATTTTATATACAAGGGACACATTTAAAAGAAACGATTTGTAGTTGAGCAAGCTATTTACTTAGAAACCAGTATATTTAAAGAGTAAAAGAATCAAACTACAGCAACTTCTCTCAATAACAGCAGGATAATATTTTCATAGGAGTTCAGTGTATGGATCCAGTTATAAATAATCTATGTGCATAAAATCAATTTCAACCACTGTAGCAATGAGAACATCAAGCTTGACTGACAGGAAAAATGTCCAATAAAATCTCCATTCTGCTTTGTAACAGTGTTGTCAGTAAATACAGCCTCTGACTTTATACTTCAATATTATTTGAATCATAAATATTTGGCAAGTTCAAATATAGGTGCTGAATTGATTCGTGTTTAAGATCTTCTCTATAATGAATGTCTCACTGCTGAGACAGCACAATGCCAGAATCAGTGGAAGAGTTCAACAACATGAAATGTTTTAATTACAGACGTGAACATTAGAATTCATAATGCCAAAGGCTCATGCCTAAGTGTGACAACAGTGTGATAATAGGAAGTAAAGTTTTATAAACAGGAAATGGGGTGTGGCTGATTTTATTTTATTTGAAGCATATGCTCAAAAACATTTCATATAGTAAGCTAATTGAATACAGCCTACTGATTTGCAACTCAGATCAAAATACAAACTAAGAATACTTGCCAGTAATTTGCCATATATCTTTAGAATACTATGCTCACAAAAATGTACTTTTTTAAAAGGCTCAATATTAAAATAACACAGGAATATTAAAAATGCTAAATAATCTTATGGTATCTTCCCAGATACTTACCCAAAACCACAAGATTAATAGCAGGCTTCAGATCATACTCTCCTGCATTCTTTACTTTGCATGTGTACAGTCCAGAATCTGTTGCCTGCAGGGAGGAAATTTTAATGGAAGCATCGCCCATCACGTAATCTGCTGCAAAGGAGATTCTTCCTCTCTGCTTTGCACTTATGTTCTCATACACAGAACCCAATGAGTAGGTGATCACCTGTGAACCAATCAGAACGGAATTAGACCACTCTCTATTAGCAACACTTAAAACATAAAATGGGGTCCAAATGGCATTATAAGTTTTGAGTCTTACTTCGATATTCTTCAGAGCACAGTGGCATTGATCATCCAATAGGGATGTTTTACATTTAGTTAACTACCTATGATGCTCCAACTTACAACTCTCTCATTATCCAATTGCATCTCCTCCCAACCAGAACAAAAGCTGTGAAAGGGTTTTCAATCTATAGAGTCACTTGCACCAATCCTACATCAAACCCATTTTATTCTCCCTATACTGGTTTCCCCCGCTTTTCGAACGTTCGCTCTACAACACCTCGCTGTTACGAAAGACCTAAATTAGTTACGTGATTTTGCTAACAGAAGGTGTTTTCACTGTTACGAAAAAAGGCAGCGCGCACCCCAAGCAGCCAAGCTCCTCCCCCGGAACTGAATTTTAGCTGGCATTGCTTAAACATGTGCCTGTGAGCATCTGTGCTTTATCTCCATTTATTTTGAGCACCCGTTAGCAAGGTGAGTTCTAAGGTATCGGAAAAGCATAAAAGAGCTTGTAATGGTGTTACACTTAGTGTAAAACTAGACATAATTAAGCGTTTCAATCGTGGTGAACCAAGTAAGGACAAAGTGAGTTTGGCTTGTGGAAGTTGACAAAGATGATGTTGAAGAGGTTTTGGCATCCCATGATCAAGAACTGATAGATGAAGAGCTGATGCAATTGGAAGAGGAACAGATAACAATCGAAACTGAATGCAGTAGCGAATGGACCGAAAGTGAAGTCGTCCAAGAACTGAACGTGAAGCAACTGCGTGAGATTTTCGCTGCAATGATCGCAAAAAAGTACGACTGTAATTTTGAAAGGGTACGCAGGTTTAGGGCATACTTGCAGGATTGTTTGAGTGCTTACAAAGAACTGTATGATAGAAAAATGCGTGAGGCTAAGCAGTCAAGCATACTGTCATTTTTCAGGCCTTCCACATCAGTCACAGCAGACGACGAACCTCGACCTTCGACATCGAGGCAGGCAAACATAGAAGAAGATGACCTGCCTGCCCTGATGGAAACGTAAATGTCAGCCCAGATCAGAGGCGATTGCCTCGCCTCTGATCTGGGCCAACATTTACATGCCGGGTGGCACCTAATTAATTAGCATGTTTATTTCGGCTTTTTTCTTAAAGCTGTGCTGGGTGCGTCCCAGCTACCACTGCATGCTTCGCAGATCGGTATCAATCCGCGGCTGGGAGGTTGGGGACCACTGCACCACCCCAACCTCCAACAATTCAGCCTAACGCACCATCATCAGTGTGCTCGGCGCTGTCTTCCCAATTCCGGTAAGTGATACTACACTGTACATACATTATTTCTACTTTATATAGGCTGTGTATTTTTATGTGTTATTTGGTATGATTTGGCAGCTTCATAGCCTAAAGGTTACTGGAGAGAGTGTTTCTGCCAAGAGCACTTTCGTGAGATTTTCGCTACGGTGGATAGTGCGGCAATGATTGTAGAAAAGTATTTCTACTTTATATAGGCTGTGTATTTATCATATCATTCCTCCTTTTACTGTATGTTACTGTTATTTTAGGTTTTATGTGTTATTTGGCATGATTTGGTAGGTTATTTTTGGGTCTGCCAACGCTCACAAATTTGTCCCATATAAATAAATGGTAATTGCTTCTTCGCTTTACGACATTCCGGCTTACGAACCGTTTCATAGGAACGCTCTACCTTCGGATGGCGGGGAAAACCTGTATCCCCATCTATTCTCCTCAGATAATATTATTCACCAAATAAGTTACCACCAGGCACACCTTTGGTCCAGTATGTGGGAGAAAACTCGACCACCTGGGGAAAATCGCATGTGGTCAAAGGAAGCAAGAGCATGCAAGCTCCACACTGACAGCGTCTGAGGTCAGGGCTGGATCCAGGTTTCTAAAACTTCAAGGTAGCAGTTCTGCTAGCTGTGCCAATGTGATGCCCTTTGTGATTACTTCCTTATGTGATTACCACGTCAGCTATTCATTGATTACCAACTGCCAAAGATTTTTGTTTATTAATATAATCTTGAGCATCCTTTAATGCTGTTATAGAACAGAATAAATCAACCAGCTAATCATTATTGCTCAACACACAATGGAAGTACTTCACAAAAGCAGAGTGATATATTCAACTAATTCCACATTTAGTATCTGCAATGAAAGAAGAAAACTCCCCCTTAATAGTTCTCAATGAAAGTATCAGGGATATAAGAGACAGGTGAAAGAACATAGAACAGTACAGCACAATGCAGGTCTTTCAACCATTAAACATGCCTTTGCTCCATCCACAACAAGCAAGATTTCCCGGTGGCCAACCATTTTAATTCCAATGCCCACTCCCATTCCAACATATCAATTCATGACCTCCTTTACTGCCTTGATGAAGCCACTCTCAGGTTGGAGAAGCAACACCTCATATTCCGTTTGAGTAGCCTCCAATCAGATGGCATGAACAGCGATTTCTCTAACTTCCGATAATATTTACCCCTCCTCCTTCCCTCTTCTTCCATTCCCTACTCTGGCTCTCCTCTTACCTCTTTTCCTTCTTCTTACCGTTCTATCACCTCCCCTGATGCCTTCCTCCTTCCCTTTCTCCCATGATCCACTCTCCTCTCCTATCAGATTTCTTCCTCTCCAGCCCTTTACCTTTCCCACCCATCACCTCTCAGCTTCTTCCTTCGTTACCCCTCACTCACCCACCTGCCTTCACCTATCACCTTCTAGCTTATTGTCCTTCCCCTCTCCCACTGTCTTATTCTGGCTTCTTCCCCCTTCCTAAACAACAGAAAATCTGCAGATGTTGGAAATCTGAGCAACACACACAAAATACTGGAGGAACTCAACAGGCCAGGCAGCATCCATGGAAAAGAGTACACAGTTGACGTTTCGGGCCAAGGCCCTTCATCAGAACTGGTGAAAAAAGATGAGAAGTCAGAGTAAGAAGGTGGGGGGAGGAGAGGAAGAAGTACAAGGTGATAAGTGAAACCAGGGGCAGGAGGAGGAGGGGTGATGAAAAGAACTGGGAAGTTGATTGGTGAAAGAGATAAAGGACTGGAGAAGGGGGAATCTGATAGGAGAGGATGAAATAAAGGGAAACAGGGGGAGCACCAGAGGGAGGTGATGCGCAGGTAAGGAGATAAGGTGAGAGAAGGAAATAGAAATGGTGAAGGAGAGGGGGGGCATTACTGGAAGTTCAAGAAATCGACGTCGGTGCCATCACGTTGGAGGCTTCTCAGACGTAATATAAAGTGTTGTTCCTCCAACCTGAGTCTGGCCTCATCACGGCAGTAGAGAAGGCCGTGAACTGATGAAGGGTCTCAACCTGGAACGTTGACTGTTTGTCTCCACAGATGGTGCCTGACCTGCTGAGCTCCTCCAGCATTTTCTATATGCTCCTCCTTCAGCCAATGATGCTTTGCTGACCTATATAAACCTACTCCATGATTAATCTGACCCTTCGCTCCTACACAGCCCATAACCCCACATTTTTCTTACGTCCACGTGCCGATCTAAGAGCCTTTTAAATGTCTATATTTTATCATCTTCTTCCACCTTCCCCAGCAGTTTGTTCCAGGCACCCGGCACTCTGTATAAAAAGCCTACCTCTGATATCTACCTTAAAGTTCTGTCCACTCCCCTTAAATGGCTATCCTCTGGTATTAGCCATTGCCACTCTGGGAAAAAGGTGCTAGCTGTTTACTTTACCAATTCTTCTCATAATCTTATACACCTCTGTCAGGTTGCCTCTTGTCCTCCGTTCTCCAAGCAATAAAGTCCTAGCTCCCTCTACCTTTCCACATAAGGCATGCTTTCTAATCCAGGCAGCATTCTGGTAAATCTCCTCTGCACCCTCTCCACAGCATTCACATCCTTCCTATAAAGAGCTGACAAAAACTGAACACCATTATCTAAGAGTGGTCTAACCACAGGAGCCTCAGGACTCACACCACCAGGTTCAGGAACAGTTATTACACCCCCTCAACCATCAGACTCTTGAACCAGTGGGGATAACTTCACTCAACTTCACTTGCCCCATTACTGAACTGCCCATAACTTATGGACTCACTTTCAAGAACTCTTCATCTCATGTTCTTGATATGTATTCATTATTTATTTATTATTATTCTTTTTTTCTTTCTTTTTGTATTTGCACAGTTTGTTGTTTGTCTGTCCTGTTGGCTGCAGCCTGTCATTGATTATATTGTGTTTCTTCTATTTACTGAGACTGCTCACAAGAAAATGAATCTCAGGGCTGTATAGGGTAACATATATGCACTTAGATAATAATTTTACTTTCAACTTTGAACTCAAGTTTTATAGAGCTGCAGCATTAGCTCAATCCCCTGAGTAATGAAGGCCAGCGCACACCACGCTATCAACCTGCACAGCAACTTTGATGGATCTATAGTCTTGAACCCCAAGACCCCTCCCTCTGTTCCTCTGTTAAGAACATTGTCATTAACCTTGTACTGCATGTTCAAGTTCAGTCTTCCAAAAGTGTATTACAGTGATGTAAGTGAAATATTAAAGCATGGTTAGTCAGCCTCATAGTCAAATTACTGAGGATACTTGAGGAAAGTAAGATTTTTGGAGATCTAGACAATTAAATTTCACAAAAGGAAGATGTTGTGTTTATAATGTTTCAGTACTATTTGAGTAATCTTGTAGATATATTGGTTGATTAAGCATTCTTGCCTATTTAAATAATTCATTATAGCTTATATGTAAAATGTGCTACCACGTGATATGCACACACTTCACTTAAAGTAAACACAAAGTTAGACCCACATTTCAGACTCCCGTGTCTTCTTTTGAATTAGTTTAATATTTTGAAGTTACAGAACAGACATTAAATATTTCCTGAAGTAGATGACCAGCAATATCTTACTGGATGAATAAAATCTAATCTCATGAAGATTTAAAATTGCAAGTGAACTCCTGCCCTTGCAATGATCATTGTATTTCAAGTTCATTGTTGTTCCTTTTCGCGCCTTGTGCACATCAGTTGGCATTTCTGCCATTTGCGTAGCATTTGACTGCTTTTTCATAAGGCCAAGTTGCTAACTCAACGCTCAGCCCAGCATGGATGGAAGCTACAAGCAGCTGGCTGGATTTGAACTCGGGACCATTTGCCTTGAAGTCCAGCACTGATGCCACTGCTTAGCTAATGATGATCATATAACCCATCACCAGCTCTCAAAGTGACAAATTCAAATAACTTTACTTAACCTATGTTGATGTGTTATGATAGTCCAACATCCATAGGCTGAATATTCTATGGATCAAAATGAGAAAACACTGCGTGTTCAGTCAGTAAATTTAAATGCCTTAATATCCAACACTTTGTAAGTTGACATAATGTCTGTGTTCAGATATTGTACAAATGAATCATAAAACATTTGGGTTTTCTATGAAGTTGCAGCCGTGTTTCTGGATGTGAGGAAACCACAGGGAGTGCTTTGTTGCTCATATTGATGTTTCTTAACCACAGGATGTTTCAAGCTAGAATGTGGCCTTTTCAAAACCACATCCAACTGATCCAAGCATTCAGAAAATTCAACACTTCTGAAAGTGATCCATAATTTGACCATCTGCTGACTGAGTATTTCCATAAGTTGCTTTTTTCTTCCCCCACTTCCTTAGCTTTCTTTCCGGAGCACTGTTGGTAACATTGATGATGTAAGCACTTTGATGACAGTGAGGGCTCAGATAATAAAAGCAGACATTCAGCACTGCTTTGTAATATACAGCCTATCTCTCAAGCTCTTTCAGTAGAATGTAGATCTAATGTAATTGTTAGTTCCTACATGGACGACAATTGATCCAATCCTTCCTTCTTCATTTTTCTCCAACCTTGTCAATGGACTGATAATGACAATTTTTGGACTCCTGTTCCTGGAATGGAGAATATTACCACGCCTTTGACTGGAAACCCCTGACAAATTTATTTCTTTACATATCTCCCAAGTGAACATCTTCTACAATGGTGTTGTTGTCCACTTCCCCATTGTTCTACAGTCCCTCCTTCTTCTCTGGCCTCTTATGAATCCTATACCACCACCTATCAGAAGGTGTGTGACTGCCTTTCAGCTCAAAATGTCTAGATAATTCCCTCTCCTTTGGCAATGTCAGTACCTCGGGCTCCACTTTGTAAACTCTGAGCCAAAGTTCCTGGAGTTTTGGAGAAATACTGCTGAAATGATTACAGTGATCACTCATATCTTCCCATACACTGAATGGGGCTTCCGCAATGCCATCCTGATCTAACCTTGTTTTATATATATAATTTATTAAAGTTTTACATATTTAATTTTCTTGGTAAAATTTTATTTTGTTGTACACTTTAATTGAATTAACTGGTTTAAATATTATTCACGTGAAAGACTGATGTGAAACAGGAGTGGAACTTGACCCAGTATTTATGGAGGATCAAAGACTATGTGGCATTGATTAATTTCAACATTAGCTTCAAATGTCTTTAACTCTAATGCAAATCATTGAAATATAAGTCAGGAAGTCCCTCCAAGAACTGAAACAAATATCAAAGCAATGGAAGCTGGCTAAATACGTTTAGGTCGAATGGATGTAAACTCTGTGTTATTCTATCATAAATCAGAACCTCATCCAAAACCCAAAAAGGGGCCCCTTGTGCGTTGATTAATATTTCCCATTCGAGGAACAATGCTGTCGCGTTACATTCCATTTCGTTTCATCACATCAAGTTACATTTTTATCTCAATAAGAATAAAAAAGTAAAATAAATTTTGTGCAGCCTTGCTGTGTACAAATTGGCTGTCACGTTTCCTACATAACAGGAGGAACAGAGATGAGGTGGAATTTCTTTAGACAGAGGGTGGTGAATCTATGGAATTCATTGCCACAGACAGCTGTGGAGGTGAAGTCATTGGGTATATTTAAGATAGATTCTTGATTAGTCAGTCTGTCAAAGGTTACAGGAAAAGGCAGGAGAATAGGGTTGAGAAGGATAATATATCAGCCATGATGCTATGATGGAATGGCAGAACAATTTGATGAGGCAAATGGCCTAATTCTGCTCCTACATCTTATGGTCTTATAGTTTTGTAGACTTCAGAAGTACTTCAAAAGTTGAAAAGATTTTTTGTGATCTCCTAAAAGGGAATGTTCAGGTTGTTACCTGTCATGTGCTAGAAAGATTTTAAGATTTTCAAACGGGTGAACACAGTCAGCAGAGCGGAAAGGTCCTGCAGAGGGTGTGATAGGGGAGAACATTGCTCCAAGCATACTCACAAATATCTCACCCCCCACTCTAAAATGTATCATTCCTAACTAAAGGGTGGTGGGGGAGGGGTCGTGTGAAGTTTAGTTTTCAGCCAGTCACATGAAAGAAAAGGAAAACACTAGGTTAATCTACTCGAACTGTTTGAAATAACTTTTTCGGCGGGAGCAGAAGCAGCCGTCAGGGGTGAGGGGAAACCGACCGTGGGGTGCTGAGGTCCAGAAAGTTTTAAAAAAACAAAAAAAAAAGAAATAACTTTTTCACAGGCCTGAATGCAGATCATATTTCTGGTCAGTTCCTTATTGAATAAGTGGAATACAGAGATCAGCCTTGATATTTACAGTGGTGCTAGAAAGTTCGTGAACTCTAGAATTTTCTCTATTTCTGCATAAAATGACCTAAAATCTGAACATATCTTCACGCAAGTCCTCTAACTAAATAAATGGAACCAAATTAAATAAATAACACAAACAACATCACACTTTTCAATTACTTATTGAGAAAAATGATCCAACATTACACGTATTTGTTGGAAAAAGTATGTGAACCTCTGAGGTAATGCCTTCCACAAAAACCTATTTGGACTCAGGTGTTCCAATCAATGAGATGAGATTGGAGGTTGGGTTGTAGAGGTGCCCTGCCCCATAAAAAAGACACACAGTCAGGTTACTGTCAGAGCTTGCTCTTCTCAAGAAAGATCTGTTTATGTGTGCCATGCCTCAATCACAACAACTTTCAGAGGACCTTAGAAGAAGAACTTTAGAGATGCATGAAGCTGGAAAAGGCTACAAAAGCATTTCTGAAGACCTGAGTATTCATCAGTCCACAGCAAAAGGAATTGTCTACAAATGGAGGAAACTCTGTCCTGTTGCTACTCACCCTTGGAGAGGGCATCTTGCAAAGATCACACCAAGAGCACAATGTGCAATGCTGAAGGAGGTGAAAAAGAACCCAAGGTTAACAGCAAAAGACCTGCAGAAATCTCTGGAATGTGCTAAAGTCTCTGTTCATGTGTCCATTATAAGTAAAACACTGAACAAGAATGCTGTTCATGGAAGGACACCATGGAGGAAGCTACTGCTCTCCAAGAAAAGCCTGCTGGATGTCTCAAGTTTGCAAAAGACCACCTGGATGTTCTACAATGCTTCTGGGACCATGTTCTGTGGACAGATAAAACAAAAGTTGAACTTCTTGGCAGAAGTGCACACTGCTATGTTTGGAGGAAAGAGGGAACTGCACACCAACACCAAAACCTCCTAACTGTGAAACATGGTGGAAGGAGCATGATGCTTTGCTGCCTCAGGGCCTGGGCAGCTTGCAAATGTTGAGGGAACAAAGAATTCAAAATTGTATCAAGACATTTTACAGGAGAACGTCAGGGTAGCAGTCCATCAACTGAAGCTTAAGAGAAATTGGATAATGCAACAAGACAATGATTCGAAAGACAAGAGTAAATCAACAACAGAATGGTTTTAAAAAAAAGAAAATTCATGTTTTGGAATGGCTGAGTCAAAGTCCCAACCTTAATCCTATAGAAATGTTGTGGAAGGACCTGAAACAAGCAGTTCATGCAAGGAAGCCCACCAACATCCCAGAGTTGAAACAGTTTTGTAAGAAGGAATGGCCTAAAGTTCCTCCAAGCTGACGTGTAGGACTGATAAGACAGTTACCAGAAATGTTTGGTTAAAGTTATTGCTGTACAAGGGGGTCACACCAGTTACTGAAAGCAAAGGTTCACATACTTTTTCCAACAAATACATATCATATTTGATCATTTTTCTCAGTAAATAAATGAACAAGTATAATGTTTTTGGTGTTATTTACTTAATTTGGTTCTCTTTATCTAGTTTTAGGACTTAGGTGAAGATCTGATCACAACGCAGCATCTCCAAGTTTGCGGATGACACGAAGCTGGGTGGCAGTGTTAGCTGTGAGGAGGATGCTAAGAGGATGCAGGGTGACTTGGATAGGTTGGGTGAGTGGGCAAATTCATGGCAGATGCAATTTAATGTGGATAAATGTGAAGTTATCCACTTTGGTGGCAAAAATAGGAAAACAGATTATTATCTGAATGGTGGCCGATTAGGAAAAGGGGAGGTGCAACGAGACCTGGGTGTCATTATACACCGGTCATTGAAAGTGGGCATGCAGGTACAGCAGGCGGTGAAAAAGGCGAATGGTACGCTGGCATTCATAGCAAGAGGATTCGAGTACAGGAGCAGGGAGGTACTACTGCAGTTGTACAAGGCCTTGGTGAGACCACACCTGGAGTATTGTGTGCAGTTTTGGTCCCCTAATCTGAGGAAAGACATCCTTGCCATAGAGGGAGTACAGAGAAGGTTCACCAGGTTGATTCCTGGGATGGCAGGACTTTCATATGAAGAAAGGCTGGATGAACTGGGCTTGCACTCGTTGGAATTTAGAAGATTGAGGGGGGATCTGATTGAAACGTATAAGATCCTAAAGGGATTGGACAGGCTAAATGCAGGAAGATTGTTCCCGATATTGGGGAAGTCCAGAACGAGGCGTCACAGTTTGAGGATAGAGGGGAAGCCTTTTAGGACCGAGATTAGGAAAAACTTCTTCACACAGAGAGTGGTGAATCTGTGGAATTCTCTGCCACAGGAAACAGTTGAGGCCAGTTCATTGGCTATATTTAAGAGGGAGTTAGATATGGCCCTTGTGGCTACGGGGGTCAGGGGGTATGGAGGGAAGGCTGGGGCGGTGTTCTGAGTTGGATGATCAGCCATGATCATAATAAATGGCGGTGCAGGCTCGAAGGGCCGAAGGGCCTACTCCTGCACCTATTTTCTATGTTTCTATGTTTCTATTTTAGGTCATACTTATGCAGAAACAGAGCAATTCCTACAGGGTGCACAAATTTTCTAGCACCACTGTAGGGTGCAGGTGTGATGTTTTGGTTTATTAAAGACATACTGTGGTACAGACTATGTAAATGTTCAGATATTCTACCATTGCAACAAGGAAAACAAGTTTACATTTGGTTAACTAACTTCATGATTAATTCACTACAGGGTGGAGAGGAGGAACAAATAAAAGAAAGATTGATGACGACATTCTCCTTAGCTGTGGAAGCAAAACGACAGAATATTTGTAACCATCTCATAACACCCCTTGCAACCATAATGTATTTTCTGGACATTCAGTATTTATACAACTGCACCAAAGCAAATTGTCCATGCTTCCATGAGTTTTGCAGCAGTTGATTTGGAAATGTAGAAGTTCATCAGTTTATGGAACATACAGGGGCCCCTAACTTTAAACAGGAAATATTTTGGGCCATATTTATATGGGATAATTAGGATCTGGTCATTTACAGAACTAGTACCATATCCTTCAAAGCAGGCATGAATCAAAGCCTCAGAGAAGCTTGTCTGCATGCTTAGATTATTATTTCCTTGCCAGCTTGGATTATTCAGTGCTTTTATTCCAAGAGAAATCTCTCCTAATCCTTCACAAGTGAGGGACTTCATGAATCAAACAACAGTTATGAAATGTCAGAAATGGAGAGCAGGGTGGAAGTTAATGGCAAAAGTGATAAAATTGATGAGTCCTGCACAGGGTGCAAGGAGCAACACCAATGTAGTCATCAATGTTACAGTGAAAGAGTTGGGGAGTGGTGCCAGAGTTGGTTTGGAACAAGGATAGTTCCACATAGCCAAAATGACAGGCACATCTAGGGCCCATTCAGATGCCCATAGCTATATCTTTGATTTGCAGAACATGAGAGGAGCTGTTCAGGGCAAGAACAAGCTCAGCCAGGTAGATGATAGTGTCAGTGGAAGGAAACTGATTGGAGCAGAGAACTTTAAGAACTTCCTGATGAGGAATGGAGGTGTGTAAAAACGTGATCATTCATAGTGAGGGTGAGGTGGCTGTGGCCAGGGAATCAAAAACTGTCCAAATGGTGGAAGCCATGCAAGGTGTCCCAGATGTAGGTGGGAAAGGGAAGACAGACTGAAGTCAAGGTATGAGGAAGTGAATTTGGAGAAGCAAGAACGAGCAGAAACAACGTGCCTAGCAGGACAGTCCTGTCAGTGGATCTTGGGTAAGAGATAGAATTATGAAATGTGCATTACTTTTTAAAAATTTTAATTGGGTAAAAATAAATCAGTTGATGAAACTAAACTGAATTACAATGCAATGTAGTATTTAAAAAAAAAGATTAACACAATTAGAGCAATTATTAATTTGGAATGTAAACCATCTGCTAAAATATACTCACAACTTTCTGATTTGGTTCAGAGTCTTGTAAAAGCCACTCAATATCCAGATTCTTTGTTACTAAGTGACCAAACCGATGTTGACATGGTAGAATAACATCCTGTTCTTCAATCTTCTTTATTTCTTTTTCAGCAATTGTACTCCAGAAGCAAACAGAGCCTAAGTAACAGAAAGGAGCAGAGTTGGTATACTATTAGTAAGCATCCTGCTGAAATCATACAAACCTGCATGACTTGCATTACCATGAACACTCCAAAACTGGTTAATCTCTCAGAGAGTAGTAAAACTTCCTCAAGAAAAAAACATGAATCTCTCCCTTTTCCCAGAAAGGTCCAAAAATATACTGTAAGTAGCTAATTTTGCCTGACAAGTTCAGGGCCACACCTTCCCTCAATAGGAGCAAATATACACCCACCTTGATCATAACCTCTTTTTGTCCAATTGGCTAATCCACTGTTTTATTGTATATAATTACACAGAAAAAAATGAAATGTATTACTTTACTTCATTGTTGCCAAACAATTGATACTAGAGCGTACAATCATTACAGCGATACTTGATTCTGCGCTTCACGCTCCCTGGATTACAAATTGATAGTAAATTTTAAAAAATTTAAATTATTAATCATAAATAGAAAATAGAAAAGGGAAAGTAAGGTAGTGCAAAAAAAACTGAGAGGCAGGTCCGAATATTTGGAGGGTACGGCCCAGATCCGGGTCAGGATCCGTTCAGCAGTCTTATCACAGTTGGAAAGAAGCTGTTCCCAAATCTGGCCGTATGAGTCTTCAAGCTCCTGAGCCTTCTCCCGGAGGGAAGAGGGACGAAAAGTGTGTTGGCTGGGTGGGTCGTATCCTTGATTATCCTGGCAGCACTGCTCCGACAGCATGCAGTGTAAAGTGAGTCCAAGGACGGAAGATTGGTTTGTGTGATGTGCTGTGCCATGTTCACGATCTTCTGCAGCTTCTTCCGGTCTTGGACAGGACAACTTCCATACCAGGTTGTGATGCACCCTAGAGGAATGCTTTCTACGGTGCATCTATAAAAATTAGTGAGGGTTTTAGGGGACAGGCCAAATTTCTTTAGTTTTCTCAGGAAGTAAAGGCGCTGGTGGGCCTTCTTGGCAGTGGACTCTGCTTGGTTGGACCAAGTCAGGTCATTTGTGATATTGACCCCGAGGAACTGTTCCACTTGCACACCACTGATGTAAATGGGATCGTGCGGTCCGCTACTCCTTCTGAAGTCAACAACCAATTCCTTCATCTTGCTGACGTTGAGGGATAGGTTATATTAAGACCATAAGATCTAGGAGTAGAATCAGGCCATTTGGCCCATCAAGTCTACTCTGCATTACATCATAGCTGAGCCAATTTTCCTTTCAGCCCCAGTCTTCTGCCTTCTCCCCGTATCCTTTCATGTCCTGACCAACCAAGAATCTATCAACCTCTACCTTAAATATACATACAGACTTGGTCTCTACAGCTGCCTGTGGCAAAGAATTCCACCCAGATTTATCACTCTCTGGCTAAAGAAATTCCTCTTTATCTCTGTTCTAAAAAGATGCCCCTCTATTTTGAGGTGGTGTCTTCTGGTCTGAGACTCTCCCACCATAGAAAAATCCTCTCCACATCCACTCTATCAAGGTTTTTCACAATTCGATAGGTTTTAATGAGGTCACCCCTCATTCATCTGAATTCTAGTGAATACAGGCCCACAGCCATCAGAAACTCTTCATATGACAAGCCATTCAATGCTGGAATCATTTTCGTAAACATCCTTTGAGCCCTCTCCAGTTTCAAGCATGGATTGCTGGAAGCATTGCAATTTTCATCTGTCTGCACTCCATCGGTGATATTCCTATCAAGGATAGATCTGTAGTGACTTATCTATGTTGGTTTACACTTCCTTTACCGTACTAGTGATTATGTGCTAGTCCTTTGTCACAAGCTCACGACCAGCACAAGTAAACCTTTGATATTGGATCCTTGCATTCCCCTGAGGGTCCAGCGAGTCTTCTTTGGGGTATGAAGTCTATCCATATGCATTATCCTAATATTCCGATCATAAAGAATGGTATTAATTACCTTACCTATGAATTATACATCCTTTGCATAATGAATATACCTGAAGTTGTATCCAAACCAAGATCTTGGACAGATTCATTAGAATCTCTTTGCTGTCATGCTCAATGACTCAAAAATAAACTAGAAGAACAGAATTCAATGTGGAGCTAAAGCCACAGTACTGATTCCCTTACCAGTGTTGGGGGAGGTGGGGGAGATAGAATTGCATGACATAGTGATGATTTACAAAATGATTACAGTAAAGTGAATGCTATTCTTTTGTGGTGTGTCACTTCACCACAAAATGTTTTGCAATTAACGTTTATTCCTCAACCTCTTTCCTGGATTTCTTGGAAGATATTGATACTGTTTCATAAAGCACTTTTGGAATCACTACCGTGCCAAATGTTTCTGTAATGCAGCCAAAAGTGCAGCATGATGCAACTGGTTTGGCCCAATGCTATCTATATCAATTAAAGCAAGATGACTCACCTATCCAACATTAATTTGATGCTTGGATTTCATGTGCATTTTGTTTGGCTGCTATTCCTCTCTCTATAGATCGTCATTTAACATCAAGTACTTCTATTGCACCGAAAATTAAAAGCAGACTATCAATCAAGTTCCCTGTAATTGTCTAGCTGTGCATGGGTTAAGCTTTGCAACACTTCACTTGACCCTATTTCAACATTACAGAAAGCATAAGAGCAGAATATGCTTCAGCTGTATGGATTTAATATATTCCTATCAGCAGCAAACATGAGAAAAAGTCTTCCAATCCCTTCACTACAGAGATTATGAACAACTGAATTGTCTAAGCAAATACTAGTTTTGTTGTTTAAAATATGATCAATGAGAAGATTTGCTGCCTGCGGCAAAGCCCTGGAAGAACTGGGAAATGTACACCTGAAGTTATCAATGCTGGTTCAGGACCCTACAACCATTAGGCTCCTGAACCAGCGTGGATAACTTCACTCATCTCAACTCTGAACTGATTCCAGAATCTACAGACTCACTTTCAAGGACTCTACTTCTCCGTATTATTTATTTATTTATTGTTTGCACAATTTGCATTCTTTTGCACATTGGTTGTTTGTCAATCTCTGCTTATATGTTGTATAGTTTTTATAAATTCTATTGTATTCCTCTAATGTCCTTCTTGCTGTCATCTCAATATACTCAGTAAATTTCGGCTCATCTGAACCACTACAGGCTCTACTTTAAATTGCAACAGGTCCCCCACACCCATCATTTCAGTTCTGCATTCACCAAAGCAGAAGAAATGGTGATCTGCATTGATACCCAGTCTACCAACAGCACAGATGTAAAAAATATTCCAGTCTTTCATTCTTATATCCTCATTTCTCATCTACTCAGCCCTTCAATTAATTCATTGTCTTCATTCTCTCAACCTGGCCACAACATTTGGCCCATCACTAGCAGCTGTGCATTCAGGCAAATGCAGTGTATTTATGTATGCCGGTGGTCTTCTGCTGCTGTAGCCCGCCCACTTCAAGGTTCAATGTGTTTTGCATTCAGAGATGCTCTTCTGCATACCACTGTTGTAACGTGTGGTTATTTGAGTTACTGCTGCCTTCTTGTCAGCTTGAACCAGATGGCCATTCTTCTCTGATCTCTCTCATTAACAAGGAGTTTTTGACTATATAACTGGATTTTTTTTGTTTGTTTTTTTGCACCATTCTTTGCAAGTTCTGTTGCACATGAACATCCCAGAAAATCAGCAGTTTCTGCAATACTCAAACCATCCCTTCTGGCACCAACAATCATTCCACAGTCAAAGTCACTTAGATCACATTTCTTCCCCATTCTGATGTTTGGACTGATCCTCTTGACCATGTCTGCATGCTTTTATGCATTGGATTTCTGCCACATGATTGGCTGATTAGATATTTACATAAATGAGGTGCTTGGCTATCTAATAAAGTGGCTACTGGGTGTACATTCCAGGCTTTAACATTCCATTCTTAAACGTAATCAGCCCCTTGATGTCCCTTTAAAAGTAATCTCTTTGACCAAGTTATGATCACATATGTACCATATTCTTTGGCAATTCAGTCACTCATACCTGAGTATCCCTTTGCATGCTGCATTGGGATATTTTCCTAACCTAAATCAACTGTTGACTTCCTCTGCAGTAAATGCAGACCTGGAAAGGAAAACTCTTTACCACTTACTTATCGGATTACCCACTGGTTAAAATGAATGAATTCAGGAACTTCACCACCTGGACAATAAAACATCCAGAATTGGTCATGATTCTCGATTTGTCAACAAACGTCAGTAAAAGTATGCAGGCATAAGACTACTTGACATGGCACTGGCTGTGTTTAAGGATGGAATAACAGTTTACCTTACAGTGCCAGCTGGACTATTTATATTTCAAATAAACCATTATCATTAACTTCTCATACAGAGTGGTAGATCTTTTGAAGATGTTTTTAAAACAAAACCAAATGATGTCATCACATTTGCTGGTCTTCAAGAAATATAATCTTATTTATGATAGACTGGGTATAGCAAAGAGATAAAAATGCAGAATAAATGAAATAAAGGTCCTGCACAATTTGCTTGAATCATTGTTTTAAAAAGTTCATAATTTACAATTCCAGAAAAACTCTCAAAATCCACATAAATTCTGACATACACTAAAATAAAATTAGCAATAGCATGCAAGGCGTACCAATATAGATCAATTTTTAATAATATCATATTCACCACTAATAATGTAGTAAATGAGCATAATCAGGATATACATTTTAATACAGTGAACAGATGGTGTATTTGACCAAGTTATGATCACCTCTATACCACATTCTTTGGCAATTCACTCATTCATTTTTGATTATCCCTTTGTGTGCTGCATTGGGACATTTTTCTAACCTAAATCAAGCTGTTGACTTATTCCACAGTAAATGCAGACCTAAAAATTAGGTCCCAAAAATGAAATAATCTACTTGAAATATAATTTTCTTCTGTACAATAGCATCACTTAAAATGAATTTCAGTTTCAAGTTGTAACTTGTTCAAAACTGCAATAAATTCAAAATTAACAGGGCTTAGACATAGCAACTGTAATTTGTTGCATTATTGCTTTTTAATTCAGTTATAATAGCTTGTATTTGCACAGTCCATGCAATGCAGCAAAATGTCCCAAGACATGAAATAGGAATGATATGAATCAAGATTTTGCTCTGAGCCAAGTTGTCAGGTGAGTCTTAAAAGCAGAACAGATGAGAAGAAATTCCTGAGCCTGAAATCTAAGTCCTTGGTAGCTGATGTCATAGTGGCTGTTGTGGGAAGAATGGAACTCTGATCAATGAATAGAGCAGAATTGAGCAGGAAATTTTTAAAACCATTATAAGGCTGGGGGATGTGAGAGAAATTGGGAACCACAAGGATGGAGGGAATTGAAAACATAGATGACAATCTTAATATCAAAGCTTTTCTTTGCCAGAGTTCAGTGTAGGTCAGCAAGCATTCGAGTCATAGATGAACAGGACCCTTTCCGAGTTGGAAGTTTGGATGAATTCAGATAGCAGAGAGTCTGGTCACAAAGGCATCAGAGTCATCAAAAAGCCCATGTAGAGGCAAAACCATAGCTATACTGCGTAATGTTTCAGAGGTGAATCTTAGAGATGGGACTTAATGATTTGCAGTTTATCTTATGACTAAATATGACACAGCTGTGAATAATCTGGTTCAATTTCAAACATTTTCCATGGAGAGATATGAGGATGAGGTTTGGGCTGGGGAGATTAGATGATGACTTCAGTCTTTCCAGTATTTGACTTGAGTAAATTGCTGCTTCTTTGGTTCTGAGTGTCACATAATCAGACTTCCCATCTTGATACAGTGTATGAGCCAGAGGTGCTTTCAGTAAGATGATGGTGCACTCAGATGCAGCGGCTTCTACAGGGCCAACTAAAGCGATTATTGCCTTTCTTAAACATATTTTTTTACAATTACAAAACCCTGCTGGACATTAAGAACTTAAAGTATTGCAGGTCTACCCCATTGGCAAGTTGGCAGAGAAACTGAAGGAGCTGGACTTGGTGCAGATTGTGCTGCTGTCTGCATCGGACAGCCAGATTCGGTGCACAAAGGTGGTGTGCAGTCTAACACTGAGCGATCGTCTTCGTCACTTTTCTTGTGATTGCGAGACCCTGTTGGACATTGGTCATGTGGAATGTTTCAAGTCCGATTCACAGATTTGTTGGCGAAAGGCAGGAGAGCTACGTGGCCTTGGTCGTGGCAAGGTCTAGACCTCAAGCCACGGCGTCACCTGTTTGCGGCCGCCGGGGGGGGGGAGGCGTTGCAGTCAGTGTGCTCTACCAGAGCGCAGGAGGCCGTGTGGCGTCGTGTACATGTTGGAGTCGGTGCTGCCCTCTGGTGTGCTCTCAGCAGAAGACAAGATACATTGTGTTTGCAGACTGCTGCACCATACATGGACTTAAGCACTTGGACTATATTTTCTTTGTGTGACTGTATTTTACTGCAATCTTATATGTGCTATGTGTGCCTTGTGCTGTGTATGACTATTGGTACTGAGGTTTGCACCTTGGCCCTGGAGTAACACTGTTTTGTTTGGCTGTATTCATAGGTATTTATATATAGTTGAATGACAATTAAATTTGATCTTGAACTTGAAGTGTGGGCGGAAATATTGTAGTAGCAATGGAGACACAGGTAATTTTTTAGCTATAGTGGGATAAGTAAGAATAAAATGAGGGCAATGAGGTAGGATCTTACACAGCTGGACACAGACAAGGAGTGTCGGAAGAGGATGGTATGATCACAGTATCAAATGTTACAGATAGGCCAAGAAGAAGAAGGAGGGGAAGAGCACTTTAGCATAATTGTAACACATTCTCCAACCTGATGGCATCAACATCAATTTCTCTAACTTCGGGTAAATACAAACACAAGAGATTCTGGTAAATACTCCCCTTTGTTCTCCTGCTTTCCTGTGGACCCCTCATCCCTTCCCCGTCCTCATGACTTGCTCCTTTTGATTCCCACCTCCTTCCATTTGTTCCATGATCCACTGTCCCCTCCTATAAGACTCCTCTTCCACCTATTGCCTCCCAGCTTCTCATATCATTCCCTTTTGTTCCCGCTCCCCCAGCTACCATTCCTCACCTATTACCTAGCCAGCTTATGCTCCTGCCCTTAACTTTGTATTCAGGCCCTTGATCTCTTCCTTTCCAGTCCTGACGAAGGGTTTTGGTGCTGCCTGGTCTGCTGAACTCCCCCAGCATTTAATTGATCTCTGGACTAATACCAATCCATAAGACCATCAAGCAAGGTATTCTTAAAACTTACCTGAAAACAATTCAAAAGAATGTGAAAAAGATGTTACATCAGGTTTTTATAACAAAATGATTTTGATTTCATATTCTGTGTTTATGACCATCTTCAGAATGCTGAGCCTGAATTATTAGCTTTAACTCCCTGCCAGAAATGTTGTTATATTTCAGAGTAGCTTCATTGGGATAGCCTCAGGATAAACAGGCCAGTCACTTCAAACTGAGAGAAGGAGAAATTTCTTTATGTAGAGAGTTGTAAGTTGTTGGAAAACGAGGGTGGGGGATGTGGATACGTAACTATTGGGATTTAAAGCAGCAATCAAACTAACAAAAGTAGAGGTAAACATTCCACTTCAGGCCAATGCCAGGCAGGCACTGGAGGAGCTGAGCAATGTAATCAGTGGTCATGAAACAGTGTACTCTGCTGCCTTCCCTGTCATTGTGAGGGATTTCAACCAGGCCAGTTTTAAGAAGTCTCTGAACAACAACCACCAACATTTCACCTGTGGACCAGAGGAGCCAACACACTTGACCACTGTTACACCACCATCAAGAATGCTTACTGTGCCATCCCACACCCACACTTTGGAAAGTCCGATCACCTGGCTGTACTTCTATTCCCGACATACAGGCAGAGACGAAAGACTGCAGCATCAGTGGTGCGGACCAAGAGGAGTGCTCAAGGGAGGCAGTGGACTGCTTTGACACAATCTTCAAGGATTCATATTCAAATCTGAACGACTATGCCACAGTTGTCACTGACTTCACCAACACCTGTGTGGATGAGTGTGTGTCTTCGAAAACATACTGGACATGCTCAAACTCAAAGCTGAGGATGAACCATGAGAGAGGTAATCTTCTGAAGCAGATTTTCTGGCATTCAGGACCAGTGATTCAGAAATGTACAAGAAGACCAAAAGGCCAAGGAAATAATTAGGTCACTCAGCCCATTGGGTCTGCTCCACGATTCCATCATGGCTGATTTATTATCCCTCTTAACCCCATTCTCCTGCCTTCTTCCCATAATCTTTGACACCCTGACTAATCAAGAACCTATCAAACGCTGCCTTAAATATATTCAATGACTCGGCCTCTGCAGCCATCTGTGGCAATGAATTCCACAGATTCACCACCCTCTGGCTAAATAAATTCCTGCTCGTCTCTTTTCTTAATGGATGTCCCTCTATTTTGAGGCTGTGACCTCTGGTCCCAGACTCACCCACTATATGAAACATCTCCTCTAAGAAGACCTTTCAATATTCGATAGGTTTCAATGCAATCCCCCCCTCATTCTTCTAAACTCCAGCGATTACAGGCCCAGAGCCATCAAACACTCCTCAGATGTTAACCATGGGATCATTCTTGTGTACCTCCTCTGGACTCTCTCCAATGCCAGAACATCCTTTCCAAAACTGCTCACAATACTCCGTGTGTGGTCAGAGCAATGCCTTATAAAGCCTCAATGTTACTTTGTTGCTTTTGTATTCTCGTTCTTTTGAAATGAAAGTTACCATTGCATTTACCTTCCTTACCACTGACTCAACTTGCAAGTTAACCTTTAGGGAATACTGCACTAGGACTCCTAAATCCCTCTGCACCTCTGATTTTTTAATTTTCTCCCCATTTAGGAAATAGTCTACACCTTTAGTCCTTCTGCCAAAGTGCATGACCATGCACTTCCCTGCCATCTATTCCATCTGCCACTTCTTTGTCCATGTCCCCAAATTGTTGAAGGTGTTCTGCAGACACCTGCTTCCTCAACACTATCTGCCTCTCCACCTATCTTGGTATTGTCCGCAAATTTGACCACAAAGCCATTAATTCCTTCATCCAAATCACTGACATACAACGTGAAAAGAAATCCCAACACCGATCCCTGCAGAACACCACTAGTCACCAGCAGGCAATCAGAAAAGATCTCCTTTATTCCCACTCTTTGCTTACTGCCAATCAGCCAATCTTCTATCCATGCTAGTACCCTTCCTGTAATACCATGGGCTCTTATCTTGTTCAGCAGCCTCATGTGCAGCACTTTGTCAAATGCCTTCTGAAAATCCAAATAAACAACATCCACTGACTCTCCTTTGTCTGTCCTGTCTGTTAGTTTATCAAAGAATTCCATCCAATAGGTTTGTTGAGGCAAGAATTCTCCTTTAGAAAACCATGCTGGCTTTGGCCAATTTTATCATGTGCCTCCAAATAACCTGAAACATCATCCTTAAAAATAGACTCCAACATCTTTCCAACCACTGAGGTCAGGCTAATTGGCCTATAATTTCCTTTCTTCTGCCTCCCTCCCTTCTTAAAGAGTGGAGACATATTTGCAATTCCCAGTCCTCAGTAACCATTCCAGAATCTAGTGATTCTTGAAAGATCATTACTAATGCCTCCACAATCTCTTCTGCTACCTCTTTCAGAATTCTTGGGCGTAGTCCATCTGGCCCAGGTAACTTATCTACCTTCAGCTTCCCAAGCATTTTCTGCTCAGTAATAGCAACGACACTCACTTCTGCCCCCGAACACTCCCGAATTTTTGGCATTCTGCTAGTGTCTTCCATTGTGAAGACTGATGTAAACTACAAAGAGTTCCTCTACCATTTTTTTGTCCCTAATATTACCTTTCCAGCATCAATTTCCAGCAGTCTGATATCCATTCTCACCTCTCTTTTACTTCTTATATATCTGAAAAACTTTTTGCATCTTCTTTTATATCATTGGCTCGTTTAGCTTCATATTTCCTCATTTCTCTCCTTATGGTTTTTTCACTTGCCTTCTGATGGTTTTTAAAAGTTTCTCAATCCTCTACCTTCCCACTAATTTTTGCTACATTATATGCCCTCTCTTATAACCATTGTTGGTAGAATCTCAGGTGGTGACAAGAGGGCGTACAGGAGTGAGATATGCCAACTAGTGGAGTGGTGCCGCAGCAACAACCTGGCACTCAACGTCAGTAAGACAAAGAGCTGATTGTGGACTTCAGGAAGGGTAAGACGAAGGAACACATACCAATCCTCATAGAGGGATCAGAAGTGGAGAGAGTGAGCAGCTTCAAATTCCTGGATGTCAAGATCTCTGAGGATCTAACCTGGTCCCAACATATCGATGTAGCTATAAAGAAGGCAAGATGGCAGCTATACTTTATTAGAAGTTTGAAGAGATTTGGTATTGCAAAAAAAAACACTCAAAAACTTCTATAGATGTACCGTGGAAGCATTCTGACAGGCTGCATCACTGTCTGGTATGGAGGGGCTACTGCACAGGACCGAAAGAAGCTGCAGAAGGTTGTAAATCTAGTCAGCTCCATCTTGGGTACTAGCCTACAAAGTACTCAGGACATCTTCAGGGAGCGGTGTCTCAGAAAGGCAGCGTCCATTATTAAGGACCTCCAGCACCCAGGGCATGCCCTTTTCTCACTGTTACCATCAGGTGGGAGGTACAGAAGCCTGAAGACACACACTCAGCGATTCAGGAACAGTTTCTTCCCCTCTGCCATCTGATTCCTAAATGGACATTGAATCCTTGGACACTACCTCACTTTTTTTAAAAATACAGTATTTCTGTTTTTTATACATTTTTAGAATCTATTCAACATACGTATACTGTAATTGATTTACTTATTCTTTATATTATTATTATTTTTATTTTATTTATTTTTGTTTATCTTCTAGATTATGTATTGCATTGAACTGCTGCTGCTAAGTTAACAAATTTCACGTCACATGCCGGTGATAATAAACCTGATTCTGATTCTTTTGCTTCTATGCTGTCTTTGACTTCCCTTGTCAGCACAGTTGCCTCATCCTCCCTTTTGAATACTACTTCATCTTTGGGATGTATCTTTCCTGCATCTTCCAAGTTGCCCCCAGAAACACCAGCCATTGACTATCGGTCGTCATCCTTGCCAGAGTCCCTTTCCAATCAACTTTGGCCACCTCCTCTCTCATGCCTCTGTAATTCCCTTTACTCCACTGCAATACTGATATATCAGATTTCAGCTCAGATGTCCAGATGTTTCAGTTTAGAAGTCCAGATATAACTCGTGGAAGGCTATATTAAGAGTGAAAAAATAATTCCAATTGAAGTTAGACAGAATCAGATGTATGTCTGCTCTGGCAGAGTTTGCAGGCTACTTCTTCCTACAAGGCAAAACCTAACATCATGAATGGCTGTGATGCTTCACTCCCAGATGGCTCAATGCCTTTTACGTACACTTTGAAAGGAAGAATAAAACTACACCTGTGTAAATCCCTGCAGCATCTGATGACCCTGTGATCCCTGTCTTGGAGGCCGATGTCAGAACATCTTTTAAGAGGCCCTAATGGTGTATCTGGTAGGGCACTGAAAACTTATGCAAACCAACTGGCAGGAGTGTTCAAGGCCATCTTTAATCTCTCACTGCTGCAGTCTAAGCTCCAAAAGCGCAACGATCATACCAGTGACCAAGAAGAGCATGGTGAGCTGTCACAATGACTATCGCCCAATGGCACTCCCATCTACTGTGATGAAGTGCTTTGAGAGGTTGGTCATGGCCAGTAGGACCTTGTCCCACTGCCATTTGCCTGTCACCACAATAGGTCTATAGTGGATGCAATTTCACTAGGTCACCACTTGGCCTTGGATAAATACCTGGACAATAGCCATACCAACATCAGACAGCTCAGCATTCAACACAATCATGCACTCAGCTCTAATCAACAAGCTCCAAAACCTGGGCCTCTGTACCACCCTCTGCAACTGGATCCTTGACATCATCACTGGTAAACCAGCCAGTATGGATCACAAATAACATCTCCTCCTCGCTATCAACCAACACTGGTGCACCTCAAGGTTGCGTGCTTAGCCCACTGCTCTACTCTCTCTATACCCACAACTGTGTGGCTAGGCACAGCTCAAGCACCATCTACAAATATGCCGATGACACAACTATTGTTGGGAGAATTTCAGATGGTGATAAGGAGTCGTACATGAGTGAGATAGATCAGCTGGTTGAGTGGTGTCACAACAACAACCTTGCACTCAACATCAGTAGGACTAAGGAATTGACTGTAGATTTCAGGAAGGGGAAGTCAAAGTAACACACACCAGTCCTCGTCGTGGGATCAGTCATGAAAAGGGTGAGCAACTTCAAGTTCCTGGATGTCAACATCGCTGAAGATCTCTCCTGAACCCAACATATTGATGCAATTATAAAGAAGGCACGACAGTGGGTATGTTTCATTCGGAGTTTAAGGAGACTTGGTATTGCACCAAAGACTCGCAAATTTCTACAGACGTATGTGAAGAGCATTCTAACTGGTTGTATCACTGTCTGGTATGGAGGCGCAGGATTGGAAAAAGCTGCAAAAAGTTGTAAACTCGATCAGCTCCATCATGGGCACTAGCCTCCCCAGCATCGAGGACATCTTCAAAAGGTGATGCCTCAAAAAGGCATTATTAAGGACCTCCATTATGCAGGACATGCCCTCTTCTCATTGCTACCATCAAGGAAGAGGTACAGAAACTAAAGGTACACTCTTAACTTTTTAGGAACTTCTTCCTCACCACCATCAGATTTTTGAATGGACGACAAGCCCATGTACACCACCTCACTATTTTTTTTCCATTTTGCTCTCTTTTTTCAGGACTTACATAATTTAATATTTTATATACATTTCTTATTGTAACTTATATTTTTTTCTTATCACTATGTATTGCAATGTGCTGTTGCCACCAACAAATTTCACGACATATACCAGTGATATTCAACCTGATTCTGATGCAATGGCTTGTCAAATAAAAAACTCTCTGTTGTGGCTTTAAACACATATCTCATCATTCAGTAGTAAACCACTGAGTATTGGATAGAAATTTTTAAACATTATGCCAAAAAAAATTAGATTTATATACCCTGAAATTCTTCCCAGCTTCTCTTGTAAATCCCTTTTGATTTATTTCTGAACATCAAAAGCTGATAGGTTAACCTTTCTGAAATTTTGCACAGTAACTGGGAAGTCTTCTTGGCCAATGCTAAGCTGCCCTACTCGGCCGTAACTATATCAGTATAGAAACATAGAAACATAGAAAATAGGTGCAGGAGTAGGCCATTTGGCCCTTCGAGCCTGCACCGCCATTTATTATGATCATGGCTGATCATCCAACTCAGAACACCACCCCAGCCTTCCCTCCATACCCCCTGACCCCCGTAGCCACAAGGGCCATATCTAACTCCCTCTTAAATATAGCCAATGAACTGGTCTCAACTGTTTCCTGTGGCAGAGAATTCCACAGATTCACCACTCTCTGTGTGAAGAAGTTTTTCCTAATCTCGGTCCTAAAAGGCTTCCCCTCTATCCTCAAACTGTGACCCCTCGTTCTGGACTTCCCCAATATCGGGAACAATCTTCCTGCATCTAGCCTGTCCAATCCCTTTAGGATCTTATACATTTCAATCAGATCCCCCCTCAATCTTCTAAATTCCAACGAGTACAAGCCCAGTTCATCCAGTCTTTCTTCATATGAAAGTCCTGCCATCCCAGGAATCAATCTGGTGAACCTTCTCTGTACTCCCTCTATGGCAAGGATGTCTTTCCTCAGATTAGGGGACCAAAACTGCACACAATACTCCAGGTGTGGTCTCACCAAGGCCTTGTACAACTGCAGTAGTACCTCCCTGCTCCTGTACTCAAATCCTCTCGCTATAAATGCCAGCATACCATTCGCCTTTTTCACCGCCTGCTGTACCTGCATGCCCACTTTCAATGACCGGTGTATAATGACACCCAGGTCTCGTTGCACCTCCCCTTTTCCTAATCGGCCACCATTCAGATAATAATCTGTTTTCCTATTTTTGCCACCAAAGTGGATAACTTCACATTTATCCACATTAAATTGCATCTGCCATGAATTTGCCCACTCACCCAACCTATCCAAGTCACCCTGCATCCTCTTAGCATCCTCCTCACAGCTAACACTGTCACCCAGCTTCGTGTCATCCGCAAACTTGGAGATGCTGCATTTAATTCCTGCATCCAAATCATTAATATATATTGTAAACAACTGGGGTCCCAGCACTGAGCCTTGCGGTACCCCACTAGTCACCGCCTGCCATTCTGAAAAGGTCCCGTTTATTCCCACTCTTTGCTTCCTGTCTGCTAACCAACTCTCCACCCACACCAATACCTTACCCCCAATACCGTGTGCTTTAAGTTTGCACACTAATCTCCTGTGTGGGACCTTGTCAAAAGCCTTCTGAAAATCCAAATATACCACATCCACTGGTTCTCCCCTATCCACTCTACTAGTTACATCCTCAAAAAATTCTATGAGATTCGTCAGACATGATTTTCCTTTCACAAATCCATGCTGAATTTGTCCGATCATTTCACCGCTTTCCAAATGTGCTGTTATCACATCCTTGATAACTGACTCCAGCAGTTTCCCCACCACCGACGTTAGGCTAACCGGTCTATAATTCCCCGGTTTCTCTCTCCCTCCTTTTTTAAAAAGTGGAGTTACATTAGCCACCCTCCAATCCTCAGGAACTAGTCCAGAATCTAACGAGTTTTGAAAAATTATCACTAATGCATCCACTATTTCTTGGGCTACTTCCTTAAGCACCCTGGGATGCAGACCATCTGGCCCTGGGGATTTATCTGCCTTCAATCCCTTCAATTTACCTAACACCACTTCCCTACTAACATGTATTTCGCTCAGTTCCTCCATCTCACTGGACCCTCTGTCCCTTACTATTTCTGGAAGATTATTTATGTCCTCCTTAGTGAAGACAGAACCGAAGTAATTATTCAATTGGTCTGCCATGTCCTTGCTCCCCATAATCAATTCACCTGTTTCTGTCTGCAGGGGACCTACATTTGTTTTTACCAGTCTTTTCCTTTTTACATATCTATAAAAGCTTTTACAGTCCGTTTTTATGTTGCCTGCCAGTTTTCTCTCATAATCTTTTTTCCCCTTCCTAATTAAGCCCTTTGTCCTCCTCTACTGAACTCTGAATTTCTCCCAGTCCTCAGGTGAGCCACTTTCTCTGGCTAATTTGTATGCTTCTTCTTTGGAATTGATGCTGTTTGGAATTATTTCTGTTTCAGAACAGGAACTACGGGGGCATGATAGGAATGCGTATTTGTAATAGATTGTGAGATGGTTTCTTTAGGAGAGAGTTGGCAGATGTAAATAAAGTTGTGAAATACACCAAGGCCCTGTTATCCATAAGAAAAGGGGTGTGAACTTCTCATATAGTGCATATGCTAAGGCCCTCTCCTTAGTTCCCAATACAGTCCCTAAATGAACATTAATATGCCCTACAATATTCTAACATGCATTAATAAACACAACAAAACATTGAAATAACTAAAAGGAAATTTTATTAGCTAACATACTCCTTCCACTGAAACTTAAAAGCTATGATTGGGTTTAAAAATCACAAGATGTGGCTGTGTAAACAAATGCACTTTCCATGAGAACAACATCCAGCAGGGAGCCAGTTGACTAGGGGACTGGAAATCTAACATTGTACTTATATAAACAATCATAGTTCCTCAAGTTTCAGAAAAAAAATCAAGATAGGGCTTGCGGCTGACCCCACACTTATGCAGACTACAAATGAGTAGATAATGAGTGTGCAATAAACTGAAGGTAAAAGAACAAAAGACGTGGAAATGTAGAGAAACACATGTAATCTTTAGATCTATTTTGTTCAAATAGGAAAAGATTAGATATAAAACAAGTTTTAAGTAAGTGGAGAGCAGTGGGAAAGGGGAATGAAGAAAGAACAACAAGGAAAATCCGTGGGTAAGGTGGATATGGTAAAGAATCACTAACAAACTATGGGGGCGTGATGGTTTATGCTGGCGACAGATCACGAGCCCATTGTGTCCATTTTCAATCTTAGGAAGGGAATTCCAGTGATGACTGCTACACAGTTACAACGTTGGGCACTGTTCCTAGTAGCCCACTTGTATAACATAGAGTTCAAGGATACTAACCAACACAGCAACACTGATGGCCTGTCACGTCTTCCACTATAGGCAACTGAAGAAGAGAAGTCTTCATTCTGTGACCCAGCAAAAGTGTTCCACACAGCACTGGTGGACCAGTTGCCAGTAACAAATTCTGAAATCCAAAGGGAATCAAGGAATGATTCGTAATATCAATAATCTGTGAAATCACCATGCAAGGATGGCCAGCTCATGGTAACCCTACATTTCCAGAGTGCTCAGTGAGACAAGACCAACTGTTGGTATGTCAAAGAACACTGATGTGTGGATCTCATGCGTAGTTCCCTCTAAACTGCACACCAGAGTGTTAGAAAATGTGCATGAAGGACACCTGGGTACAGTCAAGATGAAGAGTCTCACCTGGAGCTATGTGTGGTGGCCAGGAATAGATAAACATATTGAAGACTTGGCCAAAAGCTCTTCAGGATGCCAAAAAGTTCAAGAGGCACTGTTACACCCATGGGAGCGGCCATTGCCACCATGGCAAAGAGTACACATTGACTTTGCTGGGCCATTCATGGACTCTATGTTTCTGATTGCTGTGGATGCTCATTTGAAGTGGTCAGAGGTTATACTAATGATGTTAACCACCTCAGCAAAGGCTGTCTCCACTCTGAGGACTATCTTCACCAAAAATCGCTTACCAGAACAAATCGTGAGTGACAATGGACCACAATACATGTCAGAAGAATTCCAACTATTCATGAAGAGAATTGACATCAGACATTTCAAGTCAGCTCCTCATCACCCAGCAACAAATGGGTTAGCTGAAAGGTTTATCCAAACCTTCAAGAAGTCCATTAAAGCTATGGACAAGGAAGACATTTCTCTACAGCACAAGGTGGACAACTTCCTTTTTGTGTATCAGAACTCTGTTCATACAAAAACAAATCAAACACCTGCAATGCTGTCCATGAGCAGGAATCTGAGATCTCAAATCATACTCCTGAAACCAGATCTACAGAGGGAAGTGAAGAATAAACAGTTCAGCCAATTGCCAAGTGAAGCAGCAAGGAACTTCGAGGTTGGACAGGAAGTCCTAGTATGTGAGTTCCAAGAAGACAAGTGGACACCGGTAGGATAACTACAAGAACTGGACCACTGATGTACACAGTGGATGTTGGAGATCAGACGTGGAGACATCATGTGGACCAGATACTGGATGCTCAACCAAAGAACACACCTGAGTCAACTGCATCCAACAAGATGGACACACTACAGTCACCAGACCTATCTCTCAGTGATGATGTCATTGACAGCAACGTGACACCAGAAATCCAGAACACTGTCTTAGACAAGATAACTACCAAACCTGATGCCACTTCACAGGTCCAGAGATGCTATCCTGAAAGAAACAGAGCACCACCCAAAAGACCGAATCTTTAGAACTGTGAAGTTTGTTATGGACTGTTATTATGAAAGCATGTTTATTTGAAATATGGGTTTATGAAAGGGAAATTGAATATTTTGTACATAAAAAGTTTTATGTTGCATTAATCTAAAGGGGGAGGAAGTGTAATGTATGGATCTATTTCTTTTAGAGCAATGCCCCCCCTTAGCACTACATATTGATCTGTTCTCTATGCATGTGCATTGTTCTCTCTCGCACTCCCTCTCTCTCTCTCTCACTGCAGTGTGATAGCACCAGTTAAAGCCATCTCCTGTGTGCGTGCTTTTATTTAATATATAAATAGTTTTGCAAAGACACAAGAAGGGCCCTGCCAGGCTTGGTAAAGCACAATGACTGCAGGGGGCATGCTTCTTTGAGCAATGTGAACCATGGATAGCCTCCAGGTCCATAGTTGGGAATTCATGGCAGAGGATGCTTGGGAGTTCTCTGGAAGGAAGTGAGTATCTGTACTTGGGCAAAGTTTGTAACGCAGACCAGTGCCTGCTCCTGTGGGTAGGGTATACAGTTTGTGCCAGTTCCACACTGCAGCAATCAGCAGCTAACTGTGAACTGGTGATAGTGATCAGCAGCAGCTGCCCGGAGCTGCCCTAAAGCTATGAATCTGAGAGTGACAGTGACCTTGACCCCACAGGCAAAGTACACTTAAAAGGTTTATTTGAACTCACAGGAGGTCACAGATCTCATTGAGGGCTAGCAATGTAGCTTAGATGTTGACTATTTAAATAACACCATTCAAGTTCAGTTTATTGTCATTCAACCGCCAGAAGAAACAAAATTCCTCTGGACCAAGATGCACAACACAGTATATATAACTCACACACATAACGCATAAAGTAATATTACCACAAGTAAATACACACATTATTAGGTGCATATATGATACAAGTTAAAAATTAAACAGTATAACACTACTGGCACTTCAGACATGATAAGACCTGGGTGGTGGCAGGGATTTCAATAGTCTTAGGGCCTGGGGGAAGAAGCTGTTTCCCATCCTAACAGTTCTTGTCCTGCCTGATAGTAGGGGGATGGATGGGAGGGATCATTGACAATGCTAAGGGCTCTGTGTATGCATTGCTCCTGATAAGTATCTCTAATGGGTGGAAGACAGACTCCAATGATCCCCTCAGCAGTCCTCACAATCCTTTGTAGGGGCTTGGGGTCAGATGCCTTACAAAGGAAGTAGGGTTAGTAAAACTTGATTGCTGAGTAAACAAGGTTGTCATCTGGATTCAAGCTTTTCAGTTACAATGGATTTGTTTTGCCTGGGGCTCAGGATAGGGCAGAGGTACTCAAAATTATGATGGGGAGATTGTTCCCTGAAAGTGTCAACACAGGTAGATAAGGTAATAAAGGAGGCAGGGTAAGTGTTGGGTATAAAAGTTGACAAGTTATGTTGCAACTATGTAAAACTTGGCTGAGGTTTTATAAGGCAGTGGTCAGACCAACTTGGAGTATGCTGAGCAGTTTTGTGCCCTTATCCAAGAAAGGATATATTGGCATTGGAGAGGGTCCAGGAGGTTCATGAGAATCATTCTGGGAAAGAAAGGGTTAACATATGAGGAGTATTTGATGGTTCTGGGCCGGTACTCATTGGAGAGTAGAAGATAAGGGGGGATCTTATTGAAACTTATTGAATATAGAAAGGTCTAGATAGAGTGGATGTGGAGAGGATGTTTCCTATAGTGGGGGGAGTCTAGGACGAGAGGGCACAGCCCCGAACACGACAATGTCCCTTTAGAATAGAGGTGTGGGGGAATTTCTTTAGCTTGAAGGTGGTGAATCTGAAGAATTCATTGCCACATATGGCTGTGGAGGCCAAGTCATTGGGTATATTTAAAGCAGAGGTTGATAGGTTCTTGATTAGTCAAGGTGTCAAAGGTTATGGGGAAAAGGCAGGAAAACGGGTTGAGAGGAATAATAAATCAGCCATGATGGAATGGCAGAGCAGACTCAATGGGCCAAATGGCCTAATTATGCTCCTGTTTAATTGTCTTACATTTGGTGTATTATGTGCAGTTTTAGTTGCCACGCTATAGGTAAGATGAAGGGGCTTTGGAGAGGATGCAGAGGAGGTTCTACATGCTGTTGCTTAAATTGGGGTGTATTTGCTATAAGGGAAGGTTGGACAAACTTAGATTGTTTTCTCTGGAGTATTGAAGGCTAAGGGGTGACCCAATAGAAGTTTATAAAATTATGAGAGGCATGGACAGGGTAAACAGGGAGTGGAGATGTCAAATGCTAGAGTGCTTTAAGGTTTAAAGGAGATGCATGAAGTTATTTTTTAAACACAGTGTGGGAAGTTCCCAGATCTGACTGCCAGGGAAAGTGGTAGAAGTCGATGGAATAACAATGGTAAAGAAACATTTAGACATATACCTGGAATGAACAGACAGGCGATAGAGAGTTATGGACCATCTGCCTGCAAATGGGATTAGTTGGATGGGATTCATGGTTGGCAGAGACGTGGTGGGCTGAAGAGCATGTTCCCATGTTCTCTGTACTCTGTAGATAAGGTAGATAGCAAGAATCTTTTCCCCTATGACGTGAGTCTAAGACAAGAGGACACATGTTTAGGGTGAGAAGCAAAAGGGTTAGAGAATGCCAAAAGAGGTTTTGTTTTTCTTGCAGGGAGTGGTTGGAATCTGGAATGCATCACCTAAAGAGGTGATGGAAGCAAATACTCATGACATTTAGAGAACATCTAGATAAGAATTTAATTCACCAAAGCAGAGAAGACTAATATGGGTAAATGGGATTAGTGTAGATGGGTTCAACAGTCAGCACTGACATGATGGGCTAAAAGGCCTGTTTTTTTTTTGCTGTGCAGTTCTATGACTCTAAATGACAACTGTTGTTTTTCAGACAAGGGAAATTGAAAATTTTCACAGCAGATTAATTTTGAAAGTTGCACCATACGGGAAATTGACTCATCAAAATAAAAAGTCTAAGGAAAGCAAAAATTCCACCAAAAAGTCAGGAATAAAATTTCCAAACTGGCCACAATGACGCTCAGAAATGCATATGCACAATGGATACACTCTGGGTAGCCAATTTTCAGTGCATAGCACTGTTCTCTTTTCAGATGTTTTATAAACAAAGTTCTTAGTCCTTGTGCTTTAAACTTTGCAAGAACAATTGACCTTGTAAAGTTTCACACAATGTAAATACATGCATATTTGCTGTACACAGTTGGAAAAAAGTCTGGTATTTCCAAACACCACGTTTTTAGGATGTTACTCAATAGGAATCCTAGACCCATCAAAGCAAAGAGACTACACAGAATACTGTGTCTAAAGTACTTTTCTCGACATGGAATTTGATATACTGCACTGTGCACATACTTTCCACTTTATATCTACTGCACAGATCACTGTTTCTGCTGAATTTCTGCTTTACTCCTCAATATTTCCTCCAATGTCTCCTGAACCATTTCTCTTAATCCAAAGTCTGTGACAAGAAGAAAATGCTAAATAATTAGTATATCCTTTTCCTGCTATGAATATTGACGCCATTTAGGTTTTCTGCTTCATATTAGCAGCACATCTAAATCAATAAGGAACACAAAGCATTCAATAATGCATTCAAGGTCTGTGTAAGCAATTTAGCTCAATTTTAAAGGCTGGCTTAATCTTCTACCAACATCTGGTTCTGGGACATAAAATATTTTATTTTCTTTGGAACGCAGAAGGAAATGCTTGGAGCCAAGAGGAGGTCAAGACTCCCTCTCACAAGGCTGCTGGTGGAGACACGCGGCATTGTACTCCAGGAAAGACCTGCACACACTTCATATATGAAACCACTGTGCTGCAGGCTACATGATTCACTGCAAATATTTGCTCTGCGAATGCTTTTTTTTAATAAATTTTTTTATAAGTTTCTACAATGCAACAACAAAAAAAAATTAAAAGAAGAGGTTTATACAGTGCAAAACAAACATATCAAATGTACAGTTCATAACAGTTAAAGAAAAGCACCAATAGTAGAATCGTATAAAGTTAGTTACCACCGCACCCTCCCACTACCCAACTCCAAGCCAACCTTACGATATATAGAAAAGTTAATCAGAACTTTTATCACCACAGAGCTGTATTTATAAAAAAAAGTAAGTATTTTGCCTACTACCTGAGCTATAATATGTTTACATATCAAAAAAAAACATTCAGTCTTAACCAAGAGAAGCTGGAAGTAAGGGATTTAAATGCAAAAGAAAAAAAAAGGAGGGATAAACCCTGAATCTAAATGGGAATTATGAAAATATTCAAGAAAAGGTCCCCACACCTTTTGGAACTTTATGTCCGAATTAAGAAGTGAATAATGAATCTTTTCAAAGTCTAAGCAGGACATAATGCCTCTGAGCCATTGAGCATGAGTGGGTGGGGCAACATCTCCCCACCTAAGAAGGATTACATGTCTGGCCAAAAGAGAGGCAAAAGACAATGTATGACGTTTAGTCAGACTCAGATGGGTGTCAACTTTTCCCGAGGTGCCGAAAAGAGCAATCAGAGCGAATGCTTTTCATCCATGAAAATGTTGTCACTTGATACAACAATGACAAGAAAAAAATTCGTCTTGGAATAGCTTGGAAATACGCTTGCTAAAATCACAGGCCACAATTAAATCCATGTGGACTTATGTGGCAGACTGCACTGGAAACTTCATAATATTTCACATTTACATTACTTCTGACATTAAATTTAAGACGAGGGTGGGTGTGAATCTGCAAGTTCATTGGCTGACAGGATACTTATACTGAGTAAATAGCTTTGCTTTCCTTTTTAACATGCTTTCATTGTCGTCTTCATCCCCCTCCTCTGAAAAATAATGAATTCTTTTGTGGTTTTATTTGATGAGTGATAGTTAACCTTTCATGCATTTCTTGAGTGACTACTATCCAGGAGAATCTTGGCAGGAAGACACTTTAGACATTTAGATCTGGCCTTCTTTTGATGTGACCCAAAATCCACACATGCAGGATCATTTTTTAAGTGGAAAAAACGGTCACATTCCCAACATGGGCAGAGGGTCATGACTGTAGCAACCTTACTAATGTGGCATCTCATGCAGTAATAGAGTGGGAACTGAATGTAACACCTTAGTGTCACGTTGTCAGTGAGCTCCGAATGTGATGGATATTCACTCCTGGCCAGTACGCCTCTTGCTTCTTTGCTAATTTTCCTTTCCAGCAGTTGCCATTTGTAAGATCACAAACAACTGCAAGTAAACGTCCAACTCACATTTGTTTGACTTCTGGTCGTAAATGGGAGTCAGTCTTCAGTTCTTAAAATGTAAGTAGCAAGAAGTAATCAGCTTGAAGTTAAAATAAGTACTGTCTATAGAACAGCTTTGCAAACAAGCTTTGTATCAAAACTGGTGATGAATCCACATACAGGAGGGAGATTAAAAATTTGGCTGAGTGGTATCATAACAACAACCTCTCACTCAATGTCAGCAAGACCAAGGAGCTGATTGCAGATTTCAGGCAAGGGAAACCAGAGGTACATAAGCCGGTACTCATCAGAGAATCAGAAGTGCCAAAGGTCAGTAACTTTAACTTCATGGGTGCCTCAATCGCAGAGGACCTGTCCTAGACCCATCATATAAATGTAATTGCAAAGAAAGCAAAATTGCAACAGCACCTCTACTTCCTCAGGAGTCTGCAGAGATCCGGCATGTCATCAAAAACCTTGACAAACTTCTATGGATGTGCGGTGGAAAGTGTGCTGACCGGCTGCATTACGGCCTGGTACAGGAACACCAATGCCTTTGAGCTGAAAATCCTACAAAGGGTAGTGGATTCAGCCCAGTACATCACGGGTAAATTCCTCCCAACCATTGAGCACATCTAAATGAAACACTGTCATAGGAAAGTAGCATCCATCATCAAAGATCCTCACCACCCAGGCCATACTCTTCTCTTGCTGCTGCTATCAGGTAGAAGGTACAAGTGCTTCAGGACTTGCACAACCAGGTTCAAGAATAGTTACTACCCCTCAACCATCAGGCTCTTGAACAAGAGAGGATAACTACACTCATCTATTGAAATGTTCCCATAACCAATTAACTCACTTTAAGGATTCTTTATCTTGTTATTTCATACTCTTGTTATTTATTACTATTTACTTATATTTGCATTTGCACAGTTTGTTGTCTTCTATGCTTTTGCTCTTTCATTTTACTATTCACAGTTACTGTTCTATAGATTTGCTGAGTATACCTGCAGGAAAAAGAACCTTAGGGTTGTACGTGGTGACATGTATGCACTCTGATAATAAATTTTACTTTGAACTTTGAGATAGTAGATGCTCTGTCTGTGAAAAGTAGGATTTAGCTCATTACACCTGGTTTATTGCTGCTTGAGATGCAGTACAAGACAATGGGTTGCTTACTGTCTCAAAGAGACAAGATAACTCTGAGTTGCTTAGTTCAAACTAGCTTGCAGAACCAGATGGATAACATCATTTAGCATATCAAGTAACTGATGTGTTTATAGTTAGAAGGTTTATGTACTCAAGGAAGTTAGTGTTACAGCATTAATTGTGAACTGTGACCATTAAGCTGAGATCCATTTCTCCAAAATGCTTTTAGATCACTTGTGTTTAATGTGTATCGGAGGAAATTTCATATGTGTGTGAAGTTACCCAAGTGGTGGAGAAAGGGTATAAATGTAGTGAGCAGTTCAGGCTTATTAGGAGTGGTTGAAGAACATCAAGACAAGGTGACTGGAACCCATTCCTCTGGCTTTGGTTTCTTGGCAGGCGATTTGTTCATCAGCATTATTGGTATGTCTTTTTAGTTTGTAAGAACTGTGTCTGTATTTTGGAAATCCTTTGTGTTTTAGAAATGGTTTGCAATTTGGAAATGTTTTATAAGATAGAAATCCTCTGAGCTTTAAATGTGTTTTAAGAATGTTGTTTGGATTTAAACGTGTATCACTAAAACTAAATGAACTGTGTTTAATCTACTTTGTAAGCTGGAAGTGCCTTCACCTTGGTAGGGAGGAAGTACTCACCACTTGAATTTGAGTTTAGAACTTTGTGGTTGGTCAGCAAACCCAATGCCATCAGAAGAAACAGGTTCTTCAGCCCAACCGACCCAGAGTGACCAAGATGCCCATCTTGTGGCTAGACCCACTTGCCCACATTTGGCCCAGAATCCTCAAAATCTTAGCTATCCATGTATCTGTCCAAGAGCCTTTTAAATGTTAACAATGTATCTGCCTCCACCACATCCTCTGGCAGCTCATTCCATATACGAACAACCTTCTTGATGAAAACATTGCCCCTCAGGTTCCTATTAAATATTAAATATTTCCTCTCTCACCTTAGCCTATCCTTTCTAGTCATGGATTCTCCTTCCCTGGGAAAGAGATATAATAATAACAACAGCAACAATAATAATAAATACATTACAGCAGCAACATTTAAAACACACTTAACAACAATAATAAATAATAATAATAATAAATATAATAATATTGATGAATAAAGTACAGAATAATAATATACACAATAATAATTTACCAATGTGCAATACTGTGCAATAATAATGTATGAAATAATAAAGCAGAGACTATTGTACTGTGATGTGTGTTCTCCTGTTGCACAGAGATGAACTGTTGTGTATGCTCATTTCATTTGGTAGGAAAGATTTTCTGTAACGATTCTTGTGACAGCAGAGCTGAATGAGCCTGTTCGAAAGAGTGCTCCGCTGCTTATTCAGTAGATCATGGAGAGGACGTTCCTGATTGTCCATAATGGATAACAGTTTGTTTAGTGACTTCCTCTCCACCGCTAACTCAAAAGAGTCTGGGATGTAGCCAGGGATGGATCCAGCCTTTCTGATGAGTTTATTTAGTCTTTTTGCATCACCAGCACCAATGCTGCACCCCCTATATAAAGCTGCAAAAAGACTGCATTCGCTACAACAGACTGGTAAAAGATTTCCGAAATCCTGCTGCACACACTGAAGGATCTCAGCTTCCTTAGAAAATAGAGTCTGCTCATCCCCTTCTTGTAAACAGCCTTGGTGTTGGTTTACTCAGTCGAGTCTGTTGTCGAGGTGAACACCCAAGTATTTGTACTCCTCCACCACCACGACCTCATCCCCCAGAATGTATACAGGACTCGTACCAGTCCTCTTACTCCTAAAATCAATTACCATCTCACTGGTTTTGGCCACATTCAGGAGCAGGTGATTCCTCCTGCATCACTCCACAAACTTGTCCACTAGCCCTCTGTACCCTGACTCCTGTCCATCTCTGATAGTCCCAACCACCACAGAGTCATCAGAGAACTTCTGCAAATGACCAGACTCAGATTTGTACTGACAGTCTGAGGTGTTCAGTGTGAACAGAAACGGAGACAGGACAGTCCCTGGTGGGGCTCCAGTGTCACTCACCTCCATCTCAGACAGAGAACTACCCAGTCGTACAAACTGGGGTCCATCTGTCAGGTAGTCAGTAATCCAGGAGATGATGGATTTGTCTATGCCCATTCTTTGCAGCTTCTCACTCAGAAGAAATGGCTGGATTGTGTTGAAGGCACTAGAGAAATCAAAAAATGTGATTCTCACAATGCCACCACCATTATCCAGGTGGGAGTGAGCTCTCTGCGACAGGTAGATGATAGCATCATCCACCCCCACATGAGGTTAGTAGGCAAACTGTAGAGAGTCCAATGAAGATCACACCTGTGGCGCAAGGTAAATCAGGATCAGATTCTCCAGCACCTTCATCACATGAGATGTGAGGGCAATTGGTCTGTAGTCATTAAATTCAGATGGAGTCACCTTCTTGGGTATAGGAACCAAGTAGGAAGTCTTCCATAGCACCGGTATCCTTTCCTGACTCAGACTCAGATTGTAAAGGTGCTGCAAAATACCAGACAGCTGGCTTGCACAGGCCTTTGGTACCCTGGGGCTGATACCATCCAGTCTAGCATCCTTGCTTTGATGTAATCTCTCCAGCTGTCTCTGAACTTGACCTGCTGTCACAGTCAGGCGAGGGCCAGGGGGAGGGTGGTCATCCCCATGGAGGCATTGTATGCATACATCCTATCTATACCACTCATGATTGTATACACCTCTATAAGGTCACCCCTCCCCCCATTCTCCTTCTGGTCTATAATGTTCAGCTACTTACAGAACAAAGTATTCATTATCAGAGTTAGTCCAATTGTTTGACTCACCACTTGTTTTTTTTTAAACTTTGGCCCAGATCTAATGACCATGACTGTGTACTAATGCACTTGGGTATGTCTTCTATAGAAACTCCAAAAAAACTCAACCAATGACACATCCTACACTAAATAAAAACATACTCTTATTCATATTTTCATCACTGAATCTCCAGGGCATGAGTTGTATGCCGCCTTTGTATTGCTGTTCTCCATAACTGAACAGCCGCAGGATTTTTAGAACACCAACTGTGCATCTAATTGCTTCAGAAACTGCTGAGAAAACTTGTTAAAAGTATGTAATATTTGGATACTCTAGAATAATGTTTTTCATTATAACATGACTTTATTACTGCTTAGACTGGTGCTTAACTTCAGCTAAGACTGATGGAGCTACAGCATGATGTTATAACCACAGTAATCCTTTGTGAAATTAATTATGCTGATACTTGGTGTTGCATTCATTTGAGACTTCACTAGGAGAGCTAGGTTTCACTGTCACATGCCCTCCCCCAGTACTTGCTATGCATAATCTCCACTCCTCTGATCTTGCCTGAGTTAAAGTTTGCTTGTCCATAAGGTTCCAGGGTTGAAAAATGCAATAGATTGACACGGCTCCACCTATGAAATTTCTCTGGAAGTCTGACAGTCATTAGAGTCCCACCCTCCAAGTTTGCCAGCTTCAAATCAGTCAGTTTTTTCAATATTTAACAACAGTTATAACCATATAAAACTTTTAAAAGTGAAATAAAGAATGAAACAGGAGATCCAGAAGATTAAGATGCATGGAATCTACAATGGCTTGGCTGTTTGGATTCAGAATTGACTTTCACATAGAAGACAAAGGTAGATGGTATGTATTCTGCCTGGAGGCCCACAAGGTTCTGTACTAACTGGTGTTCCACGGGCTCCTGTGCTAGGCTTTCTGCTGGTTGTGACATAAATAAATGATTTGGATGAAAATATGGGTGGGTTACTTAGTACATTTGCAGGTGATACAAAGATTGATGGCACTGTGGGTGCTGTACTGTTGAAGATTGCCAAAGGATACATGATATGAATCAGTTGCACATATGGGCAGAGATAAGGCAGATGGAGTTTAATGCAGCAAAGTGTGCGGTGTTGCACTTTGGGAGATCAAACGTCAAGGGAAAGTATCCTGTAGATGGCAAACGCATAGCTCCCTGAAATTGGCTGCACAGCATAGATTGAATGTTAAAGAAGATGTACACATGCTTGCCTTTATAGTCACGGCACTGAATTCAAGAGTTAAGAAGTTATGTTGCAGCTACATAAAACTTTGGTTAGGCCACATCTTGAGAATTGCATTTAATTCTGGTCACTCCATTATAGAAAGGACGTAAAGACTTTGAAGAGGGTTCAAAAGAGGTTCACCAGGGTGTGGCCTAGATTAGAAGGCATGAGCTATAAGGAGAGTTTGGATAAACTTGTGTTTAGAAGATTATGAGAGGCATATATAGACAGCTAGTATTTTTTCCCCAGATATGAAATGCCTAATACCAGAGAACATGCATTTAAAGTGAGAGGAGATAAGTTTAAAGGAGATGTGTGGGACAGGTATTTTATGCAGAGAGTTGTGGCTGCCTGGAGTGCGCTGCCAAGGGTAATAGTTAAAGCAAATATGACAGAAGCATTTTAAAGGCTCTTTGAAAGCCACATGGATATGCAAAGAATGGAGCGATATGGAAATTGATTAGGCAGAAGCGATTAGTTTTATTAGGTATTTAATTGCTAATTTGATTTGTGTTGGGCACATGGCCAAGTGGTTAAGGCATTCGTCTAGTTATCTCAAGGTCGCTAGTTTGAGCCTCAGCTGTGGCAACGTGTTTGTGCCCATGAGCAAGGCACTTAATCACACATTCTAAAAGCATTTTAAATGCCTTTTGTTGAGTTTATTTGTATATTTTAAAGTAAAAATAAACTCAACCAAATAATTTTTTTAAGTAATTAAAACAGGAACTTCCCACATTATAAACAAAAGAAAATCTGCAGATGCTGGAAATCCAAGCAACACACACAAAATACTGGAGGAACTCAGCAGGCCAGCCAGCATCTATGAAAAAGAGTACAGTCGACGTTTTAGGTCAAGACCCCAATATTTTTTATATGACTATTATAAACCCGCTGGCTCTCTCAGCTACCTGGACAATACCTCTTCCCACCCTCTCACTTGTAGAAATGCCATCTCCTTCTCTCAATTTCTCCATCTCTGCTGCATCTGCTCTCAGGATGAGGCTTTTGATTCCAGAACTAATGAGGTGTCCTCCTTCTTCAAAGAAAGGGGCTTCCCTTCCTCCACCATCAACGTTGCCCTCAACTGTATCTCTCCTATTTCACGCAGGTCTGCCTTCACCCCATCCTCCTGCCACCCTACCAGGGATAGGGTTCCTCTTGTCCTCACCTATCAGCCCGCTGCCCTGTGTGTCCAGCACATAATTCTCTGTAACTTCCACCATCTCCAATGGGATTCCACCACCAAGCACATCTTTCTTCCCCCCATCCCCACTTTCTGCTTTCCACAGGGAATGCTCCCTACGCGACTGCCTCGTCCATTCATCACTCCCCACAGATCTCCTTCCTGGCACTTAGTCTTGCAAGTAGAACAAGTTCTACACCTGCCCCTACACCTCCTACCTCACTACCATTCAGGGCCCCAAACTGTTCTTCCAGGTGAGACAACATTTCACCTGTGAGTCTGCTGGGGTCACTTACTGTATCTGGTGCTCCCGGTGTGACCTTCCTGTATATTGGTGAGACCCGAAGTAGACTGTGAGACATCTTCACCGAATACCTACACTCCGTCCACCAGAAAAAGTGATAACTTACTTAAATCTCCCAGTGGCAACTCACTTAAGTTCTACTTCCCATTCCCATTCTAACATGTCAGTCCATGGCTTCCTCTTCTGCCACAATGAGGCTGCACTCGGGGTGGAGGAGCAACACCTCATATTCTGACTGGGTAGCCTCCAACCTGATGGCATGAATGTCGATTTCTCAAATTTCTGGTAATGCTCCCTCCCACGCCCCGCCCCCAATCATTCCCATTTCCCTCTCTCACCTTGTCTCCTTACCTGCCCATCACCACCCTCTGGTGCTCCTCCTCCTTCCCTTTCTTCCATGGCCTTCTGTCCTCTCCTATCAGATTCCCCCTTCTCCAATGCTTTATCTCTTTCAGCAAACAACTTCCCAGCTCTTTACTTCACCCCTCCCCTCCTGGTTTCAGCTATCACCTACTACCTGGTACTTCTTCCTCCCCTACCCCCCACCTCCTTACACTGACCTCTCATCTTTTTTCTCCAGTCCTGATGAAGGGTCTTGGTCCAAAACATCATCTGTTTACTCTTTTCCATAGATACTTCCCACATTATTCTCTTTCTATCCAAAACAGAATCAGAGAACAGATTCCCTAGATAAATGCCATGGAATTTTAAATATAATCTTCCATTGTTGGGCTCCATTGGGGAATATAACACAGTGGTACTTTTTTCTTGATGGCAGCAGTGAGAAGAGGGCATGGCCTGGGTGCTCTGGATCCCTGATGATAGATGCTGCTTTCCTGTGACAGCGCTTCATATAGATGTGCTCAATATAGATGGGCTTGATCTGTGATGGACAGGGCCCTATCCACCACTTGTTCAAAGGCATTGGTGTTTCCATGCCAGGCTGTGATGCAGCTAGTCAATATAATCTCCACCACACATCTATAGAAGTTTGTCAAATTAGATGTTATGCTGAATCTTTGCAAACTTCTAAGGAAGTAGAGATGCTGCTGTGTTTTCTTCATAATTGAACTTATGTGCTGGGTCAGGACAGGCCTTCTGAAATTATAAGACTGAGGAATTTAAAGTTGCTGTCCCCCTCAACCTCTAATTCCCCCATGAGTACTGGCTCACGGACCTCTGGTTTCCTCCTCCTGAAGTCAATAATCAGCAATTTGGTCTTGCTGATATTGAGTAAGAAGTTGTTGTGGTACCACTCAGCCAGATTTTCAATCTCCCTCTTATATGTTGATTCGTCACCACCTTTGATTCGACCTACAACAGTGGTGTCATTAGCAAACTTAAATATGGCATTGGAGCTGTGCTTAGCCTCACCATCATAAGTGTAAAGTGAGTAGAGCAGAGGGCTAAGCACACAGCCTTGTAGTTCACCTGTGCTGATGGAGGTCGTGGAGGAGAAATTGTTGCCAATCTGAACTGACTGGAGTCTGCAAGTGAGGAAATCGAGTACTATATCTATGCCAATTAGATTTAATCTGAGGTAATCTTTCTGGTGATCTTTATCGGAGTCTTTCTGACAGCTTCAGATAGGTTGACTCCTCACTTGAATGAAGATAGTGCAAAATATAATTTCAAAATTTGATCATGACACATTAAATTCTTAAACTCAAATGGAGCTGCCAATCAAATAGATGAAAACAATACCCATGGGATGAATGTATATGATATGAGTGGTTTGGCTCCTTCTTTGAAGCATGTTATATTACCAAGATCTGTTTTAGGGCGATCATATATTTTTAGATTATGAAGACACGCAGTCCTCTTTTATTGTCATTTAGTAATGCATGCATTAAGAAATGATACAATATTCCTCCGGTGTGATATCACAAAACACAGGACAGACCAAGACTGAAAAACTGACAAAACCACATAATTATAACGTATAGTTACAACAGTGCAACAATACCATAACTTGATGAAGAAATCCATGAGCACAGTAAAAAAGTTCAAAGTCTCTCAAATGTCCCACATCTCACGCAGACGGGAGAAGGAAGAAAAACTCTCCCTGCCATGCCCGACCCCAGTCCAAATCTGAGTCATCCGAAAACTTCAAGCCTCCGATCAGCTCTCCGACACCAAGTACTGAGCGCCATCTCTATCTGAATGATTCGACCTCAATCTCAGTCGCCAACAGCAGGCAAAGCCGGGGATTTTGAGGCCTTCCCTCCGGAAGATTCCTGAGCGTGCAGTAACAACAGCAGCGAACTGGCGTTTCAGAAATTTCTCCAGATCTCCCTCTGTGCTTTCACGTCCATCTCCATCAAATCAGAATTGTCCACGGCCCCTATTTAACGGATACGATATCATTTTTCACCAGAGGGCTGCGCACGCATGGCGCGCTGCTCTGTCTCCTCCCTTTAATGAAAGCCAAATCATTTCTATACGTGAATTTTGGTTTTGCTCCATATATATGGTGTCAGAAAGAATAATATTTTTCACCAATAGGTTAAGTTCACTTACTGAAATCCTGTGACTTGCCTAATTGAGAAATAATGACACGAGAAAGCGAATAGACCATTTGGTAGACTAGGCTGAGCTCCCAGTGGACCAACTGCTGAAGAAGAATATTGTCTTATGGAAATGTATGAAAACTTAATAATGCCTTAAGAAATATTAAAACACCTGGATATATACTGTATAATACAGTGAGATTAGTGAATTATGCCTGCTACTTATATGCAAAGCACTGGCTACTATTTCATTTATTTGATCAGCATGTTCATGTGTAAGTTCTGGAGTGAAACAATTAATATTTTAATACATTTCGTTGACACATCTGTTAAAACATGAAGGTGATGTGCCACAAACCCATATGGTTATGGGAGTGAAACAGAAGTTAAAAGAGTTAGTCTTACTGTTACACAAACTGCTGAGACTAAAACACTATGAACACTAGAATCAACGGAGCTACTGTCTGGGATTGGGCTGGAGACTAAATCGGAGACTATGGAATAAGTCATAAGCGGTATAATGCCAGACATCTGAGTAAAACCATTACTTCTGAATAAAGTTCAGTTAAAGTTTAATTACTATGTTAAAAGAGCTTATTTTCTTTAAAACCATGCTTGCTACCTTGTGTAATTAGATTCTGAATACATAAAAACACAGGATTTGCCGGGGTTGTCAAGACTGAATATAACCTTACAGACGCCAGCCTGTTTATAAAATAGTAGATGAATATACAGAGCACCCAAAGACACCACAATATGGTTTTTATCTTATAAATCAGCAGGCCTGATAATTCACTCACCAATTTAATTGGAATATAAATCACATCTCACAGGACTTCATGAGGTACTCTGTTTATATCGTATGTTAAAATGAAATTTTAAAAACTGAAATTTAATTAGTTAAAGAGCTTCAAGTATGACTCCAACTACAAGCTTGGATACCATGGTTTCAGTGATGTAAGAGGAGTATGAATGTCAGTCTGGCAATATTTGTGATTAATTCAGAGAATATAAATATCAGAGGCTTCACTCCTAATGTGGTCTCTTTCTGAGTTTGGGTTGGGAAATTAGGTTGACACTCCATCTCCATTGCATGCACCATAACCAGTTGCAGAACCTCACAAAATGATCTCATTCTCAAAATATTCCTCAAAGAAATTTGCAAAGGAAAAGTGATTTTTGGAATGTCTTATAACTTTTTCCAAGAAATTCTACAGCATAAGCAAACACTTCCATGCACTGCATCATCAGGTTGATTCTACAATTCAGTCATTAAATATAATTTGGTACATCATGCAGTCATAATGCACCCCAGGAAATTCTATTAGGGTCCTCCACATGCATCATGTGTGGGCACTGCAGTGCATGCACAGAAAAATCAATTGGCATTACTCTTGCAACGTTATTTAAGTGCACTTCATTTATGAAGAGTACAGGGGCATGGAGCTCCTCCTGGTCATATTTTAAAAAGCCCACTCTTACTCTACATTTCTGAGTTGACCAGAATTTGAGATTCTGGCTTAACTGCTATCAAACCAGAATATTCCCAAAGTCTATCATCTAACAGTAGGTGAATCATGATGTCCCCAAACACAATAATTCCCGCTCTAGGTACCCATTTCCTGTAGCACGGTGTCTGCAGAGGTGCAAGATAGATTGCCAAATATCTTCCACTTCCTACTGTCAGTATGTCCCAGAAGTGACACAAATTTGATTTTAAGAGCCTGGCCACTTTTTGAGATCAGATAGTAAAGTTTGCTCTCCACCAAGAATTGTGCGGTTAACATCAGTTTTGCAGGTTGCAACCCTACTATACACAATATAGTAGAGGGAAATCAAGTCCAACAAATTGTAGTTGTTCATATTGGATTACATTAAATCTCCTATACAGTTCAACTTTAATGCACATTTTCCTCTGCATAAATATTATCTTTTATAATGGGAGACCGAGGAAACTTCAAAGTTGAGTGAACAAAGAACAAAGTCAGCTTAAATGGAAAGGAACTTGTGTTCAACTTCTGCAGCCTAGGAAGAACGTCCAAACCAAACAGCTGACAGAGAGGTTGCAACTTTCAAGACTACAATACAATGTTCTCATTCCTGTTAGTTCACATTCATTTCTGTCTGACATGGCTTTAACGTTTGAGTCTATGTTAATAAAGTTATAAATTAGTCAGCCACATAATTATTAATTTTCTTTTGACAAAACATGCTATCTACCCAGAAACACAAAGACAGTGCTACGTATGCACAAAATCTAGCAAGGTTTTCAGCATATCAGCATTGTGCACTGCAGTTAGATACTTCTCCAATGATGTATTGAACTGCACCCTCTATTCAAGTTCAGTTCATTGCTGATCTCATTTGTTGCAAAACTCAGGAAAATCTACATCTACATCAAGTTACACTACATCATTGCACAGCAGAATTAGTATAGCATATAGCACTGGAAAGACTAAGTACACTACATCTGGGAGGAAGAAAAACATAGGCAACAATTTCACAATAGATGCTGGAAAAGAAACCATATTTCAATCATGAGAATGGAAGAAAATCCATCATAACCACTCTGGAGACACAAAAGACTGCAGATACTGAGATCTGGAGCTGTTGAGGTATCTCAGTTGGTCAGGCATCTGTGGAGGGAAATAGACAGTTGAACTTTCAGATTGAGATCTTTCATCTAGATTGTAAGAGTAAAGGGGAGCTGCCAAGCGATAGGTGGATCCAGGTGAGAAACTGATTAAAAGACCAAGTCAGACAGGGTAGGGAAGGGTGGAGATAGTAACCGAGGCTTGGAGGTGATGGGTGGAGACAAGGGGCAATGATTGTGGAATCTGGTAAGAAAGGAAGGTGAGGAGTGGAGGTATGGTAGGCAGATGAGAGCAGTGGAGGAAGGGGAAAGGAGACCCAGAGGTAGGACAGTGTGAGTGATGGGAAGATGGAGTGGATAGGGAAAAAGAAATAAATGAGGTGATAGAGGGTAGTGGTGGGGGATACAGTTTGAAAAGAAGGGCGTGTGTAAGAGGACCTAAGTAGATTAGGAGGAAAGAGAAGAGGGCAGAAGAAGAACAGGTTTCCTGAAATTGAAGAATTCAGTTTTTGGGCTACTGAGCTGTAGACTACCCAGGCAGAATTTTGCATTTGGCCTCATCCCGGCAGAGGTCAGACCATTCAGTGTGGTAATGGGAAGGGAGTTTAAAATGGCTGGCTACCGGGAGCTCCAGATGGCCATTGTGGACAGAGCTCAGGTACTCAGAGAAGTGGTCTGCAAAACTGCAAAAAAAAACTAGACTGCAAAAAAAATCTCTCTTTCCAAATATCAAAGTATTAGGGATAATACAAATGCCAATTTATCATGCACTTTTCAGAGCAACAAAAGGAAATGGAGAGAAAATTGAAGATGTCATTCAATCATCAGGTTTTTGAAACAACCATACTCCACCTCAGCAATGGATAACCAGTCAGCCATTCAAGACCCCTTCCCCAGCCATTCAATGTGATCAGAGTAGATCTCTGCAAACTGCAACTGCTCTTCTGTGCCAGATCCACTTAACTCCTAATTCCTTGAACTTGCAAATATTCATCTATCTTCAAATTAAATATATTTAATGATCAGGCTTGAACCATCCTCAGGGATAGAGGATTCCAGAGACTGGCAACCTATGTAAAGAGTGGAATAGTTAAAGGACAATTCACCCAAGATCTTCTCAATCAACTCTTAGTAGAAGGTGAAAAAGAAAATTAAATGAGAAAATAAAACGGCAATCAGTCAGCTTTTAACAATCTTAACAAGGGCTGTTCTACAGTGTCTATCTTCATCTGTGGCTCAATAGTAGTGCATACTGTGGGAAGAAATTTATCAATATAATGCAATTTGCCGTGCAAGCATGGCACATCAACAGGATACTATACATTACCGTTCACCATAAAATATAATCAATTTTAAATTGTTACTTAATAGCATGGAGAAATATTCCACTAGAGCAGGGATTCCCAACCTGGGGTCTACAGACCCCTCAGTTAACGGTAGGGGTCTATGGCATAAAAAGGTTGGGAGCCCCCGCAGTAGAGGATAAGCTAAATAAAGGAAAAGCTATATACACCTTTCTTGTCAATAATGTCTTGATTGGAAAATTGTGAGAATATTAATGTAGCTTCCGATCCCTAAGGAATTAAATGGAGACTTACTATGTTGAACATTAATCTCCCTTTATGTTGTCTTCAACTTAAATAATTATCATACTGGAAGTAATACTATTTTCCAAATGAACTTGTCCCCATTACCTGCACTGCTCAGAAAGCTGAAGGCCGCATCACTGAAACTGCCAGCATATGCCAGAGTTACTGGTACATTCAGTCTGTGTGATAGCTACTAGAGAAAGAAAAATTGCATCCTTGAGAGTAAACATAAGGCTGTCTTTAGTCAGGTTGAAAATATCATTAGTATTGGCAATGCATCCAGTCACACTGGGCTGCCCAAAGTCTTCAAACAAATTATACCCGATGCTCTCCGAACAATGACACATAGTTTTGTTGTAACTCAGGGTTATATGCAGCATGTTGGAACAGTTAACTACAGGACCCTTGTGTGTTCAAAGTAGACTCTTTGGTAAAAGGTCAAACGAAAATAAAAAATATTGACAGGATATAACGCTTTTCTGAAATGAAGTACCTCCATATGCCTAGAAATACCTATGTATACGATCAGTCAGTAGGACCAAAGACATTAGACACTTAGTGGTCATTCTACTCCTGAAACTTATTCCATGGACTTCAATGCTTCCAATCAAGAAGGATTTTCTAGGCATTGCTTTGCAGCCAATGAAATTTTCCAGAACTTTACTTCCACATAGTCTGCAAAGGGGTCTTTTTGGTTGGCTGCTGGTGAACTGTGGTGGTCCGCAGGGGTTCGTATTGGGAGTGCTTCTTTTCACGTTATATGTCAATGATCTGTATGACAGAATCAATGGCTTTGCAGCCAAGTTGGTGAACAATGTAATGATAGGTGGAGAGGTAGGTAGTCTGCAGAACTTGGACAGATTGGGAGAATGGACAAAGAAGTAGCAAATGGAAGTGTAAGGTCATGCATTTTGGTAGAAGGAATAAAGGCATAGACTATTTTCTAAATGGGGAGTAAATTCAGAAATCGGAGGTGCAAAGGGACTTGAGAATCACAGTTGAGTTGGTGGTAAGGAAGGCAAATGCAATGTTAGCATTCATTTCGAGAGGACTAGAATATAAGAGAAAGGGTGTAATGCCGAGGCTTTATAAAGCACTGGTCAGACCATACTCCAAGTATTGTGAGCAGTTTTGGGCCTCTTATCTAAGAAAAGGTGTGCTGGTATTGAAGAGGGTCGATAGGAGGTTCATGAGAATGATTCTGGGAGTGAAAGGGTGAACATATGAGGTGAGTTTGATGGTTCTCAGCCTGAACTTGCTGAAGTTTGGAAGAATGAGGGGGACCTCATTGAAGCTATCGAATATTGAAAGGCCTAGATAGAGTGGACGTGGAGAGAATGTTTCCTATAGTGGGTGAGTCTAGGACCAGAGGGCAAAGCCTCAGAACACAAAGATGCCCCTTTAGAATACAGATAAGGAGGAATGTATTTAACCAGATGGTGGTGAATTTGTGGAATTAATTGGCACAGACGGCTGTGGAGGCCAAGTCTTTGGGTATACTTTAATAGGTTCTTGATTAGTAAGGATGTCAAAGTTTACGGGGGGAAGGTGAAAGAATGGGGTTGAGAGGGATAATACATCAGCCATGATCAAAAGGCAGAGCAGACTCAATGAGCCAAATGGCCTGATTCTGCTCTTATGTTTTATGGCCTATGATTTTTTTTAAATTGGTAACCACTGTATTTAAGTATAATTATAGTCAAAAAGGCCTCAAATAGAGCATAATTTATTTTCCTGTGAGTCTGCTTATAAATTCTTTTGAATGACAGTGTGTAGGAAACCAGCAACTGTTCTTAATAAACAGTAAAACATTGATGCCAAGGCAGGTGGAAGCTACAACCAGTCCTACTATACAAGTTGGATGAGATGAACAGTGTTTCCTCATCCCCACATTCACATATTGAATAACTTAGAATTTAGGCAGGTTCACAACCTGCCAAGGAAGAAAAGCCAAGCACTACTGTCAGTCAAATGGTCAGCCAAAAGATGAATGGTTGCTGATAGCTTCCTTCGGTCAGGCCAGGCATGATATTTCAGTTGCACTGCTGCAAATAAGTGAAATAAAATTAATGATAAAAAACATCTCACACAAAATCAGAAAATAGTGAAACAGCTAACATCTCCAAAGAGAAAAAAAAACAGCTTAACTTTGGTTTTTTTTTATCTGAACTGAAAGTAAAATAATTCTATCTTTTTTGATTATCTCAAAGTTACCTACACTCCATTTCCTGCAAATTATGTCCTGCAATCCTTCTATTTTTTGCTATTTTCTGAACTTGTCGAAAATAAAGTTAAACAAATCACAAATGCCTCTGCAGTCTATGGATTAAAATAAGCTCAAAATGCTCAATAAAATTCTACTGTACGACCGCTCAAGCCAAATGTACAACATTTTAAGTAAGTAATAAATATTCAGCATTATCTGCAAACTCATTCCTTCCTCCTCAGTGATTATTTTGAATCTATTTTGTCTGAAGGAAAAAAAATTGCTTTTGACGATAAACTGGCCTATATTTATCTGCAGTTTAACAACGGCCAAGTTACACCGTTCTTTAGCCACTGGTTAGAAAAATTATTAGCCAGATCCAAGATGTTCCTCATGGTTCAGCACACTCATGACTTCCATGCCAAAGCACTGCAATGGAGAAAAGAAACAATGCACACCATCTGACCTTTCGCTACATCTCTCAACTCACCACCAGTCTAGAGATGTTTCTGTATCAGTATGGGTTGCAGGGCCACATACATTATATTATGGATGATGCTTTTTGGAACATGATTCATGTGCACAGGGCTACTGGCCTTCATTAAGAGAACACTGTAAATTTAGTATTTTTGTTCTTTTTCATTTGACTATACACTCAGTGGCCACTTTATGAGGTACCTCCTGCACCGAATACAGTGGCCACTTTATGAGGTACCTCCTGCACCGAATACAGTGGCCACTGTGTGTCTGTTTGTAGTTTACTGCTGCTGTAGTCCATCTGCTTCAAGGTCAGAGTCACTTAGATCACGTTTCTTCCCTATTCTGATGTTTGGTCTGAACATCAACTGAACGTCTTGACCATGTCTGCATGCATGAGTTGCTGTGACATGCACAAACAGGAGTGATGACCTTCAGAGTAATTTGGGTACAGGATATCAAGTTCCTTTGCCTGAGGTCAAGTTGACCCTCCACCACAATTCCACTTCATGAGATGGCTATGTCAGCAGGGCCACTGGTCGATGGACAGCTGCACAAGTTCCATGCCGAGTATGATTTGTTAATGCTGATATTCACAGATTCATCAGACACACAACAATTTGGGCAGTTAACTTTTCAAGAAAGAATGACAAGGTTTAACCCTAAAAGTCAGAAGATTTACTTAATTGCAATAACATAGAAATTACCACATTTTTGGCAGCAAAGCATCATTTCAAACCACCCGATGGTGTTTACAAAGTCACACAAGTCGAGAACAATACAGTGCCTTGAAAAAGTATTCATCCCTCACTATTTTCACATTTTACTGAATCATTTTCTAAATTTAAAATATATTGAAGTAGGATTTTTGAGCTAATCTACAAAACCTTGTGCGTTATGGCCATCACTTGGCTTTTTCTCCTTGGAGCGACAGAGGATGAAAGATGACCTGATAGAAGTGTATAAGATAATGAGAGACATTGATTGTATGGATACTCGGAGGCTTTTTCCCAGGGCTGAAATGGCTAACATGAGAGGGCACCATTTTAAGGTGCTTGGAAGTAAGTACAGAGGACATGTCAGGGGTAAGTTTTTTTACGCAGGGAGTGGTGAGTGCGTGGAATGGGCTGCCAGTGATGGTGGTGGAGGCGGATACGATAGGGTCTTTTCAGAGACTCTTGGATAGGTACATGGAGTTTAGAAAAATAGAGGGCTCTGGGTAACCCTAGGTAGTGTCTAAAGTAAGTACACCTTCGGCACAGCATTGTGGGCTGAAGGGCCTGTATTGTGCTACAGATTTTCTATGTTTCTATGTTGAATCAAAAGTAAAATTCCAAAACCGGTCAACAACTTACTAAAAATTAAAACCAAACTTGTGAGTCTGAAAAAGTATTCATCCCCTTTGTAATTACTACACTAACTTGACGTTAGTGTAATACTGTATATCACCTTACCAATTCACTCAATTTGTAATGGAGAAAATTGGAGGATCACCTGAATAAATATCCCTTCTCGCTGTAAGCTCCAATAGTATGGTCAATTTTCAACAGACCAAACCAAAATGAAGACAAAAGAGCATTCAAGACAAGTCAGGGAAATGATAATAGAGAAGCACATATCTGGAGAAGGGTACAAGTCCATCTCAAAGGCATTGAACATACCTTGTAGCTCAGTGCAGTCATTGTGAAAATGTGGAAAAAAATATGAAACCACAGCTTCACTGCCTAGGTCTAGCCGACTCTCCAAATTTAGTGTCCAGACTTGTAAAAGAAGCTACTGTGATGCCAATAATCGCCTTGAGTGAGCTGCAGAAGTCAGTGGCTGCAACTGAAGATGAAGTTCATGGCTCCATAATCTCTAAGGTCTTGCACAAAATGGGTATCTATGGAAGAATGACAAGGAAGAAGACCTGGCTAAAAAAAAAGCACATCCTTGCCCATAAAGACTTTGCAAAGTGTCACTTAGAAGATATTGTAAAGATGCAGAAGGTGGTCTTGTGGTCAGATGAGACTAAAGTGGATCTTCTTGGCTTCAGCACTAAGCAGTACATGCTGCATGAATCTAATACTGCACATCAGCCAGGTAACACCATCCCTACTGTAAACTATGGTGGAGGGAGCATCATGCTGTGGGGATGCTTTTCAACAGAAGGGACGGGAAATCTGGTCAAGACTGATGGAAAGGTGAATGCTGCTAAATACAGAGATCCTGGATAAAAACCTGCTAGCCTCATCAGAAAGCTTCAAATGGGGTGGAAGTTCATCTTTCAGCAGAACAATGACAAAAGCACACTGCCAGAGCAACCATGGAGTGGTTTCAAAAGAAGAAAATTGATGTGTTTGAGTGGCCCAGTCAGAATCCTGACTTTAACCCAATCAAACGTCTCTGGCAAGACCTCAAGATTGCAGTCCACCACTGCTCCCTAACTCACCTGGCACAGCTTGAGCAATTTTGCAAGGGGGAAACGGGCAAATGTTGCTCCATCACATTGTGAAAGCTCATAGAGGCTTATCCAAAAGGGACTGCTGGCTGCATAGCCACAAGAGGTGTTTCAACTAAGTACAAAACAGAGGGGGTTTACATACTTCTGAACTGCCGACATTTCAGTTTTTGAACTTAGTTTTTCAAGCTTTACAATTTTTCCTGCTTTTGGGCTCTACTGTGAAAAAAGGAACATGTGATTCATAAATAACAATTCTCAGTTAAATTGATGAAAATCCCTGGTTGCAATACTCACTTATGTGAACAAAGGTTTGGGGGCTGAGTACACTTACAAGGCAATGTATGTGTTCCTCAAACAACAGGAATTCTGCAGATGCTGGAAATTCAAGCAACACACATAAAAGTTGCTGGTGAACGCAGCAGGCCAGGAAGAAGGAAGAAGCTTCTTCCTTCAGTTAGTCCTGACGAAGGGTCTCGGCCTGAAACGTCGACTGCACCTCTTCCTAGAGATGCTGCCTGGCCTGCTGCGTTCACCAGCAACTTTTATGTGTGTTGTATGTGTTCCTCAGATTAGCACTGATGCATTTCTGAATGTAAGGCCATACTAAAAATTACATCACTGGTTTCAGTGTAGCATCCTTATCTGATGCTGTGCAAGTCCTTACAGTCTGCTGCATGCAAAACAGCATGTGTGATCTTCACAGCCAGCTCTTGAACAGATGTTCCACAAGACAAGTAACAACTCCAGCTGTCAAAACAGTGTTCCTAAAAGAAAGGATTGCTGCAATTATGTTGGGGTTCGGAGAAGAGGTAAGATGAAGAATATTCCTAAGGGGTCTAAGGGACTGAGACAAAGAGCATCCACAGGGTTACATTCTTTGTGCAATAAGGGGTTATACCAAAACTCCCCTTCCTCCTGGCAAAAGGGTTGGTAGATTAATCGGCCACTTTAGATAACCCCTGGTGTGTAAATGAATGGTAGAATTGGAGATTAGAGAAGGGAGAGTTATTAGAAATGTGGGGAAATGAAAATTAGTTAAGGTAGGAATAGTGTTTCTATCAGGCTTGATGATCAGTGTGGACACAAAAGGGCCTGTTTCCAAGTTGTATCACTTTATGATTCTGTGACTCTAAGAAAGCAGCCAAGTTCTCTGTAATGATGCAAATGCAATCTTTAAATGCCTGAACTTTGAGAAAGCCTGCAATGCAAATCCTGCTTTGCCCTTTCCTATGGGCAGAATGAGACATACAATACCAGACTTGTGCAATGTCCCTAGTACAGCAGCTGTGTGATATGGAAGACATTAGCAGTGGTAATCTGAAAGGATCCCAACACCAGGATGCTGGGACTGACTGTGGCCCCTATCAGCAATGCAGTAAGTCTGTAATTGGCGTTTGTAGGCAGTCACAGATTTCAGCAAAGATAAAGAATCCTGTTCCAATATTGACCCTTTAGTTATTGTTTCAGGTAATTTGGACTGATGATTATTGGCTGTTATGTGAATGAACTAAACATCATTTTTCAGGATAGTGAAAATCTCCCCCTTGGTGAATTTTGCACATTGTGCCAGTGTTGATGCCAGCTGCGAGAATCCTACACCTGAAAAGCATACAAGGACGAATGAAAACCCCACTGGAAAATGTGGAGGCACGGTGTTCTGCCAGGTATTGAGACATCAAAAATGTGCAGATAATTAGTCTACTTTTGGGGAAAGCTGACTTTCAAGAGCATTTTGCTGTTTGTTTTCCTGTGTTCTATGAATCAATTTTTACCCTCATCTGTTTACAATCACAAGCTTGTAACTGCGTTATGGTGTATAAAACATGAAGGCACAAGTGGGTATTAAGATGCCACCTGTAAAGAATCCCAAAGTTAAGCTCAAAGGTTGCTCCCAAAAAAGGTTTTCTAGGCCTCTGCACTTTGCTTCACTTACTTGACATTCTATCACTTTGCTGCATCCCTCTTCCCCACCACTCTCACACGGCTGCTATTCTCCTGCTCCATCATCACCCACACCCTGAGCCATGCTGTTTCCTGCAGTGTGATGTTCACCGGGCAGTTTTCCACCTGGGTCATCAACACAGCCACGACAGTCTAGAGATACCTACGTGCAAGTGGCAGGTTGCACTAGGACAGCAGCTTTAACTAGTGGGCACTTGGTCCCAAACTAACCCAATGACAATTACAAACATTTAAAATTGACCAGGATCTGTTGCAGTTTCCTAATCAGCTAATGCCACCAGCCTTCTTTGAGCCAGTCTTGCTTTCCTTAGTGAGATTTGCTTTTTGCATCATAATTAAACTCCTTCAGGGTTGGAAGCATTTCCCAAAGATGGGGCAGGTCTTGTGGTCACAGGTTGTTGATAAATATGGGTTGAAGGCTGAAATATTCTTTCACTCTCCTCCAACAAAAGGCATGTGCAAATCTCAATATGAGCACGGGATGGTCCTTGTACGTTGAAATTTGGAGAGTTGATCTGTGTGCTTCACTCCAATTATTCCTCACACAATACCAAGAACAGATTCCTCATCACCACCTCCATACATTTATTCTCATTTTTAGCCCAATGTGAAATCACAGAAATGACAATGACAGAGAATGGGGACTTTCGGCCCTTTGAGTCAATGTCAGCTCACCACAACAGCTCTCTCTGGAGCACTGAATTAGTATGTTTTCAAATTTCAATTCAATTCTGGTTTGAAAGCCATAATTGAATCTGCCACTATTATCTTGCAAGGTAATTGTTTCCAGGTTTTTAACCACTTATAGTGCAAAATATGTTTTTCCTCATGTTGTCCTTTCATTCTTTTGCCAATCATATTAATTCAATGTCCTCTGGTGTTTGACCCTTCTGTCTAAGCCTTTCAGTCTAGTCCCCTCATTCCCTTGAGCACTTCCATTCTTCCACTCCTGTGGAAGCCTCTGAGCTACTTGAACAAGCTATTTTGTTGCAGATTTCTGATTTTTTTTGCCCATCCCATGTCATATTTTCTCTCTGTAGCTTACTTGTAAAATATTCTATTATGCAGTTTTCATTGATAAAACTACAAATTATAATCTTAATATAGTATAACAATAAGATAACATATACTCTATGCACGTTCAGATAGCTCTGATCTGAAGCTTACTGTGGACCCATCCTAAAGTATTTGACAATAAATATATTTCTCTGGCATTGTCCCTCAGGTTTCATATTGCTACTATACATGGTCATTCTGTGAAATGCACATGGGTTTGTGCTACTGAACACAGGCATGTTAAGTGGTTGCAAGTTTAGACAAAATGTACACAGCCTTGACATTTACAAAAACCCAGAACTGCTTAGGCTCCAGCAAAACTCACACTTCTTGACTTCAATCTAAATTCTGACAAACTCTCAAGAAAGCAATGTGACTTGAGTTTAGATAAATTAAAGCAAGTCACTCCAGATTGATTGCCAAAGCAGTCATTTACAAAAGACATATTGGCATGAAGATGAAGGGATTGTTCAATCTCTGTCTGATAGTTTAATGACTGCAGAAGGACTTTCTGCTTTTGTGATGAAGAACAAAAGAACTGAAAGAATTTGGAGGTTTTACAACGAGCCCTGTTACTGTAGTTATTTAATCACAGACTTTAGCTGAGGTGCATTGTAAACTTCCTATTGAATGGAGAAAGGCTTAGGAAGCGTAGAGCATTAGTATGCAATTTTAGTACAATTCAACAACAAATAAACAGAACTGCATTGCCTCAGATAAAACCATGGACAAATCCTCTCTAAAGTGCAGAAATAGATTCTCAACTTGCACCTGAACTTAAAATATATGTCAGCTGTATGTAACAGAGATAATGCACCTTCCATTTCCCGTTCTGATGGTTTCTAATTTCCAGCTTTTCACAAAAATACAGCTAAGAAAATACATGCTTTTAGTGATCTTGATCTGTTATATGGTTCTAGTTCTTACCAGGGGTCTGTCAGATGAAATATTATTGGTTCTCTTTCCACAGATGCTGCCTGACCCTGACCTGCTGATTGGTTCCAGTTTACTATTTTTATTTCATATTTATAGCAGCTGCAGAATTTTTAAAAAATTTCATTGTATGCTGGTGATAGGAATTTGCCAAAAGATATGTGGCATGTGGGAGTAAGTGGGCTCCACGATTTTCCATCACTGCTCTGGAAACCCTACCTCTGGAAAGTGAAACTGCTCAATGACCAAATTGAAGCATGTGAAATTAGTCATCAAATCACAATGAGAATACAAAGGCTATCAATCTGCTTCAAGATTACCATCTGAGTGTTTCTGAGTGGTAAAAAAATACTATTTTTAAATAATCAATTTATCTTCCCCAACAGTTCTTAAATATCATCTGAAAACAATCAAATAGTTATAAACACATTTTATAAAACACCACAAAAATCCAACATGTAAACTCTGCCTTTTCACTCTAGGCTTTGAACAGCACATCTGGATCTAGTTGAGGGCATCCAATTCTTCAGATAGACTGTTGCTTCAGGGCCAAATGTTTTTTTGATGATACTCTTGTGAAGCAGCATGGGATCTTTATGACATTAAAGACACAAGAAGTTGCTGCATAATATGGAATTGGTACAGAAATGCCCCCACAAAGCCAGAGAGTCGCGCCCTAGAAATTTGGAAGACAGAGTTAATTTGCCTTATTTTATCCTTTACCTGTTGGAATGTTTTCCATTTTTTACTGTTTTGATTCATAATTCTGACAAGAATTAAAAATGTTTATAGAAATCTTAATATATGATAAAAATATAACTTTTGATATGTCTCCAAATATTAGAGACATTTATAAACTTTTAAACTGTAAAATTTTTAGCACTTGAACTGCCAAGTTAGATAAGGCTCAGACCAAATGTTAATAAATGGGACTAGTGTAGATAAGTGCAATGGTCAACATGGACATAGTGGGCCGAAAGGCCTGTTTCAATGCTGTACAAATCAATGACCCTAGTCTAGGTTTTAAAAGAAGTCAAAGTTCTGTCTCCAGCTTTGCCTACTATCAAAGGGTGTTCTGGAGGTAGGGCATCAGGAGTCCTTTACTCAAATCTGGGCTGTTATTGAGGTCTACCAGCAGATACCTCCTGGAAGTGGAGGATCAGCTCAATGCATCTTCTTTCTGTATGTGCAGATGTGTAGGGACCACAGGTGTTGTCTAGGTGCTGGGACAAATCCACTAACACCCAACCACTCATTGACATAAATCAAACCCAATCTTTGTTTTCATATATATATAAAGCAGGTACACTTTGCCTCAATTGGCATTTATCTGTGTGATGTGCTGCACTGTATGATAACCAGAATAGCACAGATACACCTTTATTAAAGACTCATTTACATGTGGCAGAAGGAAATAAAAGTAATTCACTTGCATGTTTGTAGCTTATTATCTGAATGGTGGCCGATTAGGAAAAGGGGAGGTGCAACGAGACCTGGGTGTCATTATACACCAGTCATTGAAAGTGGGCATGCAGGTACAGCAGGCGGTGAAAAAGGAAAATGGTATGCTGGCATTTATAGCGAGAGGATTCGAGTACAGGAGCAGGGAGGTACTACTGCAGTTGTACAAGGCCTTGGTGAGACCACACCTGGAGTATTGTGTGCAGTTTTGGTCCCCTAATCTGAGGAAAGACATCCTTGCCATAGAGGGAGTACGGAGAAGGTTCACCAGATTGATTCCTGGGATGGCAGGACTTTCATATGAAGAAAGACTGGATGAACTGGGCTTGTACTCATTGGAATTTAGAAGATTGAGGGGGGACCTGATTGAAACGTATAAGATCCTAAAGGGATTGAACAGGGTAGATGCAGGAAGATTGTTCCCGATGTTGGGGAAGTCCAGAACGAGGGGTCACAGTTTGAGGATAGAGGGGAAGTCTTTTAGGACCGAGATTGGGAAAAACTTCTTCACGCAGAGGGTGGTGAATCTGTGGAATTCTCTGCCACAGGAAACAGTTGAGGCCAGTTCATTGGCTATATTTAAGAGGGAGTTAGATATGGCCCTTGTGGCTACGGGGGTCTGGGGGTATGGAGGGAAGGCTGGGGCGGTGTTCTGAGTTGGATGATCAGCCATGATCATAATAAATGGCGGTGCAGGCTTGAAGGGCCGAATGGCCTACTCCTGCACCTATTTTCTATGTTTCTATGTTTCTATGTTTCAAACATCTGTCTGGAGCCCAGGGTGATGAGGAGGTATTTCTACACACCCAGGAAGTAAATTAGTATAGATTGAAAGAGAGTACCAGAAAGGATGCAGTCAACAAATGGGTAGATAGTCTGTGTCTTTTTCCCTGGGTAGACATGTAACATACCAGGTGTCATAGCTTTAAAGTGAAAGGGGAAAGTTTAAATGAGATTTATGAGGTAACGTTTTTTCAGACAGGACATGGTGGTAGGTACCTGGAACACACTGCCAGAGGAAGTAGTGGAAGCAGATACAATAGTATCTCATGTCATGAGTAAACTAGGTTCCATTTACCTGTAGGACGACAATAGTAGGGAACATAATGTTCATCAACCATTGCTCTTAGTAGCATTGTGACTTCCAAATAAGAAGGTTCTTGGTTCAATGTCCACTCCAGAGATATTAGCACAAAAATGTAAGTTAACACTCCACTCTGAGACTGAAGTGGGGAGTTCAGTGCTGAAGTTGCAGTATATCGGATGGTAAGTTAAATCAGGACCGTGTCTGCTCATCCAGATGATGCAGAAAATGACATGATGTTGTTTAAAAGATAATAGAGGTTAACCACAATACATTGACCAACACTGATCCCTTACACATTTCTTAAAACAGATTATCTGATTATTTACATGCTACTTCTGTGGGAGCCCCCTGCGTGCAAATCAGCACATCAGTGTTCAAAAACTTCAAAAACCACTAGTTGGTTATTAAGATACTTCAAAGAGTGTGAACAGCATAAAAGAAATTCTTTCTTTTTTACCCAGTTATACATACAGACTATGAAAAGATATTGAGATATACTATGTCTGAATTTCATCTCTTAAAATTGGATAACATACTTCAGAGCCAAGATTATAGGTCAAAGGAAAGAAAGGTTCAACTTGCATCCATCTGTTCCATAACTAAAATGAAATGCTTCACATATTCCAAGCCACATCAATGAATATCCTTCACTCTGAGAATGAAAACCATGAAATATTTTAAGCACGCATAAAGAGGCTAATATGTATTACATACAAGCCAAACTTTCAGCTTTGATACAAATTATCAATAAGTAGTTAATCCAGGATGTGAGGTCAACTAATTAAATTGCCAGTGAATAGCAGAATGTTATTTGTCATGTAGAACTCATTCTCTCCAATAAAACTGTGTCTCAGAACTCATGAATGAGGGTGAATACCAACTTGGCATGTATGTTTTTATAACACAAGGGTTTGTGGTTGGGTGGGCCAGGTGTCTTTCATTGTGAAATCTAATTACTGGAGTTCTTTGATGGTTAAGGTTTGTCTGTCCAGGGCACTTGCTGATTGAAAAAACAAGTAACATCTGTGGATGTTACTGGGGCCAAGAGACTGTGTAAAACAGACACAGGATCTCAATGACGGCTAGTAATCCTTAAGAGTAAGGAAGGGGAAAAGGAGCAACACTAATCGCACCTTTGACGAATGAGCCAACATCAATGATACTCTGGCAGCAACAATATAGGACAGAATACTGCAAAATGTTTGAACTGGGGTTTTCAAGCCTAACCACAATCCTACTAACTCATAATAACTTACAATTGTATTTTCACTGCCCCCCCACCCCGTGAATCCTTGCTCCTTCGACTGAACTATGCAATGGCTCACAAAATACATACGAAGATCTCTTTAACGCTTTTATTACTGAAACCAAACTAAATAGCAATTTCAGATTTAAATTCTGATTTCTCTATTTTCAGCACTTGTCTTCTACAGTCATATCTTTGTGAATTTTAGACAAAAGATTGGTGTGCATCATCAGTTTCAAGTAAAGCACCCTCCAGTTGGTTACAAACTGCAGACTTCAATAGGTCCAGTCAAGGTGATCATTCATTTATTTATTACATCCAAGGGAGTAAAAATCTTTATGTTGCATCTCTGTCACAATGTGCAAGCAATAAGGAAGGGAAATGTGGGAGGATATTGCCCAGATGCTAAGATTAGATACATATTGTTTTGTATACATGTATGTAGTCAGATATGCAATCAGATCAATGTGTATTGATAAATCTGATGGCCTGGTGAAAGAAGCTATCCCAGAGCCTATTGGTCCTGACCTTAATGCTGTGGTACTATTTGCCAGACGGAAGCAGCTGAAACAGTTTGTTGTTGGGGTGGCTGGAGTCCCTGATGATCCTCTGGGCCGTTTTTACGCACCTGCTGCTGTAAATGTCCTGAATAGAGGAAAGTTCATATCCACAGATGTGCTGGGCTGTCAGCACTGCTCTCTGCAGTGCCCTGCGATTGGGGAAAGTACAGTTCCCATACCAGGTGATGACACAGCCAGTCAGGATGCTCTCAATGGTTGCCCTGCTGAAAGTCCTGAGGATTTGGGGACTCATGCCGAACTTCTTCAGATGCCTGAGGTGAAAGAGGCACTGTTGTGCTTTTTTCACCACACAGCCAGTACGCACAGTCCAGGTGAGGTCCTTGGTGATGTATATATCGAGGAACTTGAAACTACTCACCCACTCAACTACAGTCCCATTGATGTCAATAGAGGCTAGCCTGTCTCCGTTCCTCCTGTAATCCATAATCAACTCCTTCATTTTTTCGATATTGAGGCACTCTACCCCACTGTCATCAAAACAGACCTGATACACTTATGTCCTTTAGGGAAAGAATTCTGCTGTCAGTCTGTATGTGACTCCAAATCCACAATTTGGTATTTGGTACAGAAACAAGGAACTGCAGAAAGGTGAAGCTGGTACGAAACTGCTGGAGGAACTCAGCCAGTCAGCCAGCATCTGTGGATGAAATAGGCAGTCAACGCTTCAGCACAAAACTCTTTTTCTCCCTCCTCTTTTCTGGCAGGTCCAGATAAAGGATCTCAATCCAAAACATCAACTGACCCCTTCCCTCCACGGATGATGCCTGACCGGCTGAGTTCCTCCAGCAGTTTGTTTTTTGATTCATGTTTGATTCTCAACTGCTCATGCAGAACACTGACTTCAACAGTAGTTAGGGATAAGCCATAAACGCTAGTCTTATAAACAACGTTCACATTCTATAGTTAAATTTTAGAAAAATCTTCACATAAAACATGTCATGAAATGAACTACTAGTTAGTGTGAGCAATGCCCCTCAGAAGCATGGAATGTTTTTGGTCATGCTGACTGAATGCAGAATGTTGGTCTGGTTAGTGCAACAGATCTATTACTCCTTCAGCTTGAACCATTAGACAATTATCTAAAGAAACTGACAAGACTAAGATTAATGACTACTCCCGGGAACAGAATGTTTTTGTGTTCTTTCTGGTAACAATGTATCTGTAGATTACCAAGAGATACAGTACAGTGTTGAATAAGTAAAATGATGTTGCCCATTATTTAAAGAAAAACACTTTATGAAGACTGCATCTTGATGAAAACTCCATGTTTATTTAGACAAAGATGGAAAGTACAGGGTACGTCCCCAATACAATGACTCCACACTCAGACCATTCAACTGTGAAAACCTTACATTTGGAGTTGGTTTTAGTTAATGTAAATGTGTGGAACGAAAGGGCAAGAAGACACAAGATAGGTCTTAGAACTTGTCCCCATACTTATGGTGCTATTTATGCACCAGAATGAATTTTTTCCCCTTTTGTTTCTATTAGGTGATGGTGCTCAATGGTGACTCCTCCATGTTCACCTACAAAAACAGCTTTTTCCTTTTCAGGGTGGATAGGGTTCTATTGAAGACTCTGACTTGGAGTCACACTCTGACTTCAGTTCCTTGTGGTGGTGAGTCCTGCTCCCGGGGGCTTATGACCGACCGCTTTCTGATATCCCAAGGACGCGGCCTAGAAGACGAGCACGCCTTCAGGGTTCCAAGGTTTTGTGGCCCTGCGAACGAGGCAGCTGAAGCAATGCAGGAGAAAACGGAACATCGGAACAACAGATCAGCTGTATTTGGTGAGTGTCTCCCTCTCACTGTCATTGGTGAGGAGAGATTGTTGCCAACTCTCGGGGCGGAGAACTCAGAAATAAAAGCAGCGCAACAACCTTTAACAGCGTAAATCAGCGAGTTGTGTTGCTATGCCTCCCCTCTCACTGTGAAAGAGGAGACCTCTTTTTCTCTTTATTAGGGAGAGAGAGGGACAGAGCTGAATAATTAGTGCTTTTGTTGTACTGCAGATCATGGTCTTTATTGGGGGCTTTGCTATTGCTTGTTTGGTGGATGCTGATGCTTTTTTTGCAGAACTGGGTGGGGGTGGGGGAGGGTTGTTGCTTTGTTGCTGCTTGTGCGCGGAAGAGGATATAGCGGGGTTTGAAGTTCCAACATTTTAACTGTCACTCATTCTTTGGGGCACGTTTATGTTTTCAGACGTCCTCATGGATGTCTGCGAAGAACAAGAATATCAGGATGTATATTGCATACTTTTCTCTGATATTAAATGGAACTATTGAACTATTAAATTTTGGTTAATTAAAATAACAATATTTATATTTGAGATAACAGCCTTTCGATGTAATGCTGTTTGGTCTGGCAAGCAAACATCGAAGCAGTTCAAGAAAGAAACCCTGAGCTGACAAGCAAATGCTTGACAGAAAACAATTTCTATTTGGATTGCATTCTAGAATCTATTATTAAGAAAGAAGGAATATAACAATAATAAAATAATAAGATTGGATAGAGTCAATGTGGATTTATGAAAGGAAAATCATGTTTGTCAAATCTGTTAGCTTATGTGGTAAAACCTGACAGAACAAAGAAAGGGGATGCAATTCATGTTGTGATTTCTGGTAAGATGGGGGCTTCCGACAAGATGGCAGCATGCACCATCGCAGCGGCCTCTCTAGGTCCAACCAAAGGTATAATTGTTCTCCCCTTATGCCCTTTTTTACAACCCCAAGTCATCGCTGGACATTAAGAACATAAGGTACTGCAGGTCTACCCATCAGCGAGTATCCTACATTACCAATGGTAGCGATGCAGCTAGACTTGTTGCATACCGTCATGTTGCCGCATGGACTTGTTGCTTACTGTTGTTAAGCGAAGGCAGGGTGCAGTCCAACAGATGGTGCCAATGATTGTCTTGGACATTTTCATTCTGATACATCCTGATATTCTTGTTCTTCGCAGACATCCATGAAAACATAAACGTGCCCCAAAGAATGAGTGATCGCAAAACCCTGTTGGACATTGGTAATGTAAGATACTGCAAGTCCGCTTCACTGGTTGAGTGGTGAGACTGACGGCGGGGCAGCTGCATTGCCTCAGTTGTTGCGTGGACCAGGCTCTCATGCTGCAGTGTCGCCTGTTGCAGCTGCTCAGGGGAGGAGACACCAGAGGCAGTGTGGGAGAGAGCAGAGCAGCGGGTGTGCTAGAATCTGTACTGGGTTGGGGGCTACCCCCTCCCATCGGTGCTGCCCTCTGGTGTTCACTCAGTGGAGGCAGCTAGACCAGGACAACATCCCATACACCATCACTCTACAGGCCTTGCCACTCGGGAACTTGGGCTATATTTTTATTTGTGACTGTATATTTTAACTGCTATCATGCTATATGTGCGATATGTGCTGTGCGCTGTGTGATGTTGACACCACATTTTGCACCTTAGCGTCAGAGGAACGCTGTTTTGTTTGGCTATATTCTTGTGTGTAGTTGAATGACAATTAAACGTGAACTTGGATTTGTACTTTTACAAGGTCTTCAATAAGGGAAGCACAGATATTAGGGTCTGAGTGGCTTCCTCAGCTTCTATTTCGTGTGCTATTGTGTGTTCTATGAGGCATACTTTCAAAGCTGATTAAGGTGTTAATGCAATAAAGTTCAAAAGTGGTAGATTCATTAGTTAATGCAACATTATGGAAGCAAACCACATAAGCGAAGTCCCCTTCCATCCTGAACACTTTCTCTCCTCCCCCATCACAAAGCCTGAAAGTATGTACCACCAGGCTCAAGGACAGCTTCTACCCCACCATTATTAGGCTATTGAATGGACCTCTTGTACGATCAAATGGAATCTTGACCTCTCAATCCACCTAATTATGACCTTGTACCTTATTGTACTTTATCTGTAACTGTAATACTAGATTCTTCATTCTGTTATTGTATTATTGATAGAACATAAAACAGTACAGCATACTACAGGTACTTCAGTTCACAATGTTCTGCTGACCTTTTAGCCTACTCTAAGATAAATTAACCCTTCCCTCCCATATCACCCTCCAGTTCTTATCATCCATGTGCCTATCTAGAGTCTCTTAAATGTCCCTAAAGTATCTGCCTCTACCACCCTACCTAGCAGCACGTTCAAGCACCCACAACTTCTTGAGTAAAAAAATTACCTCTGACATCCTCCCCACACTTTCCTCCAATCACCACAAATTTGTGCCCTACACTGACTCAGTAAACGATCCCTCCATGACGTCCTCCACAATTAGCAATGCCACTCCCCAACTCTTTTACCTCTCGCCCTGCACTTTTGAAACATCTAAACCCTAGAACATCCAGCAGCTATCCCTTGCTTTGTGATAGACAAGTCTCTGTAATGACCACACGTCATGGTTCCATGTACTGACCCATGCTCTAAGTTCATCACCCTTATTCTTGATACTTCTTATAGTAAAATTGACCCATTTCAACCCATCCAGCTGACTGCATTCATTCTCTGTCCACTGCTATCCTTCCTCACAGTCTCTCTACACGCTACCTCTACCTTTACACAAACTAATCCATCCTCTGACATATCATTCTAGTTCTTATCGCCCTGCCAAACTACTTTACCGATGTACTGATGTCATAAAATGAACTGTATGATTGGCATTCAAAATAAAATTTTCTCATATCACTACATGAATTCTAACACTTGATTACAACAAAATGCGACTTAAATGTATACAGGACATCCCAAGTATATCCAGCGCCATGCCAACTTAACAATAACCCAGAACTTCCATTCAGCAGTGAGAGCCTGTCACTTGCCAGTAATCTCACGGAGGCCATACCATAAAGATTAAGCAGACAGTATAGTATCAGGATCTATGTATCCAATGTGATTGGCAAGCAGTGCACCCTGTGTGAGATGTATGGGTTCTGGCAATATTGAAGTCATCAGAAGTGCATAGCAGCCAATCAGATAAGGAAGTTCTCGCAGAGCACAAGATGCACAAAAAGTAAAAATCACTCAGTTTTATAACCTTTTATAAAAAATAAACGGGTGAGAATTTTGTTTGATTTTTCAGGAATAGAGAGGTTGTTCGGCGGTAATTAGGGCTTCATATATTCTTAGAGCTCCCACTTCCATCCTATTTACAGCAGTTCAAAAACTTCCAGAATAAGAATTGAAAGGTACCAGAGAAATTCATAACAAATATCTAGTTCTGAATTAACTGAATCCACAAATATTGCAACAACGCACCTTGCTTTATCAGTGGACAAAACAAGTACCTCTGACTACTTAAGTGTTCTGTTTATCTGTGCACCTACAGATACCATCTCTGCCATTTTGCAAGGAGTTGATAACGGGCTAATAATTTTACTGACTTGACAATTGTCGGTTCCATGCTAATTTGTGACTAATGATGAAAACTCATTTAACTTTATGCAAACCCAGCTGTTGTAACATATTAATTAATACAAGGTTCAGAACTTGAGCAACAGCAGTTGATGTAATACCCCAGCCAATAATTCAATGAAAATATAGATGTTTGTGTGTTGTTGATATTTTTGGCACCTAGCAGGATAATGGCAATGTTCCCAGATCAAAGTTTGCCATTTTCTATTGCCCAAATATTCCAATCCTTGTACTAGCTTGAATACCTTTTGTATGTTTTCCTGAGTAAAGACATTTTTAAAAGTTGCAGGATTCATTTTAGTAGAAGCCAAACAAATCCTAAGAATCCATTTGGTGAAACTGTTGCTGACACACCTCTTTAATTTCCAAAAACAGCCTTCAAGAAGGCAGCACATACACAGAAAATGGTAAGCTTTGTGAAGTCATAATATATCCAAGGTCCCTTCAGTTTACTACTGTAAAAGTTAAAGTTTCTAACCCTCCAAATAACTCAGCAGTATAACTTCTCCTTTCAGTACAAGGAAACATTGGCTGAGAAATAGCCAACTGTTTCAAATCTGAGCAATTGGCAAGTCCAGGGCTTGAGGCCTGGTGTTTTTTGATTGGCGGCTCTTTGGGGTTGATGCCAAGGATCGAGACCTGAGAATCAAATCAGAAGTCCAGTAACCAGAGCCCTGAGTCTGCAAATCTCTACGAGTCCGCTGGGGAAGTTGAAGCCCAGTGTCTGCGAGCTTGAGTCTGTGTCCAAGATTGCTGGAGGCTGGGGGCTGGAGAAGACAGCCTGTCCTGAGGATAGATGACTGTGTGTGCATGTGGGTGAGAGGGTGGAATGGGGATGTTTTGCTGCTTGTTATGTTCTGTTTTGTTGTGTTTAATGTTGTTCTGCTGAGCATTGTGGGCTCTGGAATGTGTAGCCACACTTGCAGCCTACTCCCAGCATCTCCCCCATTTCACGCACAAATGCTCTCACCCCATCCTCCTGCCACCCCACTAGGAATAGGGTTCCCCTTGTCCTCACCTACCAGCCTCCGGGTCCAACATATTATTCTCCGTAACTTCTGCCACCTCCAACGGGATCCCACCACTAAGCACATCTTTCCCTTCCCCCCTCTCTCTGCATTCCGCAGGGATCGCTCCCTACGCAACTCCCTTGTCCATTCGTTTCCCCTCATCCCTCCCCACCGATCTCCCTCCTGGCACTTATCCTTGTAAGCGGAACAAGTGCTACACATGCCCTTACACTTCCTCCCTCACCACCATTCAGGGCCACAGCCAGTCCTTCCAGGTGAGGCGACACTTCACCTGTGAGTCGGCTGGGGTGATATACTGCGTCCGGTGCTCCCAATGTGGCCTTTTATATATTGGCAAGACCCGACGCAGACTGGGAGACTGTTTCGCTGAACACCTACACTCTGTCCGCCAGAGAAAGCAGGATCTCCCAGTGGCCACACATTTAAATTCCACGTCTCATTCCCATTCTGATATGTCTATCCATGGCCTCCTCTACTGTAAAGATGAAGCCACACTCAGGTTGGAGGAACAACCCCTTATATTCTGTCTGGGTAGCCTCCAACCTGATGGCATGAACATTGACTTCTCAAACTTCCGCTAACGCCCCACCTCCCCCTCGTACCCCATCTGTTATTTATTTATACACACATTCTTTTTCTCTCTCTCCTTTTTCTCCCTCTGTCCCTCTGACTATACCCCTTGCCCATCCTCTGGGTTTTCCCCCTCCCCCTTTTCCTTCTCCCCGGACCTCCTGTCCCATGATCCTCTCATATCCCTTTTGCCAATCAACTGTCCAGCTCTTGGCTCCATCCCTCCTCCTCCTGTCTTCTCCTATCATTTTGGATCTCCCCCTCCCCCTTCCACTTTCTAATCTCTTACTATCTTTTCTTTCAGTTAGTCCTGACGAAGGGTCTCGGCCTGAAACGTCGACTGTACCTCTTCCTAGAGATGCTGCCTGGCCTGCTGCGTTCACCAGCAACTTTTATGTGTGTTGCTTGAAGTTCCAGCATCTGCATATTTCCTCGTGTTAACACATTTCACTGTGTGTTTTGATGTACACATTATGCTGTGTACATACATCTATTGATGCTTCTGGACACATCTTCAGTGATGTTCCTGGAATCATCGGGTGTTTCGGGTCTTTCAACATCATACAACCTCCTCCAGGTGACCCAGCCGGGGCTGATCAGACCCCAGCTTGTGTCCAGATGGCTAGCTACTTATGACTCCATGGCTCCCCTCTTTTGAGCCACAGCCATCTTGAGGCCCTCTCTGCCGCATTGGTGGTACTGCGGATGGCTTTCCTCTTCCTCTCTCCCTCGATGCCCAAATTGCTGAAGGCTCTGGCTAAAGAACGGGCTATGAATCCCCTACAACCAACCTCCACTGGGAAACAGCTCGCTCTCCATCCAGCCTGGTGACAGTTGCTGACCAGTCCTGTGTACTTGGAGAGCTTCCTTTCAAAGGCCTCCTCCAAGCTATCTTCCCATGGGACTGTCAGCTCCAGCAGCACCACTTGCTTAGTAGACTCAGAAACTAGGACAATGTCTGGTCGCAGGGTGGTGGCTGCGATGTGGTTGGGGAACTTCAGCTGCCCTTCGAGGTCCACCAACAGCTGCTAGTCCCTCACAGAGGTCAGAATGCCTGCAGATGTTCTTTTGGCGGGTATTGGCTGCTCCCCAGCTCTGACAAAGGCAATGGTCTGCTTGGAGGGTCGGGACCACTTCGCCCACTCAACTCCTGCGCTGATGGCTTCAGCGATGGTCTTCAGGACCTGATCATGCCTCCACCTGTACCGCCCCTCACCAAGTGCCCTTGCACAGCTGCTGAGGATGTGCTCCAGGGTTCCTCGCTTGGAGCACAGTGGGCACGCAGATGACTCTGCCTTGCCCCATGTGTGCAGGTTTGATGGGCTTGGAAGCACATCGTACACTGCCTGGATGAGAAATTGGATGCGGTGTGGTTCGGCTTTCCAAAGATCAGCCCAGGTCACTTTCCTCTCAACCGCATTCTCCCATCTTGTCCAAGCTCCCTGCTGCTTCATTCCCACCACCTTGCAGGCTCTCGTCTCCTCCACTACTGCTCTCACCTCCTCCTGAACTAGACAACGCCTTTCCTTCCCTCTGGTGTCCATTTGGGGAGTTGGAAAGGATCCTAGCCCAGCTCGGTCTTGTGTGACCGCTCCCACCAGCCTCTTGTGACGTAGCCTCGCCTCTGCTTCCTGAACAGCTTCCTCTGCCCTCCACTTCCTGCCAGTACTTACTTGGATCCCTGCTCCAGCCACCTTCAGGTCACTTGAGTCCCTATACTGTAGCACTTCTCTGGCTCTTGTTACCTTGAATTCTTCCTCCAAGGATTTGAAGGGCAGTTGCAGTTTGTTGTGGTGTCCATAGAGTGCGATGCTGCTCAGGCTCTTTGGCAGCCCCAGCCATCTCCTGAGGTGGTTGTTAACCCTCCTCTCTAAGGTTTCGACTTTTGAGATCGGAACTGCATAGACGAGGAGGGGCCACAGGATTCTGGGAAGAATACCATGCTGATACACCCAGCCTTTAAACTTCCCAGGTAGGCCAGACTTGTCCACAGATTTCAGCCAGCCATCCAACTCAGTGCAGGTTACCTGAATGGATGTTGTGTCCCTCAAAGAGCTGTCAAAAACTTTGCCTAAGCTCTTGACTGGCTTTTCTGTGATGGCTGGGATGGCTGTGCCTGCGATGCTGAACCAAAACTTGTTCTCCACCTTCCCTTTCCTCAGCACCATCGATCTTGATTTGGCAGGTTTGAAACGCATCCGGGCCCACTCCACCAGCTTTTCGAGCCCTTGCAGAATCCTCCGGCAGCCTGGGACTGATTCTGTGGTGACTGTGAGGTCATCCATGAATGCCCTGATAGGTGGTTGCCGTTGAGCGGAATTCATTCTGGGCCCTCTGCACTCTGGTTCAGCAGGCTTAGTGAGCATGTTCATGGCTAGGGAGAACAGTGTCACTGAGATAGTGCACCCTCTGATGATGCCGATCTCCACCCTGTGCCAGGTTGATGTAATTGCTCCTGAAGAGACCCTCATCCTGAAGTTGCAATAATAATCAGCGATAAGGTCTCTGCTTCTGCTGGGGACGTGATATTTGGTCAGTGTAAGCTGCACCAGCTTGTGCGGAATGGAGCCATATGCATTTGCCAGGTCGAGCCACAACACTGACAGGTTGCCCTTGTTCTCTCTGGCCTCCCTGATGAGTTGTGTCACCACACCGATGTGCTCCAGACAGCCCGGCATCGTTGAAATGCCACCCTTCTGGACTGATGTATCAATATAGGTGTTCTTTGCTAGGTAGGTGCACAACTGGTTGGAAACGGCACTGAAGAAGATCTTTGCCTCGACGCACAGCAGGGAGATGATGCGAAACTGATCTATCTGGGTGGCATTTTCCTCCTTCGGGATCCACACCCCTTCAGCCACTCTCCACTGTTCTGGGATCTTCCCCCTTCTCCAGAAGATTCTCAGGATCTTCCACAGACGCAGCAGGAGTTTGAGGCAATTCTTGTACACTTTGTACGAGGTGTTGCTTGGTCCTGGAGCCGAGCTTGCCCTTGCTTTGTGGACGACCTCTCTGACTTCCTTTAGTTGCAGCTCTGACATGTCGAACTGCACATCCAGTTCAGGTGGGTCTATTAGGATGTCGCACTCTCCCAACTCCTGCTCTTTTTCAGGATCATTATATATTTTCTTCAGATGTTGGTCTATGTCTTCCTGCGAACAGGCCAGTTTCCCACTGCGCTTCTCCCCCAGTAACTCCTTGGTGAACTTGAAGGGGTTGGCAATAAAGGCAGCACGTTTTCAGGCCCTTTCACGATGCCGCCTCCGATGCCACTCTGCCCGGCGGAGGACCCTGATCTTCTTTCGTAGTACGCACATCAACTGGGCCAAGCCAATGCGCTCCTTTTCTCCTGCCTCCTGTATTATGACTTCAGCGCTTTCATCTCCTGCCTGATGTTGTGGATCCTCGGTGCTCTTTGGTTCTTCGAGTAAGATGTTTTGGAGCTTTCCTTCTCCTCTTCTCTGGACTGTTCAGCTGCGATACTAACAATAATTGTTGTCATGGCTTGCAGCTTCCTATCAACCCCTCCCTTCGGCGTTGCCTCCAGAATTTGGTTAACATCGTCATCAAACTGCTTCCACAGTGAAGTCATCTTAGCTGCAGACGATTTGATCCGCCTCCTGTTAGACCTCATGTTCGAGGGATTAGATTGCAACACTTGGAGGTTCCGGGCACTATGGGGTGACTCCGGGCCTGGCACCTCCTTCGTCTCACCAGGCTGGACACCTGCGCGTTGTGCTGCTCCTGCTCCCGCCAGACACTTCATCCTCGCTTGGTGGACCTTCAAGCAGCGATCGTTCTTGCAGATTTTGCCACATGCACACTGCTTCCTCATCGTCGTTTGTTCATTGCCTGGGTCTGATGTCATTGTGTCCATCCGACTGGGGTGCTCATCCTCCCCCCTCCCTCGGGCACCCCTGGGGGTATCTTTGCTTTAGATTCATTGTAGCTTTTGTGGGGGTCTTCCTCTCAGAGGACGCAATTTGGGTTGCCAGCCCGTTCTGCCCCAGTTGCCGTCTCTCTGGGCTGTCACTGACTCTCCAGTCGTCACTCCTCTTTTCATGGTTGTCACCCAGTCTTTCCTGGTTGTCACTGATTAACTCAGGGTGTAAGCTGTGTACATACATCTATTGATACTTCTGGACACATCTTCAGTGATGTTCCTGGAATCATCGGGTGTTTCGGGTCTTGATAAATATATTTGAATCTTGAAAATAGAGCATTATTGATAAAAAAAAAATTGACATAACCATGAAAGAACGAAAAACAGTCAATGTCAGAGGGATAAGAAATAACAGCAGAAAGGCTTGGATAGAGAGAATGCCAGTGTTTAACATCTGGGGCAGCTGACAGTGGAGGAATTATGGTAGAAGATAGAATTGGAAGAACACAAGGATCTCAATTTTGAAAGAGGCTAGATATTTTTTGATGTCAACTTTGTCTGAAGGTGATCAGTTTCTCTTAGATTTCCCTAAAATACATGAAATTTCCTTACCATGAGATTTGGTTACTACCATAGAATTATATGCAAAGGAGCACATTCAGCTAATTAAGTTTGCCCTGGTTCTTTCATTGCCCAAGCACATCTATATCACTCCCTTTGCCTTTTCCCAACATCCCTGCAATTTCCATTATAGCTCTTATATATATTCATTATAACTCTTCACAAGCTGAAAGTAAACAATATAAAATTACAAAATGGATGTCAGTTGTGAAAGAAATAGAGTGAAAAATGGTTGTCAGAATGCGAAAAAGAATGCGTAAGCAAGACCTACAAGATAGTCATTATCCAGGACTAACGCAAACAGTGCTTATCTGTTGAAGTCAGTATGCTCTATTTATATTTGTAATCAACAATCAAATATTAATTTGTAAAGCAACTGTAGGCATTATCAAAAGAATAATGGCTGGTTCAGAGATCTGTAGTAAACATAATTTCACGGAATCTAATTCAAAAATATTTTGTTTATTGGCAGCAGTTTGCTAACTCTTGATCTAAACTGCTCTTGTAAGCATTGTGAAGTAATCACCAAATAAACAGCCTACATCTAAACAGAAAAAAAACCATCTTTCCTCTTCATTGGCTGCACACAGTTTAAAACCGCAGGAATGTCCTGAATAAGTTTGGAGACTGGAAATCTCTTACTGACTCTGAGGAGAATGGTAAGCAGTAAGCACACATCATTATTTTTCTCTGCATATTACACAGTCATAAATACTAGCCAAGGCTGCCTAATTTCCTGTTCCACAACAAGGAGTGTTTCAAAATCAAAATGGCTAAAGGTAAACCAAGATGGTTTTTGCAATAAGTAACTCTTTTGGAAAACAATTAAAATGATTTATAATTAAAATGAGCACCAAGTCTCAAACATCCAATCAAGTGCAACTGCACACACAATTGTAAATCTGCACACAACATTCACGGTTACCTACAATGAGCTTACTTTATTAAACTGTACTACATAAAGAACAGAACTTACGCCAATGTGATATTTGCCAAGGTTGTGGTAACAATGTTGAGCTTTTAATAATTCCAAAATCAAATCAAAAACTTAATTATTTCAACACTGGGTGCAGCCCTGCAATATTATGTCTCATAAAACATAAAACATGGAAGAATACAGGCCATTTGGTCATGATGTTATGCTGTCCCTTTAATCCACTCCTATATCAATCTAACCATTCCCTCCCATGTAGCTTCCATTTTTCTTTCATTCATGTGCCTATCTAAGTCTCTAAGTGTCCCTAGTATATCTGACTTTACTACTGCCCCTGGCAGTGCAATGCATACAATTACCACTCTGTATGTAAAACAAATGCCCCCCATACATACTTATGCCACCCCCTCCCATACATTTTTAGGTTGAGATCAGGAGGAACATAGTTCCATTGACCCTTCTGAGTTGATCATCAGATCCTATTATGTATATTAACATAGATTCTCCTTGTTTCATTAAATATATAACTGAACACAACTTTGCTGTTGGTAAAGAACTTGATATAATCTAGTTCTGTATCCAGCTCTTTGGCTATCATCTCTGCCATCTCAACTACTAGAACAACAGCACCAAGTTCAAGCCTTAGTATGGCCAGATCTGGTTTGGAAGCATCTTTGCCTTGCCCAGGATGAATCCAACTTCACTATATCCATCAGCATCTATAACTTTCAGGTATGCAACAGCAGGAATAGTTTTAGTTGATGCATCACAGAAGATGTAGACTTCTTTCTTTTGGGTTGTAGATAGTGGAATTGTTGTGTAGGCTCTTGGAATTTTCAAGCCTTTATGATCCTGAAGGGAAGAACACCACTGCTGCCACTATTAATGGTTCTCTTTCGGGAGCGGAACATCCCATCCACAAGTGTCCAAAGTCAACTCTCTTAATATGAAGTTTCCCTGGATACTGACTGAAACAGCAAATCCAAGATTTGGGCTGCTGATAGTAGATAGCACACCGTGATGCGTAAAGGGTCCTTCACTATCAGCGACCTGGAAAGTAAGGGTGTCGGTAACAAGGTCCCATCCAAGACGCAGACTGCACTGCATAGGGGGGAGGTCCTGTCTAAGATCATGACTATATAAGCCTTTGACCAGACCTTCAGATGGGAAACATTGCATGACCTCAGCACTGTTGGATGCGATCTTATGCAGGCTGATACTAGACTGTGCCAACATGTCTTGTGCTGCTTTCAGCGTGCTGACTGCTTCTTCTTCACGAGAGGATTACTTAAAACCATCATCTACATAGAATCACCTTTCTATGTACCTCTGTGCTTCAGTCCTGAATTCCTTCTCCCCCTTGAAAGATGTCCTCTCAAGGCCATAGATTGCCACAGTTGGTGAAGGATAGTTACTCTCATGCGGTACTCTGGAATCTCATGGTCCAGTTGGTGGTTATGAAACCACAAGAATCTGAGGAGGTTTTGATGATTCTCACTCACTAGGAGACTGTGGAACTTTTGTTTGATATCTGCCATCACTGCAACAGACTCAGTTCAAAGTGCATGAGGGCCCCAAGCAGACCGTTATTGAGGTCTGGGTCCCACAAGAGCACATCATTCAGTGATACACCTTTGAACTGTGCACTTGAATCAAAGACAATTCATATTTGTGCAGGCTTCTGGGGGTGGTGAACACCAAAGTTGGTCAAATATCAGTTTTCTTTGTTGGGCTATTGTGGAGACTCTACAGTAGCTCAGCATTATTGTTCCTGAAGAGTCTCTCCACAAACCCCGCCTATTGATCTTTCATTTCTGGTTTCCTTCTCAATCTGCGACTGAGGGACATGAGTCGACTGAGGGCTTGCTCCCTGTTTAGGAGGAGCTGTCATGATGAGTGAAAAGGAGGGTGCGCTACCAAACTGTTTGACCCATCTTTGCTTAACTTCATTTTTCAAACGAAGATCTCATCTTCGATGGAAGGTGCCAGCTTACAGTCATCTTTTGAGTAAGCGGAGGAAAGTATGTAAGTATGTCAGAGTGCTGGGTTTACTTACGTACGATCTTCTCTTTTTGTACAGATTCTACTTTCACAAGGTCTGAAATTACTTGGGTGCCCGTTCTCCAGGATATTAGTCTTAAAGGTGCTGACATTTAAGAAATGATTTCGGTTTCATATGGTGCTGGTGAAGCACAGCGATGACTTACCGGCAGCAAACGCAGCCATTACTTTATTATTCACACTTTTTCTTGAAAATGATCACTTGCAATCAATAGCCTGTAAATTCCTTTTCGGAGTTGTGCTTTTGAACCGCTCGTGCAACCTGGCATTTTTGCGGCATGAATTGAAGTCCCAGAGGTGCAGGGCGGTTGCAACATGGTGGTTACAGGCCAAATCGAGGCAGTGGGGAGTGAGCTAATGTTTGGCCATTGCTGGGGCAGGCCTGGAGGTGATTTGAAGTGGCAGAACTGAGGTGAGGCAGCGGGGTCCAGGCCCAAGAGAGAGGAACGACCTACTGTTTGGCCAATTTAAGTGCCGCCCCAGGTTGGAAAGGTCGAGTATGGGCCGAATCGAGCCTGCAGGGCCCAGGCCTGAGAGCGTATTGAAGTGGCAGGGCCTGGATCTGAGAGTGAGGATTGACCGAGTTAAGCACCAGGCCAGATTGGATAGGTCAGATATGGGCCGAATCGAGGCATTGGGGCCAGGAGCAAAGGATAGACTGGTGTTCAGCTTGTTGCTCCGTGAGGTTTACTTGTCTCTGCACTGAACTGAGGCTGTGGCCTGTAAGTAACGGGCTCCTGAATCGGTTGCAGTGATGACTGACTTTGTGGCTGTGAACTTACTTTTGTGAATTTCAGTTCTGAATGCTGACTTTTATTGTTTGCATGATTTGGTTTTTTCTGCACTTTGGGTGTTTGACAGTCTTCATTTTTTAAATGGGTTCTATTGGATTTCTTTGTTTAGTGGCTGCCTATAAGAAGACAAATCTCAAGGTTGTATATAGTATACTGTACATATTTTGATAATAAATACCCTTTGAACTTTGAAAGTGGGCTGATGAGCACCATCAAGGCAGACCACTCACTTTGACTCAACCCAGGTCCAATCTTTGGCATAAGGTGCATCATGCCAACCATTGTGCCATATACGTACTTTATGTGCACAGACGATGGCTCTGCCAAGCAGCAGGAGAATCTCAGCAGAAGAATCAAGTGAAGACATATTATCAGTTATGTCCTTAAGATATGAATGGCCGAGTGCAGCTTCGGGGGTTGGGACTTCATCCCTGCTCTTGGGAGAATGTTCGCACTCAGTGAGGGTTGGCAAGGGTTAAGCAGACCTCCCCTCCTATTGACTCCATAACAAATCTACTAGCTCTTCTTCGGGTATTCCAGAACATGTCTTCAGCGTGTATGGGGAAACAGCACTTTGAATACTGAATGTGTCAAAGAATGTTGACTTTGCCAATGACACATTGCTCTGATCAACCAATATCACGTTTGCCTTTATTTTTTGCTCAGGATGTCCTTTTGGCTACATGCTGGTTAGACATTCTTTTCCCAATTATTTTTTATTTATTTATTACAAACAAACAAACAAAAAAAAAAACAGCACATCCACAAAACCACAAACATAACAAAATCAAATTAAATATTGAGCAGCAAAAGGGAGAAAAATATAAAGGCAAAAGTAAACATACACAGCAGAGGTGCACCGCACCAAAAAACCTCAGATCTCACTCCGTAAGGAAGTCCAATACAGGGCCCCATATCCTTTCAAAGATGTCCCCTCTGTCCGCATTACATAGTCTCAGTCTCTCCAAATGTAAAGTATTTGCCAGTTCTCTCAGCCACGGATCATACGTAGGCACAGAGTCCATTTTCCATATTTGCAGGCTTAACTTCTTAGCAATCACTGTTCCAAATAATACAGTCATTTTTTCATACATATTGGCTGAAGATAGGGAGCTTGCTGCTCCAAGGATGGCTATGAGCTGGTCTGGTTCCCACCGCTTCCCAAAAGCCTTAGAGAAACAGTGAAAAATACTTTTCCAGTATGCATAAAGCTTACAACATGACCAGAAGGAATGTGACAAGTTATTGTTCACAGATTATGCATGATCACAGATACATCTGTTACAAACTGGTGAAACATCAGGGTAGAAACTGTGCAACTTTTCTTTGGAATAATGGAGTCTATGTATTGTTTTAAACTGTATAAGTCTGTGTCTGATGTTGACCGAACAATCATGTATACTCTTTAAGCACTCATCCCAGACCTCCTCTGCCAGTTCTATACCCAATTCATTCACCCATGCCTGTTTAAAACCTGCAGTATTCACCCGAGCTCCATTATGTAAGATCTGATAAAAATAGAATACCGCACTACGAGTAACAGGATCAAATTTATTTATTGCCTCCAGAGACTCATGTTTGCCTAAAACTTCAAAGTTAGGTATATATTTCCTAACATAATCTCAAATTTGTAAATACCTAAAAAACTAGATGCAGGGATATTGTAAACTGTTTGTAACTGCGCAAATGAGGCAAAGTTTCCATTAATATATAGGTCACCTACACTACAGATACCTCTCTGTTTCCAGGTAGAGAAAACAGTATCATTCAGGCCAGGCAAAAAGGAATGATTGTCACAAATAGGACTGTCAGTATAAGTTTTTGGGACCTTAATGTGTAGTTGAATCTGCTTCCAAATTCTTGTAGTACTGCCAGCCACGAAGCTGTTACTAAAATGTGACTTATTAACTGCAGTGGGGCTATTAAGGAGAGCTGGTAAGGAAGTCTTCTTACAAAACATTCACTCTATGAGAAACCATGCTGGGCACGAGTCTGAGGTAGAGGGTGGGCCTTTTTACCACCATGCAAGAATAGGTAGGTGGGCAGCCCAGTAATAGACATATTTTAGAGCAGGACATACCTTGGAACCCTTTTCCACATACCTCTGTGCATGAGGAAGTAGCAACATCTGATGCATGCATGGCTGGCTCACTGCCGTGCTCTGCTGCTGATGTGCTGGAACCAGTAGTAGCCCAAGCTGTTGTCCCTGAATGAGGTGCCGATATGTGCTGGTACTCTTGCACTCAGTGCAGTGTATCATAGCTTAACAGTTTTTTGCTTGCTGTGCTGTGTGTGAATGTTGATAATGGCCCTGAGTTACGCTGTCTCATTTGGCTGTATTCATGGGTATTCACATATGGATGAATGACAATTAAACCTGAACTCTTGAAGCACAATATTTTAGAAAGCATCTCCAGCCTGCAAGTGGTTTTTCTCTGAATCTTCTTGAGGGGTGAGGTTTCTTATAGGCAGGGCATTGTCTAGCGGGGTTCATGGCAGAGTTTTCTACTTCATTTTTGCTGACCGTGACAGGAGTTTTGGTTTTCCATGCTCTTGCTGAAAATCTCTCTTTGAATGAGGTGTTACCAGAAGTTGAGAGCATAAAACGAGGGTTATTTCACATTTCTGCGTGGTGGCAGACAAAGTCTACAAAGAACAAAAATGATGGACAGGCTCCTTGATACTTCATCTTATACTTGAACCCTTCAGTTATCCACTGTTCTTGCATGTTGTTCAGTAGTTTCTGCACTTTAGGGTTTATTGATCTTGCTGTGTCCAAGGAACAGAGTCCTAGTAGGTAACCCTTGTTTTTTGTAGCTCGCAGTTCCGACAACAGATCTGCAAGCTCTGGTAGCTTCGGTGGATTTTTGTGTGAGAGCTTTAGAAAATTATCGAGTCTACTGAAGAGTGATTCTTTGATGGCCTCTGAAGAGTCATTGGATTTGTACAGCCTCTTAGAATCAGGTTTAATATCACTGGCATATGTCATGAAATGTGTTGCCTTTGCAGTAGCAATACAATGCAATACATAATAATAGAGAAAAACTGTGAATTAAATAGTTAAATTAAATAAATAGGCAAAAATAGAAATAAGCAATGATGAGGTAGTGTTTACGGGTTCATTGTCCATTCAGAAATCTGATGGCAGAGGGACAGAAGCTGCTCCTGAATCATTGAGTGTGTGCCTTCAGGCTCCTGTATCTCCTCCCTGTCGGTAGCACTGAGAAGAGGGCATGTTCTGGGTGATGGGGGTCCTTAAGGATGACTGCCGCCTTTTTGAGGCATCGCTCTTCAAAGATGTCCTGGATACTATGGAGGCTAGTAGCCATGATGAAGCTGGCTAAGTTTACAACTCTCTACAGCTTATTTCGATCCTATGCAGTAGTAACCCACCCTGCCCCCCCCCCACTACCAGATGGTGATGCAGCCAGTTAGAATGCATAGTACATCTGTGAAATATGTGAGTGCTTTTGGTGACATACCAAATCTCCTCAAACTCCTAATGAAATATAGCTGCTGTTGTGCCCTCTTTGTAGCTGTGTCAATATGTTGAGCCCAGCATAGATCCTCAGAGATATTGACACCCAGGAACTTGAAATTGCTCACCCTTTCCACTTCTGATCCCTCTATGAGGACTGGTGCATGTTCCCTTGTCTTACCCTTTCTGAAGTCCACAGTCAGTTCTTTGGTCTTACTGACATTGACTGCAAGGTTGTTGCTGTGACACCTCTCAACTACAAGATATGTCTTGCTCCTGTCTACCCTCTCGTCACTCCCTGAAATTCTGCCAACAATGATTACATCGTCAGCTAATTTATAGATGCCTAGCCACATAGTAATGGGTATAGAGAGAGTAGAGCAGTGGGCTAAGCACACATCCCTGAGGTGCACCAGTGTTGATTGTCAGCAAGGAGGAGATATTATCACCAATCTGCACAGATTGTGGTCTTCTAGTGAGGAAGTCAAGGATGCAGTTGCAGAGGGAGGTACAGAGGGCCAGGTTCTGAAGCTTTTTGTTCAGAATTGTAGGAATGATTGTGTTAAACGCTGAGCTGTAGACACAGCTCTGCCACAGCATTTACATACATGTAGCTGGACTATTAATGTGATCTGCCCTAACCCTTCTTGCATGTTGCAATGGCTCCCCATCAAGCCACTTACAGAGAAGGTCTAGCTCTTTGCTAGGTTTGAGACTTAGTCCTTTCACGTCATTGCGAAAGCTTGACTTCCAGGACAGATAACTGGCAGACTGGTTGTCGAACCAGATACTAAGCCAAATCTAATGCATGTACTGCTCCTGAATGAGCATTGTGGAGACTGGTTTGCCAAATGTGTATCCTGAGATAAATGGAAGTTCAGTTTGTTCATGTCTGTGCAGATGGGATTGACATCAGCAGCAGCTCTTAAATGATGCCTTTGCTGTAGTCAAACTGTGGAAAGGGGTGTTGTGGATCTTTGTTCCTGTAAACCTTGACAGTTAATAGCTGGACTATGAGAAGATATGCTAACTGAATGGTGTGGACAGCTTCTCCTTGTAGAACTGGAGTAATGTCTTTTTTATAGCCAAAATGTGTTTGGGCATATTCTGTAGGAAGATGCTTTGGCTGCTGTGATGGCAAAGCATGACTGATTCCAGTTATAGGTACACAACTGTCTAAGTCATTTGCTGCTTCATACATCTTTCATTGTGCTGAGGCAGTCTCATCTTCATATTCTTCCTTGATCGCACTTAATATAGCTTCTACACGTGCCCCTTCCAAGTCTGTTGTCATGGTCCGGTCCGTGAAGCCCACATTCTGGTTCATGGTCCAGTCCATGGACTCAGACTCCGGGTCTTCCAGCTATCCCTGGTTTTGGTTGGGTTAATCATAGGCACCTGATTCCCATCTTGGGGCTTGGAATATAAGTAGCCTTGGGGTCAAGTGTGGGTGGCTGGTTTGTCTTGTCAAGATCCCCTAGGAGCAACCTGCCAGTGGAAGGCTAGAGTGACCATTTGCCATCTTTAGGCTGCGTTGGAGAACCATCGCCTTATGGAGCCTTGCTGTCGGTAGTCGGAGCTGTCATTGCAGTATGGATTCGGCCGTTTCCTGAGCTAGCTGAGTGGCTGTCAACCGCTCTGAGCTTGGTAGGGATCTGGCTGTTTCCGTAGCCAGCCGAGGTTGCTGCCTGTAACTGCGACTCGGAGCAACCCCGATGCAGAGATGGAACTGTATGTTGTACTTCAGTGTCTGTGTCTTGCATTTAGGTCTGTTCCCAATGCCCCCCATTGTGACATCTGTATGTGATTTCTCCATGTCTATATGAGCTTTCTCCATGCATATACGTGCTTTCTTCATTTGCGTCTCAACTTCACATTTTGGACCCACTGCTATCATTCTTGCTGCTTCAGCTTTGGTGCGAGCGCATGCTGCACCTATGCTAATTGTGACTTTGCTTGAGTGTCACAAACATGCAATAGATAAGTTACATTTTGACCTGACCTTCAGGTATTGGTGATCGACATTGCTTGCGTTGGAAGCAGACACGTCTCCAGTCTTTGGGCAATGCCTTTAAAGACGAGCATCTTTTCTCTCTACTGCCCTCGCTGTGCGTATGAACACAACTATGCGGCGAGCAAAACAACTTCTCAAAAATCACCCAAGACAAAAGCTCTCTTTGGGGTTTTTAATGAGATGCCTTACTTGTGAAAAGATATTGCTGTTTCAAGAGCAAATGAAGAGAGGATGGAGACGAATGTCTTCCCACTGTATGCTTCAAATCAAATCAGAGCTAACTCACGCAGGAAATGATATTTTTAAAAAAACAGCTATGTACCGGAAGTGATGTTCATACAAAGTGAACTGCACCCTCTAGAGGCCAGAACAAAAGACAAAGCCATCTTTTTCCCAACGAATTGTCTCTAATATTTGAATAATGCAATGTTTACTCTTTTAAGAAAAAACAATAACTTTCTGAATTGAATTAGTAACTGGATCACATGAATTCCCTTTTAATAAGAAAATAATTGTATGCTTTCAAGTGTTGACAGAGACTGACAGAGGCAGAGTTAGTTCTGTGCCAATCAGAATAAGGCAGCTGAGTCATGTTGATGCACTCAATTTGCCCATAATGTAATAGAAGACTAAAAGATATGGATTAATGGAATGGTATCGGGAAGTAAATACTTGTATCAGAAAATATAAATAACTCACGTATATTTGAATGGAGCAAAACTCACCTTGTATTCAAGTATGATTGTTCTGTTCACCAAGAGCTAACCATGCCATCGAATGCCTAGTGCAATGCCAAGGATATAATTTCATGATCAGCTAACCTTAAGCTGGCTTGCACTAAGGGATTGCATCTCTCTGTCCTCTCTCAATAAAGAATGTTGCAGAAGTCTGTTGCTCCAGGAGTATAAATGTTAAAAATTACTATGTGTCACATTTGCTCTCTGATACAGATGCAAGCGTGGCTGTGTTATGTGGTCCACTTTGCTTAAGACCTTCCTAGAATTAGTTCATCCATTCCTCCTGGCTGAGTTACATGGAGGGTTGGACCTTTAACACCAATAATAAATAGAGTCTCCTGTTAAGAGCTCTTCTTCCACTAAACCCCAACCCTTTCTGGCAGGCTGCCTTTGTGTTATACTCTAAGAAGATTAATAAACAAGGCACCAAGTACAGGGTTTTCCTAAAGTTTTAAGGGAAACCATTCCAACAGCTGCTACTTCATCACCTGCTGATTTGACAAACTTCAGCGAAGTTAGCAATGACAAAAGGTGCCATTAGTACAACCTTTCTTAACCCTTTTGCCCTGAATGAACCCTTGAAATAGCTTTCTGGACCCAGGGAACCCCAGTGTAAAAACTATTATATCTACAGCTCACGGTATGTTTGCGTGATCAGTAAGTTGTAGATACAATAATCCAAAAATTATGCTATTTTGAGTAGAGAATGAATTTTTAACCAACCTTTCTTGAAAAGAAAACAGGTAATTAAGCTTAGCTTACCTTTCTTGAAATTAATTTCTTTCTTTCACTTTCATAAATTTTAAAAACTCATAAGGCAAACATAATCAATTTCTGTTAAATAACTGGCTTAAGCCAAAATTGGATTTAATTTTTCTAAAGGTAGGCTTGGTAGATTTAATTTAAATAAAGGTTGTAAATTGATTTTAATTAATGCTTCTTACAACTGAAAATTTATTGCCAATGTTGAATAGTAAAGTTAGTAAAAACCATAAGCCAAAGCAATATGATTAAAGATATAGCCTCAGACACAATTTTATACAAGACTTTGAAAAAAACATTTTCAGACTAAGTGACATGATCACAGAAATCCAGATCTTGTCCAGGGGCAGGTCAGTTATTCTCATCTTCAGTGCATGATCAGACAGATTTGATCCTCTCAAAGTCAAGTTCTCAGGCTGAACAGAAGATTCAGAGAAAGGGTCCCTCACCCTGTCACACACTTGCGTTGAAAGGGAGGAAAAATACTGTTCAATTTTGTTCTGTGGTTCTTCCCGTTTTTTTCAATAAGACTCGAGACTTTCTGATATCCTTCCTCACTTTCAATCCCAAGCAGCAGTGGAAATATTTCAAGATTTCCTTTTGCAACATGATTTTTCCAAAGATTCAGTTTCCTTTTAAATCCAAGAATCTTGTTACTCGAAGTCAAAACATTTTCTCCAGGGCCTTGCAGAGAATTGTTCAGCTGGTTCATATGATGAAAAATGTCTGTTAAATAGTCTAGTTTCTGCAACCATTCTTCACCTTCAAAGCACACAGCAAATTCTGGCCTACTATTTTCTTGAAAGTACTCCTGCAACTCACCTTTCAGCTCAAACACCCTGTTGAGAACTTTTCCTCTGCTAAGCCACCAGATTTCTGTATGTAGCAGGAGATTGGTGTGCTCTTTGTCCAGGTTTTCAGTTTTTTTAAAACATTCTCAAGTGAACTGGTCTTTGTTTAATAAAGTCCACCATTTTTGTTGCATTATCCGGAACTTTTTCATTTAACTTCCAAGAGTTTTTGACATAGCACCTCTCTGTGAAGAAAACAGTGTGTTGTGACATTGCCAGGATTTTCTTTTCTTTACAAGAGAAACAAAACCTCTCATGGAACCAACCATTGATGGGGCACCATCAGTACAGATGCCAACACAGTTTCTCCAAGACAGACCTTTTGTTTCCATATATGAAGACAAAGCATTAAATATATCTTGGCCTTTGCTTGTTTCAGGCAGCTCTTTGCAACAAAAAGTTTTCTTGAATTTCACCATTTACAAATCTTTCAAATGCTACAACATGACATTTATTGATGAAATCTGTTGACTCATCAACCTGGATAGAGAAGCTGTTATTTTTCAGTTTATCACACAAAACCTCTTCAGCATCATGTGACAGGGTCATCAATACATCAACTTATCATACTGTTTGAGAGTGAAACCTTTTTGATTTCTTGTACTGCAACTTGTCCTAGCACTATAATTTTACATGCTGGCATTACTGGGTTCTCACCAACTGTGTGACTTTTTCTTTTCTGGGTAATAAATTCTGCCACGAAATAATTCGCTTCCTGAGTCCTTTTACTGACTGTGACTTTATTAACAGAAGCTTTACTCTGTTGTTTTGAGATTCCAATAGCTGTTTAAAATAATCAGCACATTTACATGTCATATGGCTGTGATTTGTACTTAAGTGTCTTTTCAATTTTCATGGAGCCATTGCTACATTTGTAAATTATTTGCCACAGACTAAGCACAACTTGGATCACCAATCCATGTAAAACCCATTGATAAGTAGCATTCTTTGTAAAGACAGACGTTTTTCTGTCCGTTGTTGCACTGGTTCAGTGAAATTATTCAGAAAATTGTATATCTTCATCATTAACCTTATCAGAATTGTCTGTAGACCTAGGCCTAGAATCCTTCTCTTCCATCTCACACCTCCTCTTCAAAAATCACCACACTGGACCATCAGACATGTCTGTAAAACACAGGGGTTAAAAAAATACCCCTCAGTAGTTTACACAAGGAGGGGCAGACGTCACTGCCCAAGTTGGGCAAATCCATTCAATGCTCCAAAAAAAAACTTCACACTTATTATCAGCCCACCATCCTCTCCTCCATGCAATACAGCCTACCGTCCTCCCTCTGTACCATACAGCGCTCACCAATTATCAGCGGCCTCTCTTATCTCACATCAAAAACTGAGAATATTTTTGACCAAATAAACACGGTCCAACTGTGCACTGGCATACTGGGCTGAGAGACCTCTAATGAGATTGAGAACAGGGCTGCTCAGTCAGTGCACACCACAGTGAACGCTTGCATTGTGCGAAGTTCAAAAAACAATGTTTATTTTTTATATCACAATCTCTCGTGGAACCCCTAGCAACCTCTCATGGAACTCCGGTTGAGAAATCCTGCCCTGGTCTATAAATCAGTCCACAATGAACTTACAAGTAGATGACGAAGTTCTCATAGCAGAGACAGAGAAGAAGTAAGGTGTGGCCATCCTGTTGCTAAATTCTCAGTGCAAACTAAATAGTAGTCATAGTCATAGTCATACTTTATTGATCCCAGGGGAAATTGGTTTTCGTTACAGTTGCACCATAAATAATTAAATAGTAATAAAACCATAAATAGTTAAATAGTAATACGTAATTTATGCCAGTAAATTATGAAATAAGTCCAGTACCAGCCTATCGGCTCAGGGTGTCTGACCCTCCAAGGGAGGAGTTGTAAAGTTTGATGGCCACTGGCAGGAATGACTTCCTATGACGCTCTGTGCTGCATCTCGGTGGAATGAGTCTCTGGCTGAATGTACTCCTGTGCCCAACCAGTACATTATGTAGTGGATGGGAGACATTGTCCAAGATGGTATGCAACTTGGACAGCATCCTCTTTTCAGACACCACCATCAGAGCATCCAGTTCCATCCCCACAACATCACTGGCCTTACGAATGGGTTTGTTGATTCTGTTGGTGTCTGCCACCCTCAGCCTGCTGCCCCAGCACACAACAGCAAACATGATAGCACTGGCCACCACAGACTCATAGAACATCCTCAGCATCGTCCGGCAGATGTTAAAGGACCTCAGTCTCCTCAGGAAATAGAGATGGCTCTGACCCTTCTTGTGGACAGCCTCAGTGTTCTTTGACCAGTCCAGTTTATTGTCAATTCGTATCCCCAGGTATTTGTAATCCTCCACCATGTCCACACTGACCCCCTGGATGGAAACAGCGGTCACCGGTACCTTAGCTCTCCTCAGGTCTACCACCAACTCCTTAGTCTTTTTCACATTAAGCTGCAGATAATTCTGCTCACACCATGTGACAAAGTTTCCTACCGTAGCCCTGTACTCAACCTCATCTCCCTTGCTGATGCATCCAGCTATGGCAGAGTCATCAGAAAACTTCTGAAGATGACAAGACTCTGTGCAGTAGTTGAAGGCCGAGGTGTAAATAGTGAAGAGAAAGGGAGACAAGACAGTCCCCTGTGGAGCCCCAGTGCTGCTGATCACTCTGTCGGACACACAGTGTTGCAAGCACACGTACTGTGGTCTGCCAGTCAGGTAATCAAGAATCCATGACACCAGGAAAGCATCCACCTACATCACTGTCAGCTTCTCCCCCAGCAGAGCAGGGCGGATGGTGTTGAACGCACTGGAGAAGTCAAAATACATGACCCTCACAGTGCTCACTAAGTTTGCATTAACAGAATCACTGGGGTCCAGTCTGGCAGCATTGGTATTAAATCAACATGTATAGATCTGTCTGTTTCATACACTTCTGGTAACGAAGAGCACAGCATGAAATGGTACCATTTCCAACATGGTCAACAGGTCTCATATTGGATCCAACCCAGCATCTGCAATGCCCAACATCCCTAAACCCAATTTACCATGCTATATGCACTATGTACACTTAAGATTTATAGCACAAATTTGTTACAAATCTGATAATGTGGGGAGGATGTTGCAGTGTTACCAATCAAGCTCATCTCTGCACAAATAAAAAATGCCATTAATCAGTAGTTCATTTTATGTTTCATGTTTCTGCCATCTTAAGAAGTTGAATCACTGAAGGTATTGTGTGATGTTTTTATGAAACAGATACGATCCAATAAATAATAAAACTAATTACTTTGAAATTTAGTTGCTTTATTTTACAATGAAATAGTAAGTGTTGTGACAAGTACATGGTGTTGACAGTGCATTAGGCATGTTAAAAATATTGGAAAGGCAGCAAACTCCATTTTATATTTTGCAAGTTCCTCCCATTGCAAATTGTATCTGTTTCCATTTTGCCTACGACAGAAATTATTTGTTACAAAGCCCCAGGAGTAAAATCTGCCAAAAGTCACAGCTGGAAAAAATATGAAGTACGCCTAGAAGAGTTGGCCATAATATTGAGCAAAATCTTATCACGGTCATAAGTCTTTGCACAATAAAAATGTCATATTTCAATAGGACCTAGCTAAAATCTTGCTAGACCTGCCTCACCCTATTAAAATTCCACTAAGTAGAAGAACAGAAATGTCCAATTTGCTTTTTCAACTATTTTTCACATTAAGAAATGGGTTTCTATTTCATATTGTATTTCCATGATTATTGCAGTATTTAAAACAGTCTTGTGAAATAGATTACTTCATATTTCATAGTTATGGGTTTGATTTGTCGATCCCAGAAGGATTAGCCAAGACTTGATTCAAGTAACCATTAATGATATTTCACAGGTCTAGTGTAAAGAAAAATAAGGGCTAAATGATTTAATACTCGCCATAATCTCTATTGTCACTCCAAATATTAGAACACAGAACATAAACCATAGAAAACCTACAGCATAATACAGGCCCTTTGGCCCACAATGCTGTGCCAAACATGTATTTACTTTAGAAATTACCTAGGGTTACCTATAGCACTCTATTTTTCTAAGTTCCATGTATCTATCCAAGGGTCTCTAAAAAACCCTATTATATCCTGTTATATTCTCTTATAAGCTATGGGACTTTGTACACCCTGATCATAATGAAAATATTCCACAATCAAAACTGTCCCTTACTTGGCAAAGTAACTGTTAAACTACCAAATCCACAAGAATAATGAGCATGGAAAATGGTAAATACAATCAACAGTAGTAACAGATAAGACTCCATATTGAGAGGGAGTAGAGAAAGTTTTACTCCTTGTATTGCACCTGACCTGGACTGTTTCATCCTGACTTTGGTTGCATCTGTGTAAAACTGGTGGTTCAATCAATTTAGGACTCAGTACTTCATTTTGACGATCAGGAACCCTCACCGCTCAGCCTAGTACTAACTGTACAGGTATTTGGAACAAAGGCAGCTTGGCCAAGGTTAGTTAACATCACCCACCAAGGATGATGCTATTCTCTGCTGAACTAAGTGAAGTCTGTCTAAGATCAATATAGAAACGATATAGATCTGAGACATTCTAGGCTTGTTAGCATCATATGGCAACCTTTGTGTGGCACTTGAGCCTCAAATTAAGTATCATGCCTTATTTCCTTTTTATCATCAACCTCATCTGTTTTTGCCTGCTTAATACTACCCTATTCCATTCCATCAAAGCTCATCTGCTACTGAGATCCTTTTTCATGCTCTTATTACTCCTTGATTTGATTATTCAAATATAAATCTAGAAGGTCTCTATTCTACTCTTCATAAGCTTGAGTTCATCCACACCAATGTAGCTTGTAGCCTGACATTATTAGCAAGCATTAGGTGCTAAATGAAGGGGAGATTGAGGATTGAAACTGCATCACATGGAAGCTGATGCTGAGCCTGAGTTGCAGTCATGCAACCTTCATGTCTTTAATGGGTTCAAGGCTATGAAAATGGACTGGACTAACTGAAAGTGGATAGGGGAGGCCAGAACACTGACAACTGCTAAAGGTGTGGTCCAACAGTCTGTTTACTAATCTGGCCAGTTTTACTTCTTTGAAAATAAGACATTAATCTAAAAGGGGATTGCCAAAAGAAATTTCACCGGACAATAGAGTCCTTGATCAGAATAACATCTGTTAATTTGAAACAGATAACTGCAAATTTGGACAAATGACTGGTTTAATAAATAGCCTTTCTCATGCAATGTAATACATGCACAAATACACAGGGGTCAGCACTCATCACAATTAATTACATACAGACTTACAGGAAGAAAATGTTTAGTATAAAGTTTTTTCCTTTTAAGAATACAACCATGGAAGTGAGATTACTTCCAGTTATTAGTTGTGTGAAACACATACAAACTTAAGGAAGACTTAAACAAACTTAAACAAACTTAAAGGCCACCTAACAGTAGTAGTGAGGTCGGAGATGGTATTAAACAGGAAATTAGAAATGTGTGCAATAAAGGAACAGCAGTTATAATGGGTGACTTCAATCTACATGTAGATTGGGTGAACCAAATTGGTAAAGGTGCTGAGGAAGAGGATTTCTTAGAATGTATGCGGGATGGTTTTTTGAACCAACATGTCGAGGAACCAACTAGAGAGCAGGCTATTCTAGACTGGGTTTTGAGCAATGAGGAAGGGTTAATTAGCAATCTTGTCGTGAGAGGCCCCTTGGGTAAGAGTGACCATAATATGGTGGAATTCTTCATTAAGATGGAGAGTGACAAAGTTAATTCAGAAACAAAGGTTCTGAACTTAAAGAGGGGTAACTTTGAAGGTATGAGACGTGAATTAGCTGAGATAGACTGGCAAATGACACTTAAAGGATTGACGGTGGATATGCAATGGCAAGCATTTAAAGATTGCATGGATGAACTACAACAATTGTTCATCCCAGTTTGGCAAAAGAATAAATCAAGGAAGGTAGTGCACCCATGGCTGACAAGAGAAATTAGGGATAGTATCAATTCCAAAGAAGAAGCATACAAATTAGCCAGAAAAAGTGGCTCACCTGAGGACTGGGAGAAATTCTGAGTTCAGCAGAGGAGGACAAAGGGCTTAATTAGGAAGGGGAAAAAAGATTATGAGAGAAAACTGGCAGGGAACATAAAAACTGACTGTAAAAGCTTTTATAGATATGTAAAAAGGAAAAGACTGGTAAAGACAAATGTAGGTCCCCTACAGACAGAAACAGGTGAATTGATTATGGGGAGCAAGGACATGGCAGACCAATTGAATAATTACTTTGGTTCTGTCTTCACTAAGGAGGACATAAATAATCTTCCAGAAATAGTAGGGGACAGAGGGTCCAGTGAGATGGAGGAACTGAGCGAAATACATGTTAGTAGGGAAGTGGTGTTAGGTAAATTGAAGGGATTAAAGGCAGATAAATCCCCAGGGCCAGATGGTCTGCATCCTAGAGTGCTTAAGGAAGTAGCCCAAGAAATAGTGGATGCATTAGTGATAATTTTTCAAAACTCGTTAGATTCTGGACTAGTTCCTGAGGATTGGAGGGTGGCTAATGTAACCCCACTTTTTAAAAAAGGAGGGAGAGAGAAACCGGGGAATTATAGACCGGTTAGCCTAACGTCGGTGGTGGGGAAACTGCTGGAGTCAGTTATGAAAGATGTGATAACAGCACATTTGGAAAGCGGTGATATCATCCGACAAAGTCAGCATGGATTTGTGAAAGGAAAATCATGTCTGACGAATCTCATAGAATTTTTTGAGGATGTAACTAGTAGAGTGGATAGGGGAGAACCAGTGGATGTGGTATATTTGGATTTTCAAAAGGCTTTTGACAAGGTCCAACACAGGAGATAGGTGTGCAAACTTAAAGCACACGGTATTGGGGGTAAGGTATTGATGTGGATAGAGAATTGGTTAGCAGACAGGAAGCAAAGAGTGGGAATAAACGGGACCTTTTCAGAATGGCAGGCAGTGACTAGTGGGGTACCGCAAGGCTCAGTGCTGGGACCCCAGTTGTTTACAATATATATTAATGACTTGGATGAGGGAATTAAATGCAGCATCTCCAAGTTTGCGGATGACACGAAGCTGGGTGGCAGTGTTAGCTGTGAGGAGGATGCTAAGAGGATGCAGAGTGACTTGGATAGGTTGGGTGAGTGGGCAAATTCATGGCAGATGCAATTTAATGTGGATAAATGTGAAGTTATCCACTTTGGTGGCAAAAATAGGAAAACAGATTATTATCTGAATGGTGGCCAATTAGGAAAAGGGGAGGTGCAACGAGGCCTGGGTGTCATTACACACCAGTCATTGAAAGTGGGCATGCAGGTACAGCAGGCGGTGAAAAAGGCAAATGGTATGCTGGCATTTATAGCAAGAGGATTCGAATACAGGAGCAGGGAGGTACTACTGCAGTTGTACAAGGCCTTGGTGAGACCACAGCTGGAGTATTGTGTGCAGTTTTGGTCCCCTAATCTGAGGAAAGACATCCTTGCCATAGAGGGAGTACAAAGAAGGTTCACCAGATTGATTCCTGGGATGGCAGGACTTTCATATGAAGAAAGACTGGATGAACTGGGCTTGTACTCGTTGGAATTTAGAAGATTGAGGGGGGATCTGATTGAAACGTATAAAATCCTAAAGGGATTGGACATGCTAGATGCAGGAAGATAGTTCCCGATGTTGGGGAAGTCCAGAACAAGGGGTCACAGTTTGAGGATAAAGGGGAAGCCTTTTAGGACCGAGATTAGGAAAAACTTCTTCACTCAGAGAGTGGTGAATCTGTGGAACTCTCTGCCACAGGAAACAGTTGAGGCCAGTTCATTGGCTATACTTAAGAGGGAGTTAGATATGGCCCTTGTGGCTACGGGGATCAGGGGGTATGGAGGGAAGGCTGGTGCCGGGTTCTGAGTTGGATGATCAGCCATGATCATAATAAATGGCGGTGCAGGCTCGAAGGGCCGAATGGCCTACTCCTGCACCTATTTTCTATGTTTCTATGTTTCTAAGATGTTTGCACATTGTGTCTGAACAATAATGGTGGGAATCTTCACCTTCACCTACATCAACTCTCCATCATCAGCAGTTCCAAGATCAAAAGGCATTTTGTAATTAAATGTATAAAGAAGGAAAGAATATGCACAACAACATTAATAATCCATTCAGATAAAGTACTTCATTGCAGATTGTCATGAGAACTAATTAAAAACAGAAGTGAGCAAGGCTGCACAAATAAGTGGATTAAGTTACAACACAGCAAAATTATGTTTTGCAAGGTATGAAATTATAAAGATGGCTGTCATGGTCTATCAACTCAATTCAAAACCAAACTCAACTGAACAAGTGTTTCTGAAGAATCTCATTAAACAGTCTTATGGTTTGTGATTACAAATCTGGAAACAAGCAGGAATTTGCCCATTTTTATTTGTTCATTTTCTTTATAGATTATATATTTCCATTGATGTCACAATGCTTGACCACTGGAAGAGACAAAAATCTCTTTAATTTTTCTGGTGGTAATGGGCATACAGCATACAGTATATTTGAAACAGAGGAAAATATATGATTTGAAAGCAAGAAATGAAATTAAATTAGTCTTTGATTGCTTTGGTAAAGAACCATCAAGCAGATTGGCCTCACTCTTTCGTAACTTGCCATAGATGTACTTCTACACCATTATACCCACAGCTTCTATTGACTAGGATACAAAAAACCATATCTGATCTAAGTGATACTAAAGGACGTGTGCCCGCAGTCAACTGAGTTGCCAAGGACAAGACTTGTGTTAACTCTGATACATAAAATGACAGACCTTTCATGATTTTGCAGATAACATTTTGATTAAATAAATGCTTCACAATTATAGGATGATAACAACTAGAAAGACAAATTAACATTTGGATGTGGATAACAGCTCTGTTTATCAAGATAATGTACTTCAAGAAGAATAAAAATGCAAATCTTATAAAGGAAATGAAGTTCATTGCAAGAGGAATGGAAATATGGGAGTCATGGCTAATTTAGGAGTACTTAATGCAGAAAGTTGGCATGAAGTTGAAACATTTTATTTCGTAACATTACATTAGTTCATCTTGATGCATGTACACAAAAGAAATTAGGAAGACCTAATTGGGTCCATTTGTGGCTAGCTTCCAGGCACCATCTGTTCAGATCTGGTATTCTGAAAAGCAGCTGAACAGCTTATAAAAGTGCTATTGGGCACAATTCTCCTCTGCTTACGCTAATGGTTTTCGCACTTCTCAAGCATAAAAATTGCCCAAAACCAAGTCTCCAAGTATACATGTAACCAGGGGATTTTTTGGAGAAACTTTGTGCATGATAAGGTAGGATGGTGGGGTATGGAACAGCTGGAGCCACTAAAATTATGAGCAAAGTTCATTCATGCCGGCGTGCCCAGACGAAAGGACCCTCCGCTTTGCATCCAGAACTGGTTAATTCTTGGAAGGACCTGTTAGTGTTCAACAAGGGTTATGTACCTTGAAGGGACAGGGGCAGAATGCATTCTGCCTTTGTTTCTAAACAGTAACTACAATAAAATTCAATAATCCACTAGCCAACTATTCAGAGATCATATTGGTTCGGTACATTGCTCTACAAGCACTGCCTCCCTTCCACTCCTGCTGCCCTATTTCTCACACTCTCTCTAACACACTGGGGTCCATGCAAATTGCTCCCGACCATCACCGGGGCATCAATTTCCCTACTCCTTTCCACTCAACAGAGCCCCAGTTCTTGCGCTGCCTTTCACTTACCAGGGCCCTGGTACCTGGACTCCCTTTCACTCACCTGATTTTGTTTCCTACATTCTTTTTAAACTTTTAATGTCGTCAATAGAATATTTATTATTCGACTGTGTAATAGTCTAAATAAAGAGTGAATTAAAACTGTGTTGTCTTATTGGGAGTAGTCCGGAAAATCTGTGAGAATGGCACCAACAAAATCCCCACCATGCTGAATCAATTGTTTGACCACAGAAGGTAATACAGACAAAATGCTGGTGAAACTCAGCAGGTCAAGCAGCGTCAATGGAAATGAATAAGCAGTCAACATTTTGGACTAAGACCCTTCTTCGAGACTGAGAGGTAGGGGGGAAGATGTCAGAATAAAAAGGTTTTTATTCTGGCATCTTCCCCCTTCCTTCCCAGTCCTAATGAAGGGTCACGGCCTGAAACACCAACTGTTTATTCACTTCCAAAGATGCTGTCTGGCTTGCCGTTTTTCTCCAGTGTTTTGTGTGTGTGTTGCTTTGAGTTCCCAGCATCTGCAGAATTTCTCATGTTTGTTATTTAGTATAGCAGATTTTCGAATTAGAGGCCAGTATCATTGGTGCAAATTTCTACCCTGTCTTCTACCGTGTCTTTGCCATGCTGAAGAATGAAAAGGTGTTGGAAGAGAGCATGATTTCATTAGCACCTTAAGGCATATAAAGCTGATCCCCCAATATACCTAAGATCTAGATATTAAGTTTCAGGTAGAAACAGGCAGAGCAAACACAGCTCATGTTATATCCAGAGTACGGAGCTGCTGGAGAAGAGCTGCCAAATCCACAGTTCATAAAGATTACGACAGGATCCTCAGAAAACATAGAAACATAGAAAATAGGTGCAGGAGTAGGCCATTCGGCCCTTCGAGCCTGCACCGCCATTTATTATGATCATGGCTGATCATCCAACTCAGAACCCTGCACCAGCCTTCCCTCCATACCCCCTGATCCCCGTAGCCACAAGGGCCATATCTAACTCCCTCTTAAATATAGCCAATGTACTGGCCTCAACTGCTTCCTATGGCAGAGAATTCCACAGATTCACCACTCTCTGAGTGAAGAAGTTTTTCCTAATCTCGGTCCTAAAGGGCTTCCCCTTTATCCTCAAACTGTGACCCCTTGTTCTGGACTTCCCCAACATCGGGAACTATCTTCCTGCATCTAGCCTGTCCAATCCCTTTAGGATTTTATACGTTTCAATCAGATCCCCCCTCAATCTTCTAAATTCCAACGTGTGCAAGCCCAGTTCATCCAGTCTTTCTTCATATGAAAGTCCTGCCATCCCAGGAATCAATCTGGTGAACCTTCTTTGTACTCCCTCTATGGCAAGGATGTCTTTCCTCAGATTAGGGGACCAAAACTGCACACAATACTCCAGGTGTGGTCTCACCAAGGCCTTGTACAACTACAGTAGTACCTCCCTGCTCCTGTACTCAAATCCTCTCGCTATAAATGCCAGCATACCATTCGCCTTTTTCACCGCCTGCTGTACCTGCATGCCCACTTTCAATGACTGGTGTATAATGACACCCAGGTCTCGTTGCACCTCTCCTTTTCCTAATCGGCCACCATTCAGATAATAATCTGTTTTCCTATTTTTGCTACCAAAGTGGATAACTTCACATTTATCCACATTAAATTGCTTCTGCCATGAATTTGCCCACTCACCCAACCTATCCAAGTCACTGCATCCTCTTAGCATCCTCCTGACAGCTAACACTGCCACCCAGCTTCGTGTCATCCGCAAACTTGGAGATGCTGCATTTAATTCCCTCATCCAAGTCATTAATATATATTGTAAACAACTGGGGTCCCAGCACTGAGCCTTGCGGTACCCCACTAGTCACCGCCTGCCATTCTGAAAAGGTCCCGTTTATTCCCACTCTTTGCTTCCTGTCTGCTAACCAATTCTCCATCCACATCAATACCTTACCCCCAATACCATGTGCTTTAAGTTTGCACACTAATCTCCTGTGTGGGACCTTGTCAAAAGCCTTTTGAAAATCCAAATATACCACATCCACTGGTTCCCCCCTACCACTCTACTAGTTACATCCTCAAAAAATTCAATGAGATTCGTCAGACATGATTTTCCCTTCACAAATCCATGTTGACTTTGTCCGATGATTTCACCGCTTTCCAAATGTGCTGTTATCACGTCTTTGATAACTGACTCCAGCAGTTTCCCCACCACCGACGTTAGGCTAACCGGTCTATAATTCCCCGGTTTCTCTCTCCCTCCTTTTTTAAAAAGTGGAGTTACATTAGCCACCCTCCAATCCTCAGGAACTAGTCCAGAATCTAACGAGTTTTGAAAAATTATCACTAATGCATCCACTACTTCTTGGGCTACTTCCTTAAGCACTCTAGGATGCAGACCATCTGGCCCTGGGGATTTATCTGCCTTCAATCCCTTCAATTTACCTAACACCACTTCCCTACAAACAAGTATTTCGCTCAGTTCCTCCATCTCACTGGACCCTCTGTCCCCTACTATTTCTGGAAGATTATTTATGTCCTCCTTAGTGAAGACAGAACCAAAGTAATTATTCAATTGGTCTGCCATGTCCTTGCTCCCCATAATCAATTCACCTGTTTCTGTCTGTAGGGGACCTACATTTGTCTTTACCAGTCTTTTCCTTTTTACATACCTATAAAAGCTTTTACAGTCAGTTTTTATGTTCCCTGCCAGTTTTCTCTCATAATCTTTTTTCCCCTTCCTAATTAAGCCCTTTGTTCTCCTCTGCTGAACTCTGAATTTCTCCCAATCCTCAGGTAGCCACTTTCTCTGGCTAATTTGTATGCTGCTTCTTTGGAATTGATACTATCCCTAATTTCTCTTGTCAGCCACGGGTGCACTACCTTCCTTGATTTATTCTTTTGCCAAACTGGGATGAACAATTGTTGTAGTTCATCCATGCAACCTTTAAATGCTTGCCATTGCATATCTACCGTCAATCCTTTAAGTGTCATTTGCCAGTCTATCTTAGCTAATTCACGCCTCATACCTTCAAAGTTACCCCTCTTTAAGTTCAGAACCTTTGTTTCTGAATTAACTATGTCACTCTCCATCTTAATGAAGAATTCCACCATATTATGGTCACTCTTACCCAAAGGGCCTCTCACGACAAGATTGCTAATTAACCCTTCCTCATTGCTCAAAACCCAGTCCAGAATAGCCTGCTCTCTAGTTGGTTCCTCGACATGTTGGTTCAAAAAACCATCCCGCATACATTCCAAGAAATCCTCTTCCTCAGCACCTTTACCAATTTGATTCACCCAATCTACATGTAGATTGAAGTCACCCATTATAACTGCTGTTCCTTTATTGCACACATTTCTAATTTCCTGTTTAATACCATCTCCGACCTCACTACTACTGTTAGGTGGCCTGTACACAACTCCCACCAGCGTCTTCTGCCCCTTAGTGTTACGCAGCTCTACCCATATCGATTCCACATCTTCCTGGCTTATGTCCTTCCTTTCTATTGTGTTAGTCTCTTCTTTAACCAGCAACGCCACCCCACCTCCCCTCCCTTCATGTTTATCCCTCCTGGATATTGAATATCCCTGAACGTTGAGCTCCCATCCTTGGTCACACTGGAGCCATGTCTCTGTGATCCCAACTATATCATAATCATTAATAACAATCTGCACTTTCAATTCATCCACCTTATTACGAATGCTCCTTGCATTGATACACAAAGCCTTCAGGCGCTCTTTTACAACTCTCTTAGCCCTTATACAATTATGTTGAAAAGTGGCCCTTTTTAATGCTTGCCCTGGATTTGTCGGCCTGCCACGTTTACTCTTCTCCTTAGTACTTTTTACAACGTGATATTTTTCAGAATGAACACTCCCCGGGTACAGTAGATACCTAAGTCTTCTTAACTCAAGTACATCTTCCAATCTGCTATGTTAACATTCTCAAATCGGTTCCTTGTTTTTCCAGAAAGTTTTGATCTGTTCATCAGAGGAACTGGAGTGACTTCTCAGAGGTTAGAGCCACAGTTCAGCCTTTGTCAAGTGGATGAAAATGGTTCAAGACTCATGCCATAAGAAATAGGAAGACTGTGCGATCACCCAGCTTGCTTGATAATTCTGAAAATCCTCCCCCAAATTGCTCCAACATCAATCGTATGAATCAGTCAAAGTTTCAATATGCCTTGATTACAAAGATGGTAAATATGTAAGGGAAGTTGTACTGAGCAATGCAATTGGGGGAGTCATGCACACTGTAGTCATCGCCAGGCTGCATTAGTTGAACTGGGAGTGGTGGGTTAGTGAATGGACGATTTGCCTAGCTGACTGCTCCTTCCCACTAACTTCAACTCTGACTCACAGTTCTATGAACATTGGGTGACCACACACAAAAACACACATAGTTTCCGGGACAGCTGTTGGTATCTGGTATATTATACTTTAGATATGAACAGCTGTCCTAGTATCTCCTGCAATCAAGAGAGGTGGGGATGAAAACCAGGGTAAAGTGAATAAATGCACCACATTATTGACCAATTATGGAAAGGATTTTTCAAGAAGGTTAATATCTTCATCCATGAAACAGCAAGTTACAATATGAACCTCCTGATGTCTTATTTATTCAGTTGATCTTTATCAACTTTTATTTGACTGCCTTCCAACTTTCTACATTAATTACTGTGTTATATGTTCCTTTCCATGATTTGTTGTTCTTATGCATAACATTTCTGGAATGTTAACAAACATATCCATAACCTCAAAACAGACTCCATTAACATTTAGGGGTCACTAAGTATAGAAATGTGTTTCTAATTGAATAAGTGCAGCAGAATAAAAATTATAGCTCAACGTAGAATTTCACAACGATGTCGCTCATTCGCATGTTTTTGACCCCTCTGCTGCTTTTGAATTATTACTTTTTCTTCACACCTTTTACATTATTTCAAAAAAAATCTATCTTTAGAACCCGCATTTACAAAAGGTGAAAAGTATTCTCCATCTTTTGCAGAAAGGGTAATCCCACCCTGCCGGCTGGTAGCGTAGTGGCATCAGCGCTGGACTTCAGAGCGAAGGCTCCCGAGTTCGAACCCAGCCGGCTCCCCAGGCACGGTTTTCATCCGTGCTGGGTTGAGCGTCGAGCTAGCAACTCGGCCTCGTGAAAAAGAAATTGCCTGCTACAGAAACATCAACAGCAAAAAGTTGATGGCCTATGCTCTCTTGTGAGTTTAAAAGGCAATTTCCTTCCTTCCTTCCATATCATTCTACATTTTCATTGAAGACTTTCTTAAGGAAAGCATGGTAGCTCAGCAGTTACACACCTGCAGCTATCCAGAGCTTCAGGTGCAGTCTGTACGGATTTTACCTGTTCTTGCTGTGAATGTATGGGTTTTCTGGTGGTGCCCTCATTTCAGCTCGCACCCCAAAGGTTTGCTGGTAGGCCTATTGTCTACCGTAAATTATCCTTAGTGTAGCTAGTTTGACAGGAGAATCAGTAGGGAGTTGACAGGCATGTGAGAGATAACAGGTTAACAGAGAACAAGCAATGGGATTGATAGGAATGCTGACAGAGCCAAAAGACTTGATGGGCTGAAAGGACCCAATGTTGTGTAGGATAGAAATGCCTCTCTTTGTGATTTTTATAAATGACCTGGATGAGGAAGTGGAGGGATGGGTTAGTAAAATTGCTGATGACACAAAGGTTGGGGGTGTTGTGGATAGTGTGGAGGGCTGTCAGAGGTTACAATGGGACATTGATAGGATGCAAAACTGGGCTGAGAAGTGGCAGATGGAGTTCAACCCAGATAAGTGTGAGGTGGTTCATTTTGGTAGGTCAAATATGATGGCAGAATATAGCATTAATGGTAAGACTCTTGGCAATGTGGAGGATCAGAAGGATCTTGGGGTCCAAGTCCATATGACACTCAAAGCTGCTACACAGGTTGACTCTGTGGTTAAGAAGGCATACGGTGCATTGGCCCTCATCAATCATGAAATTGAATTTAGGAGCCAAGAGGTAATGTTGCAGCTATATATGACCTTGGTCAGACCCCACTTGGAGTATTGTGTTCAGTTCTGGTCACCTCACTACAGGAAGGATGTGGAAACCACAGAAAGGGTGCAGAGGAGATTTACAAGGCTGTTGCCTGGATTGGGGAGCAGGCCTTATGAGAATAGGTTGAGTGAACTCGGCCTTTTCTCCTTGGAGTGACGGATGATGAGAGATGACTTAATAGAGGTGTATTAGATAATGAGAGGCATTGATCATGTGGATAGTCAGAGGCTTTTCCCCAGGGCTGAAATGGCAAGCACAAGAGGGCATAGATTTAAGGTGCTTGGAAGTAGGTACAGAGGAGATGTCAGGAGTAAGTTTTTTTACGCAGAGAGTGGTGAGTGTGTGGAATGGGCTGCCGGCGGCGATGGTGGAGGCGGAAACAATAGGGTCTTTTAAGAGACTCCAGGTAGTTCTAAGGTAGGGACATGTTCGGCACAGCTTTGTGGGCCAAAGGGCCTGTATTGTGCTGTATGTTTTCTGTGTTTCTATGTTTCTATTTAAGATAAACAACTGATCGTAAGACATAGGAGCAGAATTAGGCATTCAGCCCATTGAGACTGCTCCGTCACTACCCCTTGACAACCCTTTGGGATAGAATTGTTTCTGGGAACAATTTTTGTACCTCAACACCACAATTAGCAGATATCCACTTCCCTCTTTTTAACTAGTCATTTATCCTTAATATTTCAAGAACTTTGAAGCTATAAAACATAAAATTGGCAACAGATATTTTTAAAATGAACCCGAGACAGCTACCAACCATTTAAAGCACAGTGAGATGTTCAAGTTCAAAAAACACTCAACGAAGAATGTTAAGTAAAAGAAAACAATGCAGCTCATGATGAGACTGTCAAGTTAAAGAAAGGCAGTAAATGGAAGAATTCAGGGTTCACAAACAGTCAGTACCAGGTGATAATTATCATTAAAAAAGAGCAGAAATGGCTGACTACATCAGAAAGACAGATACATTTGATTACACGATGGATAACTGGATCTTATATACTGAGCAAGTTGAAGAGGATTTTGAAGCAAATGAAACAGCCATTGAGAAACGAGTACTAATTTTGCTGAGTGCACTTGGGTCTGAAGGCATAGAGTTTGCTTTTAAGTTTAACTGCTCCAACCAAATTAGCAGAAAAGAGTTTTGCTAATATTGTCAAAGTAATGCAGGAACACTTAGAACCAAAACCATTGTTGATTGCAGAATGCCTTAGCTTTTATAAGCAGAATCAAAAGGAAGGGGAGTCCATTTTCATGTACATGGCTGAGTTGAAGAGATTGTCTGAGTATTGTCAGATCGGTAATGGGCTTAATGATGGACTGAGAAACTGTTTAATTATTGAAATCTTACAAGAAAGCATTCAAAAATGGCTCCTAATTGAAGCACAACTTACATTTAAAAGACCAGTTGAAATTGCTGTATCAATGGAAACAACAAACAGAGATGTAATTGAGTTGCAGTCAGGAATGAACATGAGTGTGAACAAAATTGCAAAGTCTAAATAGAAACCAGCCTGACTGAACAAATTGTGTTACCATTGTGGCAGGGGCTCATATACACCAGACCAATTCAGTTTTAAACGTGAGACTTGTAGAAAGTGCAACAAGTTAGGACATACACAAAGAGCATGTCAGGCAGACAAAAATAAATAGACTGCAGAGGGAAGAGAAAAAGCTAAAAAGTTTCAAAAAAAGCATTAATCTGCATACTGTTGATGAAAATCTGATAATGATGTGAGTGACACAGGACTGGCTAGACTCGAGATTTACAATTTGTAAACTAACAATAGACAAGCAATATGGCTTACATCAGAAGTGAACGGCAAATTAATTAAAATGGAATTCAACAATGGTTCAGCTGTTTCAGTCATTCCACAAAATGAGTTTGAACGGCATTTCAGAGATACTAAACTGAACCCTGCAGATATCCAACTAAGAATCGATACTGAAGAAAAGATAACTCCTGTGGGAATGACATTTGTAACAGTGAAACACAACCAAAAAGCCAAAGTGGGCTTGTATGTCATTAAAACAGGATGGTCATCATCGTGGGGGTGTGATTTGCTTAAACAACGATGTGATTGGAGATTCATCCACCATTTGCATGCCACATCCCTTGCAATGAGGCCAACTGAAAGTAAACTAAGAAAGATACTGGATGACAACACAACTGTCTCCTTGCTGTACACCATGAATCGTGGCACAACAGAGGGCAAACAGATGTTGGTGCCAATCTCAGTGCCTCTGGTTGGAAAGCATATTGGACCAAGGAAGGACCATGTGGCTCTGAGGAATCATGAAAGTGTCGAAAGCACTGGTCTGACTACAACAGTTCTTGTAAGCAGCCCGGAGGTTGGGGACCACTGCATTAGGTTATTGCATAAACTTCAAGTGGGAGACAAAAAGCTGCTTGTAAAAGTAGATGCAAAGACCAAACTCCAGCTGGATGAATGGAAGGCCAAAAAGAAAGGAGTCAATAGAGATACAAAAACAGTGGATTCGTCAGATGATATTGTGGATGCGGAAACTAAGAGGAGAGGTCAGATCGTAAAGAGAGCAACAGAAGGATTAATGAGAGAATACTCCAGTGAATTAAATACACCTTCCCAAGATCAAGGTGCACAAACTAGAATAAGGAAAAAGAAGAAAAAAGGTGTCCAGAGCTGTCAGAACCACTTCCTGCAGTCTCAGAGTCACCTCCTACAACCACCAGAGAGGAGGCCCCAGAACCTGAGATTGTTTCTCAGCCACAAGTCTCACCTGAGAAACAGAGTGACCTCCCTTGTCAGGAAAGACATTACCCCACAAAAGTAAGAAATTCTCCAGAGCAATTAAATCTTTAAGACTGAATGGGAGAATTTAAAATTTACTATACTGTGGATGACTTTATAGTTGTGCTATATTTTATACTGTGTATATAGTTGAGATGCATTCTCTATTGGGTTGGAGTTTATAGCTAAGCTGGGAGGAGTGTTGTGTACTTAATATTTCAGTAATATTTGAGTGATTTTGTAAATATGTTGTTGATTAAGCATTCTTGTTCATTTAAATAATCACTACAGGTGATATGTAAAAATATGTGAATTGCCTATGTCATAATGTTACCATGTGATACGTGTGCACCTTGCTTAAAGTAAACTCGAAGTTAGACTCATATTTCAGACTGTGTCTTTCTTTGAATTAATTCAATGTTTTGAAGTTGCAAAGCACAACAAGTACCTGGATGAATAACTGCAATGTAAGTTCTAGATGGGGAAGAAATGAATGGTTAGGATGATGGACATGTAGTAAGAGCATGGGCTTGTGCAGGCCGGAGTCCAGCTTCTTAGTAGTTGTTGGAACTGCACAAGCAGACAAGTTGAGAGAATTCCATGACATCCTGACTTTTACTTTGTGAATGATGGAAGACTTTGGGCATCACAAGGTGAGTCACTTGCCCTCAGGATATCCAGCCTCTGGTCTGTCCTTGTAGTTTATGTGTGTGATCCAGTTAAGATCCTGGTCAATAGTCCTTCCTAGGACATTGATGATGGGCAATTCAGTGCTGGTTAAGAAATTGGAAATTTGTAGCATGAATGTTACTTATCATCTACTAAACCCATGCCTGAATGTTGTTGTGGTCTTGCTGAACACAGGCAACGAATGATTCCTTTGCCCAGGAGTTACAGGTGGAATTGAACTTGTACCATCATTACTTACAATTTCGTGTCACTTATATTCAATTTATGTTATCACTACTGCCTAACGGAATTTTTTTTTATGCACTTCAAAAGTGTTTTATTGGCTATCAAGACATCAAAAATAATTATGAAAGGCATCATTTAAATTAAAGTCTTTCTTCTTTCCTCTTCCTACCTGAAGGTTCCAATTTTTACCCATCAAGGGGAATTTATTCATGCAAGGTATCCACGTATTTCCCATTGAGCATTCCAGATCGCGCATTTCATGGGATAAATACAATATGTGTAACCACAGAATCAGGTAGATTGTCTGACTGGGGATAATTTTGATTTTTTAAAACAGCAGTATGAAATACAGTGCCTCTAAAAAATATTCACCTCCCTGTAAGTTTTCATGTTTTATTGTTTTACAACATTGGGTTTTTTTTTACAACAGCAGAAAATGACTCTGTTGTGTCAAAGTGAAAACAAATCTCTACAAAGTGAACTAAATATAAAATACAAAATAATTGATTGCATAAGTATTCACTCCCTTCAAGTCAGTATTTAGTAGATGCACCTTTGGCAGCAATTACAGCCTTGAGTCTGTGTGGATAGGTCTCTATCAGCTTTGCACATCTGGGTACTGTATTTTTTCCCCATTCTTCCTTACAAAACTGCTCTAGCTCTGTCAGATTGCACGGGGATCGTGAGTGAACAGCTCTTTTCAAGTCCAGTCACAAATTCTCCATTGGATTGAGGTCTGGACTCTGACTGGGCCACTCCAGGGCATTAACTTTGTTGTTTTTAAGCCATTCCCATGTTTTGCTGGAAAACAAACCTTATCCTATGTCGCAGTTCTCTTGCAGACTGCATCAGGTTTTTGTCCAGGATTTCCCTGTATTTTGCTGCATTCATTTTACCCTCTACCTTCAGAAGCCTTCCAGGACCTGCTGCAGTGAAGCATCCCCACAGCATGATGCAGCCACCACCATGCTTCACGGTAGGGACGGTGTGTTTTTGATGATGTGCGGCGTTTGGCTTATACCATGGCAAACACAGCATTTAGTCTAATAGCCAAAAAGCTCAATTTTGGTTTAGCTGGCTTCAAAGTCGCCCACATGCATCCTAGCAAATTCTAGATGAGATTTCATGAGAGATTTTTTCAACAGTGGCTTTCTTTTTGCCACCCTCCCATAAATCTGTGACTGGTGAAGCACCCGGGTATCAGTTGTTGTAGTCACAGTCTCTCCCATCTCAGCCACTGAAGCTTGTAACTCCTCCAGAGTTGTCATAGGTCTCTTGGTGGCCTTCCTCACTAGTCCCCTTCTTACACGGTCACTCAGTTTTTGAGAACAGCCTGCTCTAGGCAGATTTACAGCTGTACCATATTCTTTTCACTTCTTGATGATTGACTTAACTGTACTCCAGGGGATATTCAGTGACTTGGAAATTTTCTTGTATCCATCTCCTAACTTGTACTTTTCAACAACCTTGTTGTTGAAGTTGCTTGGGGTGTTCTTTTGTCTTAATGGTGTATCTTTTGCCAGGATACTGACTCACCAGCAGTTGGACCTTCCAGATAAGGGTGTATTTTTACTACAATCAGGTCATCTCCATTTAACTAATTATGTGACTTCTAAAACCAAATGGTTACACCAGTGATGATACGGTGTGTCTTATTAAAAGGGGGGTGGGGAGGGTGAATACTTTATTTTGTGTTTTATATATGTAATTAATTTAGATCACTTTGTAGAGATCTGTCTTCACTTTGACATGAAAGTGTCTTTTTCTGTTGATCCATGTCATAAAAACAAATTAAATCTAGTGATTCAATGTTGTAAAACAATAAAACATGAAAACTTCTGGGAGGGGGGGAAATAATACTTTTTATAGGCACTGTAGTTGACATTGATTCAGCTGCTTATATCAATCTTTTCTGATTTTCATTTCCTTTGGCTTCACTCAAAATCAGACTAATAACCCAAAGTGTTTCCTCAACCAAAATAACTTTACCTGCTTTCGTTATGTAGACAAATTTGGGAAATGAGTTTGCATTTAACAGGCTGACACCAGAAAAAGGATCTATATAATAAGTAATTAATCTAGTGACGGTGGAAGGAGTTAAGAGATTAAAGTGGCTTGAACGTGTTCCATAAGGACACATAAATTGTGCAAATTTACAAGTCCACAATCCCTTATCCGAAATCCTTGGGGCCAGTTGCATTTTAGAATTCAGAAGTTTTTGGATTTCAGACCCCCACCCCCATACCAAAAAAAATGTATGCTCAAGTCCCTTATTTAACCTGGTTCAGTACAGTGGACTTTAGGACCCGGCGGCGCACCAAACCTATGCACATCTTCCCGTATACTTTAAATCATCTCTAGATTACTTATAATACCTAATACAATGTAAATGCTGTGTAAATAGTTGTTATACTGTATTGTTTAGGGAATAATGACAAGAAAAAAATTTATTTCCAACAAAAACATTCAATAAAACATAAAAATATACAGCTTCAAACGAACTGAATCAAACACATGGTAAATGACTTATTGGAATAAATGTAGAATGTCACTGTCACTATAAAACTTCAGTAACTTGTCTTTCTGTTTATTTAAATCATATACAGTGGTAGTTCTGACACTATTTTCTTCAGTAAGACGTCGCACAGACACACCACGATCAAGCTTCTGCAATAATTCCACTTTCTGCGTTATTGATAGAGAAGATTCCTTCTCTTTTTCTCATTATTACCCATAGGGGTATCTGCAGCTTTTTTTGACATTTTCACAGTGAAATTAAACACAAGGTCAACAGTGAACACAAAATATCAGCAAACAGCAAATGCACGTGTAACCAGTACGAGCGCTGAGCCACAACTGACGTCTGGCGGCCTCTGCTAGTGCTGCCACGTCACACCTGAGTGACGTCAGCTGTTAACGAAAAAGCTTCGGTTTTCAGAGCTTTTTGGATTTCAGAATTTCGGATAAAGGAATGTACACCTGTAAAGGGCTTTAGAGAAAACATCCCGCATCAAAGACTGCTCAAACCATGTTCCATCGCACTGGCCCCAGATCAGTGGAATTTTCAAGCACCAAGTTTCCTCTTTTATCATATGATTTCCAGTAGAAGTAATGCAGAAGTAACAAGTACACACAATTGTCTTGAGTTTTCCTGTGAAACATAGAACACTTGAACTTCATCTACATATTCCCAATACATCATTGAAAAGGATTTATTGACTCAGCTAAATTTACAGTTGCAATCTTCATATTAGAGTGCAGTTTCATATGTGTCACACAGCCCATATTTTAAAAATCTTACTTTTGTTACTTGTATTTCCAAGTACACTGTGTACCAAATAGAAATAGTCAGCAATTGCTGGTCTGAGGTGCAGTACATCAAGGGCACTTTGGTTTAACCACTGACTCCGCCAATGTCATTACCTGTGGCAAATTAATGCTTTAAAGCGTGGCACTGTCTGGAGTTTGCTCCTCTAGAAAACTAAGAGGACAAGCTAATTAATAAATGGTTAATTTTCTGATTATTACAAGTCATACTCCATCTTTAAATTTGTCTCACAAAACAGGTTGTTTTCAAATCTAATGAAATAAAAGAATGAAGTACTAATTTTTATTTATTTTTAGCATAAGACCATCACTGATAATGTTAACATGTATTGTCCATTCATGGTTGCCCTGACTGACTTGTATGAACATTTCACGCAAAGACTCAGCATCAAAATTTTTGGCATGACACTGAAGTCTCATGGCTGCAAGTACAGGAGAGCAGAACAAATTCACACATTCACTTTCAAAAAGTCTTTACTTAATGCAGCAACACCACCGTTAAATATTATATCAAAAAGTATTAAACCAAATCTTTGGCACCGTAGTGGGAAAATAGTTCACTTGAGTTAGAAAATGCAATGGATGAAGTGTAAAATCTTTGGATAACATAAAATGCATAAATGAATTTTAAAAATAATGAACACCCCAGACACAAGTAAACAAAACTGTCTGACTTTCTCAACACAGAAAAACACAGCCAGATGTGCAGAAGATATTTATTTATACAAAGAAAAACTTACATATAATCCACAAGACCACTGACTGCCAGACATTAACTCAGCAAATCAAGGTATCATTTACCATTTTAAAAAATGTGCTGATTATTATCTTTAAATCTACATTTTCTTTTCAATTTAAGGGTATGGACGAGTTAGGGCAAAACCTCCAAAAAGAAACTTCTGAGTATTTACAATACAATTTTTAATTTATTCATATTAACTTTGCATCACTAAATGAAATTTAACTGAGATAATTAACTATCAGTGTGAGTAAGATACAATTAAATTTTTGTCTCCTTTCTGTCTTGGTCTCCTTTTTGAATTCTCAATTATTGTTCAATAAATTCTTGGTCTCATAAATAGAGTTACCACAAACTCAAAAGATTATAGAGGATAAATTCAGTCTTGGAGAAATACCAGCTTATAAATATTATATTGCATAAAGTCCCTCCTGTCCTTCCATTCCAATTTATTTAACATTTCATTAAGATGGAGCCATGGAATAATATGTTGCTATGTCTGATGCCTAACAAAATGCATAGAAAGCTGCATGAACAAAACGGGAAAGTGCTGTCCGCCTGACTCTTTGGGATACCTCATGACAGCACACACGTGATGCAGAGCATCAGTAATATTAGAACATCACTCTCTCATGGGCAGTGTTTAAAAAACATAACACAATGTAAAGCTGGCGCTAAGCAGAAAGAAACAATTGTCACGAGTTATTGTCATGTCAATGTGCCAGAGACCATATTATGATGAGTTACACAAGATTCAAGATTGTTTTAAGTTATTTCCTGTACACAAGTGTAAAGAGAACAAAATAATTGTTACTCCAAATCTGATGCAGCCCAAAAATCATAAAGATAAAGAACACAATAATAATTTCAAAACACACAATAAATATAAATACATAAGATTCCTTATATACATAGATTGTATATCCATAAAGTGATACTAGGCTGTACATAAGGTGATTGACAGGAAATAATAAAGTAGTGGTGGAGTTAGTGGATGGAGGTGTTGATCAGTCTTGCTGCTTGGGGAAAGTCACTGTTTTTGAGTCTGATGGTCCTCGCATGGATGCTACGATGCTACAATGCTACAATGGCAGATGCAAGAAATCTAGCAGCTGATATTATTCATGGTATCCCTCCTTTGATCCTGTATCATTGCTCCTTCACTCATTAAGACACTAAATAATAAATACCTTGATCAAAAACAAAAATGACAAAGTGTTGATCAGCACATGTTCTTGGTATACATACATTTATATTCTCCAAGATGCAAGTTAGAAAGCAAATGGATTACTTGCATTTTTTTAAAAAGAGGAACAGAGAGGCTATGCTATAACTTCATAATCACTTATTAGGCCTCAGCTGATGGAGCTGGCCCATTCTGGGAATCACAGTTCAAGAAAGCATAATGACCTTAACAAAGAGTACACAGGAAGCTTACCCAGAAGTTTTCAAGAATGAGGGGGTTTTCCAGCATTACTCCAAGCAAAATTTTCAAACTATTTCTAAAAGATTAAGAGGGGGCATAGTTGAGGATTTAAAGATGATAAGAAGCTCCAAAGGGTTAAAAATGTCATTGTATAACCTCTTTTACATTTATTTCATGACATCCCAATATCCTTCACAACCAATGAATTAAAAGGAATGTTGTCCTTGTCATAATGCACAGTGTACTTTTAAATCATTGCTAAAAGATCTAGAAGGATGAAGAGGAGTATTGGTCTCATTGTGAGTTGCTAGATGTCAAGCACTTCCTTGAAGATCAAACGGCAAAAAATACAGATGTTGGAAAGCTAAAATAAAAATAGAAAAGGCTGTTTTCAATTAGTCAACAGCTCAAGCAACATCCATGAAATGGAGTCAATATTTCAGGCTGATGACATTCTTCAGAACAGAGAAAAGTTAAAAGTCAAATGTGGTTTCAGCTTAGGAGAAGGGGGATGGGTGGAAATAACTATAGGTATGTCTGTGATAAAGCGAAGGCCCAATGTCACAAATGGCGATGGTATTGACCGAGAGTGGGTGGTGAAGACTTGTTAAACACAAATGATCTACCTGGAGACAAACTAAGTAGAAAACATATAGAAACAGACAAAAGGTAGAACTGAAAAAAAACAAGAACTGGCTTCCTTGAAATGAGTAGCAGATGATTCCATAAATAAATTTCTAAGTTGTTTTATCAGGTAATTGAAGACAAGGTGTGTGTAGTGTTACAGTGCAAATGAGTGTGAGGAATTGCACTTTCAAACAGCCTGCACTTGTATAACGGGCCAGTTAGCCTTCTTCCATACCATAAAATTCTGTGACTCTAAAACCATTTAACTGGATTATCCAACTGCAAGGTGCTAATTACTTAATTATACTGCACTGAAGCAGAAGCTTGTGTTTTTAAATCTTTAACCAATTGAGCCATTTCTGCTTTTCCACCCTGATTTACCTTTGATAGAGCCCAAGATATGAGCACAGATTTGGATGAAATATATCTTTCTGCAACACTTATCTGAGGTTGACTTAGATAATAGCTGGCTATCAGACTGTTGAATACCTTGCTTTCTGCGGTAATAGTAGTAGGAGTAGTAGTCATACTTTATTGATCCCGGGGGAAATTGGTTTTCGTTACAGTTGCACCATAAATAATTAAATAGTAATAAAACCATAAATAATTAAATAGTAATATGTAAATTATGCCAGGAAATAAGTCCAGGACCAGCCTATTGGCTCAGGGTGTCTGACCCTCCGAGGGAGGAGTTGTAAAGTTTGATGGCCACAGGCAGGAATGACTTCCTATGACGCTCAGTGTTGCATCTCGGTGGAATGAGTCTCTGGCTGAATGTACTCCTGTGCCCAACCAGTACATTATGTAGTGGATGGGAGACATTGTCCAAGATGGCATGCAACTTAGACAGTATCCTCTTTTCAGACACCACCATGAGAGAGTCCAGTTCCATCCCCACAACATCACTGGCCTTACGAATGAGTTTGTTGATTCTGTTGGTGTCTGCTACCCTCAGCCTGAGGGTACAGCCTACCCTACCCAATCGACTTCTTGTAAAGTGTTTGGATTAGCCCAATCACATATTCAAGTTTTACACTTAATTTTTCTTCAAAACACCAATGAAATTTTTGCTTGGCTGCAGGATATGTTATGCTTTGTTGAGTGCTTGCACACATTGGGCCCACTGGGAAATCAAATACAGAACAGCCCATGTTAGTTATTTGAACCCTAGGTTGCCTACATCAGCTGCAATATAATGTGGCCGGAATTGCTGGCAGAACACTTGTTTTATTATTTAAATTGTTAAAATTCCAGGTTTACTCTGTATTTGATTACACCAAACAAGAATGCTCCATAGCAATTACATCCAAGTATCAACTATCTCCACCATCTTAGGAATGTGCAATTCTAAATCCCCTCCTACCATTGGATAGAAGTTAAGTGGGAGGAGTTAAATGCTGGAACACAGAAGCCCATTCTGACTTACCTCATTCCAAGCTCTGGTCATATTTACAACAATATTTCACGCCATTGGTAATGTTTATACCTTATTCATCCAGAAGTGGATCTAATCCTTGAGGTCAAAGTCATAGTCTAATGTGACACCAATTGGCTCTATTTCCTGTTGATCTCAGGATCTCTCTCAAGGATTTTGCCCTTGCCAAATTACAGTGGGCGCTGGGTTTCATTCACAAATGCTCCCAGCTATACCATCCTACCACAAAATTTCAATGACCTCTGACAATTTGGCTGCCTGCTGGGTGAGAGCATGCAGATTGCTACTTAAACGATATCCTGCCATTGAGATCAGACTTCTGTCTCAGACATTATTATCCATTATCAGGCACCTCCCAAGCTTTTCCCTATTTTCAATCAAGACAATTGTTTTAACTAGAAAAATGAAAGGAAATATATTATATAACGCATGAATTCTGACAAAGGGTCTTCATCTTGAAACATTAACTCTGTTTCTCTTTTTACAGTTGTTGCTTGTCCTGCCAAGGGTTTCCAGCATTTTCTAATTTTATTAATGCTTTCCAAGCATTTCATAGGATTGCGATGTGTTCACCCATACTTGGGTGACAGTATTGCTTCCCAGATGCCTCACCCTGTTTACAGGTAAAAAAACACAGCCCAATTGGCAAAAATATTTTAAATTGAAGCTGAGTGCTGGAGATTCCGATTATGGAACACAACCGAGTGATCTCATTCATATTTATGGCAACATTTAAATGCTTTCATTTGTCATTTGTCATTGTCTTCTCTGTTACCTATATTTCATTCTTCCCAGCTAACATGGCTTGCCTCGGAGAGGCTGTTAACTCCTTGCTGGGTCGTAGTCCCTGGATGTGCTATTACCCAACAAGTTGTCTCTAACTGCATGTAAAGATTCATAATGAAGGTTGGTTGGGTGCTTCACCATGGAATTTGTTGGATGAGGTGCTAATATGATCAATTTCAAGCCTATCATTTCATATCAACATGTATGCATTCACAGCCAGAAAATCTGGATTTTCAATAATTCCATCAGACAGCAAACCACATCATGAGGTTTGAACAACGTTGCCTTACAGGTTCTCTAGCACTAGGAGCTGAATTGAATCCCTGTGACCTCTTTATACCAATCTTTCTTTAATGCACTGTGCCTCAGAACACAAAATTCCATTCATTTACAGTAAAATTTTTTCTCCAATCAAGCCCAAATACTTCAGTTTAGACTTGGAATAAACTTTGTTCAAACACACAGATTAACTAAACTAAACATGAATGGTTATTTGCCATTCACAGAATGGCTACAACAGAGAAGGCCATTCACTCCATTAAATCCATACCAGTTCTATGCAAAACCAACTCAGCTGGTCCCAATGATCTGTGACTCACTTGAATTTTAGATATTTTTCCAGTTCACCTTTGAATTGCACAATTGAATATAGTTACATTATTACCTCATACAATTAATTCCAAACTTTAATCATTTGCTGCACATTAAGTCTTGCTCTTTTTTTAACTTTGGTTTCTCTAATATTCACCATCATTCAATGTCCAACGGATATTGATGACTCTGCCAATAGAAATGGCTTCTTTTTGCCTACTCTGCGTATACTAATTATTATTTTAAGTACCTCCTTTAGATCCTCTTACAACTTATTCCTTACCAAGGAGAACAACCCTACAGTTTCCAATCTAAACAATTGAGATTTTCCATTCTTCAAACATGGTATCTCGCTCAAATTTCTACAGATGTACTGTGGAAAGTATTCCAACTGGTTGCATCACCATCTGGTATGGAAGGGCCACCGTGCAGGATCAGTAAAAGCTACAGTAAGTTGTAAACTCAGCTAGTTCCATCATAAGTACTAGCTTCCCCAGCATCGAGGACACCATCAAAAGACAATGTCTCAAAAAGGCGGCACCCATCATTAAGGACCCCCATCACCCAGGACATGCCCTCTTATCATTGCTACCATCAAGGAGAAGATACAGGAGCCTGAAGACACACACTCAATGATTCAGGAACAGCTTCTTCCCCTCTGCCATCAGATTTCTGAATGGACAATGAACCCTGTACACTACCTCACTACTTTTTTCTTTTTTTTTGATCTCTTTTGCACAACTTAATTTAATTATATATATTTCTTACTGTAATTTATAGTTTTTATAATTATGTATTGCAATGTACTGCTGCCGCAAAGCATGCAAATTTTTTGACATACTGTAAGTTTGCTGACAATCCAACTATTGTTGGCAGAATTTCAGATGGTGGTAAGAGGGTGTACAGGAGGGAGATATATCAGCTAGTTGTGTGGTGTCACAGCAACAACCTTCCACTCAACATCAGTAAGACCAAAGAACTGATAGTGGACTTCAGAGAGGGTAAGACGAGGGAACACACACCAGTCCTCATAGAGGGATCAGAATTGGAAAGTGTGAGCAATTTCAAGTTCCTGGGTGTCAATATCTCTGAGGATCCAACCTGGACCAAACATATTCATGCAGCTACAAAGAAGTCAAGGCAGTGGCTAAATTTCATTAGGAGTTTGAGGAGATTTGGTATATCACCAAAGAAACTCACAAATTTCTACAGATGTACTGTGGAGAGCATTCTAACTGGATGCATCACCACCTGGTATGGGGGAGTCTACTGCACAGGATTGAAATAAGCCGAAGAGAGTTGTAATCTTAGTGAACTCCATCATGGGCACTAGCCTCCATAGTATCCAGGACATCTTCAAACAGTGGTGCCTCAATAAGGCGACATCCATCAATTAAGGACCCCCATCACTCAAGTCATGCCTTGTTCTTATTGCTACCATCAGGTAGGAGGTACAGAAGCCTGAAGGCACACACTCAATGCTTCAGGAACAGCTTCTTCCCCTCTGCCACCAGATTTCTGAATGGACATTGAACCCGTGAACACTACCTCACTACTTCTTTATTTCTACTTTTACACTATGTATTTAATTTAACTTACGTACATTCAGGATTGTCACAAGAAATAAAAGCAGAAAATATTGATGATCAGCCTATGAGACGGTTTCAGATCCTGCCTGACATTGAGTGTTTCCAGCAACTTCTTATGTCAGACTTCCAGCATAAACAGTTTAAATTTTTCCATCAGAATCAAAGGAAAAGTGTAATTCAGAAAAAGATACTTTCATACTTATCTTCAATTTCAATCTACAGGCAATGCCACTCAGGAACTTGTGTTAATATTATTTTGGTGCTATCTGCGCTGGATTGTAACTACAGTATACGTACTGTGTTTTGCACATTGGCCCAGAGGAATGATATTTTGTTTACCTGTATATATGTGTATGGTTGAATGACAATAAACTTGAACTTTATTCTGAAATATTTGTTTTGAACTTGATAATTAGTCATAGTCATAGTCATAGTCATACTTTATTGATCCCGGGGGAAATTGGTTCTCGTTACAGTTGCACCATAAATAATAAATAGTAATAGAACCATAAATAGTTAAATAGTAATATGTAAATTATGCCAGGAAATAAGTCCAGGACCAGCCTATTGGCTCAGGGTGTCTGACCCTCCAAGGGAGGAGTTGTAAAGTTTGATGGTCACAGGCAGGAATGACTTCCTATGACGCTCAGTGTTGCATCTCGGTGGAATGAGTCTCTGGCTGAATGTACTCCTGTGCCCACCCAGTACATTATGTAGTGGATGGGAGACATTGACCAAGATGGCATGCAACTTAGACAGCATCCTCTTTTCAGACACCACCATGAGAGAGTCCAGTTCCATCCCCACAACATCACTGGCCTTACGAATGAGTTTGTTGATTCTGTTGGTGTCTGCCACCCTCAGCCTGCTGCCCCAGCACACAACAGTTATTTGATTCCTCATTGAAAAGTGTTTAGAAATTTCTTTCAAATTAATGAAATTTAAAGGAGTATTATTCTTGAAATTCTGTAAATCTTGATATTGAACTTTGGAATTTCTATTCTGCCATAAAATATCTAAGCTATTTTTATATCTCCAATGAAGCTGTTTATTTCTGCATTGCAAAAAAAAAAAAATCTGAGCATCAGCAGAGCTTGGGCTGGTAAGTGGAAAGATGTTTCAACCACACTGTTTGTTAGATAATGACCACTTCCAACCAAAAAAAAAATAAGCATCACTTGCAGAAAACACTGTAGCAACTCACTGTTTCTTCCAGTGCACTTCCCAAACCAGGACAATCACATCAAGAATGGACGAATACCATCAAATTCCAACCAATAAAATAAATCAATTTTTCTTGTGCATCAATCACTGTTCTTTCTTAGACATTACATCACCATACATGAACTGCTTATCCTGCAGATTTATGGGTATCCCTTTAACAATTGGACAGAAACAATTCAAAACAGAAGGTTCTTCAGAACATGTGGAAGACTAGTAAGAGAGGACCACAATGGTCACTGTAAGAAATCTCACAAGTATGTACTCAAAAAATTAAACTAGAAGTAAGGCAGCACTCTGCTGACATGTAACACACTCAAAATAAAGCACAAATGCAGGGTCTCACTCATACATTTCCTACTCCATTTCCCACTCTCCACGGTATATAGAATCATAGGGTCATGGTCACATGTCAAACTGAGAGACTTGATCTGGATGGATTACATATATAATTCCCTAATTATTTAGAAATCAGAGAACTTTTGCAAAGGAAGTATTCTATACTGCTTTATTAATTTAACACAGAGAAAAGAATACAGCAATTTATCAATTAAACACCAGTCTGATTCAAGTGCTATATTTAACAACCATTACTAAATTGGGGATGTGGGAACTTACTCAGATACATTTGTAGATATACATGTTAATAAATTTGAAAGAGATCCAATAAACATAAGTCATGGTTCCATACATGAATATTCACTTCTTCAAAGTGAAATAGGTGTAAATGAATCAAGTATACAATTTTAGACTTCATTGTCCAAATGGAGCCAAAGCCACTTAGTATCATTAAAAATACTGAAAGTTTATATCCTTAAATTTCCTTGTGCATTGTTCACCTTAAATACATAATTGATTTCTATTCTTCTCTGTGACCCTCCCTAGTTCTTAAACCTGTCACCTGCCTTTAGCGTCAGCTTTTTTCCCAATGCATTGCTTCTTTGTAACTGTCTTCAAGTCTAAACTTGAATTATTCCTATAAGATCTCCATTTCGCCAAATCTCATTCATTTGAAACCTCTATCAAAACCTTTCTCCATGACGAAACATTCCCTATCTGTATTCACTTTTGTTTTCTGAAATGCCTTCTATATTTACTTTGCAGTTGAAGAACCTTAAGGACAATGATCCTGAAAGTACGGTTCAAGTCCAGTTTGGTTTCAATGTTAAATTAACAACAGAAGGGATTGCATTGATTTTGGGTTAGAGTCCAAAGTCTGCAGATCCAATTTGTCTCATAAGCACACAGAGAGATAATACGTGTAAACATCGGAAATACCAACGAACGAATCTTTAGAAATTAAATCAGCAATAAATGCACAGGAGAGCACAGAACTTGAACGTTGCCTTGCATATTTCCACTATGAAGGAAGACATCTCAAAAATTAGAAAGTCGCCTCATTTGAAAATTTTACTTATAATGGTTTGCCTAAAATTGATACAGAGGGAGATAATGTTATCTATTGAAAGCAGACTTATCCCTTATTGCCATTCTGGTTTCAATGTAGAATAAACTTGCTTTATTTTTAGTAACTCTTCGAGTAAATGCAAAAGCAAAATAAAACTAGCTGTTCCCCGCGTGGCTGACTTGCTCTCAAGTCCCTCAGTCCCAGAGGACGGCGCGAGGACAGCACGCGGGGTCAGGGCAGCTCGCGGAGGGCTGCAAAGCGCCTCTCGAGTGGCTCACACCCAACTGCGACAGGCTTGCGCTCCAGGTCAATGGCTCTGCCTGCATCCAGATGCCGCAGGAACGCAGAGATACTGAGACCAAATCATTAGGCACTCCTTATAGAACAGCATGACAATATCAATACTTCGTCCAAAACTAATCGGTTTTCCCTTTTTTTCCGTTACTATCCACCCACCACTTCATTAACCCGGTCTGCCGCTTTTTTTTTGGTTTTGGTCTGGAAACTGTTAATGTAACAGACCACATCTGTTTCCAATATGGGTCGAGTTACATCTTTTGGAAACAATGCTGCTTTTTACTTAGTGAATTGCATTTTTAAAAAGTTTTCAACCGAAATGAAAAAGGATACAAAACACAACGACACCACTTAATTTAATTATTGTATATTGTATGCTACAATAAAGAAAGTTATGCTAATATTAAACTAAGCTATTAAAACTATTGATGTAAGCAATAAAGGACAAATCCGTAATGAAAATGTATTTCATGAAGTAACTACGAAAGTCGCTGAGGAATCTAAAATTATTGCACGTCCCAAAGTCTTCATCAGCCTCATCCACACTGTGGGTAAAAGAATCATATTTCATAAACTAGGCATTTAAAAACGATCCAAAACCATGGGACAAAATGTTAATGCATTTTCTCATTTGGATTAGCGAGACTAAACGGAATAAAACATAATAATCCGAGCCACTTACCGACCATCAGCACCAAACTGAGAGAGGACAAAATCATGTTGCCTTCAGAAATTCGACATTTAATCCATAACTTGATGAGGAAATTTCGTGCTGTTTTTCTCCGCCTCCTTGATTTTTGGGACTGGAATGCTGGGACAGACCTGAGCACATTAAAACATCAGGAGAGGGAATGCCACTGCGGGATATTTACATCTTCACTCGGCAGCACACTCCAATCTGTCCCTTAATCAACCCATTCTGTTCACTCCGGCTGACCAGATGGGGAGTGGAGTATGCTGGAACTGTCTGGGATTTGATGGGACAAGTCCGTTGAGTTGAAGGCTGATTGATTAGTTTCAAAGAATAAATGGAGAAAACAGTGACCGCTCCAACTGACGTTACACACACTTTCCTGTCTGAAAATTGCAGAGAGAAAGTCTAACCTAAAAGTCTGCTACGAGTACAGATGTTGTTTTTTTCCGATTACCACAGTGACTTATTGCTGGTGTGCTAGTGGCTCTGTTCCTTCATTCAAGTTTTAAAGTATTACTTCGACATTTAAAGCAATAAAAGGAATGCTACCATCTTTAGAGTTTGAATCTAAACGAGATCCCATCAGTTTCCTCAGCTGGCTGTTTTAAAACCAACGTTTTTACTGCCTGATTCAGTGCTGGGATGTAAATTGAACGGAATATTTTCCTACCGATATGCCACAGCAATGTCATACTTGTCCCTATTGGCTGCTCTTTAATATGGTTATTTAACTCTTAATTAAAAGGGAACGATTAAAAAAATAGTATGCACAAGCTTGAACATTTGAAGTCACAGATGTTAGTTTTGAATTTTCCAATGCTAATACCTGACTTTTCTATTTAATTAAAAAATTGCAATGTTGAAGAATGAAAACACCCTCAAAAGAACATTGTCATCTGGAAATATTTGTTTACTTTATTTGCACTAGTAGATTGGTGGAAGAACTTTTAAAAGAACTAGTATATGTACTGTGGGCTGAATGACCTTTGTGCCTTGATGCTCTATTATCCATCAACAGTCACAGATACAAAATGGATTCAGGGACTATGTTTCATACACAGTGCAATTTGTTGAACCTTGATATAAACAGTAGGTCCAAAACAATGGCAGGAGGGGAGAGTGGAGGAATGAAAGGTGCTGTGGAGGAAAGCATAACATCCCACCCACTGACACGACCCATGTTGGTGTAAACTTCAGTATAGATAAGAGCTTAAAATCATTTCTGTAGCATCACACTTCAATTCAAAATGGCAATGCAATAAGCAGCCATTGATGGTGGCAAGTTGTCAGCATACCGTAAGTGCAATGTTCTGGATAGGCTACCTGTTGTCAACTGGCTGTCAGAGCTTAATCTGCTTCACAAGCCACCTTCCAGGTGCAGACTTCAATGGTCAGCAGCCACGGACAGTGGCCCGAGCGTTGGTCTGTGGTCCCATTGTGTTTTTATGACTGTGAATGCAGAATGATTTTGGAAATGTTTGCATTAAATTTTTATTTCAGTGGCATACCAACCAAAAATAAAACATGTTTTAATTATTTTAACTAACAAAGTTTCTGAAACTGGACTTTGCTTTGCAGTAAATGCTTACGGTGGATAGAAGCACTAAAAGAGTTACCTAATAAAGAATCAAATCAGATAAGAGAATTGACCTTGCATTTCAGGAAGGAGAGGTAACAACATCTCAGTAGTTATCCTCACCACCAGTGCCCCACATGACCACATTATCAGTCCTTTACTATACTCCCTATACACTCATGACTGCATAGCCAAACTCTGCTCTAGTTCCATTGACACGTTTGCACATGCAACCACCGTAGTGGGCCAGATTTCAAACAACAATGAGACTGAGTACATGAAGGAGGTAGAGAGCCAAGTGGCATGTTATCAAAACAAGAATCTCTCCCTCAATGTCAGCAAAATGAAGGAGCTGGTCATTGACTTCAGGAAGCAGAGTGGAATACATGTCCTTGTCTGTATCAATGGTGTTGGGTTGGAGATGGTTGACAGTTTCAAGTTGCTATGTGCAAATATCACCAATAATACTGTACAACAATTTTTTTCCTAAGTGTTGCTTCCTCAGGATGTTCTTGGTTATGATATGCTGCTTGAAGGTGAACACAAATATGATTTCAGATGACTTGTATCGCATAGGAATTTAGAAAGCAAGAAATTAACTTTTATTGAATACTTTAATTGCATAATGGTGCTGATGCTTTGTAATAGTTCAACTAAACTAAAAGTGCTTTGTTGATGATTTTCATCTGCACTCAGTGTCTCATGATTCTCACTTAAGTGTCCAAAAATAATCAGCCAACATTGATGGATTTCAGTTGCCCTGATATCAATTCTCTTTGACCGCAATGTTGCCAAGATTTGCAGGGAAGAAGTCTAAATGGAAATGCAGAAAATGAATCTTTAGTGACATGTTGCACTTCATGGTTTTGTATGCTTGCAGCATGTTGTCAACCAGTAGCATGTAGATTGGTGCTCTGTAGTTGCCAAGGAAATTTTCAACACCATCCTTGAACACCTTCCATTTGATTTTCTCCAGTCCCACCAGAAGTTCTTCAAATTGCCTGTCACTGGTGACCTGTTTGACTTGAGGGCCAACAAAAATGTCTTCCTTCATCTTGGCATCAGTTATTCTGAGTTGAATTATGAATTGAAATAGCAAATATTGGCAATTTCAAAAAAATGGTGCATGATAGGGAAATTTCATGGTGATTTTCATGATCAACTGTCATAAGGGCACGGCTGGGAACGGACCCAAGTGCAAAACACAGACTCTGAAGTACTAGGGACAAGACTAGGATACAGGGCGATGGCAAGGACATGGACAGGAAAACCAGGAACCTGGAACAGGACTGGACAAAAGAGCTAGGAGCCCGGGCTTGGACTCCGAGCCAGAGGCTGGACAAGGACCCAGTACCTGGGTCTTGTCTCTAGCTCGGACCCCAGAACCAGGCAAGGATGAGGCTTGGCAGGCAGGCTGGCAGGACGAGGCTGGAGTCTTCAGGCTAGCAGCTAGAGGCTAGAGACTTGGCTTGGCTTGGCAAGAGACTAGAGGCTAGAGACTTGGATTGGCTTGGCAAGAGGCTAGAGGCTAGAGGCTAGAATCTACAGGCTCGAGGCTAGGCAAGAGACGACGGGAGGCTTGGCAGGAGGCTGGAGACATGAGACTAGAGGCGAGGCTGGAGGCTGGAGGCTAGAGACTAGAGGCGAGGCTGGAGGCTGGAGGCTGGAGGCTGGAGACTAGAGGCGAGGCTGGAGGATAGAGACTAGAGGCGAGGCTGGAAGATGGAGGCTGGAGACTAGAGGCGAGGCTGGAGGCTGAAAGCTGGAGACTAGAGGCGACGCTGGAGGCTGGGGACTAGAGGCGAGTCTGGAGGCTGGAGATTAGAGACTAGAGGCAAGGCTGGAGGCTAGAGACTAGAGACTAGAGGTGAGGCTGGAGGTTGGAGACTACAGGCGAGGCTGGAGGCTGAAGTCTGGAGACTAGAGGCGAGGCTGGAGGCTGGAGGCAGGAGACTAGAGGCGAGGCTGGATGCTGGAGGCTGGACACTAGAGGCAAGGCTGGAGGCTGCAGACTAGAGACTAGAGGAGAGGCTGGAGGCTGGAGACTAGAAACTAGAGGCGAGGCTGGAGGCTAGAGGCGAGGCTGGAGGATGGACACTAGAGGCGAGGTTGGAGGCTGGAGGATGGACACTAGGGGCGAGGCTGGAGGCTGCAGACTAGAGACTAGAGGCGAGGCTGGAGGCTGGCGGCTGGAGAGTAGATGCGAGGCTGGAGGCTGGAGACTAGAGACGAGGCTGGAGGCTGGAGGCTGGAGGCTGCAGGTGAAGCTGGAGGCTGGAGCCTAGAGGCGAGGCTGGAGGCTGGAGACTAGAGACTAGAGGCGAGGCTGGAGGCTGGAGACTAGAGGTGAGACTGGAGGCTGCAGACTACAGGCGAGGCTGGAGGCTGGAGTCTGGAGACTAGAGGCGAGGCTGGAGGCTGGAGTCTGGAGACTAGAGGCGAGGCTGGAGGCTGGAGTCTGGAGACTAGAGGTGAGGCTGGAGGCTGGAGACTAGAGGTGAGGCTGGAGCTGGAAACTAGAGGCGAGGCTGGAGGCTGGAGGCGAGGCTGGAGTCTCGAGACTAGAGGCGAGGCTGAAGGCTGGAGACTAGAGACTAGAGGCGAGGCTGGAGGCTGGAGGCTGGAGGCGAGGATGGAGGCTGGAGACTAGAGGCGAGGCTGGAGGTTGGAGGCTGGAGACTAGAGACTAGAGGCGAGGCTGGAGGCTGGAGGAGAGGCTGGAGTCTGGAGACTAGAGGCGAGGCTGGAGGCTGGAGTCTGGAGACTAGAGGCGAGCCTGGAGGCTGGAGCCTCGAGACTAGAGGCGAGGCTGAAGGCTGGAGACTAGAGACTAGAGGCGAGGTTGGAGGCTGGAGGCTGGAGAGGCAAGGCTGGAGGCTGGAGGCAAGGATGGAGGCTGGAGACTAGAGGCGAGGCTGGAGGTGGGAGGCTGGAGACTAGAGACTAGAGGCGAGGCTGGAGGCTGAAGGAGAGGCTGGAGTCTGGAGACTAGAGACGAGGCTGGAGGCTGGAGTCTGGAGACTAGAGGTGAGGCTGGAGGCGGGAGACTAGAGGTGAGGATGGAGGCTGGAGACTAGAGACAGGCGAGGCTGGAGGCTAGAGACTAGAGGCGAGGCTGGAGGCTGGAGGCGAGGCTGGAGGCTGGAGGCTGGAGACTAGAGGCGAGGCTGGAGGCTAGAGGCTGGCGACTAGAGGCGAGGCTGGAGGCTAGAGGCTGGCGACTAGAGGCGAGGCTGGAGGCTGGAGGCTGGAAACTAGAGGCGAGGCTGGAGTCTGGTGGCTGGAGACTAGAGGTGAGGCTGGAGGCTGCAGACTAGAGGCGAGGCTGGAGACTGTAGACTAGAGACTAGAGACGAGGCTGGAGGCCTGAGACTCGAGACTAGAGGCGAGGCTGGAGGCTGGAGATTAGAGACTAGAGGTGAGGCTGGAGGCTGGAGACTAGAGGCGAGGCTGGAGAGTAGAGGTGAGGCTGGAGGCTGCAGGCTAGAGACTAGAGGCGAGGCTGGAGGCTGGAGGCGAGGCTGGAGTCTGGAGACTAGAGGCGAGGCTGGAGGCTGGAGTCTGGAGACTAGAGGTGAGGCTGGAGGCTGGAGACTAGAGGTGAGGCTGGAGCTGGAAACTAGAGGCGAGGCTGGAGGCTGGAGGCGAGGCTGGAGTCTGGAGACTAGAGGCGAGGCTGGAGTCTGGAGTCTGGAGACTAGAGGCGAGGCTGGAGGCTGGAGACTAGAGGCGAGGCTGAAGGCTGGAGCCTAGAGACTAGAGGCGAGGCTGGAGGCTGGAGGCTGGAGACTAGAGGCGTAGCTGGAGGCTGGAGGCGAGGCTGGAGGCTGGAGACTAGAGGTGAGGCTGGAGTCTGGTGGCTGGAGACTAGAGGTGAGGCTCGAGGCTAGAAGCGAGGCTGGAGGCTGGAGACTAGAGGCGAGGCTGGAGGCTGGAGAATAGAGACGAGGCTGGAGGCTTGAGACTAGAGACTAGAGGCGAGGCTGGAGGCTGGAGACTAGAGACTAGAGGTGAGGCTGCAGAGTAGAGGTGACGCTGGAGGCGGGAGACTAGAGAGTAGAGGCGAGGCTGGAGGCTGGAGGCTGGAGAGGCAAGGCTGGAGGCTGGAGGCGAGGATGGAGGCTGGAGACTAGAGGCGAGGCTGGAGGTTGGAGGCTGGAGACTAGAGACTAGAGGCGAGGCTGGAGGCTGGAGGTGAGGCTGGAGTCTGGAGACTAGAGGCGAGGCTGGAGGCTGGAGTCTGGAGACTAGAGGCGAGGCTGGAGGCTGGAGTCTGGAGACTAGAGGCGAGGCTGGAGGCTGGAGTCTGGAGACTAGAGGTGAGGCTGGAGGCTGGAGACTAGAGGTGAGGCTGGAGCTGGAAACTAGAGGCGAGGCTGGAGGCTGGAGACGAGGCTGGAGTCTCGAGACTGGAGGCGAGGCTGAAGGCTGGAGACTAGAGACTAGAGGCGAGGCTGGAGGCTGGAGGCTGGAGAGGCAAGACTGGAGGCTGGAGGCGAGGATGGAGGCTGGAGACTAGAGGCGAGGCTGGAGGTTGGAGGCTGGAGACTAGAGACTAGAGGCGAGGCTGGAGGCTGAAGGAGAGGCTGGAGTCTAGAGACTAGAGGCGAGGCTGGAGGCTGGAGTCTGGAGACTAGAGGCGAGGCTGGAGGCTGGAGTCTGGAGACTAGAGGTGAGGCTGGAGGCTGGAGACTAGAGGCGAGGCTGAAGGCTGGAGACTAGAGACTAGAGGCGAGGCTGGAGGCTGGAGGCTGGAGACTAGAGGCGCAGCTGGCTGGAGGCGAGGCTGGAGGCTGGAGACTAGAGGTGAGGCTGGAGGCTGGAGACTAGAGGCGAGGCTAGAGGATGGAGACTAGATGCGACGCTGGAGGCTGGAGGCTGGAGACTAGAGGCGAGGCTGGAGGCTGGAGGTGAGGCTGGAGTCTGGAGACTAGAGGCGAGGCTGGAGGCTGGAGTCTGGAGACTAGAGGCGAGGCTGGAGGCTGGAGTCTGGAGACTAGAGGTGAGGCTGGAGGCTGGAGACTAGAGGTGAGGCTGGAGCTGGAAACTAGAGGCGAGGCTGGAGGCTGGAGACGAGGCTGGAGTCTCGAGACTGGAGGCGAGGCTGAAGGCTGGAGACTAGAGACTAGAGGCGAGGCTGGAGGCTGGAGGCTGGAGAGGCAAGACTGGAGGCTGGAGGCGAGGATGGAGGCTGGAGACTAGAGGCGAGGCTGGAGGTTGGAGGCTGGAGACTAGAGACTAGAGGCGAGGCTGGAGGCTGAAGGAGAGGCTGGAGTCTAGAGACTAGAGGCGAGGCTGGAGGCTGGAGTCTGGAGACTAGAGGCGAGGCTGGAGGCTGGAGTCTGGAGACTAGAGGTGAGGCTGGAGGCTGGAGACTAGAGGCGAGGCTGAAGGCTGGAGACTAGAGACTAGAGGCGAGGCTGGAGGCTGGAGGCTGGAGACTAGAGGCGCAGCTGGCTGGAGGCGAGGCTGGAGGCTGGAGACTAGAGGTGAGGCTGGAGGCTGGAGACTAGAGGCGAGGCTAGAGGATGGAGACTAGATGCGACGCTGGAGGCTGGAGGCTGGAGACTAGAGGCGAGGCTGGAGGCTGGAGGCTGGAGACTAGAGGCAAGGCTGGAGTCTGGAGGAGAGGCTGGAGTCTGGAGACTAGAGGCGAGGCTGGAGGCTGGAGTCTGGAGACTAGAGGCGAGCCTGGAGTCTGGAGCCTCGAGACTAGAGGCGAGGCTGAAGGCTGGAGACTAGAGACTAGAGGCGAGGTTGGAGGCTGGAGGCGAGGATGGAGGCTGGAGACTAGAGGCGAGGCTGGAGGTTGGAGGCTGGAGACTAGAGACTAGAGGCGAGGCTGGAGGCTGAAGGAAAGGCTGGAGTCTGGAGACTAGAGGCGAGGCTGGAGGCTGGAGTCTGGAGACTAGAGGCGAGGCTGGAGGCTGGAGTCTGGAGACGAGAGGTGAGGCCGGAGGCTGGAGACTAGCGGTGAGGCTGGAGGCTGGAGACTAGAGACAGGCGAGGCTGGAGGCTGGAGACTAGAGGCGAGGCTGGAGGCTGGAGGCGAGGCTGGAGGCTGGAGACTAGCGGCGAGGCTGGAGGCTGGAGGCTGGAGACTAGAGTCGAGGCTTGAGGCTGGAGGCTGGCGACAAGAGGCGAGGCTGGAGGCTGGAGGCTGGAAACTAGAGGCGAGGCTGGAGTCTGGTGGCTGGAGACTAGAGATGAGGCTGGAGGCTGCAGACTAGAGGCGAGGCTGGAGACTGGAGACTAGAGACTAGAGACGAGGCTGGAGGCTTGAGACTCGAGACTGGAGGCGAGGCTGGAGGCTGGAGATTAGAGACTAGAGGTGAGGCTGGAGGCTGGAGACTAGAGGCGAGGCTGGAGAGTAGAGGTGATGCTGGAGGCTGGAGTCTAGAGACTAGAGGCGAGGCTGGAGGCTGGAGGCGAGGCTGGAGTCTGGAGACTAGAGGCGAGGCTGGAGGCTGGAGTCTGGAGACTAGAGGCGAGGCTGGAGGCTGGAGTCTGGAGACTAGAGGCGAGGCTGGAGGCTGGAGTCTGGAGACTAGAGGTGAGGCTGGAGGCTGGAGACTAGAGGTGAGGCTGGAGCTGGAAACTAGAGGCGAGGCTGGAGGCGAGGCTGGAGTCTGGAGACTAGAGGCGAGGCTGGAGGCTGGAGTCTGGAGACTAGAGGCGAGGCTGGAGGCTGGAGTCTGGAGACTAGAGGTGAGGCTGGAGGCTGGAGACTAGAGGTGAGGCTGAAGGCTGCAGACTAGAGGCGAGGCTGGAGACTGGAGAGCAGAGACTAGAGATGAGGCTGGAGGCTTGAGACTCGAGACTAGAGGCGAGGCTGGAGGCTGGAGATTAGAGACTAGAGGTGAGGCTGGAGGCTGGAGACTAGAGGCGAGGCTGGAGAGTAGAGGTGAGGCTGGAGACTAGAGACTAGATGCAAGGCTGGAGGCGCGTGACTAGAGAGTAGAGGCGAGGCTGGAGGCTGGAGGCGAGGCTGGAGTCTGGAGGCGAGGCTGGAGTCTGGAGACTAGAGGCGAGGCTGGAGGCTGGAGTCTGGAGACTAGAGGCGAGGCTGGAGGCTGGAGTCTGGAGACTAGAGGTGAGGCTGGAGGCTGGAGACTAGAGGTGAGGCTGGAGCTGGAAACTAGAGGCGAGGCTGGAGGCTGGAGGCGAGGCTGGAGTCTCGAGACTGGAGGCGAGGCTGAAGGCTGGAGGCTGGAGACTAGAGGCGAGGCTGGAGGTTGGAGGCTGGAGACTAGAGACTAGAGGCGAGGCTGGAGGCTGGAGGAGAGGCTGGAGTCTGGAGACTAGACGCGAGGCTGGAGGCTGGAGTCTGTAGACTAGAGGCGAGCCTGGAGGCTGGAGCCTCGAGACTAGAGGCGAGGCTGAAGGCTGGAGACTAGAGACTAGAGGCAAGGTTGGAGGCTGGAGGCTGGAGAGGCAAGGCTGGAGGCTGGAGGCGAGGATGGAGGCTGGAGACTAGAGGCGAGCCTGGAGGCTGGAGCCTCGAGACTAGAGGCGAGGCTGAAGGCTGGAGACTAGAGACTAGAGGCAAGGTTGGAGGCTGGAGGCTGGAGAGGCAAGGCTGGAGGCTGGAGGCGAGGATGGAGGCTGGAGGCTGGCGACTAGAGGCGAGGCTGGAGGCTAGAGGCTGGAAACTAGAGGCGAGGCTGGAGTCTGGTGGATGGAGACTAGAGGTGAGGCTGGAGGCTGCAGACTAGAGGCGAGGCTGGAGACTGGAGACCAGAGACTAGAGATGAGGCTGGAGGCTTGAGACTCGAGACTAGAGGCGAGGCTGGAGGCTGGAGATTAGAGACTAGAGGTGAGGCTGGAGGCTGGAGACGAGAGGCGAGGCTGGAGAGTAGAGGTGAGGCTGGAGACTAGAGACTAGATGCAAGGCTGGAGGCGCGTGACTAGAGAGTAGAGGCGAGGCTGGAGGCTGGAGGCGAGGCTGGAGTCTGGAGGCGAGGCTGGAGTCTGGAGACTAGAGGCGAGGCTGGAGGCTGGAGTCTGGAGACTAGAGGCGAGGCTGGAGGCTGGAGTCTGGAGACTAGAGGTGAGGCTGGAGGCTGGAGACTAGAGGTGAGGCTGGAGCTGGAAACTAGAGGCGAGGCTGGAGGCTGGAGGCGAGGCTGGAGTCTCGAGACTGGAGGCGAGGCTGAAGGCTGGAGACTAGAGACTAGAGGTGAGGCTGGAGGCTGGAGGCTGGAGAGGCAAGGCTGGAGGCTGGAGGCGAGGATGGAGGCTGGAGACTAGAGGCGAGGCTGGAGGTTGGAGGCTGGAGACTAGAGACTTGAGGCAAGGCTGGAGGCTGGAGGAGAGGCTGGAGTCTGGAGACTAGACGGGAGGCTGGAGGCTGGAGTCTGTAGACTAGAGGCGAGCCTGGAGGCTGGAGCCTCGAGACTAGAGGCGAGGCTGAAGGCTGGAGACTAGAGACTAGAGGCATGGTTGGAGGCTGGAGGCTGGAGAGGCAAGGCTGGAGGCTGGAGGCGAGGATGGAGGCTGGAGACTAGAGGCGAGGCTGGAGGTTGGAGGCTGGAGACTAGAGACTAGAGGCGAGGCTGGAGGCTGAAGGAGAGTCTGGAGTCTGGAGACTAGAGGCGAGGCTGGAGTCTGGAGACTAGATACGAGGCTGGAGGCTGGAGTCTGGAGACTAGAGGTGAGGCTGGAGGCTGGAGACTAGAGGTGAGGCTGGAGGCTGGAGACTAGAGACAGGCGAGGCTGGAGAGTAGAGGTGAGGTTGGAGACTAGAGACTAGATGCAAGGCTGGAGGCGCGTGACTAGAGAGTAGAAGCGAGGCTGGAGGCTGGAGGCTAGAGACTAGAGGCGAGGCTGGAGGCTGGAGGCGAGGCTGGAGTCTGGAGACTAGAGGCGAGGCTGGAGGCTGGAGTCTGGAGACTAGAGGCGAGGCAGGAGGCTGGAGTCTGGAGACTAGAGGTGAGGCTGGAGGCTGGAGACTAGAGGTGAGGCTGGAGCTGGAAACTAGAGGCGAGGCTGGAGGCTGGAGGCGAGGCTGGAGTCTCGAGACTAGAGGCGAGGCTGAAGGCTGGAGACTAGAGACTAGAGGCGAGGCTGGAGGCTGGAGGCGAGGCTGGAGTCTGGAGACTAGAGGCGAGGCTGGAGGCTGGAGTCTGGAGACTAGAGGCGAGGCAGGAGGCTGGAGTCTGGAGACTAGAGGTGAGGCTGGAGGCTGGAGACTAGAGGTGAGGCTGGAGCTGGAAACTAGAGGCGAGGCTGGAGGCTGGAGGCGAGGCTGGAGTCTCGAGACTAGAGGCGAGGCTGAAGGCTGGAGACTAGAGACTAGAGGCATGGTTGGAGGCTGGAGGCTGGAGAGGCAAGGCTGGAGGCTGGAGGCGAGGATGGAGGCTGGAGACTAGAGGCGAGGCTGGAGGTTGGAGGCTGGAGACTAGAGACTAGAGGCGAGGCTGGAGGCTGAAGGAGAGGCTGGAGTCTAGAGACTAGAGGCGAGGCTGGAGGCTGGAGTCTGGAGACTAGAGGCGAGGCTGGAGGCTGGAGTCTGGAGACTAGAGGTGAGGCTGGAGGCTGGAGACTAGAGGCGAGGCTGAAGGCTGGAGACTAGAGACTAGAGGCGAGGCTGGAGGCTGGAGGCTGGAGACTAGAGGCGCAGCTGGCTGGAGGCGAGGCTGGAGGCTGGAGACTAGAGGTGAGGCTGGAGGCTGGAGACTAGAGGCGAGGCTAGAGGATGGAGACTAGATGCGACGCTGGAGGCTGGAGGCTGGAGACTAGAGGCGAGGCTGGAGGCTGGAGGCTGGAGACTAGAGGCAAGGCTGGAGTCTGGAGGAGAGGCTGGAGTCTGGAGACTAGAGGCGAGGCTGGAGGCTGGAGTCTGGAGACTAGAGGCGAGCCTGGAGTCTGGAGCCTCGAGACTAGAGGCGAGGCTGAAGGCTGGAGACTAGAGACTAGAGGCGAGGTTGGAGGCTGGAGGCGAGGATGGAGGCTGGAGACTAGAGGCGAGGCTGGAGGTTGGAGGCTGGAGACTAGAGACTAGAGGCGAGGCTGGAGGCTGAAGGAAAGGCTGGAGTCTGGAGACTAGAGGCGAGGCTGGAGGCTGGAGTCTGGAGACTAGAGGCGAGGCTGGAGGCTGGAGTCTGGAGACGAGAGGTGAGGCCGGAGGCTGGAGACTAGCGGTGAGGCTGGAGGCTGGAGACTAGAGACAGGCGAGGCTGGAGGCTGGAGACTAGAGGCGAGGCTGGAGGCTGGAGGCGAGGCTGGAGGCTGGAGACTAGCGGCGAGGCTGGAGGCTGGAGGCTGGAGACTAGAGTCGAGGCTTGAGGCTGGAGGCTGGCGACAAGAGGCGAGGCTGGAGGCTGGAGGCTGGAAACTAGAGGCGAGGCTGGAGTCTGGTGGCTGGAGACTAGAGATGAGGCTGGAGGCTGCAGACTAGAGGCGAGGCTGGAGACTGGAGACTAGAGACTAGAGACGAGGCTGGAGGCTTGAGACTCGAGACTGGAGGCGAGGCTGGAGGCTGGAGATTAGAGACTAGAGGTGAGGCTGGAGGCTGGAGACTAGAGGCGAGGCTGGAGAGTAGAGGTGATGCTGGAGGCTGGAGTCTAGAGACTAGAGGCGAGGCTGGAGGCTGGAGGCGAGGCTGGAGTCTGGAGACTAGAGGCGAGGCTGGAGGCTGGAGTCTGGAGACTAGAGGCGAGGCTGGAGGCTGGAGTCTGGAGACTAGAGGCGAGGCTGGAGGCTGGAGTCTGGAGACTAGAGGTGAGGCTGGAGGCTGGAGACTAGAGGTGAGGCTGGAGCTGGAAACTAGAGGCGAGGCTGGAGGCGAGGCTGGAGTCTGGAGACTAGAGGCGAGGCTGGAGGCTGGAGTCTGGAGACTAGAGGCGAGGCTGGAGGCTGGAGTCTGGAGACTAGAGGTGAGGCTGGAGGCTGGAGACTAGAGGTGAGGCTGAAGGCTGCAGACTAGAGGCGAGGCTGGAGACTGGAGAGCAGAGACTAGAGATGAGGCTGGAGGCTTGAGACTCGAGACTAGAGGCGAGGCTGGAGGCTGGAGATTAGAGACTAGAGGTGAGGCTGGAGGCTGGAGACTAGAGGCGAGGCTGGAGAGTAGAGGTGAGGCTGGAGACTAGAGACTAGATGCAAGGCTGGAGGCGCGTGACTAGAGAGTAGAGGCGAGGCTGGAGGCTGGAGGCGAGGCTGGAGTCTGGAGGCGAGGCTGGAGTCTGGAGACTAGAGGCGAGGCTGGAGGCTGGAGTCTGGAGACTAGAGGCGAGGCTGGAGGCTGGAGTCTGGAGACTAGAGGTGAGGCTGGAGGCTGGAGACTAGAGGTGAGGCTGGAGCTGGAAACTAGAGGCGAGGCTGGAGGCTGGAGGCGAGGCTGGAGTCTCGAGACTGGAGGCGAGGCTGAAGGCTGGAGGCTGGAGACTAGAGGCGAGGCTGGAGGTTGGAGGCTGGAGACTAGAGACTAGAGGCGAGGCTGGAGGCTGGAGGAGAGGCTGGAGTCTGGAGACTAGACGCGAGGCTGGAGGCTGGAGTCTGTAGACTAGAGGCGAGCCTGGAGGCTGGAGCCTCGAGACTAGAGGCGAGGCTGAAGGCTGGAGACTAGAGACTAGAGGCAAGGTTGGAGGCTGGAGGCTGGAGAGGCAAGGCTGGAGGCTGGAGGCGAGGATGGAGGCTGGAGACTAGAGGCGAGCCTGGAGGCTGGAGCCTCGAGACTAGAGGCGAGGCTGAAGGCTGGAGACTAGAGACTAGAGGCAAGGTTGGAGGCTGGAGGCTGGAGAGGCAAGGCTGGAGGCTGGAGGCGAGGATGGAGGCTGGAGGCTGGCGACTAGAGGCGAGGCTGGAGGCTAGAGGCTGGAAACTAGAGGCGAGGCTGGAGTCTGGTGGATGGAGACTAGAGGTGAGGCTGGAGGCTGCAGACTAGAGGCGAGGCTGGAGACTGGAGACCAGAGACTAGAGATGAGGCTGGAGGCTTGAGACTCGAGACTAGAGGCGAGGCTGGAGGCTGGAGATTAGAGACTAGAGGTGAGGCTGGAGGCTGGAGACGAGAGGCGAGGCTGGAGAGTAGAGGTGAGGCTGGAGACTAGAGACTAGATGCAAGGCTGGAGGCGCGTGACTAGAGAGTAGAGGCGAGGCTGGAGGCTGGAGGCGAGGCTGGAGTCTGGAGGCGAGGCTGGAGTCTGGAGACTAGAGGCGAGGCTGGAGGCTGGAGTCTGGAGACTAGAGGCGAGGCTGGAGGCTGGAGTCTGGAGACTAGAGGTGAGGCTGGAGGCTGGAGACTAGAGGTGAGGCTGGAGCTGGAAACTAGAGGCGAGGCTGGAGGCTGGAGGCGAGGCTGGAGTCTCGAGACTGGAGGCGAGGCTGAAGGCTGGAGACTAGAGACTAGAGGTGAGGCTGGAGGCTGGAGGCTGGAGAGGCAAGGCTGGAGGCTGGAGGCGAGGATGGAGGCTGGAGACTAGAGGCGAGGCTGGAGGTTGGAGGCTGGAGACTAGAGACTTGAGGCAAGGCTGGAGGCTGGAGGAGAGGCTGGAGTCTGGAGACTAGACGGGAGGCTGGAGGCTGGAGTCTGTAGACTAGAGGCGAGCCTGGAGGCTGGAGCCTCGAGACTAGAGGCGAGGCTGAAGGCTGGAGACTAGAGACTAGAGGCATGGTTGGAGGCTGGAGGCTGGAGAGGCAAGGCTGGAGGCTGGAGGCGAGGATGGAGGCTGGAGACTAGAGGCGAGGCTGGAGGTTGGAGGCTGGAGACTAGAGACTAGAGGCGAGGCTGGAGGCTGAAGGAGAGTCTGGAGTCTGGAGACTAGAGGCGAGGCTGGAGTCTGGAGACTAGATACGAGGCTGGAGGCTGGAGTCTGGAGACTAGAGGTGAGGCTGGAGGCTGGAGACTAGAGGTGAGGCTGGAGGCTGGAGACTAGAGACAGGCGAGGCTGGAGAGTAGAGGTGAGGTTGGAGACTAGAGACTAGATGCAAGGCTGGAGGCGCGTGACTAGAGAGTAGAAGCGAGGCTGGAGGCTGGAGGCTAGAGACTAGAGGCGAGGCTGGAGGCTGGAGGCGAGGCTGGAGTCTGGAGACTAGAGGCGAGGCTGGAGGCTGGAGTCTGGAGACTAGAGGCGAGGCAGGAGGCTGGAGTCTGGAGACTAGAGGTGAGGCTGGAGGCTGGAGACTAGAGGTGAGGCTGGAGCTGGAAACTAGAGGCGAGGCTGGAGGCTGGAGGCGAGGCTGGAGTCTCGAGACTAGAGGCGAGGCTGAAGGCCGGAGACTAGAGACTAGAGGCGAGGCTGGAGGCTGGAGGCTGGAGGCGAGGATGGAGGCTGGAGACTAGAGGCGAGGCTGGAGGTTGGAGGCTGGAGACTAGAGACTAGAGGCGAGGCTGGAGGCTGGAGTCTGGAGACTAGAGGCGAGGCTGGAGGCTGGAGTCTGGAGACTAGAGGTGAGGCTGGAGGCTGGAGACTAGAGGCGAGGCTGAAGGCTGGAGACTAGAGACTAGAGGCGAGGCTGGAGGCTGGAGGCTGGAGACTAGAGGCGCAGCTGGAGGCTGGAGGCTGGAGACTAGAGGTGAGGCTGGAGGCTGGAGGAGAGGCTGGAGTCTGGAGACTAGAGGCGAGGCTGGAGGCTGGAGTCTGGAGACTAGAGGCGAGCCTGGAGGCTGGAGCCTCGAGACTAGAGGCGAGGCTGAAGGCTGGAGACTAGAGACTAGAGGCGAGGTTGGAGGCTGGAGGCTGGAGGCGAGGATGGAGGCTGGAGACTAGAGGCGAGGCTGGAGGTTGGAGGCTGGAGACTAGAGACTAGAGGCGAGGCTGGAGGCTGGAGGTGAGGCTGGAGTCTGGAGACTAGAGGCGAGGCTGGAGGCTGGAGTCTGGAGACTAGAGGCGAGGCTGGAGGCTGGAGTCTGGAGACTAGAGGCGAGGCTGGAGGCTGGAGTCTGGAGACTAGAGGCGAGGCTGGAGGCTGGAGTCTGGAGACTAGAGGTGAGGCTGGAGGCTGGAGACTAGAGGTGAGTCTGGAGCTGGAAACTAGAGGCGAGGCTGGAGGCTGGAGGCGAGTCTGGAGTCTGGAGACTAGAGGCGAGGCTGGAGGCTGGAGTCTGGAGACTAGAGGCGAGGCTGGAGGCTGGAGTCTGGAGACTAGAGGTGAGGCTGGAGGCTGGAGACTAGAGGCGAGGCTGAAGGCTGGAGACTAGAGACTAGAGACCAGAGGCGAGGCTGGAGGCTGGAGGCTGGAGACTAGAGACTAGAGACTAGAGGCGAGGCTGGAGGCTGGAGGCTGGAGACTAGATGCGACGCTGGAGGCTGGAGGCTGGAGACTAGAGGCGAGGCTGGAGGCTGGAAGCTGGAGACTAGAGGCAAGGCTGGAGTCTGGAGGAGAGGCTGGAGTCTGGAGACTAGAGGCGAGGCTGGAGGCTGGACTCTGGAGACTAGAGGCGAGCCTGGAGGCTGGAGCCTCGAGACTAGAGGCGAGGCTGAAGGCTGGAGACTAGAGACTAGAGGCGAGGTTGGAGGCTGGAGGCTGGAGGCGAGGATGGAGGCTGGAGACTAGAGGCGAGGCTGGAGGTTGGAGGCTGGAGACTAGAGACTAGAGGCGAGGCTGAAGGCTGGAGGTGAGGCTGGAGTCTGGAGACTAGAGGCGAGGCTGGAGGCTGGAGTCTGTAGACTAGAGGCGAGGCTGGAGGCTGGAGTCTGGAGACTAGAGGCGAGGCTGGAGGCTGGAGTCTGGAGACTAGAGGTGAGGCTGGAGGCTGGAGACTAGAGGTGAGGCTGGAGCTGGAAACTAGAGGCGAGGCTGGAGGCTGGAGGCGAGGCTGGAGTCTCGAGACTGGAGGCGAGGCTGAAGGCTGGAGACTAGAGACTAGAGGCGAGGCTGGAGGCTGGAGGCTGGAGAGGCAAGACTGGAGGCTGGAGGCGAGGATGGAGGCTGGAGACTAGAGGCGAGGCTGGAGGTTGGAGGCTGGAGACTAGAGACTAGAGGCGAGGCTGGAGGTTGGAGGAGAGGCTGGAGTCTGGAGACTAGACGCGAGGCTGGAGGCTGGAGTCTGTAGACTAGAGGCGAGCCTGGAGGCTTGAGCCTCGAGACTAGAGGCGAGGCTGAAGGCTGGAGACTAGAGACCAGAGGCAAGGTTGGAGGCTGGAGGCTGGAGAGGCAAGGCTGGAGGTTGGAGGCGAGGATGGAGGCTGGAGACTAGAGGCGAGGCTGGAGGTTGGAGGCTGGAGACTAGAGACTAGAGGCGAGGCTGGAGGCTGAAGGAGAGGCTGGAGTCTGGAGACTAGAGGCGAGGCTGGAGTCTGGAGACTAGAGGCGAGGCTGGAGGCTGGAGTCTGGAGACTAGAGGCGAGGCTGGAGGCTGGAGTCTGGAGACTAGAGGTGAGGCTGGAGGCTGGAGACTAGAGGCGAGGCTGAAGGCTGGAGACTAGAGACTAGAGGCGAGGCTGGAGGCTGGAGGCTGGAGACTAGAGGCACAGCTGGCTGGAGGCGAGGCTGGAGGCTGGAGACTAGAGGTGAGGCTGGAGGCTGGAGACTAGAGGCGAGGCTAGAGGATGGAGACTAGAGGCGAAGCTGGAGGCTGGAGGCTGGAGACTAGAGACTAGAGACTAGAGGCGAGGCTGGAGGCTGGAGGCTGGAGACTAGATGCGACGCTGGAGGCTGGAGGCTGGAGACTAGAGGCGAGGCTGGAGGCTGGAGGCTGGAGACTAGAGGCAAGGCTGGAGTCTGGAGGAGAGGCTGGAGTCTGGAGACTAGAGGCGAGGCTGGAGGCTGGAGTCTGGAGACTAGAGGCGAGCCTGGAGGCTGGAGCCTCGAGACTAGAGGCGAGGCTGAAGGCTGGAGACTAGAGACTAGAGGCGAGGTTGGAGGCTGGAGGCGAGGATGGAGGCTGGAGACTAGAGGCGAGGCTGGAGGTTGGAGGCTGGAGACTAGAGACTAGAGGCGAGGCTGGAGGCTGGAGGTGAGGCTGGAGTCTGGAGACTAGAGGCGAGGCTGGAGGCTGGAGTCTGGAGACTAGAGGCGAGGCTGGAGGCTGGAGTCTGGAGACTAGAGGCGAGGCTGGAGGCTGGAGTCTGGAGACGAGAGGTGAGGCCGGAGGCTGGAGACTTGCGGTGAGGCTGGAGGCTGGAGACTAGAGACAGGCGAGGCTGGAGGCTAGAGACTAGAGGCGAGGCTGGAGGCTGGAGGTGAGGCTGGAGGCTGGAGACTAGCGGCGAGGCTGGAGGCTGGAGGCTGGAGACTAGAGTCGAGGCTTGAGGCTGGAGGCTGGCGACTAGAGGCGAGGCTGGAGGCTGGAGGCTGGAAACTAGAGGCGAGGCTGGAGTCTGGTGGCTGGAGACTAGAGATGAGGCTGGAGGCTGCAGACTAGAGGCGAGGCTGGAGACTGGAGACTAGAGACTAGAGACGAGGCTGGAGGCTTGAGACTCGAGACTGGAGGCGAGGCTGGAGGCTGGAGATTAGAGACTAGAGGTGAGGCTGGAGGCTGGAGACTAGAGGCGAGGCTGGAGAGTAGAGGTGATGCTGGAGGCTGGAGGCTAGAGACAAGAGGCGAGGCTGGAGGCTGGAGGCGAGGCTGGAGTCTGGAGACTAGAGGCGAGGCTGGAGGCTGGAGTCTGGAGACTAGAGGCGAGGCTGGAGGCTGGAGTCTGGAGACTAGAGGTGAGGCTGGAGGCTGGAGACTAGAGGTGAGGCTGGAGCTGGAAACTAGAGGCGAGGCTGGAGGCGAGGCTGGAGTCTGGAGACTAGAGGCGAGGCTGGAGGCTGAAGGAGAGGCTGGAGTCTGGAGACTAGAGGCGAGGCTGGAGTCTGGAGACTAGAGGCGAGGGTGGAGGCTGGAGTCTGGAGACTAGAGGCGAGGCTGGAGGCTGGAGTCTGGAGACTAGAGGTGAGGCTGGAGGCTGGAGACTAGAGGCGAGGCTGAAGGCTGGAGACTAGAGACTAGAGGCGAGGCTGGAGGCTGGAGGCTGGAGACTAGAGGCGTAGCTGGAGGCTGGAGGCGAGGCTGGAGGCTGGAGACTAGAGGTGAGGCTGGAGGCTGGAGACTAGAGGCGAGGCTAGAGGATGGAGACTAGAGGCGAAGCTGGAGGCTGGAGGCTGGAGACTAGAGACTAGAGACTAGAGGCGAGGCTGGAGGCTGGAGGCTGGAGACTAGATGCGACGCTGGAGGCTGGAGGCTGGAGACTAGAGGCGAGGCTGGAGGCTGGAGGCTGGAGACTAGAGGCAAGGCTGGAGTCTGGAGGAGAGGCTGGAGTCTGGAGACGAGAGGCGAGGCTGGAGGCTGGAGTCTGGAGACTAGAGGCGAGCCTGGAGGCTGGAGCCTCGAGACTAGAGGCGAGGCTGAAGGCTGGAGACTAGAGACTAGAGGCGAGCCTGGAGGCTGGAGCCTCGAGACTAGAGGCGAGGCTGAAGGCTGGAGACTAGAGACTAGAGGCGAGGTTGGAGGCTGGAGGCGAGGATGGAGGCTGGAGACTAGAGGCGAGGCTGGAGGTTGCAGGCTGGAGACTAGAGACTAGAGGCGAGGCTGGAGGCTGAAGGAAAGGCTGGAGTCTGGAGTCTAGAGGCGAGGCTGGAGGCTGGAGTCTGGAGACTAGAGGCGAGGCTGGAGGCTGGAGTCTGGAGACGAGAGGTGAGGCCGGAGGCTGGAGACTAGCGGTGAGGCTGGAGGCTCGAGACTAGAGACAGGCGAGGCTGGAGGCTAGAGACTAGAGGCGAGGCTGGAGGCTGGAGGCGAGGCTGGAGGCTGGAGACTAGAGGCGAGGCTGGAGGCTGGAGGCTGGAGACTAGAGTCGAGGCTTGAGGCTGGAGGCTGGCGACTAGAGGCGAGGCTGGAGGCTGGAGGCTGGAAACTAGAGGCGAGGCTGGAGTCTGGTGGCTGGAGACTAGAGATGAGGCTGGAGGCTGCAGACTAGAGGCGAGGCTGGAGACTGGAGACTAGAGACTAGAGACGAGGCTGGAGGCATGAGACTCGAGACTGGAGGCGAGGCTGGAGGCTGGAGATTAGAGACTAGAGGTGAGGCTGGAGGCTGGAGACTAGAGGCGAGGCTGGAGAGTAGAGGTGATGCTGGAGGCTGGAGGCTAGAGACTAGAGGCGAGGCTGGAGGCTGGAGGCGAGGCTGGAGTCTGGAGACTAGAGGCGAGGCTGGAGGCTGGAGTCTGGAGACTAGAGGCGAGGCTGGAGGCTGGAGTCTGGAGACTAGAGGCGAGGCTGGAGGCTGGAGTCTGGAGACTAGAGGTGAGGCTGGAGGCTGGAGACTAGAGGTGAGGCTGGAGCTGGAAACTAGAGGCGAGGCTGGAGGCGAGGCTGGAGTCTGGAGACTAGAGGCGAGGCTGGAGGCTGGAGTCTGGAGACTAGAGGCGAGGCTGGAGGCTGGAGTCTGGAGACTAGAGGTGAGGCTGGAGGCTGGAGACTAGAGGTGAGGCTGAAGGCTGCAGACTAGAGGCGAGGCTGGAGACTGGAGAGCAGAGACTAGAGATGAGGCTGGAGGCTTGAGACTCGAGACTAGAGGCGAGGCTGGAGGCTGGAGATTAGAGACTAGAGGTGAGGCTGGAGGCTGGAGACTAGAGGCGAGGCTGGAGAGTAGAGGTGAGGCTGGAGACTAGAGACTAGATGCAAGGCTGGAGGCGCGTGACTAGAGAGTAGAGGCGAGGCTGGAGGCTGGAGGCGAGGCTGGAGTCTGGAGGCGAGGCTGGAGTCTGGAGACTAGAGGCGAGGCTGGAGGCTGGAGTCTGGAGACTAGAGGCGAGGCTGGAGGCTGGAGTCTGGAGACTAGAGGTGAGGCTGGAGGCTGGAGACTAGAGGTGAGGCTGGAGCTGGAAACTAGAGGCGAGGCTGGAGGCTGGAGGCGAGGCTGGAGTCTCGAGACTGGAGGCGAGGCTGAAGGCTGGAGGCTGGAGACTAGAGGCGAGGCTGGAGGTTGGAGGCTGGAGACTAGAGACTAGAGGCGAGGCTGGAGGCTGGAGGAGAGGCTGGAGTCTGGAGACTAGACGCGAGGCTGGAGGCTGGAGTCTGTAGACTAGAGGCGAGCCTGGAGGCTGGAGCCTCGAGACTAGAGGCGAGGCTGAAGGCTGGAGACTAGAGACTAGAGGCAAGGTTGGAGGCTGGAGGCTGGAGAGGCAAGGCTGGAGGCTGGAGGCGAGGATGGAGGCTGGAGACTAGAGGCGAGCCTGGAGGCTGGAGCCTCGAGACTAGAGGCGAGGCTGAAGGCTGGAGACTAGAGACTAGAGGCAAGGTTGGAGGCTGGAGGCTGGAGAGGCAAGGCTGGAGGCTGGAGGCGAGGATGGAGGCTGGAGACTAGAGGCGAGGCTGGAGGTTGGAGGCTGGAGACTAGAGACTAGAGGCGAGGCTGGAGGCTGAAGGAGAGGCTGGAGTCTGGAGACTAGAAGCGAGGCTGGAGTCTGGAGACTAGAGACGAGGCTGGAGGCTGGAGTCTGCAGACTAGAGGTGAGGCTGGAGGCCGGAGACTAGAGGTGAGGCTGGAGGCTGGAGACTAGAGACAGGCGAGGCTGGAGGCTAGAGACTAGAGGCGAGGCTGGAGGCTGGAGGCGAGGCTGGAGGCTGGAGACTAGCGGCGAGGCTGGAGGCTGGAGGCTGGAGACTAGAGACAGGCGAGGCTGGAGAGTAGAGGTGAGGCTGGAGACTAGAGACTAGATGCAAGGCTGGAGGCGCGTGACTAGAGAGTAGAGGCGAGGCTGGAGGCTGGAGGCTAGAGACTAGAGGCGAGGCAGGAGGCTGGAGGCGAGGCTGGAGTCTGGAGACTAGAGGCGAGGCTGGAGGCTGGAGTCTGGAGACTAGTGGTGAGGCTGGAGGCTGGAGACTAGAGGTGAGGCTGGAGCTGGAAACTAGAGGCGAGGCTGGAGGCTGGAGGCGAGGCTGGAGTCTCGAGACTAGAGGCGAGGCTGAAGGCTGGAGACTAGAGACTAGAGGCGAGGCTGGAGGCTGGAGGCTGGAGGCGAGGATGGAGGCTGGAGACTAGAGGCGAGGCTGGAGGTTGGAGGCTGGAGACTAGAGACTAGAGGCGAGGTTGGAGGCTGGAGGAGAGGCTGGAGTCTGGAGAGGAGAGGCTGGAGTCTGGAGACGAGAGGCGAGGCTGGAGGCTGGAGTCTGGAGACAAGAGGCGAGCCTGGAGGCTGGAGCCTCGAGACTAGAGGCGAGGCTGAAGGCTGGAGACTAGAGACTAGAGGCGAGGTTGGAGGCTGGAGGCTGGAGAGGCAAGGCTGGAGGCTGGAGGCAAGGATGGAGGCTGGAGACTAGAGGCGAGGCTGGAGGTTGGAGGCTGGAGACTAGAGACTAGAGGCGAGGCTGGAGGCTGAAGGAGAGGCTGGCGTCTGGAGACTAGAGGCGAGGCTGGAGGCTGGAGTCTGGAGACTAGAGGCGAGGCTGGAGGCTGGAGTCTGGAGACTAGAGGTGAGGCTGGAGGCTGGAGACTAGAGGCGAGGCTGAAGGCTGGAGACTAGAGACTAGAGGCGAGGCTGGAGGCTGGAGGCTGGAGACTAGAGGCGCAGCTGGAGGCTGGAGGCTGGAGACTAGAGGTGAGGCTGGAGGCTGGAGGCGAGGCTGGAGTCTCGAGACTGGAGGCGAGGCTGAAGGCTGGAGACTAGAGACTAGAGGCGAGGCTGGAGGCTGGAGGCTGGAGAGGCAAGGCTGGAGGCTGGACGCGAGGATGGAGGCTGGAGACTAGAGGCGAGGCTGGAGGTTGGAGGCTGGAGACTAGAGACTAGAAGCAAGGCTGGAGGCTGGAGGAGAGGCTGGAGTCTGGAGACTAGACGCGAGGCTGGAGGCTGGAGTCTGTAGACTAGAGGCGAGCCTGGAGGCTGGAGCCTCGAGACTAGAGGCGAGGCTGAAGGCTGGAGACTAGAGACTAGAGGCAAGGTTGGAGGCTGGAGGCTGGAGAGGCAAGGCTGGAGGCTGGAGGCGAGGATGGAGGCTGGAGACTAGAGGCGAGGCTGGAGGTTGGAGGCTGGAGACTAGAGACTAGAGGTGAGGCTGGAGGCTGAAGGAGAGGCTGGAGTCTGGAGACTAGAGGCGAGGCTGGAGTCTGGAGACTAGAGACGAGGCTGGAGGCTGGAGTCTGGAGACTAGAGGTGAGGCTGGAGGCTGGAGACTAGAGACAGGCGAGGCTGGAGGCTAGAGACTAGAGGCGAGGCTGGAGGCTGGAGGCGAGGCTGGAGGCTGGAGACTAGCGGCGAGGCTGGAGGCTGGAGGCTGGAGACTAGAGACAGGCGAGGCTGGAGAGTAGAGATGAGGCTGGAGACTAGAGACTAGATGCAAGGCTGGAGGCGCGTGACTAGAGAGTAGAGGCGAGGCTGGAGGCTGGAGGCTAGAGACTAGAGGCGAGGCTGGAGGCTGGAGGCGAGGCTGGAGTCTGGAGACTAGAGGCGAGGCTGGAGGCTGGAGTCTGGAGACTAGAGGCGAGGCTGGAGGCTGGAGTCTGGAGACTAGAGGTGAGGCTGGAGGCTGGAGACTAGAGGTGAGGCTGGAGCTGGAAACTAGAGGCGAGGCTGGAGGCTGGAGGCGAGGCTGGAGTCTCGAGACTGGAGGCGAGGCTGAAGGCTGGAGGCTGGAGACTAGAGGCGAGGCTGGAGGTTGGAGGCTGGAGACTAGAGACTAGAGGCGAGGCTGGAGGCTGGAGGAGAGGCTGGAGTCTGGAGACTAGACGCGAGGCTGGAGGCTGGAGTCTGTAGACTAGAGGCGAGCCTGGAGGCTGGAGCCTCGAGACTAGAGGCGAGGCTGAAGGCTGGAGACTAGAGACTAGAGGCAAGGTTGGAGGCTGGAGGCTGGAGAGGCAAGGCTGGAGGCTGGAGGCGAGGATGGAGGCTGGAGACTAGAGGCGAGCCTGGAGGCTGGAGCCTCGAGACTAGAGGCGAGGCTGAAGGCTGGAGACTAGAGACTAGAGGCAAGGTCGGAGGCTGGAGGCTGGAGAGGCAAGGCTGGAGGCTGGAGGCGAGGATGGAGGCTGGAGACTAGAGGTGAGGCTGGAGGTTGGAGGCTGGAGACTAGAGACTAGAGGCGAGGCTGGAGGCTGAAGGAGAGGCTGGAGTCTGGAGACTAGAGACGAGGCTGGAGGCTGGAGTCTGGAGACTAGAGGTGAGGCTGGAGGCTGGAGACTAGATTTGAGGCTGGAGGCTGGAGACGAGAGACAGGCGAGGCTGGAGGCTAGAGACTAGAGGCGAGGCTGGAGGCTGGAGGCGAGGCTGGAGGCTGGAGACTAGCGGCGAGGCTGGAGGCTGGAGGCTTGAGACTAGAGACAGGTGAGGCTGGAGAGTAGAGGTGAGGCTGGAGACTAGAGACTAGATGCAAGGCTGGAGGCGCGTGACTAGAGAGTAGAGGCGAGGCTGGAGGCTGGAGGCTAGAGACTAGAGGCGAGGCTGGAGGCTGGAGGCGAGGCTGGAGTCTGGAGACTAGAGGCGAGGCTGGAGGCTGGAGTCTGGAGACTAGAGGCGAGGCTGGAGGCTGGAGTCTGGAGACTAGAGGTGAGGCTGGAGGCTGGAGACTAGAGGTGAGGCTGGAGCTGGAAACTAGAGGCGAGGCTGGAGGCTGGAGGCGAGGCTGGAGTCTCGAGACTAGAGGCGAGGCTGAAGGCTGGAGACTAGAGACTAGAGGCGAGACTGGAGGCTGGAGGCTGGAGGCGAGGATGGAGGCTGGAGACTAGAGGCGAGGCTGGAGGTTGGAGGCTGGAGACTAGAGACTAGAGGCGAGGTTGGAGGCTGGAGGAGAGGCTGGAGTCTGGAGACGAGAGGCGAGGCTGGAGGCTGGAGTCTGGAGACAAGAGGCGAGCCTGGAGGCTGGAGCCTCGAGACTAGAGGCGAGGCTGAAGGCTGGAGACTAGAGACTAGAGGCGAGGTTGGAGGCTGGAGGCTGGAGAGGCAAGGCTGGAGGCTGGAGGCAAGGATGGAGGCTGGAGACTAGAGGCGAGGCTGGATGTTGGAGGCTGGAGACTAGAGACTAGAGGCGAGGCTGGAGGCTGAAGGAGAGGCTGGAGTCTGGAGACTAGAGGCGAGGCTGTAGGCTGGAGTCTGGAGACTAGAGGCGAGGCTGGAGGCTGGAGTCTGGAGACTAGAGGTGAGGCTGGAGGCTGGAGACTAGAGGCGAGGCTGAAGGCTGGAGACTAGAGACTAGAGGCGAGGCTGGAGGCTGGAGGCTGGAGACTAGAGGCGCAGCTGGAGGCTGGAGGCTGGAGACTAGAGGCGAGCCTGGAGGCTGGAGCCTCGAGACTAGAGGCGAGGCTGAAGGCTGGAGACTAGAGACTGGAGGCGAGGTTGGAGGCTGGAGGCTGGAGGCGAGGATGGAGGCTGGAGACTAGAGGCGAGGCTGGAGGTTGGAGGCTGGAGTCTAGAGGCGAGCCTGGAGGCTGGAGCCTCGAGACTAGAGGCGAGGCTGAAGGCTGGAGACTAGAGACTGGAGGCGAGGTTGGAGGCTGGAGGCTGGAGGCGAGGATGGAGGCTGGAGACTAGAGGCGAGGCTGGAGGTTGGAGGCTGGAGACTAGAGACTAGAGGCGAGGCTGGAGGCTGGAGGTGAGGCTGGATTCTGGAGACTAGAGGCGAGGCTGGAGGCTGGAGTCTGGAGACTAGAGGCGAGGCTGGAGGCTGGAGTCTGGAGACTAGAGGTGAGGCTGGAGGCTGGAGACTAGAGGTGAGGCTGGAGCTGGAAACTAGAGGCGAGGCTGGAGGCTGGAGACCAGAGACTGGAGGCGAGGTTGGAGGCTGGAGGCTGGAGGCGAGGATGGAGGCTGGAGACTAGAGGCGAGGCTGGAGGTTGGAGGCTGGAGACTAGAGGCGAGCCTGGAGGCTGGAGCCTCGAGACTAGAGGCGAGGCTGAAGGCTGGAGACTAGAGACTGGAGGCGAGGTTGGAGGCTGGAGGCTGGAGGCGAGGATGGAGGCTGGAGACTAGAGGCGAGGCTGGAGGTTGGAGGCTGGAGACTAGAGGCGAGGCTGGAGGCTGGAGTCTGGAGACTAGAGGCGAGGCTGGAGGCTGGAGTCTGGAGACTAGAGGTGAGGCTGGAGGCTGGAGACTAGAGGTGAGGCTGGAGCTGGAAACTAGAGGCGAGGCTGGAGGCTGGAGGCGAGGCTGGAGTCTGGAGACTAGAGGCGAGGCTGGAGGCTGGAGTCTGGAGACTAGAGGCGAGGCTGGAGGCTGGAGTCTGGAGACTAGAGGCGAGGCTGGAGGCTGGAGTCTGGAGACTAGAGGTGAGGCTGGAGGCTGGAGACTAGAGGTGAGGCTGGAGCTGGAAACTAGAGGCGAGGCTGGAGGCTGGAGGCGAGGCTGGAGTCTCGAGACTAGAGGCGAGGTTGAAGGCTGGAGACTAGAGACTAGAGGCGAGACTGGAGGCTGGAGGCTGGAGGCGAGGATGGAGGCTGGAGACTAGAGGCGAGGCTGGAGGTTGGAGGCTGGAGACTAGAGACTAGAGGCGAGGTTGGAGGCTGGAGGAGAGGCTGGAGTCTGGAGACGAGAGGCGAGGCTGGAGGCTGGAGTCTGGAGACAAGAGGCGAGCCTGGAGGCTGGAGCCTCGAGACTAGAGGCGAGGCTGAAGGCTGGAAACTAGAGACTAGAGGCGAGGTTGGAGGCTGGAGGCTGGAGAGGCAAGGCTGGAGGCTGGAGGCAAGGATGGAGGCTGGAGACTAGAGGCGAGGCTGGATGTTGGAGGCTGGAGACTAGAGACTAGAGACGAGGCTGGAGGCTGAAGGAGAGGCTGGAGTCTGGAGACTAGAGGCGAGGCTGTAGGCTGGAGTCTGGAGACTAGAGGCGAGGCTGGAGGCTGGAGTCTGGAGACTAGAGGTGAGGCTGGAGGCTGGAGACTAGAGGCGAGGCTGAAGGCTGGAGACTAGAGACTAGAGGCGAGGCTGGAGGCTGGAGGCTGGAGACTAGAGGCGCAGCTGGAGGCTGGAGGCTGGAGACTAGAGGCGAGCCTGGAGGCTGGAGCCTCGAGACTAGAGGCGAGGCTGATGGCTGGAGACTAGAGACTGGAGGCGAGGTTGGAGGCTGGAGGCTGGAGGCGAGGATGGAGGCTGGAGACTAGAGGCGAGGCTGGAGGTTGGAGGCTGGAGTCTAGAGGCGAGCCTGGAGGCTGGAGCCTCGAGACTAGAGGCGAGGCTGAAGGCTGGAGACTAGAGACTGGAGGCGAGGTTGGAGGCTGGAGGCTGGAGGCGAGGATGGAGGCTGGAGACTAGAGGCGAGGCTGGAGGTTGGAGGCTGGAGACTAGAGACTAGAGGCGAGGCTGGAGGCTGGAGGTGAGGCTGGATTCTGGAGACTAGAGGCGAGGCTGGAGGCTGGAGTCTGGAGACTAGAGGCGAGGCTGGAGGCTGGAGTCTGGAGACTAGAGGTGAGGCTGGAGGCTGGAGACTAGAGGTGAGGCTGGAGCTGGAAACTAGAGGCGAGGCTGGAGGCTGGAGACTAGAGACTGGAGGCGAGGTTGGAGGCTGGAGGCTGGAGGCGAGGATGGAGGCTGGAGACTAGAGGCGAGGCTGGAGGTTGGAGGCTGGAGACTAGAGGCGAGCCTGGAGGCTGGAGCCTCGAGACTAGAGGCGAGGCTGAAGGCTGGAGACTAGAGACTGGAGGCGAGGTTGGAGGCTGGAGGCTGGAGGCGAGGATGGAGGCTGGAGACTAGAGGCGAGGCTGGAGGTTGGAGGCTGGAGACTAGAGACTAGAGGCGAGGCTGGAGGCTGGAGGTGAGGCTGGAGTCTGGAGACTAGAGGCGAGGCTGGAGGCTGGAGTCTGGAGACTAGAGGCGAGGCTGGAGGCTGGAGTCTGGAGACTAGAGGCGAGGCTGGAGGCTGGAGTCTGGAGACTAGAGGCGAGGCTGGAGGCTGGAGTCTGGAGACTAGAGGTGAGGCTGGAGGCTGGAGACTAGAGGTGAGGCTGGAGCTGGAAACTAGAGGCGAGGCTGGAGGCTGGAGGCGAGGCTGGAGTCTGGAGACTAGAGGCGAGGCTGGAGGCTGGAGTCTGGAGACTAGAGGCGAGGCTGGAGTCTGGAGTCTGGAGACTAGAGGTGAGGCTGGAGGCTGGAGACTAGAGGCGAGGCTGAAGGCTGGAGACTAGAGACTAGAGACTAGAGGCGAGGCTGGAGGATGGAGGCTGGAGACTAGATGCGACGCTGGAGGCTGGAGGCTGGAGACTAGAGGCGAGGCTGGAGGCTGGAGGCTGGAGACTAGAGGCAAGGCTGGAGTCTGGAGGAGAGGCTGGAGTCTGGAGACTAGAAGCGAGGCTGGAGGCTGGAGTCTGGAGACTAGAGGCGAGCCTGGAGGCTGGAGCCTCGAGATTAGAGGCGAGGCTGAAGGCTGGAGACTAGAGACTAGAGGCGAGGTTGGAGGCTGGAGGCTGGAGGTGAGGCTGGAGTCTGGAGACTAGAGGCGAGGCTGGAGGCTGGAGTCTGGAGACTAGAGGCGAGGCTGGAGGCTGGAGTCTGGAGACTAGAGGCGAGGCTGGAGGCTGGAGTCTGGAGACTAGAGGTGAGGCTGGAGGCTGGAGACTAAAGGTGAGGCTGGAGCTGGAAACTAGAGGCGAGGCTGGAGGCTGGAGGCGAGGCTGGAGTCTGGAGACTAGAGGCGAGGCTGAAGGCTGGAGACTAGAGACTAGAGGCGAGGCTGGAGGCTGGAGGCTGGAGACTAGAGGCGCAGCTGGAGGCTGGAGGCGAGGCTGGAGGCTGGAGACTAGAGGTGAGGCTGGAGGCTGGAGTCTAGAGGCGAGGCTAGAGGATGGAGACTAGAGGCGAAGCTGGAGGCTGGAGGCTGGAGACTAGAGACTAGAGACTAGAGGCGAGGCTGGAGGCTGGAGGCTGGAGACTAGATGCGACGCTGGAGGTTGGAGGCTGGAGACTAGAGGCGAGGCTGGAGGCTGGAGTCTGGAGACTAGAGGCGAGGCTGGAGGCTGGAGTCTGGAGACTAGAGGTGAGGCTGGAGGCTGGAGACTAGAGGCGAGGCTGAAGGCTGGAGACTAGAGACTAGAGGCGAGGCTGGAGGCTGGAGGCTGGAGACTAGAGGCGCAGCTGGAGACTGGAGGCGAGGCTGGAGGCTGGAGACTAGAGGTGAGGTTGGAGGCTGGAGACTAGAGGCGAGGCTAGAGGATGGAGACTAGAGGCGAAGCTGGAGGCTGGAGGCTGGAGACTAGAGACTAGAGACTAGAGGCGAGGCTGGAGGCTGGAGGCTGGAGACTAGATGCGACGCTGGAGGCTGGAGGCTGGAGACTAGAGGCGAGTCTGGAGGCTGGAGGCTGGAGACTAGAGGCAAGGCTGGAGTCTGGAGGAGAGGCTGGAGTCTGGAGACCAGAGGCGAGGCTGGAGGCTGGAGTCTGGAGACCAGAGGCGAGCCTGGAGGCTGGAGCCTCGAGACGAGAGGCGAGGCTGAAGGCTGGAGACTAGAGACTAGAGGCGAGGTTGGAGGCTGGAGGCGAGGATGGAGGCTGGAGACTAGAGGCGAGGCTGGAGGTTGGAGGCGGGAGACTAGAGACTAGAGGCGAGGCTGGAGGCTGAAGGAGAGGCTGGAGTCTGGAGACTAGAGGCGAGGCTGGAGGCTGGAGTCTGGAGACTAGAGGCGAGGCTGGAGGCTGGAGTCTGGAGACTAGAGGTGAGGCTGGAGGCTGAAGACTAGCGGTGAGGCTGGAGGCTGGAGACTAGAGACAGGCGAGGCTGGAGGCTGGAGACCAGAGGCGAGGCTGGAGGCTGGAGGCGAGGCTGGAGGCTGGAGGCTGGAGGCTGGCGACTAGAGGCGAGGGTGGAGGCTGGAGGTTGGAAACTAGAGGCGAGGGTGGAGGCTGGAGGCTGGAAACTAGAGGCGAGGCTGGAGTATGGTGGCAGGAGACTAGAGGTGAGGCTGGAGGCTGCAGACTAGAGGCGAGGCTGGAGACTGGAGACTAGAGACTAGAGACGAGGCTGGAGGCTTGAGACTCGAGACTGGAGGCGAGGCTGGAGGCTGGAGATTAGAGACTAGAGGTGAGGCTGGAGGCTGGAGACTAGAGGCGAGGCTGGAGAGTAGAGGTGATGCTGGAGGCTGGAGGCTAGAGACTAGAGGCGAGGCTGGAGGCTGGAGGCGAGGCTGGAGTCTGGAGACTAGAGGCGAGGCTGGAGGCTGGAGTCTGGAGACTAGAGGCGAGGCTGGAGGCTGGAGTCTGGAGACTAGAGGTGAGGCTGGAGGCTGGAGACGAGAGGTGAGGCTTGAGCTGGAAACTAGAGGCGAGGCTGGAGGCTGGAGGCGAGGCTGGAGTATGGAGACTAGAGGCGAGGCTGGAGGCTGGAGTCTGGAGACTAGATGCGACGCTGGAGGCTGGAGGCTGGAGACTAGAGGCGAGTCTGGAGTCTGGTGGTTGGAGACTAGAGGTGAGGCTCGAGGCTAGAAGCGAAGCTGGAGGCTGGAGACTAGAGGCGAGGCTGGAGGCTGGAGACTAGAGATGAGGCTGGAGGCTTGAGACTAGAGACTAGAGGCGAGGCTGGAGGCTGGAGACTAGAGACTAGAGGTGAGGCTGCAGACTGGAGGAGACGCTGGAGGCGGGAACTAGAGAGTAGAGGCGAGGCTGGAGGCTGGAGGCTAGAGACTAGAGGTGAGGCTGGAGGCTGGAGGCAAGTCTGGAGGCTGGAGACTAGAGGTGAGGCTGGAGACTGGAGGCTAGAGGCGAGGCTGGAGGCTTGAGGCTGGCGACTAGAGGCGAGGCTGGAGGCTAGAGGCTGGAAACTAGAGGCGAGGCTGGAGTCTGGTGGCTGGAGACTAGAGGTGAGGCTGGAGGCTGCAGACTAGAGGTGAGGCTGGAGACTGGAGACCAGAGACTAGAGATGTGGCTGGAGGCTTGAGACTCGAGACGAGAGGCGAGGCTGGAGGCTGGAGATTAGAGACTAGAGGTGAGGCTGGAGACTGGAGACTAGAGCCGAGGCTGGAGAGTAGAGGTGAGGCTGGAGACTAGAGACTATATGCAAGGCTGGAGGCGCGTGACTAGAGAGTAGAGGCGAGGCTGGAGGCTGGAGGCGAGGCTGGAGTCTGGAGGCGAGGCTGGAGTCTGGAGAGTAGAGGCGAGGCTGGAGGCTGGAGTCTGGAGACTAGAGGCGAGCCTGGAGGCTGGAGCCTCGAGACTAGAGGCGAGGCTGAAGGCTGGAGACTAGAGACTAGAGGCGAGGTTGGAGGCTGGAGGCTGGAGGTGAGGCTGGAGTCTGGAGACTAGAGGCGAGGCTGGAGGCTGGAGTCTGGAGACTAGAGGCGACGCTGGAGGCTGGAGTCTGGAGACTAGAGGCGAGGCTGGAGGCTGGAGTCTGGAGACTAGAGGTGAGGCTGGAGGCTGGAGACTAGAGGTGAGGCTGGAGCTGGAAACTAGAGGCGAGGCTGGAGGCTGGAGGCGAGGCTGGAGTCTGGCGACTAGAGGCGAGGCTGGAGGCTGGAGACTAGAGACTAGAGGCGAGGCTGGAGGCTGGAGGCTGGAGACTAGAGGCGCAGCTGGAGGCTGGAGGCGAGGCTGGAGGCTGGAGACTAGAGGTGAGGCTGGAGGCTGGAGACTAGAGGCGAGGCTAGAGGATGGAGACTAGAGGCGAAGCTGGAGGCTGGAGGCTGGAGACTAGAGACTAGAGACTAGAGGCGAGGCTGGAGGCTGGAGGCTGGAGACTAGATGCGACGCTGGAGGCTGGAGGCTGGAGACTAGAGGCGAGGCTGGAGGCTGGAGGCTGGAGACTAGAGGCAAGGCTGGAGTCTGGAGGAGAGGCTGGAGTCTGGAGACTAGAGGCGAGGCTGGAGGCTGGAGTCTGGAGACTAGAGGCGAGCCTGGAGGCTGGAGCCTCGAGACTAGAGGCGAGGCTGGAGTCTGGTGGCTGGAGACTAGAGGTGAGGCTGGAGGCTGCAGACTAGAGGCGAGGCTGGAGACTGGAGACTAGAGACTAGAGACGAGGCTGGAGGCTTGAGACTCGAGACTGGAGGCGAGGCTGGAGGCTGGAGATTAGAGACTAGAGGTGAGGCTGGAGGCTAGAGACTAGAGGCGAGGCTGGAGAGTAGAGGTGATGCTGGAGGCTGGAGGCTAGAGACTAGAGGCGAGGCTGGAGGCTGGAGGCGAGGCTGGAGTCTGGAGACTAGAGGCGAGGCTGGAGGCTGGAGTCTGGAGACTAGAGGCGAGGCTGGAGGCTGGAGTCTGGAGACTAGAGGTGAGGCTGGAGGCTGGAGACGAGAGGTGAGGCTGGAGCTTGAAACTAGAGGCGAGGCTGGAGGCTGGAGGCGAGGCTGGAGTCTGGAGACTAGAGGCGACGCTGGAGGCTGGAGTCTGGAGACTAGATGCGACGCAGGAGGCTGGAGGCTGGAGACTAGAGGAGAGGCTGGAGTCTGGTGGTTGGAGACTAGAGGTGAGGCTCGAGGCTAGAAGCGAGGCTGGAGGCTGGAGACTAGAGGCGAGGCTGGAGGCTGGAGTCTGGAGACTAGATGCGACGCTGGAGGCTGGAGCCTCGAGACTAGAGGCGAGGCTGAAGGCTGGAGACTAGAGACTAGAGGCGAGGTTGGAGGCTGGAGGCGAGGCTGGAGTCTGGTGGCTGGAGACTAGAGGTGAGGCTGGAGGCTGCAGACTAGAGGCGAGGCTGGAGACTGGAGACCAGAGACTAGAGATGTGGCTGGAGGCTTGAGACTCGAGACGAGAGGCGAGGCTGGAGGCTGGAGATTAGAGACTAGAGGTGAGGCTGGAGACTGGAGACTAGAGCCGAGGCTGGAGAGTAGAGGTGAGGCTGGAGACTAGAGACTATATGCAAGGCTGGAGGCGCGTGACTAGAGAGTAGAGGCGAGGCTGGAGGCTGGAGGCGAGGCTGGAGTCTGGAGGCGAGGCTGGAGTCTGGAGAGTAGAGGCGAGGCTGGAGGCTGGAGTCTGGAGACTAGAGGCGAGCCTGGAGGCTGGAGCCTCGAGACTAGAGGCGAGGCTGAAGGCTGGAGACTAGAGACTAGAGGCGAGGTTGGAGGCTGGAGGCTGGAGGTGAGGCTGGAGTCTGGAGACTAGAGGCGAGGCTGGAGGCTGGAGTCTGGAGACTAGAGGCGACGCTGGAGGCTGGAGTCTGGAGACTAGTGGCGAGGCTGGAGGCTGGAGTCTGGAGACTAGAGGTGAGGCTGGAGGCTGGAGACTAGAGGTGAGGCTGGAGCTGGAAACTAGAGGCGAGGCTGGAGGCTGGAGGCGAGGCTGGAGTCTGGAGACTAGAGGCGAGGCTGGAGGCTGGAGTCTGGAGACTAGAGGCGAGGCTGGAGGCTGGAGTCTGGAGACTAGAGGTGAGGCTGGAGGCTGGAGACTAGAGGCGAGGCTGAAGGCTGGAGACTAGAGACTAGAGGCGAGGCTGGAGGCTGGAGGCTGGAGACTAGAGGCGCAGCTGGAGGCTGGAAGCGAGGCTGGAGGCTGGAGACTAGAGGTGAGGCTGGAGGCTGGAGACTAGAGGCGAGGCTAGAGGATGGAGACTAGAGGCGAAGCCGGAGGCTGGAGGCTGGAGACTAGAGACTAGAGACTAGAGGCGAGGCTGGAGGCTGGAGGCTGGAGACTAGAGGCGAGGCTGGAGGCTGGAGGCTGGAGACTAGAGGCAAGGCTGGAGTCTGGAGGAGAGGCTGGAGTCTGGAGACTAGAGGCGAGGCTGGAGGCTGGAGTCTGGAGACTAGAGGCGAGCCTGGAGGCTGGAGCCTCGAGACTAGAGGCGAGGCTGGAGTCTGGTGGCTGGAGACTAGAGGTGAGGCTGGAGGCTGCAGACTAGAGGCGAGGCTGGAGACTGGAGACTACAGACTAGAGACGAGGCTGGAGGCTTGAGACTCGAGACTGGAGGCGAGGCTGGAGGCTGGAGATTAGAGACTAGAGGCGAGGCTGGAGAGTAGAGGTGATGCTGGAGGCTGGAGGCTAGAGACTAGAGGCGAGGCTGGAGGCTGGAGGCGAGGCTGGAGTCTGGAGACTAGAGGCGAGGCTGGAGGCTGGAGTCTGGAGACTAGAGGCGAGGCTGGAGGCTGGAGTCTGGAGACTAGAGGTGAGGCTGGAGGCTGGAGACGAGAGGTGAGGCTGGAGCTTGAAACTAGAGGCGAGGCTGGAGGCTGGAGGCGAGGCTGGAGTCTGGAGACTAGAGGCGACGCTGGAGGCTGGAGTCTGGAGACTAGATGCGACGCAGGAGGCTGGAGGCTGGAGACTAGAGGCGAGGCTGGAGTCTGGTGGTTGGAGACTAGAGGTGAGGCTCGAGGCTAGAAGCGAGGCTGGAGGCTGGAGACTAGAGGCGAGGCTGGAGGCTGGAGTCTGGAGACTAGATGCGACGCTGGAGGCTGGAGCCTCGAGACTAGAGGCGAGGCTGAAGGCTGGAGACTAGAGACTAGAGGCGAGGTTGGAGGCTGGAGGCGAGGATGGAGGCTGGAGACTAGAGGCGAGGCTGGAGGTTGGAGGCTGGAGACTAGAGACTAGAGGCGAGGCTGGAGGCTGAAGGAGAGGCTGGAGTCTGGAGACTAGAGGCGAGGCTGGAGGCTGGAGTCTGGAGACTAGAGGCGAGGCTGGAGGCTGGAGTCTGGAGACTAGAGGTGAGGCTGGAGGCTGAAGACTAGCGGTGAGGCTGGAGGCTGGAGACTAGAGACAGGCGAGGCTGGAGGCTGGAGACCAGAGGCGAGGCTGGAGGCTGGAGGCGAGGCTGGAGGCTGGAGGCTGGAGGCTGGCGACTAGAGGCGAGGGTGGAGGCTGGAGGTTGGAAACTAGAGGCGAGGGTGGAGGCTGGAGGCTGGAAACTAGAGGCAAGGCTGGAGTATGGTGGCTGGAGACTAGAGGTGAGGCTGGAGGCTGCAGACTAGAGGCGAGGCTGGAGACTGGAGACTAGAGACTAGAGACGAGGCTGGAGGCTTGAGACTCGAGACTGGAGGCGAGGCTGGAGGCTGGAGATTAGAGACTAGAGGTGAGGCTGGAGGCTGGAGACTAGAGGCGAGGCTGGAGAGTAGAGGTGATGCTGGAGGCTGGAGGCTAGAGACTAGAGGCGAGGCTGGAGGCTGGAGGCGAGGCTGGAGTCTGGAGACTAGAGGCGAGGCTGGAGTCTGGAGTCTGGAGACTAGAGGCGAGGCTGGAGGCTGGAGGCTGGAGACGAGAGGTGAGGCTGGAGCTTGAAACTAGAGGCGAGGCTGGAGGCTGGAGGCGAGGCTGGAGTCTGGAGACTAAAGGCGACGCTGGAGGCTGGAGTCTGGAGACTAGATGCGACGCAGGAGGCTGGAGGCTGGAGACTAGAGGAGAGGCTGGAGGCTGGAGTCTGGAGACTAGAGGCGAGGCTGGAGGCTGGAGTCTGGAGACTAGAGGTGAGGCTGGAGGCTGGAGACGAGAGGTGAGGCTTGAGCTGGAAACTAGAGGCGAGGCTGGAGGCTGGAGGCGAGGCTGGAGTATGGAGACTAGAGGCGAGGCTGGAGGCTGGAGTCTGGAGACTAGATGCGACGCTGGAGGCTGGAGGCTGGAGACTAGAGGCGAGTCTGGAGTCTGGTGGTTGGAGACTAGAGGTGAGGCTCGAGGCTAGAAGCGAGGCTGGAGGCTGGAGACTAGAGGCGAGGCTGGAGGCTGGAGACTAGAGATGAGGCTGGAGGCTTGAGACTAGAGACTAGAGGCGAGGCTGGAGGCTGGAGACTAGAGACTAGAGGTGAGGCTGCAGACTGGAGGAGACGCTGGAGGCGGGAACTAGAGAGTAGAGGCGAGGCTGGAGGCTGGAGGCTAGAGACTAGAGGTGAGGCTGGAGGCTGGAGGCAAGTCTGGAGGCTGGAGACTAGAGGTGAGGCTGGAGACTGGAGGCTAGAGGCGAGGCTGGAGGCTTGAGGCTGGCGACTAGAGGCGAGGCTGGAGGCTAGAGGCTGGAAACTAGAGGCGAGGCTGGAGTCTGGTGGCTGGAGACTAGAGGTGAGGCTGGAGGCTGCAGACTAGAGGTGAGGCTGGAGACTGGAGACCAGAGACTAGAGATGTGGCTGGAGGCTTGAGACTCGAGACGAGAGGCGAGGCTGGAGGCTGGAGATTAGAGACTAGAGGTGAGGCTGGAGACTGGAGACTAGAGCCGAGGCTGGAGAGTAGAGGTGAGGCTGGAGACTAGAGACTATATGCAAGGCTGGAGGCGCGTGACTAGAGAGTAGAGGCGAGGCTGGAGGCTGGAGGCGAGGCTGGAGTCTGGAGGCGAGGCTGGAGTCTGGAGAGTAGAGGCGAGGCTGGAGGCTGGAGTCTGGAGACTAGAGGCGAGCCTGGAGGCTGGAGCCTCGAGACTAGAGGCGAGGCTGAAGGCTGGAGACTAGAGACTAGAGGCGAGGTTGGAGGCTGGAGGCTGGAGGTGAGGCTGGAGTCTGGAGACTAGAGGCGAGGCTGGAGGCTGGAGTCTGGAGACTAGAGGCGACGCTGGAGGCTGGAGTCTGGAGACTAGAGGCGAGGCTGGAGGCTGGAGTCTGGAGACTAGAGGTGAGGCTGGAGGCTGGAGACTAGAGGTGAGGCTGGAGCTGGAAACTAGAGGCGAGGCTGGAGGCTGGAGGCGAGGCTGGAGTCTGGAGACTAGAGGCGAGGCTGGAGGCTGGAGTCTGGAGACTAGAGGTGAGGCTGGAGGCTGGAGACTAGAGGCGAGGCTGAAGGCTGGAGACTAGAGACTAGAGGCGAGGCTGGAGGCTGGAGGCTGGAGACTAGAGGCGCAGCTGGAGGCTGGAGGCGAGGCTGGAGGCTGGAGACTAGAGGTGAGGCTGGAGGCTGGAGACTAGAGGCGAGGCTGGAGACTGGAGACTAGAGACTAGAGACGAGGCTGGAGGCTTGAGACTCGAGACTGGAGGCGAGGCTGGAGGCTGGAGATTAGAGACTAGAGGTGAGGCTGGAGGCTAGAGACTAGAGGCGAGGCTGGAGAGTAGAGGTGATGCTGGAGGCTGGAGGCTAGAGACTAGAGGCGAGGCTGGAGGCTGGAGGCGAGGCTGGAGTCTGGAGACTAGAGGCGAGGCTGGAGGCTGGAGTCTGGAGACTAGAGGCGAGGCTGGAGGCTGGAGTCTGGAGACTAGAGGTGAGGCTGGAGGCTGGAGACGAGAGGTGAGGCTGGAGCTTGAAACTAGAGGCGAGGCTGGAGGCTGGAGGCGAGGCTGGAGTCTGGAGACTAGAGGCGACGCTGGAGGCTGGAGTCTGGAGACTAGATGCGACGCAGGAGGCTGGAGGCTGGAGACTAGAGGAGAGGCTGGAGTCTGGTGGTTGGAGACTAGAGGTGAGGCTCGAGGCTAGAAGCGAGGCTGGAGGCTGGAGACTAGAGGCGAGGCTGGAGGCTGGAGTCTGGAGACTAGATGCGACGCTGGAGGCTGGAGCCTCGAGACTAGAGGCGAGGCTGAAGGCTGGAGACTAGAGACTAGAGGCGAGGTTGGAGGCTGGAGGCGAGGCTGGAGTCTGGTGGCTGGAGACTAGAGGTGAGGCTGGAGGCTGCAGACTAGAGGCGAGGCTGGAGACTGGAGACCAGAGACTAGAGATGTGGCTGGAGGCTTGAGACTCGAGACGAGAGGCGAGGCTGGAGGCTGGAGATTAGAGACTAGAGGTGAGGCTGGAGACTGGAGACTAGAGCCGAGGCTGGAGAGTAGAGGTGAGGCTGGAGACTAGAGACTATATGCAAGGCTGGAGGCGCGTGACTAGAGAGTAGAGGCGAGGCTGGAGGCTGGAGGCGAGGCTGGAGTCTGGAGGCGAGGCTGGAGTCTGGAGAGTAGAGGCGAGGCTGGAGGCTGGAGTCTGGAGACTAGAGGCGAGCCTGGAGGCTGGAGCCTCGAGACTAGAGGCGAGGCTGAAGGCTGGAGACTAGAGACTAGAGGCGAGGTTGGAGGCTGGAGGCTGGAGGTGAGGCTGGAGTCTGGAGACTAGAGGCGAGGCTGGAGGCTGGAGTCTGGAGACTAGAGGCGACGCTGGAGGCTGGAGTCTGGAGACTAGAGGCGAGGCTGGAGGCTGGAGTCTGGAGACTAGAGGTGAGGCTGGAGGCTGGAGACTAGAGGTGAGGCTGGAGCTGGAAACTAGAGGCGAGGCTGGAGGCTGGAGGCGAGGCTGGAGTCTGAAGACTAGAGGCGAGGCTGGAGGCTGGAGTCTGGAGACTAGAGGCGAGGCTGGAGGCTGGAGTCTGGAGACTAGAGGTGAGGCTGGAGGCTGGAGACTAGAGGCGAGGCTGAAGGCTGGAGACTAGAGACTAGAGGCGAGGCTGGAGGCTGGAGGCTGGAGACTAGAGGCGCAGCTGGAGGCTGGAGGCGAGGCTGGAGGCTGGAGACTAGAGGTGAGGCTGGAGGCTGGAGACTAGAGGCGAGGCTAGAGGATGGAGACAAGAGGCGAAGCTGGAGGCTGGAGGCTGGAGACTAGAGACTAGAGACTAGAGGCGAGGCTGGAGGCTGGAGGCTGGAGACTAGATGCGACGCCGGAGGCTGGAGGCTGGAGACTAGAGGCAAGGCTGGAGTCTGGCGGAGAGGCTGGAGTCTGGAGACTAGAGGCGAGGCTGGAGGCTGGAGTCTGGAGACTAGAGGCGAGCCTGGAGGCTGGAGCCTCGAGACTAGAGGCGAGGCTGGAGTCTGGTGGCTGGAGACTAGAGGTGAGGCTGGAGGCTGCAGACTAGAGGCGAGGCTGGAGACTGGAGACTAGAGACTAGAGACGAGGCTGGAGGCTTGAGACTCGAGACTGGAGGCGAGGCTGGAGGCTGGAGATTAGAGACTAGAGGTGAGGCTGGAGGCTGGAGACTAGAGGCGAGGCTGGAGAGTAGAGGTGATGCTGGAGGCTGGAGGCTAGAGACTAGAGGCGAGGCTGGAGGCTGGAGGCGAGGCTGGAGTCTGGAGACTAGAGGCGAGGCTGGAGGCTGGAGTCTGGAGACTAGAGGCGAGGCTGGAGGCTGGAGTCTGGAGACTAGAGGTGAGGCTGGAGGCTGGAGACGAGAGGTGAGGCTGGAGCTTGAAACTAGAGGCGAGGCTGGAGGCTGGAGGCGAGGCTGGAGTCTGGAGACTAGAGGCGACGCTGGAGGCTGGAGTCTGGAGACTAGATGCGACGCAGGAGGCTGGAGGCTGGAGACTAGAGGCGAGGCTGGAGTCTGGTGGTTGGAGACTAGAGGTGAGGCTCGAGGCTAGAAGCGAGGCTGGAGGCTGGAGACTAGAGGCGAGGCTGGAGGCTGGAGTCTGGAGACTAGATGCGACGCTGGAGGCTGGAGCCTCGAGACTAGAGGCGAGGCTGAAGGCTGGAGACTAGAGACTAGAGGCGAGGTTGGAGGCTGGAGGCGAGGATGGAGGCTGGAGACTAGAGGCGAGGCTGGAGGTTGGAGGCTGGAGACTAGAGACTAGAGGCGAGGCTGGAGGCTGAAGGAGAGGCTGGAGTCTGGAGACTAGAGGCGAGGCTGGAGGCTGGAGTCTGGAGACTAGAGGCGAGGCTGGAGGCTGGAGTCTGGAGACTAGAGGTGAGGCTGGAGGCTGAAGACTAGCGGTGAGGCTGGAGGCTGGAGACTAGAGACAGGCGAGGCTGGAGGCTGGAGACCAGAGGCGAGGCTGGAGGCTGGAGGCGAGGCTGGAGGCTGGAGGCTGGAGGCTGGCGACTAGAGGCGAGGGTGGAGGCTGGAGGTTGGAAACTAGAGGCGAGGGTGGAGGCTGGAGGCTGGAAACTAGTGGCGAGGCTGGAGTATGGTGGCTGGAGACTAGAGGTGAGGCTGGAGGCTGCAGACTAGAGGCGAGGCTGGAGACTGGAGACTAGAGACTAGAGACGAGGCTGGAGGCTTGAGACTCGAGACTGGAGGCGAGGCTGGAGGCTGGAGATTAGAGACTAGAGGTGAGGCTGGAGGCTGGAGACTAGAGGCGAGGCTGGAGAGTAGTGGTGATGCTGGAGGCTGGAGGCTAGAGACTAGAGGCGAGGCTGGAGGCTGGAGGCGAGGCTGGAGTCTGGAGACTAGAGGCGAGGCTGGAGTCTGGAGTCTGGAACTAGAGGCGAGGCTGGAGGCTGGAGTCTGGAGACTAGAGGCGAGGCTGGAGGCTGGAGTCTGGAGACTAGAGGTGAGGCTGGAGGCTGGAGACGAGAGGTGAGGCTGGAGCTGGAAACTAGAGGCGAGGCTGGAGGCTGGAGGCGAGGCTGGAGTATGGAGACTGGAGGCGAGGCTGGAGGCGGGAGTCTGGAGACTAGATGCGACGCTGGAGGCTGGAGGCTGGAGACTAGAGGCGAGGCTGGAGTCTGGTGGTTGGAGACTAGAGGTGAGGCTCGAGGCTAGAAGCGAGGCTGGAGGCTGGAGACTAGAGACTAGAGGCGAGGCTGGAGGCTGGAGACTAGAGACTAGAGGTGAGGCTGCAGACTAGAGGTGACGCTGGAGGCGGGAGACTAGAGAGTAGAGGCGAGGCTGGAGGCTGGAGGCTAGAGACTAGAGGTGAGGCTGGAGGCTGGAGGCAAGTCTGGAGGCTGGAGACTAGAGGTGAGGCTGGAGACTGGAGGCTAGAGGCGAGGCTGGAGGCTTGAGGCTGGAAACCAGAGGCGAGGCTGGAGTCTGGTGGCTGGAGACTAGAGGTGAGGCTGGAGGCTGCAGACTAGAGGCGAGGCTGGAGACTGGAGACCAGAGACTAGAGATGAGGCTGGAGGCATGAGACTCGAGACTAGAGGCGAGGCTGGAGGCTGGAGATTAGAGACTAGAGGTGAGGCTGGAGACTGGAGACTAGAGCCGAGGCTGGAGAGTAGAGGTGAGGCTGGAGACTAGAGACTAGATGCAAGGCTGGAGGCGCGTGACTAGAGAGTAGAGGCGAGGCTGGAGGCTGGAGGCGAGGCTGGAGTCTGGAGGCGAGGCTGGAGTCTGGAGAGTAGAGGCGAGGCTGGAGGCTGGAGTCTGGAGACTAGAGACGAGGCTGGAGGCTGGAGTCTGGAGACTAGAGGTGAGGCTGGAGGCTGGAGACTAGAGGTGAGGCTGGAGCTGGAAACTAGAGGCGAGGCTGGAGGCTGGAGGCGAGACTGGAGTCTCGAGACTAGAGGCGAGGCTGAAGACTGGAGACTAGAGACTAGAGGCGAGGCTGGAGGCTGGAGGCTGGAGAGGCAAGGCTGGAGGCTGGAGGCGAGGATGGAGGCTGGAGACTAGAGGCGAGGCTGGAGGTTGGAGGCTGGAGACTAGAGACTATAGGCGAGGCTGGAGGCTGGAGGAGAGGCTGGAGTCTGGAGACTAGACGCGAGGCTGGAGGCTGGAGTCTGGAGACTAGAGGCGAGCCTGGAGGCTGGAGCCTCGAGACTAGAGGCGAGGCTGAAGGCTGGAGACTAGAGACTAGAGGCGAGGTTGGAGGCTGGAGGCTGGAGAGGCAAGGCTGGAGGCATGAGGCGAGGATGGAGGCTGGAGACTAGAGGCGAGGCTGGAGGTTGGAGGCTGGAGACTAGAGACTAGAGGCGAGACTGGAGGCTGAAGGAGAGGCTGGAGTCTGGAGACTAGAGGCGAGGCTGGAGGCTGGAGTCTGGAGACAAGAGACGAGGCTGGAGGCTGGAGTCTGGAGACTAGAGGTGAGGCTGGAGGCTGGAGACTAGAGGTGAGGCTGGAGGCTGGAGACTAGAGACAGGCGAGGCTGGAGGCTAGAGACTAGAGGCGAGGCTGGAGGCTGGAGGTGAGGCTGGAGGCTGGAGACTAGCGGCGAGGCTGGAGGCTGGAGGCTGGAGACTAGAGGCGAGGCTGGAGGCTAGAGGTTGGCGACTAGAGGTGAGGCTGGAGGCTGGAGGCTGGCGACTAGAGGCGAGGCTGGAGGCTGGAGGCTGGAAACTAGAGGCGAGGCTGGAGTCTGGTGGCTGGAGACTAGAAGTGAGGCTGGAGGCTGCAGACTAGAGGCGAGGCTGGAGACTGGAGACTAGAGACTAGAGACGAGGCTGGAGGCTTGAGACTCGAGACTAGAGGCGAGGCTGGAGGCTGGAGATTAGAGACTAGAGGTGAGGCTGGAGGCTGGAGACTAGAGGCGAGGCTGGAGAGTAGAGATGAGGCTGGAGGCTGCAGGCTAGAAACTAGCGGCGAGGCTGGAGGCTGGAGGCGAGGCTGGAGTCTGGAGACTAGAGGCGAGGCTGGAGGCTGGAGTCTGCAGACTAGAGGCGAGGCTGGAGGCTGGAGTCTGGAGACTAGAGGTGAGGCTGGAGGCTGGAGACTAGAGGTGAGGCTGGAGCTGGAAACTAGAGGCGAGGCTGGAGGCTGGAGGCGAGGCTGGATTCTGGAGATTAGAGGCGAGGCTGGAGGCTGGAGTCTGGAGACAAGAGACGAGGCTGGAGGCTGGAGTCTGGAGACTAGAGGTGAGGCTGGAGGCTGGAGACTAGAGGTGAGGCTGGAGGCTGGAGACTAGAGACAGGCACGGCTGGAGGCTAGAGACTAGAGGCGAGGCTGGAGGCGAGGCTGGAGGCTGGAGACAAGCGGCGAGGCTGGAGGCTGGAGGCTGGAGGCTGGAGACTAGAGGCGAGGCTGGAGGCTAGAGGTTGGCGACTAGAGGCGAGGCTGGAGGCTAGAGGCTGGCGACTAGAGGCGAGGCTGGAGGCTGGAGGCTGGAAACTAGAGGCGAGGCTGGAGTCTGGTGGCTGGAGACTAGAGGTGAGGCTGGAGGCTGCAGACTAGAGGCGAGGGTGGAGACTGGAGACTAGAGACTAGAGACGAGGCTGGAGGCTTGAGACTCGAGACTAGAGGCGAGGCTGGAGGCTGGAGATTAGAGACTAGAGGTGAGGCTGGAGGCTGGAGACTAGAGGCGAGGCTGGAGAGTAGAGATGAGGCTGGAGGCTGCAGGCTAGAGACTAGCGGCGAGGCTGGAGGCTGGAGGCGAGGCTGGAGTCTGGAGACTATAGGCGAGGCTGGAGGCTGGAGTCTGGAGACTAGAGGCGAGGCTGGAGGCTGGAGTCTGGAGACTAGAGTTGAGGCTGGAGGCTGGAGACTAGAGGTGAGGCTGGAGCTGGAAACTAGAGGCGAGGCTGGAGGCTGGAGGCGAGGCTGGAGTCTGGAGATTAGAGGCGAGGCTGGAGGCTGGAGTCTGGAGACTAGAGGCGAGGCTGGAGGCTGGAGTCTGGAGACTAGAGGTGAGGCTGGAGGCTGGAGACTAGAGGCGAGGCTGAAGGCTGGAGACTAGAGACTAGAGGCGAGGCTGGAGGCTGGAGACTAGAGGCGTAGCTGGAGGCTGGAGGCGAGGCTGGAGTCTGGAGATTAGAGGCGAGGCTGGAGGCTGGAGTCTGGAGACAAGAGACGAGGCTGGAGGCTGGAGTCTGGAGACTAGAGGTGAGGCTGGAGGCTGGAGACTAGAGACAGGCGAGGCTGGAGGCTAGAGACTAGAGGCGAGGCTGGAGGCGAGGCTGGAGGCTGGAGACAAGCGGCGAGGCTGGAGGCTGGAGGCTGGAGACTAGAGGCGAGGCTGGAGGCTAGAGGTTGGCAACTAGAGGCGAGGCTGGAGGCTAGAGGCTGGCGACTAGAGGCGAGGCTGGAGGCTGGAGGCTGGAAACTAGAGGCGAGGCTGTAGTCTGGTGGCTGGAGACTAGAGGTGAGGCTGGAGGCTGCAGACTAGAGGCGAGGCTGGAGACTGGAGACTAGAGACTAGAGAGGAGGCTGGAGGCTTGAGACTCGAGACTAGAGGCGAGGCTGGAGGCTGGAGATTAGAGACTAGAGGTGAGGCTGGAGGCTGGAGACTAGAGGCGAGGCTGGAGAGTAGAGATGAGGCTGGAGGCTGCAGGCTAGAGACTAGCGGTGAGGCTGGAGGCTGGAGGTGAGGCTGGAGTCTGGAGACTATGGGCGACGCTGGAGGCTGGAGTCTCGAGACTAGAGGCGAGGCTGGAGGCTGGAGTCTGGAGACTAGAGGTGAGGCTGGAGGCTGGAGACTAGAGGTGAGGCTGGAGCTGGAAACTAGAGGCGAGGCTGGAGGCTGGAGGCGAGACTGGAGTCTGGAGACTAGAGGCGAGGCTTGAGGCTGGAGTCTGGAGACTAGAGGTGAGGCTGGAGGCTGGAGACTAGAGGCGAGGCTGAAGGCTGGAGACTAGAGACTAGAGGCGAGGCTGGAGGCTGGAGGCTGGAGACTAGAGGCGTAGCTGGAGGCTGGAGGCAAGGCTGGAGGCGAGGCTGGAGGCTGGAGACTAGAGGTGAGGCTGGAGGCTGGAGACTAGATGCGACGCTGCAGGCTGGAGGCTGGAGACTAGAGGCGAGGCTGGAGTCTGGTGGCTGGAGACTAGAGGTGATGCTCGAGGCTAGAAGCGAGGCTGGAGCCTCGAGACTAGAGGCGAGGCTGAAGGCTGGAGACTAGAGACTAGAGGCGAGGTTGGAGGGTGGAGGCTGGAGAGGCAAGGCTGGAGGCTGGAGGTGAGGATGGAGGCTGGAGACTAGAGGCGAGGCTGGAGGTTGGAGGCTGGAGACTAGAGACTAGAGGCGAGGCTGGAGGCTGAAGGAGAGGCTGGAGTCTGGAGACTAGAGGCGAGGCTGGAGGCTGGAGTCTGGAGACTAGAGACGAGGCTGGAGGCTGGAGTCTGGAGACTAGAGGTGAGGCTGGAGGCTGGAGACTAGAGACAGGCACGGCTGGAGGCTAGAGACTAGAGGCGAGGCTGGAGGCTGGAGGCGAGGCTGGAGGCTGGAGACTAGCGGCGAGGCTGGAGGCTGGAGACTAGAGGCGAGGCTGGAGGCTAGAGGCTGGCGACTAGAGGCGACGCTGGAGGCTAGAGGCTGGCGACTAGAGGCGAGCCTGGAGGCTGGAGGCTGGAAACTAGAGGCGAGGCTGGAGTCTGGTGGCTGGAGACTAGAGGTGAGGCTGAAGGCTGCAGACTAGAGGCGAGGTTGGAGACTGGAGACTAGAGACTAGAGACGAGGCTGGAGGCTTGAGACTCGAGACTAGAGGCGAGGCTGGAGGCTGGAGATTAGAGACTAGAGGTGAGGCTGGAGGCTGGAGACTAGAGGCGAGGCTGGAGAGTAGAGGTGAGGCTGGAGGGTGCAGGCTAGAGACTAGAGGCGAGGCTGGAGGCTGGAGGCGAGGCTGGAGTCTGGAGACTAGAGGCGAGGCTGGAAGCTGGATTCTGGAGACTAGAGGCGAGGCTGGAGGCTGGAGTCTGGAGACTAGAGGTGAGGCTAGAGGCTGGAGACAAGAGGTGAGGCTGGAGCTGGAAACTAGAGGCGAGGCTGGAAGCTGGATTCTGGAGACTAGAGGCGAGGCTGGAGGCTGGAGTCTGGAGACTAGAGGTGAGGCTAGAGGCTGGAGACACGAGGTGAGGCTGGAGCTGGAAACTAGAGGCGACGCTGGAGGCTGGAGGCGACGCTGGAGGCTGGAGGCGAGGCTGGAGTCTGAAGACTAGAGGCGAGGCTGGAGGCTGGATTCTGGAGACTAGAGGCGAGGCTGGAGGCTGGAGTCTGGAGACTAGAGGTGAGGCTGGAGGCTGGAGACTAGAGGCAAGGCTGAAGGCTGGAGACTAGAGACTAGAGGCGAGGCTGGAGGCTGGAGGCTGGAGACTAGAGGCGTAGCTGGAGGCTGGAGGCGAGGCTGGAGGCTGGAGACTAGAGGTGAGGCTGGAGGCTGGAGACTAGAGGCGAGGCTAGAGGATGGAGACTAGAGGCGAAGCTGGAGGCTGGAGGCTGGAGACTAGAGACTAGAGACTAGAGGCGAGGCTGGAGGCTGGAGGCTGGAATCTAGATGCGACGCTGGAGGCTGGAGGCTGGAGACTAGAGGCGAGGCTGGAGGCTGGAGGCTGGAGACTAGAGGCAAGGCTGGAGTCTGGAGGAGAGGCTGGAGTCTGGAGACTAGAGGCGAGGCTGGAGGCTGGAGTCTGGAGACTAGAGGCGAGCCTGGAGGCTGGAGTCTCGAGACTAGAGGCGAGGCTGAAGGCTGGAGACTAGAGACTAGAGGCGAGTTTGGAGGCTGGAGGCTGGAGAGGCAAGGCTGGTGGCTGGAGGCGAGGATGGAGGCTAGAGACTAGAGGCGAGGCTGGAGGTTGGAGGCTGGAGACTAGAGACTGGAGGCGAGGCTGTAGGCTGAAGGAGAGGCTGGAGTCTGGAGACTAGAGGCGAGGCTGGAGGCTGGAGTCTGGAGACTAGAGGCGAGGCTGGAGGCTGGAGTCTGGAGACTAGAGGTGAGGCTGGAGGCTGGAGACTAGAGGTGAGGCTGGAGGCTGGAGACTAGAGACAGGCGAGGCTGGAGGCTAGAGACTAGAGGCGAGGCTGGAGGCTGGAGGCGAGGCTGGAGGCTGGAGACTAGCGGCGAGGCTGGAGGCTGGAGGCTGGAGACTAGAGGCGAGGCTGGAGGCTGGAGGCTGGCGCCTAGAGGCGAGGCTGGAGGCTGGAGGCTGGAAACTAGAGGCGAGGCTGGAGTCTGGTGGCTGGAGACTAGAGGTGAGGCTGGAGGCTGCAGACTAGAGGCGAGGCTGGAGACTGGAGACTAGAGACTAGAGACGAGGCTGGAGGCTTGAGACTCGAGACTAGAGGCGAGGCTGGAGGCTGGAGATTAGAGACTAGAGGTGAGGCTGGAGGCTGGAGACTAGAGGCGAGGCTGGAGGCTGGAGGCGAGGCTGGAGTCTGGAGACTAGAGGCGAGGCTGGAGGCTGGAGTCTGCAGACTAGAGGCGAGGCTGGAGGCTGGAGGTTGGAGACTAGAGGCGAGGCTGGAGGCAGCAGTCTGGAGACTAGAGGTGAGGCTGGAGGCTGGAGACTAGAGGTGAGGCTGGAGCTGGAAACTAGAGGCGAGGCTGGAGGCTGGAGGCGAGGCTGGAGTGCGGAGACTAGAGGTGAGGCTGGAGGCTGGAGTCTGGAGAGTAGAGGCGAGGCTGGAGGCTGGAGTCTGGAGACTAGAGGTGAGGCTGGAGGCTGGAGACTAGAGGCGAGGCTGGAGGCTGGAGACTAGAGGTGAGGCTGGAGGCTGGAGACTAGAGGCGAGGCTAGAGGATGGAGACTAGAGGCGAAGCTGGAGGCTGGAGGCTGGAGACTAGAGACTAGAGACTAGAGGCGAGGCTGGAGGCTGGAGGCTGGAGACTAGATGCGACGCTGGAGGCTGGAGGCTGGAGACTAGAGGCGAGGCTGGAGGCTGGAGTCTGGAGACTAGAGGCGAGGCTGGAGGCTGGAGTCTGGAGACTAGAGGTGAGGCTGGAGGCTGGAGACTAGAGGCGAGGCTGAAGGCTGGAGACTAGAGACTAGAGGCGAGGCTGGAGGCTGGAGGCTGGAGACTACAGGCGCAGCTGGAGACTGGAGGCGAGGCTGGAGGCTGGAGACTAGAGGTGAGGCTGGAGGCTGGAGACTAGAGGCGAGGCTAGAGGATGGAGACTAGAGGCGAAGCTGGAGGCTGGAGGCTGGAGACTAGAGACTAGAGACTAGAGGCGAGGCTGGAGACTGGAGGCTGGAGACTAGATGCGACGCTGGAGGCTGGAGGCTGGAGACTAGAGGTGAGGCTGGAGGCTGGAGGCTGGAGACTAGAGGCAAGGCTGGAGTCTGGAGGAGAGGCTGGAGTCTGGAGACCAGAGGCGAGGCTGGAGGCTGGAGTCTGGAGACTAGAGGCGAGCCTGGAGGCTGGAGCCTCGAGACTAGAGGCGAGGCTGAAGGCTGGAGACTAGAGACTAGAGGCGAGGTTGGAGGCTGGAGGCGAGGATGGAGGCTGGAGACTAGAGGCGAGGCTGGAGGTTGGAGGCTGGAGACTAGAGACTAGAGGCGAGGCTGGAGGCTGAAGGAGAGGCTGGAGTCTGGATACTAGAGGCGAGGCTGGAGGCTGGAGTCTGGAGACTAGAGGCGAGGCTGGAGGCTGGAGTCTGGAGACTAGAGGTGAGGCTGGAGGCTGAAGACTAGCGGTGAGGCTGGAGGCTGGAGACTAGAGACAGGCGAGGCTGGAGGCTGGAGACCAGAGGCGAGGCTGGAGGCTGGAGGCGAGGCTGGAGGCTGGAGGCTGGAGGCTGGCGACTAGAGGCGAGGGTGGAGGCTGGAGGTTGGAAACTAAAGGCGAGGGTGGAGGCTGGAGGCTGGAAACTAGAGGCGAGGCTGGAGTCTGGTGGCTGGAGACTAGAGGTGAGGCTGGAGGCTGCAGACTAGAGGCGAGGCTGGAGACTGGAGACTAGAGACTAGAGACGAGGCTGGAGGCTTGAGACTCGAAACTGGAGGCGAGGCTGGAGGCTGGAGATTAGAGACAAGAGGTGAGGCTGGAGGCTGGAGACTAGAGGCGAGGCTGGAGGCTGGAGGCGAGGCTGGAGTCTGGAGACTAGAGGCGAGGCTGGAGGCTGGAGTCTGGAGACTAGAGGCGAGGCTGGAGGCTGGAGTCTGGAGACTAGAGGCGAGGCTGGAGGCTGGAGTCTGGAGACTAGAGGTGAGGCTGGAGGCTGGAGACGAGAGGTGAGGCTGGAGCTTGAAACTAGAGGCGAGGCTGGAGGCTGGAGTCTGGAGACTAGAGGTGAGGCTAAAGGCTGGAAACTAGAGGCGAGGCTGGAGTCTGGTGGCTGGAGACTAGAGGTGAGGCTGGAGGCTGCAGACTAGAGGCGAGGCTGGAGACTGGAGACCAGAGACTAGAGATGTGGCTGGAGGCTTGAGACTCGAGACGAGAGGCGAGGCTGGAGGCTGGAGATTAGAGACTAGAGGTGAGGCTGGAGACTGGAGACTAGAGCCGAGGCTGGAGAGTAGAGGTGAGGCTGGAGACTAGAGACTATATGCAAGGCTGGAGGCGCGTGACTAGAGAGTAGAGGCGAGGCTGGAGGCTGGAGGCGAGGCTGGAGTCTGGAGGCGAGGCTGGAGTCTGGAGAGTAGAGGCGAGGCTGGAGGCTGGAGTCTGGAGACTAGAGGCGAGCCTGGAGGCTGGAGCCTCGAGACTAGAGGCGAGGCTGAAGGCTGGAGACTAGAGACTAGAGGCGAGGTTGGAGGCTGGAGGCTGGAGGTGAGGCTGGAGTCTGGAGACTAGAGGCGAGGCTGGAGGCTGGAGTCTGGAGACTAGAGGCGAGGCTGGAGGCTGGAGTCTGGAGACTAGAGGTGAGGCTGGAGGCTGGAGACTAGAGGTGAGGCTGGAGCTGGAAACTAGAGGCGAGGCTGGAGGCTGGAGGCGAGGCTGGAGTCTGGAGACTAGAGGCGTAGCTGGAGGCTGGAGGCGAGGCTGGAGTCTGGAGATTAGAGGCGAGGCTGGAGGCTGGAGTCTGGAGACAAGAGACGAGGCTGGAGGCTGGAGTCTGGAGACTAGAGGTGAGGCTGGAGGCTGGAGACTAGAGACAGGCGAGGCTGGAGGCTAGAGACTAGAGGCGAGGCTGGAGGCGAGGCTGGAGGCTGGAGACAAGCGGCGAGGCTGGAGGCTGGAGGCTGGAGACTAGAGGCGAGGCTGGAGGCTAGAGGTTGGCAACTAGAGGCGAGGCTGGAGGCTAGAGGCTGGCGACTAGAGGCGAGGCTGGAGGCTGGAGGCTGGAAACTAGAGGCGAGGCTGTAGTCTGGTGGCTGGAGACTAGAGGTGAGGCTGGAGGCTGCAGACTAGAGGCGAGGCTGGAGACTGGAGACTAGAGACTAGAGAGGAGGCTGGAGGCTTGAGACTCGAGACTAGAGGCGAGGCTGGAGGCTGGAGATTAGAGACTAGAGGTGAGGCTGGAGGCTGGAGACTAGAGGCGAGGCTGGAGAGTAGAGATGAGGCTGGAGGCTGCAGGCTAGAGACTAGCGGCGAGGCTGGAGGCTGGAGGTGAGGCTGGAGTCTGGAGACTATGGGCGAGGCTGGAGGCTGGAGTCTCGAGACTAGAGGCGAGGCTGGAGGCTGGAGTCTGGAGACTAGAGGTGAGGCTGGAGGCTGGAGACTAGAGGTGAGGCTGGAGCTGGAAACTAGAGGCGAGGCTGGAGGCTGGAGGCGAGGCTGGAGTCTGGAGACTAGAGGCGAGGCTTGAGGCTGGAGTCTGGAGACTAGAGGCGAGGCTTGAGGCTGGAGTCTGGAGACTAGAGGTGAGGCTGGAGGCTGGAGACTAGAGGCGAGGCTGAAGGCTGGAGACTAGAGACTAGAGGCGAGGCTGGAGGCTGGAGGCTGGAGACTAGAGGCGTAGCTGGAGGCTGGAGGCAAGGCTGGAGGCGAGGCTGGAGGCTGGAGACTAGAGGTGAGGCTGGAGGCTGGAGACTAGATGCGACGCTGCAGGCTGGAGGCTGGAGACTAGAGGCGAGGCTGGAGTCTGGTGGCTGGAGACTAGAGGTGATGCTCGAGGCTAGAAGCGAGGCTGGAGCCTCGAGACTAGAGGCGAGGCTGAAGGCTGGAGACTAGAGACTAGAGGCGAGGTTGGAGGGTGGAGGCTGGAGAGGCAAGGCTGGAGGCTGGAGGTGAGGATGGAGGCTGGAGACTAGAGGCGAGGCTGGAGGTTGGAGGCTGGAGACTAGAGACTAGAGGCGAGGCTGGAGGCTGAAGGAGAGGCTGGAGTCTGGAGACTAGAGGCGAGGCTGGAGGCTGGAGTCTGGAGACTAGAGACGAGGCTGGAGGCTGGAGTCTGGAGACTAGAGGTGAGGCTGGAGGCTGGAGACTAGAGACAGGCACGGCTGGAGGCTAGAGACTAGAGGCGAGGCTGGAGGCTGGAGGCGAGGCTGGAGGCTGGAGACTAGCGGCGAGGCTGGAGGCTGGAGGCTGGAGACTAGAGGCGAGGCTGGAGGCTAGAGGCTGGCGACTAGAGGCGACGCTGGAGGCTAGAGGCTGGCGACTAGAGGCGAGCCTGGAGGCTGGAGGCTGGAAACTAGAGGCGAGGCTGGAGTCTGGTGGCTGGAGACTAGAGGTGAGGCTGAAGGCTGCAGACTAGAGGCGAGGTTGGAGACTGGAGACTAGAGACTAGAGACGAGGCTGGAGGCTTGAGACTCGAGACTAGAGGCGAGGCTGGAGGCTGGAGATTAGAGACTAGAGGTGAGGCTGGCGGCTGGAGACTAGAGGCGAGGCTGGAGAGTAGAGGTGAGGCTGGAGGGTGCAGGCTAGAGACTAGAGGCGAGGCTGGAGGCTGGAGGCGAGGCTGGAGTCTGGAGACTAGAGGCGAGGCTGGAAGCTGGATTCTGGAGACTAGAGGCGAGGCTGGAGGCTGGAGTCTGGAGACTAGAGGTGAGGCTAGAGGCTGGAGACAAGAGGTGAGGCTGGAGCTGGAAACTAGAGGCGACGCTGGAGGCTGGAGGCGACGCTGGAGGCTGGAGGCGAGGCTGGAGTCTGAAGACTAGAGGCGAGGCTGGAGGCTGGATTCTGGAGACTAGAGGCGAGGCTGGAGGCTGGAGTCTGGAGACTAGAGGTGAGGCTGGAGGCTGGAGACTAGAGGCAAGGCTGAAGGCTGGAGACTAGAGACTAGAGGCGAGGCTGGAGGCTGGAGGCTGGAGACTAGAGGCGTAGCTGGAGGCTGGAGGCGAGGCTGGAGGCTGGAGACTAGAGGTGAGGCTGGAGGCTGGAGACTAGAGGCGAGGCTAGAGGATGGAGACTAGAGGCGAAGCTGGAGGCTGGAGGCTGGAGACTAGAGACTAGAGACTAGAGGCGAGGCTGGAGGCTGGAGGCTGGAATCTAGATGCGACGCTGGAGGCTGGAGGCTGGAGACTAGAGGCGAGGCTGGAGGCTGGAGGCTGGAGACTAGAGGCAAGGCTGGAGTCTGGAGGAGAGGCTGTTGTCTGGAGACTAGAGGCGAGGCTGGAGGCTGGAGTCTGGAGACTAGAGGCGAGCCTGGAGGCTGGAGTCTCGAGACTAGAGGCGAGGCTGAAGGCTGGAGACTAGAGACTAGAGGCGAGTTTGGAGGCTGGAGGCTGGAGAGGCAAGGCTGGTGGCTGGAGGCGAGGATGGAGGCTAGAGACTAGAGGCGAGGCTGGAGGTTGGAGGCTGGAGACTAGAGACTGGAGGCGAGGCTGTAGGCTGAAGGAGAGGCTGGAGTCTGGAGACTAGAGGCGAGGCTGGAGGCTGGAGTCTGGAGACTAGAGGCGAGGCTGGAGGCTGGAGTCTGGAGACTAGAGGTGAGGCTGGAGGCTGGAGACTAGAGGTGAGGCTGGAGGCTGGAGACTAGAGACAGGCGAGGCTGGAGGCTAGAGACTAGAGGCGAGGCTGGAGGCTGGAGGCGAGGCTGGAGGCTGGAGACTAGCGGCGAGGCTGGAGGCTGGAGGCTGGAGACTAGAGGCGAGGCTGGAGGCTGGAGGCTGGCGACTAGAGGCGAGGCTGGAGGCTGGAGGCTGGAAACTAGAGGCGAGGCTGGAGTCTGGTGGCTGGAGACTAGAGGTGAGGCTGGAGGCTGCAGACTAGAGGCGAGGCTGGAGACTGGAGACTAGAGACTAGAGACGAGGCTGGAGGCTTGAGACTCGAGACTAGAGGCGAGGCTGGAGGCTGGAGATTAGAGACTAGAGGTGAGGCTGGAGGCTGGAGACTAGAGGCGAGGCTGGAGGCTGGAGGCGAGGCTGGAGTCTGGAGACTAGAGGCGAGGCTGGAGGCTGGAGTCTGCAGACTAGAGGCGAGGCTGGAGGCTGGAGGTTGGAGACTAGAGGCGAGGCTGGAGGCAGCAGTCTGGAGACTAGAGGTGAGGCTGGAGGCTGGAGACTAGAGGTGAGGCTGGAGCTGGAAACTAGAGGCGAGGCTGGAGGCTGGAGGCTAGAGGCTGGAGTGCGGAGACTAGAGGTGAGGCTGGAGGCTGGAGTCTGGAGAGTAGAGGCGAGGCTGGAGGCTGGAGTCTGGAGACTAGAGGTGAGGCTGGAGGCTGGAGACTAGAGGCGCAGCTGGAGGCTGGAGGCGAGGCTGGAGGCTGGAGACTAGAGGTGAGGCTGGAGGCTGGAGACTAGAGGCGAGGCTAGAGGATGGAGACTAGAGGCGAAGCTGGAGGCTGGAGGCTGGAGACTAGAGACTAGAGACTAGAGGCGAGGCTGGAGGCTGGAGGCTGGAGACTAGATGCGACGCTGGAGGCTGGAGGCTGGAGACTAGAGGCGAGGCTGGAGGCTGGAGTCTGGAGACTAGAGGCGAGGCTGGAGGCTGGAGTCTGGAGACTAGAGGTGAGGCTGGAGGCTGGAGACTAGAGGCGAGGCTGAAGGCTGGAGACTAGAGACTAGAGGCGAGGCTGGAGGCTGGAGGCTGGAGACTACAGGCGCAGCTGGAGACTGGAGGCGAGGCTGGAGGCTGGAGACTAGAGGTGAGGCTGGAGGCTGGAGACTAGAGGCGAGGCTAGAGGATGGAGACTAGAGGCGAAGCTGGAGGCTGGAGGCTGGAGACTAGAGACTAGAGACTAGAGGCGAGGCTGGAGACTGGAGGCTGGAGACTAGATGCGACGCTGGAGGCTGGAGGCTGGAGACTAGAGGTGAGGCTGGAGGCTGGAGGCTGGAGACTAGAGGCAAGGCTGGAGTCTGGAGGAGAGGCTGGAGTCTGGAGACCAGAGGCGAGGCTGGAGGCTGGAGTCTGGAGACTAGAGGCGAGCCTGGAGGCTGGAGCCTCGAGACTAGAGGCGAGGCTGAAGGCTGGAGACTAGAGACTAGAGGCGAGGTTGGAGGCTGGAGGCGAGGATGGAGGCTGGAGACTAGAAGCGAGGCTGGAGGTTGGAGGCTGGAGACTAGAGACTAGAGGCGAGGTTGGAGGCTGGAGGCTGGAGGTGAGGCTGGAGTCTGGAGACTAGAGGCGAGGCTGGAGGCTGGAGTCTGGAGACTAGAGGCGAGGCTGGAGGCTGGAGTCTGGAGACTAGAGGTGAGGCTGGAGGCTGGAGACTAGAGGTGAGGCTGGAGCTGGAAACTAGAGGCGAGGCTGGAGGCTGGAGGCGAGGCTGGAGTCTGGAGACTAGAGGCGTAGCTGGAGGCTGGAGGCGAGGCTGGAGTCTGGAGATTAGAGGCGAGGCTGGAGGCTGGAGTCTGGAGACAAGAGACGAGGCTGGAGGCTGGAGTCTGGAGACTAGAGGTGAGGCTGGAGGCTGGAGACTAGAGACAGGCGAGGCTGGAGGCTAGAGACTAGAGGCGAGGCTGGAGGCGAGGCTGGAGGCTGGAGACAAGCGGCGAGGCTGGAGGCTGGAGGCTGGAGACTAGAGGCGAGGCTGGAGGCTAGAGGTTGGCAACTAGAGGCGAGGCTGGAGGCTAGAGGCTGGCGACTAGAGGCGAGGCTGGAGGCTGGAGGCTGGAAACTAGAGGCGAGGCTGTAGTCTGGTGGCTGGAGACTAGAGGTGAGGCTGGAGGCTGCAGACTAGAGGCGAGGCTGGAGACTAGAGACTAGAGACTAGAGAGGAGGCTGGAGGCTTGAGACTCGAGACTAGAGGCGAGGCTGGAGGCTGGAGATTAGAGACTAGAGGTGAGGCTGGAGGCTGGAGACTAGAGGCGAGGCTGGAGAGTAGAGATGAGGCTGGAGGCTGCAGGCTAGAGACTAGCGGCGAGGCTGGAGGCTGGAGGTGAGGCTGGAGTCTGGAGACTATGGGCGAGGCTGGAGGCTGGAGTCTCGAGACTAGAGGCGAGGCTGGAGGCTGGAGTCTGGAGACTAGAGGTGAGGCTGGAGGCTGGAGACTAGAGGTGAGGCTGGAGCTGGAAACTAGAGGCGAGGCTGGAGGCTGGAGGCGAGGCTGGAGTCTGGAGACTAGAGGCGAGGCTTGAGGCTGGAGTCTGGAGACTAGAGGTGAGGCTGGAGGCTGGAGACTAGAGGCGAGGCTGAAGGCTGGAGACTAGAGACTAGAGGCGAGGCTGGAGGCTGGAGGCTGGAGACTAGAGGCGTAGCTGGAGGCTGGAGGCAAGGCTGGAGGCGAGGCTGGAGGCTGGAGACTAGAGGTGAGGCTGGAGGCTGGAGACTAGATGCGACGCTGCAGGCTGGAGGCTGGAGACTAGAGGCGAGGCTGGAGTCTGGTGGCTGGAGACTAGAGGTGATGCTCGAGGCTAGAAGCGAGGCTGGAGCCTCGAGACTAGAGGCGAGGCTGAAGGCTGGAGACTAGAGACTAGAGGCGAGGTTGGAGGGTGGAGGCTGGAGAGGCAAGGCTGGAGGCTGGAGGTGAGGATGGAGGCTGGAGACTAGAGGCGAGGCTGGAGGTTGGAGGCTGGAGACTAGAGACTAGAGGCGAGGCTGGAGGCTGAAGGAGAGGCTGGAGTCTGGAGACTAGAGGCGAGGCTGGAGGCTGGAGTCTGGAGACTAGATACGAGGCTGGAGGCTGGAGTCTGGAGACTAGAGGTGAGGCTGGAGGCTGGAGACTAGAGGTGAGGCTGGAGGCTGGAGACTAGAGACAGGCACGGCTGGAGGCTAGAGACTAGAGGCGAGGCTGGAGGCTGGAGGCGAGGCTGGAGGCTGGAGACTAGCGGCGAGGCTGGAGGCTGGAGGCTGGAGACTAGAGGCGAGGCTGGAGGCTAGAGGCTGGCGACTAGAGGCGACGCTGGAGGCTAGAGGCTGGCGACTAGAGGCGAGCCTGGAGGCTGGAGGCTGGAAACTAGAGGCGAGGCTGGAGTCTGGTGGCTGGAGACAAGAGGTGAGGCTGAAGGCTGCAGACTAGAGGCGAGGTTGGACACTGGAGACTAGAGACTAGAGACGAGGCTGGAGGCTTGAGACTCGAGACTAGAGGCGAGGCTGGAGGCTGGAGATTAGAGACTAGAGGTGAGGCTGGAGGCTGGAGACTAGAGGCGAGGCTGGAGAGTAGAGGTGAGGCTGGAGGGTGCAGGCTAGAGACTAGAGGCGAGGCTGGAGGCTGGAGGCGAGGCTGGAGTCTGGAGACTAGAGGCGAGGCTGGAAGCTGGATTCTGGAGACTAGAGGCGAGGCTGGAGGCTGGAGTCTGGAGACTAGAGGTGAGGCTAGAGGCTGGAGACAAGAGGTGAGGCTGGAGCTGGAAACTAGAGGCGACGCTGGAGGCTGGAGGCGACGCTGGAGGCTGGAGGCGAGGCTGGAGTCTGAAGACTAGAGGCGAGGCTGGAGGCTGGATTCTGGAGACTAGAGGCGAGGCTGGAGGCTGGAGTCTGGAGACTAGAGGTGAGGCTGGAGGCTGGAGACTAGAGGCAAGGCTGAAGGCTGGAGACTAGAGGCGAGGCTGGAGGCTGGAGGCTGGAGACTAGAGGCGTAGCTGGAGGCTGGAGGCGAGGCTGGAGGCTGGAGACTAGAGGTGAGGCTGGAGGCTGGAGACTAGAGGCGAGGCTAGAGGATGGAGACTAGAGGCGAAGCTGGAGGCTGGAGGCTGGAGACTAGAGACTAGAGACTAGAGGCGAGGCTGGAGGCTGGAGGCTGGAATCTAGATGCGACGCTGGAGGCTGGAGGCTGGAGACTAGAGGCGAGGCTGGAGGCTGGAGGCTGGAGACTAGAGGCAAGGCTGGAGTCTGGAGGAGAGGCTGTTGTCTGGAGACTAGAGGCGAGGCTGGAGGCTGGAGTCTGGAGACTAGAGGCGAGCCTGGAGGCTGGAGTCTCGAGACTAGAGGCGAGGCTGAAGGCTGGAGACTAGAGACTAGAGGCGAGTTTGGAGGCTGGAGGCTGGAGAGGCAAGGCTGGTGGCTGGAGGCGAGGATGGAGGCTAGAGACTAGAGGCGAGGCTGGAGGTTGGAGGCTGGAGACTAGAGACTGGAGGCGAGGCTGTAGGCTGAAGGAGAGGCTGGAGTCTGGAGACTAGAGGCGAGGCTGGAGGCTGGAGTCTGGAGACTAGAGGCGAGGCTGGAGGCTGGAGTCTGGAGACTAGAGGTGAGGCTGGAGGCTGGAGACTAGAGGTGAGGCTGGAGGCTGGAGACTAGAGACAGGCGAGGCTGGAGGCTAGAGACTAGAGGCGAGGCTGGAGGCTGGAGGCGAGG